>NW_027362772.1:62746304-63346304 GCF_046119375.1 Phyllobates terribilis | reverse complement strand
GTGTACATACATTACATTACTTATCCTGAGTTACATCCTCTATTATACTCCAGAGCTGCACTCACTATTCTGCTGGTGCAGTCATTGTGTACATGCATTACATTACTGATCCTGTACTGATCCTGAGTTACATCCTGTATTATACTCCAGAGCTGCACTCACTATTCTGCTGGTGCAGTCACTGTGTACATACATTACTTTACTGATCCTGTACTGATCCTGAGTTACATCCTGTATTATACTCCAGAGCTGCACTCACTATTCTGCTGGTGCAGTCACTGTGTACATACATTACATTACTGATCCTGTACTGATCCTGAGTTACATCCTGTATTATACTCCAGAGCTGCACTCACTATTCTGCTGGTGCAGTCACTGTGTACATGCATTACATTACTGATCCTGTACTGATCCTGAGTTACATCCTGTATTATACTCCAGAGCTGCACTCACTATTCTGCTGGTGCAGTCATTGTGTACATGCATTACATTACTGATCCTGTACTGATCCTGAGTTACATCCTGTATTATACTCCAGAGCTGCACTCACTATTCTGCTGGTGCAGTCACTGTGTACATACATTACATTACTGATCCTGTACTGATCCTGAGTTACATCCTGTATTATACTCCAGAGCTGCACTCACTATTCTGCTGGTGCAGTCACTGTGTACATGCATTACATTACTGATCCTGTACTGATCCTGAGTTACATCCTGTATTATACTCCAGAGCTGCACTCACTATTCTGCTGGTGCAGTCACTGTGTACATGCATTACATTACTGATCCTGTACTGATCCTGAGTTACCTCCTGCATTATACTCCAGAGCTGCACTCACTATTCCGCTGGTGCAGTCACTGTGTACATACATTACATTACTTATCCTGAGTTACATCCTCTATTATACTCCAGAGCTGCACTCACTATTCTGCTGGTGCAGTCATTGTGTACATGCATTACATTACTGATCCTGTACTGATCCTGAGTTACATCCTGTATTATACTCCAGAGCTGCACTCACTATTCTGCTGGTGCAGTCACTGTGTACATACAGTTATATGAAAAAGTTTGGGCACCCCTATTAATCTTAAGCTTAATGTTTTATAAAAATTGGTGTTTTTGCAACAGCTATTTCAGTTTGATATATGTAATAACTGTTGGACACAGTAATGTTTCTGCCTTGAAATGAGGTTTATTGTACTAACAGAAAATGTACGATCTGCATTCAAACAAAATTTGACAGGTGCATAAGTATGGGCACCTCACCAGAAAAGTGACATTAATATTTAGTAGATCCTCCTTTTGCCTCTAGTCGCTTCCTGTAGCTTTTAATGAGTTCCTGGATCCTGGATGAAGGTATTTTTGACCATTCTTCTTTACAAAACAATTCCAGTTCAGTTAAGTTTGATGGTCGCCGAGCATGGACAGCCCTCTTCAAATGATCCCACAGATGTTCAATGATATTCAGGTCTGGGGACTGGGATGGCCATTCCAGAACATTGTAATTGTTCCTCTGCATGAATGCCTGAGTAGATTTGGAGCGGTGTTTAGGATCATTGTCTTGCTGAAAGATTCATCCCCTGCTTAACTTCAACTTTGTCACTGATTCTTGAACATTATAGTCAAGAATCTGCTGATACTGAGTGGAATCCATGCGTCCCTCAACTTTAACAAGATTCTCGTTGCCGGCATTGGCAACACAGCCCCAAAGCATGATGGAACCTCCACCAAATTTTACTGTGGGTAGCAAGTGTTTTTCTTGGAATGCTGTGTTTTTTGCCACCATGCATAACGCCTTTTTGTATGACCAAACAACTCAATCTTGGTTTCATCAGTCCACAGGACCTTCTTCCAAAAAGAAATTGGCTTCTCCAAATGTGCTTTTGCATACCTCAGCCGACTCGGTTTGTGGCGTGCTTGCAGAAACGGCTTCTTTCGCATCACTCTCCCATACAGCTTCTCCTTGTGCAAAGTGCGTTGTATAGTTGACCGATGCACAGTGGCACCATCTGCAGCAAGTTGATGCTGCAGCTCTCTGGAGGTGGTCTGAGGATTGTCCTTGACTGATCTCACCATTCTTCTTCTCTGCCTTTCTGATGTTTTTCTTGGCCTGCCACTTCTGGCCTTAACAAGAACTGTCCCTGTGTTCTTCCATTTCCTTACTATGTTCCTCACAGTGGAAACTGACAGGTTAAATCTCTGAGACAGCTTTTTGTATCCTTCCCCTGAACAACTATGTTGAATAATCTTTGTTTCCAGATCATTTGAAAATTCTTTTGAGGAGCCCATGATGCCACTCTTCAGAGGAGATTCAAACAGGAGAACAACTTGCAAGTGGCCACTTTAAGTAGCTTTTCTCATGATTGCATACACCTGGCTATGAAGTTCAAAGCTCAATGAGGTTACAAAACCAAAAAAAGGGCTTTAGTAAGTCAGTAAAAAGTAGGTAGGAGTATTTAAAACAAGAAAATGATAAGGGTGCCCATACTTATGCACCTGTCAAATTTTGTTTGAATGCAGATTGCACATTTTCTGTTAGTACAATAAACCTCATTTCAAGGCAGAAACATTACTGTGTCCAACAGTTATTACATATATCAAACTGAAATAGCTGTTGCAAAAACACCAATTTTTATAAAACATTAAGCTTAAGATTAATAGGGGTGCCCAAACTTTTTCATATAACTGTACATTACTGATCCTGAGTTACATCCTGTAGATCTTTTATTATAAAAATGAAAAACATAACAATAATAATAACAGAAACATAACAAAATTAATAACCAGAAAATAAACAATGTAATGAAACTGATCCAGCCGCTCCCTCTCTCCTCACACACATATTATACATATATACACAATAATAACTACCTACACCATGACATCTGGTCCGGTTACCAAACAAATAATAACAATATAATAAACAATAACCGACAAATTATATACAAACTAATATATACATTCTTTTTTTTTTTTTTTTTTTTTTTTAAATAAATAAAATAAATGCTAACTATACAAATATATACAAGACAAAACAAAACCCCCCACACTCGAGCCCACCAGTCCCTCCCCGGCACTGACCTGAGAGCTGGTCCTGCGTCTCATGCCTCAGTCCATGTCCAACGTCCATAGGCCAGATCAGGCAGTGCCAGTTTTTCACCCAAATAACCAGTGTCCCACAAGATGAACCCACCTCCCCCTTTTCCCTCCACCCAACCTAACACCTACACCCAAACCCATACAGTGCCTACAAGTAGTATTCAACCCCCTGCAGATTTAGCTGGTTTGATAAGATGCAAATAAGTTAGAGCCTTCAAACTGCAAACGAGAGTAGGATTTATGAACAGAAGCATAAATCTTACAAACCAAAAAGTTATGTTGCTCAGTTGAATTTTATTAAATTTTAAACATAAAAGTGTGGGTCAATTATTATACAACCCCTATGTTTAATATTTTGTGGAATAACCCTTGTTTGCAATTACAGCTAATAATCGTCTTTTATAAGACCTGATCAGGCCGGCACAGGTCTGTGGAGTTATCTTGGCCCACTCCTCCATGCAGATCTTCTCCAAGTTATCTAGGTTCTTTGGGTGTCTCATGTGGACTTTATTCTTGAGCTCCTTCCACAAGTTTTCAATTGGGTTAAGGTCAGGAGACTGACTAGGCCACTCCAACACCTTGACTTTTTCCCTCTTGAACCAGGCCTTGGTTTTCTTGGCTGTGTGCTTTGGGTCGTTGTCTTGTTGGAAGATGAAATTACGACCCATCTTAAGATCCTTGATGGAGGAGCGGAGGTTCTTGGCCAAAATCTCCAGGTAGGCCGTGCTATCCATCTTCCCATGGATGCGGACCAGATGGCCAGGCCCCTTGGCTGAGAAACAGCCCCACAGCATGATGCTGCCACCACCATGCTTGACTGTAGGGATGGTATTCTTGGGGTCGTATGCAGTGCCATCCAGTCTCCAAACGTCACGTATATGGTTGGCACCAAAGATCTCGATCTTGGTCTCATCAGACCATAGAACCTTGAATCAGTCTGTCTCAGAGTCCTCCAAGTGATCATGAGCAAACTGTAGACGAGCCTTGACATGACGCTTTGAAAGTAAAGGTACCTTACGGGCTCGTCTGGAACGGAGACCATTGCGGTGGAGTACGTTACTTATGGTATTGACTGAAACCAATGTCCCCACTGCCATGAGATCTTCCCGGAGCTCCTTTCTTGTTGTCCTTGGGTTAGCCTTGACTCTTCGGACAAGCCTGGCCTCGGCACGGGAGGACACTTTCAAAGGCTGTCCAGGCCATGGAAGGCTAACAGTAGTTCCATAAGCCTTCCACTTACGGATGATGCTCCCAACAGTGTAGACAGGTAGGCCCAACTCCTTGGAAAGGGTTTTGTACCCCTTGCCAGCCTTGTGACCCTCCACGATCTTGTCTCTGATGGCCTTGGAATGCTCCTTTGTCTTTCCCATGTTGACCATGTCTGAGTGCTGTTCACAAGTTTGGGGAGGGTCTTAAATAGTCAGAAAAGGCTGGCAAAAGAGATCTTTAATCCACACATGTGAAGCTCATTATTCTTGGTGCCTGAACTACTTCTTAATACTTTAGGGGGACCAAACAGAATTCTTGTGGTTTGAGGGGTTGAATAATAAATGACACTCTGAATTAACTTTTAACGTTTTAAAAAAAAAAAAAAAAATATTTGCTGCAGTGCATTTCCCACTTCCAGGCTGATCTACAGTACAAATGTCACAATGCCAAGTTAATTCCGCATGTGTCAACCAGCTAAATCTGCAGGGGGTTGAATACTACTTGTAGGCACTGTATATACAATATATACATAAACAAACAATACAATAACCACAACTGACAAAGCCCAAGTTCGGCGCCTGCAGCCCTACATCACTGTCTACTGATCAATAAAACAAAAATCTATGGTGTCAGCAGCAGCCCACCACCAGGAGAGGAGATGACCAGACTAGGGCACACTAAAAGAAAAGCCCCTCCAGAGGAGAGCGGCCCTCCGTGTACCCAGTCTCTCATACTCCAGAGAACGCACCTTCACCAGGTCACCGAGTATGGTCCTAAACACATTGTCCACTGGGAGGATTTTCCGCTGCGTCGATACTAAGCACCGTGCGTTCCACGTGTGATTCCTAACCACTGCGCTAACTAGGAATAAGGTGCAGCGGTCCCGACCACCCAGGTCCCCGAATGCTCCATAGGCCCATTCCGCATAAGAGAGACCGGCCAGCCGGGGCCAGCCAATGGAGGCGCCCACCCTGTTGTACACCTCTGTGTTAAAGGGACAACAAAGCAGGAAGTGGTCCATGCTTTCAAGCATGGTACCACAATGCTCCCGAGGACAGTTCCTGTCCTCAGAGCTCCTACACTTCAGATTGTCCCTCACACACAGTTTCCCATGGAAGCAGCGCCAAGCCAAGTCCCAAACCTTCGAGGGGATCCTGATAGAATTCAAAAGATGCAGACCCACCCCAAGATCCCGACTTGGGCAATCCTTGAGCGCCAGAGGCCTCTGAAAATGGGTCAACAGAACCCTTTTGTCAAGGAGCTTCCTTGGCAGAGTCCTGACCTCCCACATTCCCAGACCCCACCGGCGAATTACCTTCAGAACCACAGTAGCGTAAGCCGGGAGATGTCCATGCGGTGTGCGGAGATCCTTCACTTGCCCTCCTGTCTCCCATTCCTGGAAGAAAGGCTGAAACCATCCCTTACAGGAGAATACCCACGGAGGAGCCCTCTCTTTCCAGAGGTTTGCAATATTGATCTTAATGAAGGTATTCACAAGGAATACCACAGGGTTGACCATACCCAACCCTCCTAGTCTCCTCGTACGGTAAGTAACCTCCCTCTTGACCAGGTTCAGTCTATTCCCCCATAACAGTTGAAAGAACAAACTGTAGACCCGAGTCCAGAGAGGCTCTGGCAAGATGCACACACTGCCAAGATAGATCAGCAAAGGGAGCAGGTAAGTTTTGATCAGGTTTACCCTTTCCCTTAGGGTCAAAGACCAACCCTTCCATTGGTTCACCTTCTGAGTGGCGATCTCTAGCCTGCTGTCCCAATTTTGTTTGGGGTAATCCCCCTGGCCAAATTCGATGCCAAGAACTTTTGCAGAGACTTTGGGTTCTGGAAGGGTGTCCGGGAGATCAAAACCAGGATCTCCTCCTCCCAGCTAGAGACTCTCACACTTATCCCGGTTGATCTTAGACCCGGATGCCTCCGAGTAGCGATTTACCTCTGACATCAGCCATTCTGCCTCCCCATCAGAGGAAACAAAAACGGTGACGTCATCGGCATACACCACCACTCTCAGAGTGGCTTCCGGTGCTGCCAGGTCCATCCCGATCCCAGCTAACGGTCCACTCTCCACCCTCCTAAGAAGTGGGTCAATCGAAAACGCGTACAGTAGCGGGCTCAAGGGACAACCCTGGCGAACACCACACCCAACCTCAAAAGAGCTGCCAATCCAACCGTTCACAAGCGGGAAACTCTCTGCCCCAGCGTACAAGGTCTTAAGCCAATCAACGAACCCCCCCGGCAGGCCATACCTCAGAAGGACAGACCAGAGGTACTCATGATTAACCCGATCAAACGCTTTTGCCTGGTCCAATGACAGCATGTACCCCTTCCAGTGGCCAGCCCTACCCTGCTCCACCGCCTCTCGGACACAGAGTACAGCACTAATTGTACTGCGGCCCGGAACAGAGCAATGCTGGGCCCCCGAAAGGAGCTGGGGTGCAAATTTCACCAGCCGATTAAACAGCACCTTTGCCAAAACCTTCCTGTCTGCATTGAGAAGCGCTATGGGACGCCAATTCTCAATGCAAGATGGGTCCTTACCCTTTGACAAGATGATCAGGGCAGACCTCCTCATTGACTTTGGCAGAGTGCCCGAGGAAAGACACTCATTGAATACCTCAGTCAAGAGGGGAACCAAGGCATCCTTAAAGGTCTTATAGAATTCAGATGTTAAGCCATCCGGACCGGGAGATTTCTTCAGGGCAAGCCCTTCAATCGCCAACTTAACTTCCTCTTCCCTGATCATCTCTGTCAAAACGCCAAGAGAGGGGTCTACCCCTGGTTCGGGGACGGCTTCAGCCAGAAAAGCCGACATCTCATCCCAATCCAGATCCCTCTTCCCCAAGAGTTGCGAGTAGAAGGATCTGACGACCTCCAGGATCCCCGATCTGGATCTTTTCAGGGACCCCGCAGTGTCAACCAGTCCTGTAACAACTTTACTATTCACTGACATCTTGCAGTTTCTGTAAGGGTCGGGCGAGCGGTACTTCCCGTAATCCCTCTCAAAAACCAAAGATGCGTGTCTATCATACTGACACCTCATTAGCAAAGATTTCACTCTGGAGATCTCCTCGCGGCTACCTCCAGTTGAGACAAGATGCTCGAGTTTCCTCCTCAGGCCCTGATACAGGCGATACCTGTCCAGGCTCCTGAGGCTCGAGAGCTGGCGGAAGAATCTCGCCACCCTTTTCTTGAACATCTCCCACCACTCTGACTTACTACTACAAAGATCCAGTAAGGGTACCTGGCTCTGAAGAAAATCCTCAAAGGACTGTCTTATCTCCGCTTCTTCCAAGAGAGACGAATTGAGCCTCCAAAAGCCTCTTCCCATCCGGGGGGTCTCTGTAACATTCAGGGAAAACAAAATCATACAGTGATCGGAGAACTCCACCTCAACAACAGATACTGCTGAAGAGACAGCTTCCTCCTTTAAATAAAACCTGTCTATCCTGGACCTACAGTTACCTCTATGATAGGTGAACCCCTCGTGGCCTGGGGTGTGCCGGATGTGGACATCCACCAGGCGAGCCTCACTAGCTATACTATTAAGGGCGACGCTATCATAAGTCAGCTTGTCTCTGGAACCTCCTCTATCCCGGGGCCTCGTGACAGTGTTGAAGTCCCCTCCAAAGATGACCTGCCGACTCGTAAAAAGGTAGGGCTTGATCCTCGTAAAGAGACACTTCCGGTCCCACTTAGATTGGGGACCATAAATGTTAATGAGCCGAAGCTCCTGTCCCTTCATGAGGACATCTAATATCAGGCACCTCCCCATTTCTAACTCAATAACCCGTCGGCATTCTACCGGTGCGGTAAAAAGGACCGCCACTCCGCTATACGGCTCGGCCGCAAGAGACCAATAGGAGGGCCCGAGTCTCCACTCCCTCTTAGCTATAAACACCTCTGCCATATTTGGCAGCCTGGTCTCTTGCAAAAAGAAAATGTCAGCTTCAACCCGGCTGAGAAAATCAAAGGCCGCAAATCTAGCCATATTTGACTTAATGCTGGCGACATTAATGGAAGCCAGCGTCAACGGAGTGGGTACCGCCATCATTGGTGATTGAGTTAGATGGCTTTCTTCTTCCCACTCCCCTTACCCTCTGCCTCAGAGGAGGAATCCTTCCCCCTCTTTAATGACACAGAGGCGTCCATTCCCACATTTTTCCTTCTTTTCTCGTCCTCGTCTCCGGACTCTGGGCCAGTCCCTCCCCCCAAGGACCCTGCATCCCCAGGAGAAGGAGACTCGGCGCCTCCTGTAAGCTCCGCTGAAGCCGGAACCTCACCCTCGGCCACCTCCTCAGAGGAAGAGATGTTATCAAGGGCTTGGAACCGGTTAGAAAGACCAACCAGAGGGGAGTCAGTTTTACCTTCCTTAGGTACCTTGGTCAGAGCGGGAGAAGATGTTTTATCTCCCTTCTTTTTCTTCTTTTTGGTGCCGAGCTTACGCTTGTTCTCTAGCCACCGCTTATTATCCTCATCCATACTTTCATAATGGCAGGATTCTGAGGCAGAGGCGGTTTCCTCCCTGTGGATCCTCCTGACCTCCTCATCCAACTCATCATCCCTCGGGGCCTCAGCAGCAAGACTGGCATCCAGGACAGGGGCTGTCCCGGTAGTCTGGGGCTCGCCCCGCTCCCTCTCCTGTCTGCGCTTTTCTAGACGCCTCAGCTGGGCAGGCGTCTTTTTATTGCTTTTCTTCCCTGGCCCCTCGGCTCCCCTACCCCTGCTAGTCCCCTCCACAGCAGAATTGGCCTCACGGCTTACTCCCACCGGGGTCTCGACTGCATTAGCGAAGGAGCGAGGACAACGGCTGAATGGGTGACCTAACTCACCACACAGGTGGCACCTAATCTCCACACAAGAGGCGGCAAGATGGCCGACACCCCACACAGCGCACATTTCTGCACGGTGCAGTTTGCACTGAAGTGTGTGGGGTCGCCGCACCTGTGACAGAGCTTCGGTTTCCCCTGGTAGAAGACCAGGATACGATCCCTACCCAGGAAGGTAGACGATGGAATGTGGGCAACCGTACCACCTGAACGCTTAAGTTTTACCATAAACGTCCAGGCCCCTGACCAGATACCAAACTCGTCGCGGTTTTTCTTTGGCATCTCCACCACCTCTCCATACCGACCAAGCCACGTCATGATGTCATAGCAAGAAAGCGACTCGTTACGAGTCATCACGGTCACTTTCTTGATCTGGTTTTGGCGAGACACTGCCTGAACGGCAAAGTCTCGCCAGCCGGGCTCATTTTTTGCCAGCTCATAATTCGCCCAGAAGAGCTCAAGCCCCTCCGGCCGAACAAAGCTGATATCAAACTCAGGCGTGGAATAGGGATGTATCAAGGCGTAGATGTCAATCGCCTTGAAGCCCATCCTCAGCAGGAGCTCCACAACTTTAGACCTTGGAGGACATGTATCACTGCCCCTCCACCGAAGACGGACCACATTCCTACGCACACTGCCTGGCCCGGCTGTTGGGAGGGACCACACTGTATCCCCCCCTTTTTGCTCTCGGAAGGCCCCGAGGCCATGCCTCTCTATCCAGAAGGATAGATCAACCTCTCGACCCTCTACCATTAGTGATCTCTCCCCCTTCTTTAGAGCCTCCAGAAGGCGCCGTTGCAACATGCCGTCCCCAAAGCCCGGAGACAAGGAGGATGCCCTATTTGCCCCGGAGGTGACACTGGCATAACTCTGGACAGGTGTTGCCACCCCCGGGGGGGCAACCGGACCAGTGACCACATCAGCCCGAACAGCAATACCATTACCCACCTCCATCTCACCCTCCACCAAACCAGCAACCACACCACTAGACAATGAATTAGCCTCATTCACCCCACCATCACATTCATTCCTGCTGGACCAGTAACAATGGCGGATGACATTTTGACCTCTGCATCAGGCACAAGGGGCTCAGTCACCTCCATAGAACTGGAGGCGACCTCACCCCCGGTCTTATGTGTGCCCTCCACATCATTGGTCGGTAATTTCCGCTGTTTGGCATTCGGAATAATGTGCCGCTGATCTTTAGATGCTGTTAGGCGCCGCTGATCTTTAGCATCAGGATCTTCCGGACCAGCGACGCCAACACAAAATAGCACTTTCGTGGGAGGACCGGAACGCTCAGCCCCGACAGCCCCCTCACACTGCCGTCGCTTCTCAACTAAGTGATCAGCGGCAACAGCATTCAGAGGCGCCGAGGCTACCGGAGCTGCCCCCGACACCGGGCTGCTCCCCCCTCCCACTGAGGAGCGCACCACAGCAGCGTGGCCTGATGGAACGCCCGCCGCCGGGCCGCCCTCACTGTCCAGCCTCTCGGCTGATGCACCTCCTGCTACGTCCCCACTACTACAAGCAGAGACGGAGCTCTGCGCCTCACTACCGCGCTCTGTAATCTCCCCGCGCCTTTGCACCGGATCCACAGCAGAACCCGGGCTGGGCTGGGCAACGGGGCTTATACAGCGAGCTGAGCCTGCCGCCGACTCAGGGGGTACAGGGAGGGGGGCATATACGTATCTTACCGCCTCCTGCAGCTTTGGCTTGGTCTTCTTTGCCTTTTTGTGGCCCCCAGGTGCCTCTTCTGGTAGATCGTCACCAAGATGGAAGTTTTGGAGGCACACTGGGGACTCCAGGAGCTTAATCTCCGCCATTAGCGCCCCTCCCTGGCCGCTGCTGTCACTGTCCTCCCCAGAGCCGGCAGAACTGCGACCGGATGTCACTGTCGCCTGTCCTGCAGGGAGCTCGCTGCACGTGGCCTGCGGGTGACTTTGCAGGCTGCCAGGTGGGGCTTCCTGCTGGTCATCATCACTCTCATCATCCACCTGGCTCTCAGGCTGCAGCCCCATCTGCCTTTGCTCTCTGGTATCAACCATTTCTCTAAAGCGGTCTTCATTTATTAGTTTTTCTTTGAAATGACCACTCTGCTCCCTGATGTCAGCTTTCCTCAGTTCCAGCAGGTGAATCTCGCTGGTCAGTCACTTTACCTCGGCCTGGAGTTTAGCCTTGCTCTGTTTGGAGGCCCCCGCAGCTTTGGCGCTTGTGCAGCGCAGCTCCTCCCGGAGCCTACTGATGAGCTTACTGGCATCTTCATACTCACGGAGGCGGATCATGACCCGGGAGGCATAGGTGGACACAGACTCCCGGGGTCCCTGCAGCGCCCAACCCCCCTCAGGGAGGTCAGCCTCACCTCCGTGAGCACTCCGCTTTCCTCCGGAAGGAGCACCATCTTGCACGCCGCTGTCAGGCTTTACCTCCATGCTGGAAGCCTTGCGGCTTCTAGGGGTCTCCACAATCCCGGGAGGAGTAGGAGCCACATTGCTGCGACTCCTGGTGCAGCGTCTCACCCCCGAGTCCTCTGATGTGCAGGCCGGATGCTGGTTTCTTCTGCCCCCCGCCGGCCTGGTTCGGGAAGCAGAAGCCTGGGACTTGGCTCCTTCACTCATCCCAGAAACCAGCTCTCCCTCCGGGAAAGAGAGAGAGCAGGTCCCCAGGTGGAGAGGTGTTGGTTCTCAGAGATCAGGAGCTCACAGCAGGATCTGCAGCCACCACACCCGTAATCAGCACACTGACTAGCAGCTGATCAGAGCTGCACCCAGTATGCTGCTGGTGCAGTCACTGTGTACATACATTACATTACTGATCCTGTACTGATCCTGAGTTACATCCTGTATTATATTCCAGAGCTGCACTCACTATTCTGCTGGTGCAGTTGTAGCACCCTGAGGATTCGGCTGCTACAGGGGTATTGCACCTCAAGCCAGAGGTGTGATATTCCACTCCCGGGTAAGGATGGAGTGTGGAACTGAGCTCAGTTAGCTGCATACACTACATACATCCCATTTCCGAGGGACAGACCGATGGTACTCCCACTAGGTATATGTGCAGGTACGACAGTGTCTGTCCCTGGCTGGAGTGGGAGGGGGGTGGAACATCCCAGTAGTGTAGGGGCAGATAGGGGCAGCAGTCTGGGTAATGCTAGGAGCTCATTGGGTGCTGGTCACCTGAGCTCACACATAGAGGGAGTATATAAGGTGGGAACCATCTTAGATCAGGGTCAGTCTTCTGTAGAGGGTTAGTGAGTCCTGAGAGAGGTCCAGGAGCGCCTGCAGAGAGAAGAGAGAGGAGAAGAGAAGGACCCAGAGGGGGAGAAGAAGGAACCCCAAGAACCCAGAATTAGACCAGAAGGGTGAAGGGTTGGCACGCAAGGGAACCGGATCCCAAATTAGTGGAGGAGAGAAACAACCCTCAACTAAGAACCGGAGGCTGCGACATTACATGTGGAGCAGCCCCTCACCAAGTCCACAAGGAAGGCACACCAGGTATAGGGTCAGGGAACCCCGAAGAGGTGCACCCACCAAGAGGCCCGAGGGAGCCGGACATAAGTGGACCCCTGGTGGGAAAGGCCAGTAGAGAGGACAGTCAGAAAGGGAGCTCAGGACCACGCTCCAGAATTGCTTGGGGGTTGGCCGAGTCCAGGACCTGGTGGACGCAGCACGGCTCGGGCGGTCACTCAAGGCCAGAGTGACCAACAGAACAGCAGTAAGTAAAAACCCTGAACTGCACAGCCCGACTCTGAGTCTTCTTACCATCCACACTGCACCACCACTACCACCATCCTCTACACCTGACCCCCTGAGGCTATACCCCTCCCGTTGGGGGTTATACTACCAGAAGCTGCACACACACCACCAGCCTCAGCGGACCCTGCTGCAGCGGCGGCCGTATTGACCGCAAATCAACGGGTGGCGTAGTCGACACTAAGAACACTAACAACATCTGTAAAGACTGCCACACACGGAGTTTGACACCCTGGGCACGGACCGGGTCGCCGCCACTCGGAGACTACAACCCCCATCTGATCCGGCTCCGGGTATTCCCCAAACAGCACTGGCCCAGGGGGCGCGTCAGCTTTGGCGTAGTCGGCAGGATAACGTGCCCGCAACAACCGGGTACTGCGTGCCTGAAGAAAAGTTCACTGTTACCTCAAAAAGAAGTCTCCCGCCGGTTCCGGAGGGTCCCCGTCAACGGACCCCATCACAGGTCGTTACCCGCCGGTTGTCCGCCATTTGCAGCTTTTTCCCGCCATCCATGGAGTTTCCCGCCACTGGGAGACGATTCCCGCCATTTCCAAAGATTTCCCGCCTTGGGGGAGCGGACGCCATTATGGGCGTGCCAGAGGGTGGCAAAAGGCCACCTTCCATCGTGGGCCAGGTCGAAGAATGGCGCCAAAAGCGGAAACCGCGCCCACCAACAGAGACTGTGATGCTGGAAGTGTCCATCAGCGTGAGAGAACTGCCCCTGGAACTGACAATCACTAAGTTGCCCCGGGACCACCCTCAATGTGGGCGGAGACAGAACAAAAGAACGAAGATGGGTGCAGCCTGGAGGAGTCTGGAGAGAGCGCACCCGGAGACAAGAAGTCTGGAGAGGAGTCCAGAGAGAGCGTACCCAGAGATGGAGGGAGAGACAGGCAGCACCGTCCCAGTGGTCAGGAGCCTGCTGCAAGCAACAACCCCACTAGGCTTAGTGGAGATCCTAGCACAGCTCCCCCGAGACCGGGAGTGTGCACAGACCGCGCTGGAGGGCCTCGCACGGAGGATGGCCCAGGTGCAGCAAGACACGCTGACGGAGTGGAGCCGTGAGATGGCCCAGCAGACCGGAACCCGTCAGCGGAGCACGCCACCCGGGACGAGGAGACAGACCGCCTCTGAGGATGGCGCAGGAGGAATGAAGGCCGGAGACGGCGCCGAGAAGGGAGCTGAACGGACGGAGGCAGGTAAAGGGGACGTCTCTACCCCGAGCCGAGAAACCGAGTACCTGTCCCAGCTCCCCGTCGCAGAGCCCGAAATTCCCCCTGCCGTGCCCGTCGCTGCATCGTCACCGTGCCAGACTAGGCCTCAAGCAGAAGCCGCGGCCGCGACCCCTGTGACGTCACGCGCCTCAACCCTGAGCGCGGCAAAGCAGGAAACACCACCGGCCTGGTCGCAAGGTCTAGTACCCCCGGGCGCCGCAGTACCAACAGCGCCCCCTACCTCCGCGGAGCCACCGGCCTGGTCGCTGGGCCAAGTAACCCCGGGCGCCGCCGTCTTCACGGTGCCCTTTACGTTCAGGGTACCCCAGGCCTGGTCGCAAGGCCTGGCGAACCCGGGCGCCGCTTCCACCACCGCGCCCTCAACATCTAGAGTACCGCACCTGGGTGAAGACTTGTTTGCCCAGCACACTTGCCCGGATGGGCAGCCCTTTATATGGCCACCGGAGTACTATCAGCTGGAACTCCAAAAAGCAAGGCCCCTGTGCGAGCCCCTGATTCCGGCTCCGAAGCCCGTTAAAAGGACCCCGCTCCCGCTGGAAGAAGCGCAGTTCGAGTGGGACCCCACCGGAGGAGACCTCATGGGGTTCACCCAAGAAACATGGGCGGCCGCAGCTGAGCGTGCGGAGTGCTGCCGGCAGCAGTTAGAGGTCTTCGACCGGGAGAGGAGAGAGAGGCGGGTCCGAGAGCAGCGGCTGCAGGAACAGAGCGCAGAGCAGAAGAGCCGGACCAGGAGGAACCCCCGTGCAGCCCACGGTCCCCGTGCCACGGGACTGTAATTAAATTCCAACTGCAGCACGGTTGGGGTTTCATCAGAGACCATCATACCCCCGGCGACGTCTTTGTAACCCGCAGAGACGTAGAAAGCCATCTGCCGGAGGGACACAGAGGTCGTGACCTGTACGTAGGGGACGAGGTCACGTTCACCCGGCACAAGTGTGCCAAAGGACCCTACGCCCTCCATGTGCATCGCCTGACGGAGGAGGAGCTGCGGTGTGAGGAGGAGCAAGAGGACCCGGACGGGTCTGAAGACAAAGAAGGAGCAGGAGGACGCCGTCATTAAAGTACGGTAAAGAGACTGTACATAGTTACCTGTCGGGGTACAGTGAACTGTTACTGCTGCTAGTTAAAATATAGTCCCCGTTGGGACCAGCAAATTGAACTGAAACCCGTGTGTCCCTATTCCCACTGACCGAGGACTGAGAGCGGTCATTCCTTTCCTAATACCTGGCCGAGGACTGAGAGCGGCCATATCTCCCCTTGTACATAGTTGCGCTTTTTAAGGCGCCCCCTACCGGTTTTATAGGAAACTGTTGTTTTTCTTCCAGAAGAGACTGTGGCACTTACCCGGTCACAAGTTGCACCGTGGCCGGAGGAACAAGAAAATTAACAAGAAAGTTTTATATAAAAAGTTTATGCTGATGATATATATATAATGTTTTGTATGTTTATGTTGTTATGAAAATTTGTATGTTTGTGGATGTTTTGTTTTCTTACAGCCCGAGGACGTGCTGTGATTTACCAGGGGGGAATGTAGCACCCTGAGGATTCGGCTGCTACAGGGGTATTGCACCTCAAGCCAGAGGTGTGATATTCCACTCCCGGGTAAGGATGGAGTGTGGAACTGAGCTCAGTTAGCTGCATACACTACATACATCCCATTTCCGAGGGACAGACCGATGGTACTCCCACTAGGTATATGTGCAGGTACGACAGTGTCTCTCCCTGGCTGGAGTGGGAGGGGGGTGGAACATCCCAGTAGTGTAGGGGCAGATAGGGGGAGCAGTCTGGGTAATGCTAGGAGCTCATTGGGTGCTGGTCACCTGAGCTCACACATAGAGGGAGTATATAAGGTGGGAACCATCTTAGATCAGGGTCAGTCTTCTGTAGAGGGTTAGTGAGTCCTGAGAGAGGTCCAGGAGCGCCTGCAGAGAGAAGAGAGAGGAGAAGAGAAGGACCCAGAGGGGGAGAAGAAGGAAGCCCAAGAACCCAGAATTAGACCAGAAGGGTGAAGGGTTGGCACGCAAGGGAACCGGATCCCAAATTAGTGGAGGAGAGAAACAACCCTCAACTAAGAACCGGAGGCTGCGACATTACATGTGGAGCAGCCCCTCACCAAGTCCACAAGGAAGGCACACCAGGTATAGGGTCAGGGAACCCCGAAGAGGTGCACCCACCAAGAGGCCCGAGGGAGCCGGACATAAGTGGACCCCTGGTGGGAAAGGCCAGTAGAGAGGACAGTCAGAAAGGGAGCTCAGGACCACGCTCCAGAATTGCTTGGGGGTTGGCCGAGTCCAGGACCTGGTGGACGCAGCACGGCTCGGGCGGTCACTCAAGGCCAGAGTGACCAACAGAACAGCAGTAAGTAAAAACCCTGAACTGCACAGCCCGACTCTGAGTCTTCTTACCATCCACACTGCACCACCACTACCACCATCCTCTACACCTGACCCCCTGAGGCTATACCCCTCCCGTTGGGGGTTATACTACCAGAAGCTGCACACACACCACCAGCCTCAGCGGACCCTGCTGCAGCGGCGGCCATATTGACCGCAAATCAACGGGTGGCGTAGTCGACACTAAGAACACTAACATCTGTAAAGACTGCCACACACGGAGTTTGACACCCTGGGCATGGACCAGGTCGCCGCCACTCGGAGACTACAACCCCCATCTGATCCGGCTCCGGGTATTCCCCAAACAGCACTGGCCCAGGGGGCGCGTCACAGTCACTGTGTACATGCATTACATTACTGATCCTGTACTGATCCTGAGTTACATCCTGTATTATACTCCAGAGCTGCACTCACTATTCTGCTGGTGCAGTCACTGTGTACATACATTACATTACTGATCCTGTACTGATCCTGAGTTACATCCTGTATTATACTCCAGAGCTGCACTCACTATTCTGCTGGTGCAGTCACTGTGTACATGCATTACATTACTGATCCTGTACTGATCCTGAGTTACCTCCTGTATTATACTCCAGAGCTGCACTCACTATTCTGCTGGTGCAGTCACTGTGTACATACATTACATTACTTATCCTGAGTTACATCCTGTATTATACTCCAGAGCTGCACTCACTATTCTGCTGGTGCAGTCACTGTGTACATGCATTACATTACTGATCCTGAGTTACATCCTGTATTATCCTCCAGAGCTGCACTCACTATTCTGCTGGTGCAGTCACTGTGTACATGCATTACATTACTGATCCTGTACTGATCCTGAGTTACATCCTGTATTATACTCCAGAGCTGCACTCACTATTCTGCTGGTGCAGTCACTGTGTACATACATTACATTACTTATCCTGAGTTACATCCTGTATTATACTCCAGAGCTGCACTCACTATTCTGCTGGTGCAGTCACTGTGTACATGCATTACATTACTGATCCTGTACTGATCCTGAGTTACATCCTGTATTATATTCCAGAGCTGCACTCACTATTCTGCTGGTGCAGTCACTGTGTACATACATTACATTACTGATCCTGTACTGATCCTGAGTTACATCCTGTATTATACTCCAGAGCTGCACTCACTATTCTGCTGGTGCAGTCACTGTGTACATACATTACATTACTGATCCTGAGTTACCTCCTGTATTTAAAATAGGTCTGTGGCTTTTCTTTAGATTTTGTAATTGACAACTAGTTTTGGTGGAATATTCTTTGAATTTAACAAAAAAATGGGGCTCTGGAATTTCACTAGTGGAAAAGGATTTGGGTGTTAGCTGTTGATAGGTTTGGATTTTGCTCTGGAGCCCTGTTTCGCCTCTGATGCTTCTCTATCAGGAGTTTACACTCTGTGCGGGCCGCCTAATGATCTCCTGGTAGTGGTTATGAAAAGCGCTGACAATGTACACATCTTCACATCCGCTGATGTCTTGGCTTGTTGGCTCCTGCTGTGCTCTTTAGATGGAATGAGAAGTCGTTTCCTCCACCCATCTGTAGACACGCTCTCCTCATCTCTCCGAACAAGAACCAAGAACATATATATACACACACATAATATCTATGATACTGTGCAAAGGTTTTAGGCAGATGCAAAAAAAATGCTGCAACATAAGAACACTTTAAAAAATAGAACTGCTAATAGTTTATTATTATCAGATAACAAAATGGAAAGTAAAAGAATCTAAATCTCATCAGTTGTTCTTGGTCACTTGAACACAGTTTTTGAAGGAACTTAGCAGGGAGCTTGTTCCAAACATCTTGGAGAACTAACCACAGATCTTCTGTGGATGAGGCTTGTGCAGATCCTTCATGTGATCCCACACAGATGGGATGATGTGAGATCTGAGCTCTGTGGGAGCCGGATTATCACTTACAGGACTCCTTCTTCTTCTTAATGACGTTGGTTGGATGTTTGGGATCATTGTTCTGCTGCAGAATAAATTTGGAGCCAATCAGACGCCTCCCTGATGGTATTATATGATGGATAAGTATCTGCCTGGATTTCTCAGCATTGAGGACACCATTAATCCTGACCAAATCCCCAACTTTATTTGCTGAAATGTAGCCACAAACTTGCAGGACCCTCCACCACACTTCAGTGCTACCTGCAGACACCCATATCTCTCAAGGCTTTCCGCAACAAACTGCCTTCTGTTGCATCCAAATATTTCACATTTTGATTCATCAGTCCTGAGCACCTGCTGCCATTTCTCTACACCCCATTTCCAATGTTTTTGTGCATAGTTGGGTCACTTGGTCTTGTTTCCATGTTGAAGGCTTGGACTTTTTCCATATAGATGACTTCTCGCCAGACTTCTCCAAACAGTGATGCATGTAGCTGTGTCCTACTGGTTGCTGCCAGTTCTGAGCTGATGGCACTGCTGGACATCTTCCAATTTCGAAGCGAATCATAATGTGTCTTTCATCTGCTGCACTAAGTTTCCTTGGCTGATCACTGTGTCTACAGTCCTCAACGTTGCTCATTTTTTGCTGTTTCTTCAAAAGATCTTGAACGGCACATCTTGAAATTCTAGTCTGCTGTGAAATTTGTGCCTGGGTGAGACCTTGCTGATGCAGTATAACTACCTTGTGTCTTATTGTTGTGATCAGTCTTGCTCATATGTATAACCCATGAGATGAAACTGTCTTCCATAACCTCACCATTGTAGGCAGAGTTTGGCTGTTCCTCACCCAGTTTTAAGCCTCCTACACAGCTGTTTATGACTGTTTATCAGCCTACATGTGAAAATTATCATTATAGCGTTTGGTATAATTGGTTAGTTATGCACTTGACTATAATCCTACAAATTCCCTTTATGGAAGTCTACCTAGGAGAACTGATGCTTTATGCTCTTTTGATTTAGATTTCTCTTCTGTTCATTCATGTTGCATTTTCTAAATTGATAAAAAATAAAATACTATCTACTTTGATTTTTGAAAGTTTCTTACTTTATAGTATTTTTCCCTACTTGCCTAAAGCATTTGCACAATACTGTATATATATATATATTTGTGTGTGTGCGCACATACACATGCAATGATCAGCCATAATATGAAAACCATTGACAGATGAAGTGATTATCCTGGCGCGTGTCAAGGACTGGTCTGTTATTGGCATCTAGTGAATTGTCAGTTCTTAAAGTTGATGGGTTGGAAGCGGCAAACATGAGAAAGCGTAAGGACCCAAGTGACTGTGACAAGGGCCAAATTGTGATGGCTACATGATTGAATCAGGGTTTCTCCAAAATTGCAGGTCTTGTGGGGTGTTCCCGGTATACGGCAGGTCTTGTGGGGTGATCCCGGTATACGGCAGGTCTTGTGGGGTGTCCCCGGTATACGGCAGGTCTTGTGGGTTGTTCCCGGTATACAGTAGGTCTTATGGGGTGTTCCCGGTATACGGTAGGTCTTGTACGGTGTTCCCATTATAGGTCAGGTCTTGTGGGGTGTTCCCGGTATATGGGAGATCTTGTGGGGTGTTCCTTGTATATGGCAGGTCTTGTGGGGTGTTCCCGGTATACGGCAGGTCTTGTGGGGTGTTCCTGGTATACGGCAGGTCTTATGGGATGTTCCCATTATACGTCAGGTCTTGTGGGGTGTTCCCGATATACAGTAGGTCTTATGGGGTGTTCCCGGTATACGGTAGGTCTTGTGCGGTGTTCCCATTATAGGTCAGGTCTTGTGGGGTGTTCCCGGTATACGGGAGATCTTGTGGGGTGTTCCTGGTATATGGCAGGTCTTGTGGGGTGTTCCCGGTATACGGCAGGTCTTGTGGGGTGTTCCTGGTATACGGCAAGTCTTATGGGATGTTCCCATTATACGTCAGGTCTTGTGGGGTGTTCCCGATATACGGTAGGTCTTGTGCGGTGTTCCCATTATAGGTCAGGTGTTGTGGGGTGTTCCCGGTATACGGGAGATCTTGTGGGGTGTTCCTGGTATATGGCAAGTCTTGTGGGGTGTTCCCGGTATACGGCAGGTCTTGTGGGGTGTTTCCAGTATACTGCAGGTCTTGTGCGGTGTTCCCATTATAGGTCAGGTCTTGTGGGGTATTCCTAGTATATGGCAGGTCTTGTTGGATGTTCCCAGTTACTGCAGGTCTTGAGGGGTGTTTCTGGTATATGGCAGGTCTTCTGGGATGTTCCCGGTATATGGCAGGTCTTGTGGAGTGCTCCCGGTATTTGACAGGTCTTGTGGGGTGCTCCCGGTATACAGCAGGTGTTGTGGGGTGATTCCATTATACGGCAGGTCTTGTGGGGTGTTCCCGGTATACAGCAGGTCTTGTGGGGTGTTCCCGGTATACCGCATGTCTTGTAGCGAGTTTCCGGTATACCGCATGTCTTGTAGCGTGTTTCCGGTATACTGCAGGTCTTGTGGGGTGTTCTAGGTATACCGCATGTCTTGTGGGGTGTTACCGGTATACGGCAGGTCTTGTGGGGTGTTTCCAGTATACGGCAGGTCTTGTGGGGTGTTCCTGGTATACGGCAGGTCTTGTGGGGTGTTCTAGGTATACCGCTAGTGTTCTTTGGCCTGAGAACCCACAACCTGAGGGTTCACACATGGCAGAAAACAAGAATCAGAATGTGTACACTGAATGCAGTTGTAACGATCTCCTGTGTCCGGTCTCTACAGGTTTCAGCATCTGGATATAACCAGGAATCTTCTCCAACAATAAGCAGAGACCATGAAAACGGTGCGGAATCAAAACACGTAGGCCCTGATTGAGCATAACTCACGCTTCACACACTAGTTTTGATGAAGGGTGCACTGGGGCAAGATGTGGCAAATTTATTAAGACATCTCCTCATAACATTGGTGCATCTTTGAGCTGTGGTACATCACCGCATGAAGTTACTCCATCCACGGAGGGGAGCGCATTTCTGATGTCATTTATGCCACTTTTGTAGCCTAAACTATGAAAGATTTGTCACTCATGGCCATCCTTGTGAAGCCTTGTACACTTCCAAACAGTTTTCGGAGGTGGCTTGGATTGGTGTGAAAAAAACGCCAAAAGTAGTAAAAGTTTTGTGCCATTTTAAGCAGTTTTACATCTAAATTTCAGTTAAAACTGTTTGATGTATCCGGACCTAAAGTCATGGTCGAAAGTATTTGCACCCTTGAAATTGTTCCAGAAAATGGAAGTATTTCTCCCAGAAAATTATTGCAATTACACGTGTTTTGTTATAGACATGTTTATTTCCTTTGTGTGTTTTGGAACAACACAAAAAAAAACAGAGAAAAAAAGGCAAATTGGACATAATTTCACACAAAACCCCCAAAATGGTCCGGATAAAATTGTTGGCACCCTCAACTTAATTTTTGATTGCACACCCTTTGGAATATATAACTGCAAATAATCGCTTCCTATAACAATCAACAAGCTTCTTACACCTCTCAGCTGGAATCTTTGACCACTCTTCTTACAAACTGCTCCAGGTCTCATATTTGAAACAACCCCAAAACATCTGTGAATCTCCACCATATTTGACTGTAGGTACTATGTTCTTTTCTTTGTAGGCCTCATTCCGTTTTCGGTGAACAGTAGAATGATGTACTTTACCAAAAAGCTCTATCTTGATCTCATCTGAGGATATTGGCTTAATCAGGTACATTTTGGCAAACTGCAGTCCAGCTTTTTTATGTCTCTGTGTCAGCAGTGGGGTCCTCCTGGGTTTCTTGCCATAGTGTTTCATTTCATTCAAATGTCGACGGATAGTTTGTGCTGACACTGATACACCCTGAGCCTGCAGGACAGCTTGAATTTATTTGGAACTTGATTGGGGCTTCTTATCCACCATCCTGGCTATCCTGCATTGCAACTTTTCATCAATTTTTCTATACCGTCCACATCCAGGAGATTAGCTAGAGTGTCATGGGTTGTAAACTTCTTCACTATGTTGTGCACCACATACAAAGGAACATCAAAATCTTTGGAGATGGACTTGTAACCTTGAGATTGTTGATATTGTTCAACAATTATGGTTGCCAAGTCCTTAGACAGTTCTCTTCTCCTCTTTCTGTTCTTCATGCTTAGTGTGGCACACACACACACACAATGCAAAGATTAAGTCCACTTCTTCCCTTTTTATCTAGTTTCAGGTGTGATTTTCATAATGCCCACACCTGTTACTTGCCACAGGTGAGTTTGAACTAGCATCACATGCTTGAAACAAAGTTATTTACCCACAATTTTGGAAATGTGGCAACATTTTTTTGTTTTTGCGTGAAATTATGTCTAATTTGCCTTCTTTTCTCAGTTTGTGTTGTTCCAATTAACACAAACGAAATAAACATGTGTATAACAAAATGTGTGTAATTGCAATAATTTTATGGGAGAAATAGTTCATTTTCTGGAACAATTTCAAGGGTGCCAACACTTTCGGCCATGCTAAGTGCATAAGAATGTCACCAAGCTTTTCATTATACGATGATTAAACTACATTTCAATAAAGCCAAAAAATCACTTGGTCTGGAGCCGAATGATATTAGAAACTGGCAGCCATCTGTCGCATCCCTTTAATATGACGGATGACCATGGAGGATGCGGTTCATGTGTTATATGGGGTGAGTGATTCATATCACCAGACCTGGTGTCACACACGTCCGGGGTGGGTTACTGGGATGTGCACTGGTGTCAGCAAGAGATGATTGTTGTCACTGCGCTGCAGGAGACCGTGGGGCCGGGAGCCGGAGCGACACTTAATATCCCGGCCGTTCCTCCAGTTACAGGTGGATGAATAGGTGTCTCAGCGCTAACAATAGGGATCGAGCCTTTATTAATGCCCCTTACATCTGATACAGCTCCATTACTTCGAGCATGCCGGGCCGAGCACAGTGGCGTAACATGAAGCTCATGGGACCAATGCAAAAGCTCCAACGGGGCCCCCAATTATTCCAAGTATTGGTCTTTTTATATCAGCCAAAGGGACTTTTAGAGCCCCTTAGGCTCCAGGGCCCGGGTGCGATTGCAACCCCTGCACTTATTGTAGTCACACCCCTGCGACCGGCACATTGGTTTTCTGTTGTCAAAAATGTCACAAACATGGTAATGCACGTGGGACCACCACTCCCCTTATTGTCTGTGGAATACGTGACTAGGCATGCGCACAAACACTATTCACACAGGGGCATGAGACCACTCTTAGGCATTTTTTTTTTAGATTTTTAGAGCAAACTTAACTTTTTATTTTACAATGCATATAGTGAAATCCTAGGCATGACAAAAATGTACATCATGAACCCCTGCACCAATTACCTTCACTTCTGGAGACCCCTCACTATATGACCACCCAAACACACCAAGCAAATTTCTGCATTCTTATACACATGACCACTCTACACCCTGATTGCCCCCTCCAAAGTGTCCCCCCCTGCGCTCAAAGTCTCAGTACCAACAAACCCTACTGCACATTGATTCCTTTATTACTGCAGCCAGATTGTCTGCAAACTCATCCTCCACATCCTGGTTCACTGCACTTAGTTGCCCAATACCCTGTACTCCTATCCCCTGTGCACCCTGATCTCCTGTGCACCCCGATCCCCTGTGCACCCTGATCTCCTGTGCACCCCGATCCCCTGTGCACCCTGATCTGAGCACCGATTCCCTGTACCCCGATCCCCTGTGCACTCTGATCCTCTGTACCCCTATCCTCTGTGCACCGATTCCCTGTACCCTGATCCCCTGTGCACCGATCCTCTGTGCATCCTGATCCCCTATGCACCCTGATCCCCTGTGCACCTTGATCCTCCGTGCACCTCGATCCTCTGTGCACCCCGATCCCCTGTGCACCC
Organism: Phyllobates terribilis; assembly: GCF_046119375.1. Lineage (NCBI taxonomy): Eukaryota > Metazoa > Chordata > Amphibia > Anura > Dendrobatidae > Phyllobates > Phyllobates terribilis. The sequence continues at coordinate 63,321,916 of NW_027362772.1, read as the reverse complement.
TGATCCCCTGATCCTCCGTGCACCTCGATCCTTTGTGCACCCTGATCCCTTGTGCACCCTGATCCTCTGTGCACCCTGATCCTCTGTGCACCGATCCTCTGTGCATCCTGATCCCCTATGCACCCTGATCCTCCGTGCAACCCGACCCTCTGTGCACCCCGATCCCCTGTGCACCGGGAACCTCTGTGCACCCTGATCGTCTGTGCACCCTAATCTCCTGATCCTCTCTGCACCCTGATCCCCTGTGCACCCTGATCCTCTGTGCACCCTGATCCCCTATGCACCCTGATCCCCTGTGGACCCTGATCCTCCGTGCACCCCGATCCCCTGTGCACCCTGATCCTCCGTGCACCCCGATCCTCTGTGCACCCCGATCCCCTGTGCACCCTGATACTCTGTGCACCCGGATCCTCTGTGCACCCTGATCCTCTGTGCACCCTAATCTCCTGATCCTCTCAGCACCCTGATCCCTTGTGCACCCTGATCCCCTGTGCACCCTGAACCTCTGTGCACCCTGATCCACTGCACCCTCATCCCCTGTGCACCCTGAGCCTCTGTGCACCGATCCCCTGTGCACCCTGATCCCCTGATTCTCTGTGCACCCTGATCCCCTGTTCACCCTGATCCCCTGTGCACCCTGATCCCCTGTGCATCCTGATTCTCTGTGCACCCAGATCGTCTGTGCACCCCAATCCTCTGTGCACCCTGATCCTCTGTGCACCCTCATCCCCTGTGCACCCTGACCCCTGTGCACCCTGATCCTCTGTGCACACCGATCCTCTGTGCACCCTGATCCTCTGTGCACCCTCATCCCCTGTGCACCCTGATCCTCTGTGCACCCTGATTCCCTGTGCACCCTCATCCCCTGTGCACCCTGATCCTCTGTGCACCCTGATTCTCTGTGCACCCTGATCCTCTATGCACCCTCATCCCCTGTGCACCCTGATCCTCTGAGCACCCTAATTCCCTGTGCACCCTCATCCCCTGTGCACCCTCATCCCCTGTGCACCCTGATCCTCTGTGCACCCTGATCCTCTGTGCACCCTCATCCCCTGTGCACCCTGATCCTCTGTGCACCCTGATCCCCTGTGCACCCTATCCCCTGTGCACCCTGGCCCCTGTGCATTCTGATCCTCTGTGCACCCCGATCCTCTGTGCACCCTGATTCCCTGTGCACCCTGATCCTCTGTGCACCCTGATCCCCTGTGCACCCTGATCCTCTGTGCACCCTGATCCTCTGTGCATCCTGATCCTCTGTGCACACTGATTCTCTGTGCACCCTCATCCCCTGTGCACCCTGATCCTCTCTGCACCCTGATCCCCTGTGCACCCTGATCCCCTGTGCACCCTGATCCTCTGTGCACCCTGATCCCCTGTGCACCCTGATCCTCTGTGCACCCTGATCCCCTGTGCACCCTGATCCTCTGTGCACCCTCATTCCCTGTGCACCCTGATCCTCTGTGCACCCTCATCCCCTGTGCACCCTGATTCCCTGTGCACCCTGATCCTCTGTGCACCCTGATCCTCTGTGCACCCTGATCCCCTGTGCACCCTGATCCTCTGTGCACCCTGATCCCCTGTGCACCCTGATCCTCTGTGCACCCTGATCCCCTGTGCACGCTGATCCCCTGTGCACCCTGATCCTCTGTGCACCCTCATTCCCTGTGCACCCTGATCCCCTATGCACCCTGATCCTCTGTGCACCCTGATCCTCTGTGCACCCTGATCCCCTGTGCACCCTGATCCCTTGTGCACCCTGATCCTCTGTGCACCCTGATCCTCTGTGCACCCTGATCCCCTGTGCACCCTGATCCTCTGTGCACCCTCATTCCCTGTGCACCCTGATCCCCTGTGCACCCTGATCCTCTGTGCACCCTGATCACCTGTGCACCCTGATCCCCTGTGCACCCTGATCCTCTGTGCACCCTCATTCCCTGTGCACCCTGATCCTCTGTGCACCCTCATCCCCTGTGCACCCTGATTCCCTGTGCACCCTGATCCTCTGTGCACCCTGATCCTCTGTGCACCCTGATCCCCTGTGCACCCTGATCCTCTGTGCACCCTGATCCCCTGTGCACCCTGATCCTCTGTGCACCCTGATCCCCTGTGCACGCTGATCCCCTGTGCACCCTGATCCTCTGTGCACCCTCATTCCCTGTGCACCCTGATCCCATATGCACCCTGATCCTCTGAGCACCCTGATCCTCTGTGCACCCTGATCCCCTGTGCACCCTGATCCCCTGTGCACCCTGATCCTCTGTACACCCTGATCCAATGTGCACCCTGATCCTCTGTGCACCCTCATTCCCTGTGCACCCTGATCCTCTGTGCACCGTCATCCCCTGTGCACCCTGATTCCCTGTGCACCCTGATCCTCTGTGCACCCCGATCCCTTGTGCACCTGATCCTCTGTGCACCCTGATCCTCTGTGCACCCTGATCCCCTGTGCACCCTGATTCTCTGTGCACCCTGATCCCCTGTGCACCCTGATTCTCTGTGCACCCTGATGCCCTGTGCACCCTGATCCCCTGTGCACCCTGATCCTCTGTGCACCCTGATCCCCTGTGCACCCTGATCCCCTGTGCACCCTGATCCTCTGTGCACCCTGATCCCCTGTGCACCCTGATCCTCTGTGCACCCTGATCCCCTGTGCACCCTGATCCTCTGTGCACCCTGATCCCCTGTGCACCCTGATCCTCTATGCACCCTCATTCCCTGTGCACCCTGATCCTCTGTGCACCCTCATCCTCTGTGCACCCTGATCCCCTGTGCACCCTGATCCTCTGTGCACCCCGATCCTCTGTGCACCCTGATCCCCTGTGCACCCTGATCCCCTGTGCACCCTGATCCTCTGTGCACCCTGATCCCCTGTGCACCCTGATCCCCTGTGCACTCTGATCCTCTGTGCACCCTGATCCCCTGTGCACCCTGATCTTCTGTGCACCCTCATTCCCTGTGCACCCTGATCCTCTGTGCACCCTCATCCTCTGTGCACCCCGATCCCCTGTGCACCCCGATCCTCTGTGCACCCTGATCCTCTGTGCACCCTGATTCTCTGTGCACCCTGATCCTCTGTGCACCCTCATCCCCTGTGCACCGTGATCCTCTGAGCACCCTAATTCCCTGTGCACCCTCATCCCCTGTGCACCCTGATCCCCTGTGCACCCTGATCCTCTGTGCACCCTGATCCTCTGTGCACCCTCATCCCCTGTGCACCCTGATCCTCTGTGCACCCTGATTCTCTGTACACCCTGACCCCTGTGCATCCTGATCCTCTGTGCACCCCAATCCTCTGTGCACCCTGATTCTCTGTGCACCCTGATCCTCTGTGCACCCTGATCCCCTGTGCACCCTGATTCCCTGTGCACCCTGATCCTATGTGCACCCTGATCCCCTGTGCACCCTGATCCTCTGTGCACCCTGATCCCCTGTGCACCCTGATCCTCTGTGCACCCTGATTCTCTGTGCACCCTGATCCTCTATGCACCCTCATTCCCTGTGCACCCTGATCCTCTGTGCACCCTCATCCTCTGTGCACCCTGATCCCCTGTGCACCCCGATCCTCTGTGCACCCCGATCCTCTGTGCACCCTGATCCCCTGTGCACCCTGATCCCCTGTGCACCCTGATCCTCTGTGCACCCTCATTCCCTGTGCACACTGATCCTCTGTGCACCCTCATCCTCTGTGCACCCCGATCCCCTGTGCACCCCGATCCCCTGTGCACGCCGATCCCCTGTGCACCCCGATCCCCTGTGCACCCTGATCCTCTGTGCACCCTGATCCCCTGTGCACCCTGATCCTCTGTGCACCCTGATCCTCTGTGCACCCTGATCCCCTGATCCTCTGTGCACCCTGATCCCCTGTGCACCCTGATCCCCTGTGCACCCTGATCCTCTGTGCACCCTGATCCTCTGTGCACCCTGATCCCCTGTGCACCCTGATCCCCTGTGCACCCTGATCCCCTGTGCACCCTGATCCTCTGTGCACCCTGATCCTCTGTGCACCCTCATCCTCTGTGCACCCCGATCCCCTGTGCACCCCGATCCTCTGTGCACCCCGATACCCTATGCACCCCGATCCCCTGTGCACCCTGATCCTCTGTGCACCCTGATCCTCTGTGCACCCTGATCCCCTGTGCACCCTGATCCTCTGTGCACCCTGATCCCCTGTGCACCCTGATCCTCTGTGCACCCCGATCCCCTGTGCACCCTGATCCTCTGTGCACCCTGATCCTCTGTGCACCCTGATCCCCTGTGCACCCTGATCCTCTGTGCACCCTGATCCCCTGTGCACCCTGATCCTCTGTGCACCCTGATCCTCTGTGCACCCTGATCCCCTGTGCACCCTGATCCTCTGTGCACCCTGATCCCCTGTGCACCCTGATCCTCTGTGCACCCTGATCCCCTGATCCTCTGTGCACCCTGATCCCCTGTGCACCCTGATCCCCTGTGCACCCTGATCCTCTGTGCACCCTGATCCTCTGTGCACCCTGATCCCCTGTGCACCCTGATCCTCTGTGCACCCTGATCCCCTGTGCACCCTGATCCTCTGTGCACCCTGATCCCCTGTGCACCCTGATCCTCTGTGCACCCTGATCCCCTGTGCACCCTGATCCCCTGTGCACCCTGATCCTCTGTGCACCCCGATCCCCTGTGCACCGCGATCCTCTGTGCACCCCGATCCCCTGTGCACCCTGATCCTCTGTGCACCCTGATCCCCTGTGCACCCTGATCCCCTGTGCACCCTGATCCTCTCTGCACCCTGATCCTCTGTGCACCCTGATCCTCTGTGCACACCGATCCTCTGTGCACCCTGATCCTCTGTGCACCCTCATCCCCTGTGCACCCTGATCCTCTGTGCACCGATTCCCTGTGCACCCTCATCCCCTGTGCACCCTGATCCTCTGTGCACCCTGATTCTCTGTGCACCCTGATCCTCTGTGCACCCTCATCCCCTGTGCACCCTGATCCTCTGAGCACCCTAATTCCCTGTGCACCCTCATCCCCTGTGCACCCTCATCCCTGTGCAACCTGATCCTCTGTGCACCCTGATCCTCTGTGCACCCTCATCCCCTGTGCACCCTGATCCTCTGTGGACCCTGATCCTCTCTGCACCCTGATCCCCTGTGCACCCTGATCCCCTGTGCACCCTGATCCTCTCTGCACCCTGATCCCCTGTGCACCCTGATCCCCTGTGCACCCTGATCCTCTGTGCACCCTGATCCCCTGTGCACCCTGATCCTCTGTGCACCCTGATCCCCTGTGCACCCTGATCCTCTGTGCACCCTCATTCCCTGTGCACCTTGATCCTCTGTGCACCCTCATCCCCTGTGCACCCTGATTCCCTGTGCACCCCGATCCTCTGTGCACCCCAATCCCCTGTGCACCCTGATCCTCTGTGCACCCTGATCCCCTGTGCACCCTGATCCTCTGTGCACCCCGATCCCTTGTGCACCTGATCCTCTGTGCACCCTGATCCTCTGTGCACCCTGATCCCCTGTGCACCCTGATCCTCTGTGCACCCTGATCCTCTGTGCACCCTCATTCCCTGTGCACCCTGATCCCCTGTACACCCTGATCCTCTGTGCACCCTGATTCTCTGTGCACCCTGATCCTCTGTGCACCCTGATCCCCTGATCCTCTGTGCACCCTGATCCTCTGTGCACCCTGATCCCCTGTGCACCCTGATCCTCTGTGCACCCTGATCCTCTGTGCACCCTGATCCCCTGTGCACCCTGATCCCCTGTGCATTCTGATCCCCTGTGCACCCTGATCCCCTGTGCACCCTGATCCTCTGTGCACCCTGATCCTCTCGGCACCCTGATCCTCTGTGCACACTGAGCCCCTGTGCATCCTGATCCTCTCTGCACACTGATCCCCTGTGCACACTGATCCCCTGTGCATCCTGATCCTCTCTGCACCCTGATCCCCTGTGCACACTGATCCTCTGTGCATCCTGATCCTCTCTGCACCCTGATCCTCTGTGCACCCTGATCCCCTGTGCACCCTGATCCTCTGTGCACCCTGATCCCCTGTGCACCCTGATCCTCTGTGCACCCTGATCCCCTGTGCACCCTGATCCCCTGTGCACCCTGATCCTCTGTGCACCCTGATCCCCTGTGCACCCTGATCCCCTGTGCACCCTGATCCTCTGTGCACCCTGATCCCCTGTGCACCCTGATCCTCTGTGCACCCTGATCCCCTGTGCACCCTGATCCCCTGTGCACCCTGATCCTCTATGCACCCTCATTCCCTGTGCACCCTGATCCTCTGTGCACCCTCATCCTCTGTGCACCCTGATCCCCTGTGCACCCTGATCCTCTGTGGACCCCGATTCTCTGTGCACCCTGATCCCCTGTGCACCCTGATCCCCTGTGCACCCTGATCCTCTGTGCACCCTGATCCCCTGTGCACCCTGATCCCCTGTGCACTCTGATCCTCTGTGCACTCTGATCCCCTGTGCACCCTGATCCTCTGTGCACCCTCATTCCCTGTGCACCCTGATCCTCTGTGCACCCTCATCCTCTGTGCACCCCGATCCCCTGTGCACCCCGATCCTCTGTGCACCCCGATCCTCTGTGCACCCCGATCCCCTGTGCAGCCTGATCCTCTGTGCACCCTGATTCTCTGTGCACCCTGATCCTCTGTGCACCCTCATCCCCTGTGCACCCTGATCCCCTGTGCACCCTGATCCTCTGTGCACCCTGATCCCCTGTGCACCCTGATCCTCTGTGCACCCTGATCCCCTGTGCACCCTGATCCTCTGTGCACCCTGATCCCCTGTGCACCCTGATCCCCTGTGCACCCTGATGCTCTGTGCACCCCGATCCCCTGTGCACCCCGATCCTCTGTGCACCCCGATCCCCTGTGCACCCTGATCCTCTGTGCACCCTGATCTCCTGTGCACCCTGATCCCCTGTGCACCCTGATCCTCTCTGCACCCTGATCCTCTGTGCACACCGATCCTCTGTGCACCCTGATCCTCTGTGCACCCTCATCCCCTGTGCACCCTGATCCTCTGTGCACCCTGATTCCCTGTGCACCCTCATCCCCTGTGCACCCTGATCCTCTGTGCACCCTGATTCTCTGTGCACCCTGATCCTCTGTGCACCCTCATCCCCTGTGCACCCTGATCCTCTGAGCACCCTAATTCCCTGTGCACCCTCATCCCCTGTGCACCCTCATCCCCTGTGTAACCTGATCCTCTGTGCACCCTGATCCTCTGTGCACCCTCATCCCCTGTGCACCCTGATCCTCTGTGCACCCTGATCCTCTGTGCACCCTATCCCCTGTGCACCCTGGCCCCTGTGCATTCTGATCCTCTGTGTACCCCGATCCTCTGTGCACCCTGATTCCCTGTGCACCCTGATCCTCTGTGCACCCTGATCCCCTGTGCACCCTCATCCCCTGTGCACCCTGATCCTCTGTGCACCCTGATCCTCTCTGCACCCTGATCCCCTGTGCACCCTGATCCCCTGTGCACCCTGATCCTCTCTGCACCCTGATCCCCTGTGCACCCTGATCCCCTGTGCACCCTGATCCTCTGTGCACCCTGATCCCCTGTGCACCCTGATCCTCTGTGCACCCTGATCCCCTGTGCACCCTGATCCTCTGTGCACCCTCATTCCCTTTGCACCCTGATCCTCTGTGCACCCTCATCCTCTGTGCACCCCGATCCCCTGTGCACCCCGATCCTCTGTGCACCCCGATCCTCTGTGCACCCCGATCCCCTGTGCACCCTGATCCTCTGTGCACCCTGATTCTCTGTGCACCCTGATCCTCTGTGCACCCTCATCCCCTGTGCACCGTGATCCTCTGAGCACCCTAATTCCCTGTGCACACTCATCCCCTGTGCACCCTGATCCCCTGTGCACCCTGATCCTCTGTGCACCCTGATTCTCTGTGCACCCTCATCCCCTGTGCACCCTGATCCTCTGTGCACCCTGATTCTCTGTACACCCTGACCCCTGTGCATCCTGATCCTCTGTGCACCCCAGTCCTCTGTGCACCCTGATTCTCTGTGCACCCTGATCCTCTGTGCACCCTGATCCCCTGTGCACCCTGATTCCCTGTGCACCCTGATCCTCTGTGCACCCTGATCCCCTGTGCACCCTGATCCTCTGTGCACCCTGATCCCCTGTGCACCCTGATCCTCTGTGCACCCTGATTCTCTGTGCACCCTGATCCTCTATGCACCCTCATTCCCTGTGCACCCTGATCCTCTGTGCACCCTCATCCTCTGTGCACCCTGATCCCCTGTGCACCCCGATCCTCTGTGCACCCCGATCCTCTGTGCACCCTGATCCCCTGTGCACCCTGATCCCCTGTGCACCCTCATTCCCTGTGCACCCTGATCCTGTGCACCCTGATCCTCTGTGCATCCCGATCCCCTGTGCACCCCGATCCTCTGTGCACGCCGATCCCCTGTGCACCCCGATCCCCTGTGCACCCTGATCCTCTGTGCACCCTGATCCCCTGTGCACCCTGATCCTCTGTGCACCCTGATCCTCTGTGCACCCTGATCCCCTGTGCACCCTGATCCTCTGTGCACCCTGATCCTCTGTGCACCCTGATCCCCTGTGCACCCTGATCCCCTGTGCACCCTGATCCGCTGTGCACCCTGATCCTCTGTGCACCCTCATTCCCTGTGCACCCTGATCCTCTGTGCACCCTCATCCTCTGTGCACCCCGATCCCCTGTGCACCCCGATCCTCTGTGCACCCCGATACCCTGTGCACCCCGATACCCTGTGCACCCTGATCCCCTGTGCACCCTGATCCTCTGTGCACCCCGATCCCCTGTGCACCCCGATCCTCTGTGCACCCCGATCCCCTGTGCACCCTGATCCTCTGTGCACCCTGATCCTCTGTGCACCCTGATTCCCTGTGCACCCTGATCCTCTGTGCACCCTGATCCCCTGTGCACCCTGATCCTCTGTGCACCCTGATCCTCTGTGCACCCTGATCCCCTGTGCACCCTGATCCTCTGTGCACCCTGATCCTCTGTGCACCCTGATCCCCTGTGCACCCTGATCCTCTGTGCACCCTGATCCCCTGTGCACCCTGATCCTCTGTGCACCCTGATCCCCTGTGCACCCTGATCCCCTGTGCACCCTGATCCTCTGTGCACCCTGATCCTCTGTGCACCCTGATCCCCTGTGCACCCTGATCCCCTGTGCACCCTGATCCTCTGTGCACCCTGATCCCCTGTGCACCCTGATCCCCTGTGCACCCTGATCCTCTGTGCACCCTGATCCCCTGTGCACCCTGATCCCCTGTGCACCCCGATGCTCTGTGCACCCCGATCCCCTGTGCACCCCGATCCTCTGTGCACCCCGATCCCCTGTGCACCCTGATCCTCTGTGCACCCTGATCCCCTGTGCACCCTGATCCCCTGTGCACCCTGATCCTCTCTGCACCCTGATCCTCTGTGCACACCGATCCTCTGTGCACCCTGATCCTCTGTGCACCCTCATCCCCTGTGCACCCTGATCCTCTGTGCACCCTGATTCCCTGTGCACCCTCATCCCCTGTGCACCCTGATCCTCTGTGCACCCTGATTCTCTGTGCACCCTGATCCTCTGTGCACCCTCATCCCCTGTGCACCCTGATCCTCTGAGCACCCTAATTCCCTGTGCACCCTCATCCCCTGTGCACCCTCATCCCCTGTGTAACCTGATCCTCTGTGCACCCTGATCCTCTGTGCACCCTGATCCCCTGTGCACCCTGATCCTCTGTGCACCCTGATCCCCTGTGCACCCTGATCCTCTGTGCACCCTGATCCCCTGTGCACCCTGATCCCCTGTGCACCCCGATGCTCTGTGCACCCCGATCCCCTGTGCACCCCGATCCTCTGTGCACCCCGATCCTCTGTGCACCCTGATCCTCTGTGCACCCTGATCCCCTGTGCACCCTGATCCCCTGTGCACCCTGATCCTCTCTGCACCCTGATCCTCTGTGCACACCGATCCTCTGTGCACCCTGATCCTCTGTGCACCCTCATCCCCTGTGCACCCTGATCCTCTGTGCACCCTGATTCCCTGTGCACCCTCATCCCCTGTGCACCCTGATCCTCTGTGCACCCTGATTCTCTGTGCACCCTGATCCTCTGTGCACCCTCATCCCCTGTGCACCCTGATCCTCTGAGCACCCTAATTCCCTGTGCACCCTCATCCCCTGTGCACCCTCATCCCCTGTGTAACCTGATCCTCTGTGCACCCTGATCCTCTGTGCACCCTCATCCCCTGTGCACCCTGATCCTCTGTGCACCCTGATCCTCTGTGCACCCTATCCCCTGTGCACCCTGGCCCCTGTGCATTCTGATCCTCTGTGTACCCCGATCCTCTGTGCACCCTGATTCCCTGTGCACCCTGATCCTCTGTGCACCCTGATCCCCTGTGCACCCTCATCCCCTGTGCACCCTGATCCTCTGTGCACCCTGATCCTCTCTGCACCCTGATCCCCTGTGCACCCTGATCCCCTGTGCACCCTGATCCTCTCTGCACCCTGATCCCCTGTGCACCCTGATCCCCTGTGTACCCTGATCCTCTGTGCACCCTGATCCCCTGTGCACCCTGATCCCCTGTGCACCCTGATCCTCTGTGCACCCTGATCCCCTGTGCACCCTGATCCTCTGTGCACCCTGATCCCCTGTGCACCCTGATCCTCTGTGCACCCTGATCCCCTGTGCACGCTGATCCCCTGTGCACCCTGATCCTCTGTGCACCGTCATTCCCTGTGCACCCTGATCCCCTATGCACCCTGATCGTCTGTGCACCCTGATCCTCTGTGCACCCGGATCCCCTGTGCACCCTCATCCCCTGTGCACCCTGATCCTCTGTGCACCCTGATCCTCTGTGCACCCTGATCCCCTGTGCACCCTGATCCTCTGTGCACCCTCATTCCCTGTGCACCCTGATCCCCTGTGCACCCTGATCCTCTGTGCACCCTGATCACCTGTGCACCCTGATCCCCTGTGCACCCTGATCCTCTGTGCACCCTCATTCCCTGTGCACCCTGATCCTCTGTGCACCCTCATCCCCTGTGCACCCTGATTCCCTGTGCACCCTGATCCTCTGTGCACCCTGATCCTCTGTGCACCCTGATCCTGTGCACCCTGATCCTCTGTGCACCCTGATCCCCTGTGCACCCTGATCCTCTGTGCACCCTGATCCCCTGTGCACGCTGATCCCCTGTGCACCCTGATCCTCTGTGCACCCTCATTCCCTGTGCACCCTGATCCCATATGCACCCTGATCCTCTGAGCACCCTGATCCTCTGTGCACCCTGATCCCCTGTGCACCCTGATCCCCTGATCCTCTGTACACCCTGATCCCCTGTGCACCCTGATCCTCTGTGCACCCTCATTCCCTGTGCAGCCTGATCCCCTGTGCACCCTCATCCCCTGTGCACCCTGATCCTCTGTGCACCCTGATCCTCTCTGCACCTTGATCCCCTGTGCACCCTGATCCCCTGTGCACCCTGATCCTCTCTGCACCCTGATCCCCTGTGCACCCTGATCCCCTGTGCACCCTGATCCTCTGTGCACCCTGATCCCCTGTGCACCCTGATCCTCTGTGCACCCTGATCCTCTGTGCACCCTCATTCCCTGTGCACCCTGATCCTCTGTGCACCCTGATTCCCTGTGCACCCCGATCCTTTGTGCACCCCAATCCCCTGTGCACCCTGATCCTCTGTGCACCCTGATCCCCTGTGCACCCTGATCCTCTGTGCACCCTGATCCCCTGTGCACCCTGATCCTCTGTGCACCCTGATCCCCTGTGCACGCTGATCCCCTGTGCACCCTGATCCTCTGTGCACCCTCATTCCCTGTGCACCCTGATCCCCTATGCACCCTGATCCTCTGTGCACCCTGATCCTCTGTGCACCCGGATCCCCTGTGCACCCTCATCCCCTGTGCACCCTGATCCTCTGTGCACCCTGATCCTCTGTGCACCCTGATCCCCTGTGCACCCTGATCCTCTGTGCACCCTCATTCCCTGTGCAGCCTGATCCCCTGTGCACCCTGATCCTCTGTGCACCCTGATCACCTGTGCACCCTGATCCCCTGTGCACCCTGATCCTCTGTGCACCCTCATTCCCTGTGCACCCTGATCCTCTGTGCACCCTCATCCCCTGTGCACCCTGATTCCCTGTGCACCCTGATCCTCTGTGCACCCTGATCCTCTGTGCACCCTGATCCTGTGCACCCTGATCCTCTGTGCACCCTGATCCCCTGTGCACCCTGATCCTCTGTGCACCCTGATCCCCTGTGCACGCTGATCCCCTGTGCACCCTGATCCTCTGTGCACCCTCATTCCCTGTGCACCCTGATCCCATATGCACCCTGATCCTCTGAGCACCCTGATCCTCTGTGCACCCTGATCCCCTGTGCACCCTGATCCCCTGATCCTCTGTACACCCTGATCCCCTGTGCACCCTGATCCTCTGTGCACCCTCATTCCCTGTGCAGCCTGATCCTCTGTGCACCGTCATCCCCTGTGCACCCTGATTCCCTGTGCACCCTGATCCTCTGTGCACCCCGATCCCCTGTGCACCTGATCCTCTGTGCACCCTGATCCTCTGTGCACCCTGATCCCCTGTGCACCCTGATCCTCTGTGCACCCTGATCCTCTGTGCACCCTCATTCCCTGTGCACCCTGATCCTCTGTGCACCCTGATCCCCTGTGCACCCTGATCCTCTGTGCACCCTCATCCCCTGTGCACCCAGATTCCCTGTGCACCCTGATCCTCTCTGCACCCTGATCCTCTGTGCACCCTGATCCCCTGTACACCCTGATCCCCTGTGCACCCTGATCCCCTGTGCACCCTGATCCTCTGTGCACCCTGATCCCCTGTGCACGCTGATCCCCTGTGCACCCTGATCCTCTGTGCACCCTCATTCCCTGTGCACCCTGATCCTCTGTGCACCCTGATCCTCTGTGCACCCTGATCCCCTGTGCACCCTGATCCTCTGTGCACCCTGATCCCCTGTGCACCCTGATCCCCTGTGCACCCCGATGCTCTGTGCACCCCGATCCCCTGTGCACCCCGATCCTCTGTGCACCCCGTTCCCCTGTGCACCCTGATCCTCTGTGCACCCTGATCCCCTGTGCACCCTGATCCCCTGTGCACCCTGATCCTCTCTGCACCCTGATCCTCTGTGCACACCGATCCTCTGTGCACCCTGATCCTCTGTGCACCCTCATCCCCTGTGCACCCTGATCCTCTGTGCACCCTGATTCCCTGTGCACCCTCATCCCCTGTGCACCCTGATCCTCTGTGCACCCTGATTCTCTGTGCACCCTGATCCTCTGTGCACCCTCATCCCCTGTGCACCCTGATCCTCTGAGCACCCTAATTCCCTGTGCACCCTCATCCCCTGTGCACCCTCTTCCCCTGTGTAACCTGATCCTCTGTGCACCCTGATCCTCTGTGCACCCTCATCCCCTGTGCACCCTGATCCTCTGTGCACCCTGATCCTCTGTGCACCCTATCCCCTGTGCACCCTGGCCCCTGTGCATTCTGATCCTCTGTGTACCCCGATCCTCTGTGCACCCTGATTCCCTGTGCACCCTGATCCTCTGTGCACCCTGATCCCCTGTGCACCCTCATCCCCTGTGCACCCTGATCCTCTGTGCACCCTGATCCTCTCTGCACCCTGATCCCCTGTGCACCCTGATCCCCTGTGCACCCTGATCCTCTCTGCACCCTGATCCCCTATGCACCCTGATCCCCTGTGCACCCTGATCCTCTGTGCACCCTGATCCCCTGTGCACCCTGATCCTCTGTGCACCCTGATCCTCTGTGCACCCTCATTCCCTGTGCACCCTGATCCTCTGTGCACCCTGATTCCCTGTGCACCCCGATCCTTTGTGCACCCCAATCCCCTGTGCACCCTGATCCTCTGTGCACCCTGATCCTCTGTGCACCCTGATCCTCTGTGCACCCTGATCCCCTGTGCACCCTGATCCTCTGTGCACCCTGATCCCCTGTGCACGCTGATCCCCTGTGCACCCTGATCCTCTGTGCACCCTCATTCCCTGTGCACCCTGATCCCCTATGCACCCTGATCCTCTGTGCACCCTGATCCTCTGTGCACCCGGATCCCCTGTGCACCCTCATCCCCTGTGCACCCTGATCCTCTGTGCACCCTGATCCTCTGTGCACCCTGATCCCCTGTGCACCCTGATCCTCTGTGCACCCTCATTCCCTGTGCACCCTGATCCTCTGTGCACCCTGATCACCTGTGCACCCTGATCCCCTGTGCACCCTGATCCTCTGTGCACCCTCATTCCCTGTGCACCCTGATCCTCTGTGCACCCTCATCCCCTGTGCACCCTGATTCCCTGTGCACCCTGATCCTCTGTGCACCCTGATCCTCTGTGCACCCTGATCCTGTGCACCCTGATCCTCTGTGCACCCTGATCCCCTGTGCACCCTGATCCTCTGTGCACCCTGATCCCCTGTGCACGCTGATCCCCTGTGCACCCTGATCCTCTGTGCACCCTCATTCCCTGTGCACCCTGATCCCATATGCACCCTGATCCTCTGAGCACCCTGATCCTCTGTGCACCCTGATCCCCTGTGCACCCTGATCCCCTGATCCTCTGTACACCCTGATCCCCTGTGCACCCTGATCCTCTGTGCACCCTCATTCCCTGTGCAGCCTGATCCCCTGTGCACCCTCATCCCCTGTGCACCCTGATCCTCTGTGCACCATGATCCTCTCTGCACCCTGATCCCCTGTGCACCCTGATCCCCTGTGCACCCTGATCCTCTCTGCACCCTGATCCCCTGTGCACCCTGATCCCCTGTGCACCCTGATCCTCTGTGCACCCTGATCCCCTGTGCACCCTGATCCTCTGTGCACCCTCATTCCCTGTGCACCCTGATCCTCTGTGCACCCTGATTCCCTGTGCACCCCGATCCTTTGTGCACCCCAATCCCCTGTGCACCCTGATCCTCTGTGCACCCTGATCCCCTGTGCACCCTGATCCTCTGTGCACCCTGATCCCCTGTGCACCCTGATCCTCTGTGCACCCTGATCCCCTGTGCACGCTGATCCCCTGTGCACCCTGATCCTCTGTGCACCCTCATTCCCTGTGCACCCTGATCCCCTATGCACCCTGATCCTCTGTGCACCCTGATCCTCTGTGCACCCGGATCCCCTGTGCACCCTCATCCCCTGTGCACCCTGATCCTCTGTGCACCCTGATCCTCTGTGCACCCTGATCCCCTGTGCACCCTGATCCTCTGTGCACCCTCATTCCCTGTGCACCCTGATCCCCTGTGCACCCTGATCCTCTGTGCACCCTGATCACCTGTGCACCCTGATCCCCTGTGCACCCTGATCCTCTGTGCACCCTCATGCCCTGTGCACCCTGATCCTCTGTGCACCCTCATCCCCTGTGCACCCTGATTCCCTGTGCACCCTGATCCTCTGTGCACCCTGATCCTCTGTGCACCCTGATCCTGTGCACCCTGATCCTCTGTGCACCCTGATCCCCTGTGCATCCTGATCCTCTGTGCACCCTGATCCCCTGTGCACGCTGATCCCCTGTGCACCCTGATCCTCTGTGCACCCTCATTCCCTGTGCACCCTGATCCCATATGCACCCTGATCCTCTGAGCACCCTGATCCTCTGTGCACCCTGATCCCCTGTGCACCCTGATCCCCTGATCCTCTGTACACCCTGATCCCCTGTGCACCCTGATCCTCTGTGCACCCTCATTCCCTGTGCAGCCTGATCCTCTGTGCACCGTCATCCCCTGTGCACCCTGATTCCCTGTGCACCCTGATCCTCTGTGCACCCCGATCCCCTGTGCACCTGATCCTCTGTGCACCCTGATCCTCTGTGCACCCTGATCCCCTGTGCACCCTGATCCTCTGTGCACCCTGATCCTCTGTGCACCCTCATTCTCTGTGCACCCTGATCCTCTGTGCACCCTGATCCCCTGTGCACCCTGATCCTCTGTGCAGCCTCATCCCCTGTGCACCCAGATTCCCTGTGCACCCTGATCCTCTGTGCACCCTGATCCTCTGTGCACCCTGATCCCCTGTACACCCTGATCCCCTGTGCACCCTGATCCCCTGTGCACCCTGATCCTCTGTGCACCCTGATCCCCTGTGCACGCTGATCCCCTGTGCACCCTGATCCTCTGTGCACCCTCATTCCCTGTGCACCCTGATCCTCTGTGCACCCTGATCCTCTGTGCACCCTGATCCCCTGTGCACCCTGATCCTCTGTACACCCTGATCCCCTGTGCACCCTGATCCTCTGTGCACCCTCATTCCCTGTGCACCCTGATCCTCTGTGCACCGTCGTCCCCTGTGCACCCTAATTCCCTGTGCACCCTGATCCTCTGTGCACCCCGATCCCCTGTGCACCTGATCCTCTGTGCACCCTGATCCTCTGTGCACCCTGATCCCCTGTGCATCCTGATCCTCTGTGCACCCTGATCCTCTGTGCACCCTGATCCCCTGTGCACCCTTATACCCTGTGCACTCTGATCCCCTGTGCACCCTGATTCTCTGTGCACCCTGATCCCCTGTGCACCCTGTTCCCCTGTGCACCCTGATCCTCTGTGCACCCCGATCCCCTGTGCACCCTTATCCTCTGTGCACCCTGTTCCCCTGTGCACCCCGATCCTCTGTGCACCCCGATCCCCTGTGCACCCTGATCCTCTGTGCACCCTGATCCCCTGTGCACCCTGATCCTCTGTGCACCCTGATCCCCTGTGCACCCTGATCCCCTGTGCACCCTGATCCCCTGTGCACCCTGATCCTCTGTGAACCCTGATCCCCTGTGCACCCTGATCCCCTGTGCACCCTGATCCTCTGTGTACCCTCATTCCCTGTGCACCCTGATCCTCTGTGCACCCTCATCCCCTGTGCACCCTGATTCCCTGTGCACCCTGATTCTCTGTGCACCCTGATCCTCTGTGCACCCTGATCCCCTGTGCACCCTGATCCTCTGTGCACCCTGATCCCCTGTGCACCTTGATCCTCTGTGCACCCTGATCCCCTGTGCACGCTGATCCCCTGTGCACCCTGATCATCTGTGCACCCTCATTCCCTGTGCACCCTGATCCCATATGCACCCTGATCCTCTGTGCACCCTGATCCTCTGTGCACCCTGATCCCCTGTGCACCCTGATCCCCTGTGCACCCTGATCCCCTCTGCACCCTGATCCTCTGTAAACCCGGATCCCCTGTGCACCCTGATCCTCTGTGCACCCTCATTCCCTGTGCACCCTGATCCTCTGTGCACCGTCATCCCCTGTGCACCCTGATTTCCTGTGCACCCTGATCCTCTGTGCACCCCGATCCCCTGTGCAGCTGATCCTCTGTGCATCCTGATCCCCTGTGCACCCTGATCCTCTGTGCACCCTCATTCCCTGTGCACCCTGATCCTCTGTGCACCCTGATCCCCTGATCCTCTCTGCACCCTCATCCCCTGTGCACCCAGATTGCCTGTGCACCCTGATCCTCTGTGCACCCTGATCCTCTGTGCACCCTGTTCCCCTGTGCACCCTGATCCTCTGTGCAACCTCATCCCCTGTGCACGCTGATCCCGTGCACCCTGATCCTCTGTGCACCCTCATTCCCTGTGCACCCTGATCCTCTGTGCACCCTGATCCTCTGTGCACCCTGATCCCCTGTGCACCCTGATCCCCTGTGCACCCTGATCCTCTGTAGACCCTGATCCCCTGTGCACCCTGATCCTCTGTGCACCCTCATTCCCTGTGCACCCTGATCCTCTGTGCACCATCATCCCATGTGCACCCTGATTCCCTGTGCACCCTGATCCTCTGTGCACCCCGATCACCTGTGCACCTGATCCTCTGTGCACCCTGATCCTCTGTGCACCCTGATCCCCTGTGCATCCTGATCCCCTGTGCACCCTGATCCCCTGTGCACCCTGATCCTCTGTGCACCCTGATCCTCTCTGCACCCTGATCCCCTGTGCACCCTGATCCTCTCTGCACACTGATCCCCTGTGCACACTGATCCCCTGTGCATCCTGATCCTCTCTGCACACTGATCCCCTGTGCACACTGATCCCCTGTGCATCCTGATCCTCTCTGCACCCTGATCCCCTGTGCACACTGATCCTCTGTGCATCCTGATCCTCTCTGCACCCTGATCCCCTGTGCACCCTGATCCCCTGTGCACCCTGATCCCCTGTGCACCCTGATCCCCTGTGCACCCTGATCCCCTGTGCACCCTGATCCTCTGTGCACCCTGATCTCCTGTGCACCCTGATCTTCTGTGCACCGTGATCCCCTGTGCACCCTGATCCTCTGTGCACCCTGATCCCCTGTGCACGCTGATCCCCTGTGCACCCTGATCCTCTGTGCACCCTCATTCCCTGTGCACCCTGATCCCATATGCACCCTGATCCTCTGTGCACCCTGATCCTCTGTGCACCGATCCCCTGTGCACCCTGATCCCCTGTGCACCCTGATCCTCTGTGCACCCTGATCCCCTGTGCACCCTGATCCTCTGTGCACCCTGATCCTCTGTGCACCGTCATCCCCTGTGCACCCTGATTCCCTGTGCACCCCGATCCTCTGTGCACCCTGATCGTCTGTGCACCCTGATCCCCTGTGCACCCTGATGCTCTGTGCACCCTGATCCCCTGTGCACCCTGATCCCCTGTGCACCCTGATCCTCTGTGCACCTTCATTCCCTGTGCACCCTGATCCCCTGTGCACCCTGATCCCCTGTGCACCCTGATTCTCTGTGCACCCTGATCCCCTGTGCACCCTGATTCTCTGTGCACCCTGATCCCCTGTGCACCCTGTTCCCCTGTGCACCCTTATCCTCTGTGCACCCTGATCCCCTGTGCACCCTGATCCTCTGTGCACCCTGATCCTCTGTGCACCGTCATCCCCTGTGCACCCTGATTCCCTGTGCACCCCGATCCTCTGTGCACCCCGATCCCCTGTGCACCCTGATCCTCTGTGCACCCTGATCCCCTGTGCACCCTGATGCTCTGTGCACCCTGATCCCCTGTGCACCCTGATCCCCTGTGCACCCTGATCCTCTGTGCACCCTCATTCCCTGTGCACCCTGATGCTCTGTGCACCCTGATTCCCTGTGCACCCTGATCCCCTGTGCACCCTGATCCTCTGTGCACCCTGATCCCCTGTGCACCCTGATCCCCTGTGCACCGATTCTCTGTGCACCCTGATCCCCCTGATTCTCTGTGCACCCTGATCCCCTGTGCACCCTGTTCCCCTGTGCACCCTTATCCTCTGTGCACCCTGATCCCCTGTGCACCCTGATCCTCTGTTCACCCTCATCCCCTGTGCACCCTGATCCTCTGTGCACCCTGATTATCTGTGCACCCTGATCCTCTGTGCACCCTCATCCCCTGTGCACCCTGATCCTCTGAGCACCCTAATTCCCTGTGCACCCTCATCCCCTGTGCACCCTGATCCCCTGTGCACCCTGATCCTCTGTGCACCCTGATCCTCTGTGCACCCTCATCCCCTGTGCACCCTGATCCTCTGTGCACCCTGATTCTCTGTACATCCTGACCCCTGTGCATCCTGATCCTCTGTGCACCCCAATCCTCTGTGCACCCTGATTCTCTGTGCACCCTGATCCTCTGTGCACCCTGATTCCCTGTGCACCCTGATCCCCTGTGCACCCTGATCCCCTGTGCACCCTGATCCTCTGTGCACCCTGATTCTCTGTGCACCCCGATCCTCTGTGCACCCTGATTCCCTGTGCACCCTGATCCCCTGTGCACCCTGATCCCCTGTGCACCCTGATCCTCTGTGCACCCTGATTCTCTGTGCACCCTGATCCCCTGTGCACCCTGATCCTCTGTGCACCCTGATCCCCTGTGCACCCTGATCCTCTGTGCACCCTGATCCTCTGTGCACCCTGATCCCCTGTGCATCCTGATCCCCTGTGCACCCTGATCCTCTGTGCACCCTGATCCTCTCTGCACCCTGATCCCCTGTGCACCCTGATCCTCTCTGCACATCGATCCCCTGTGCACACTGATCCCCTGTGCATCCTGATCCTCTCTGCACACTGATCCCCTGTGCACACTGATCCCCTGTGCATCCTGATCCTCTCTGCACCCTGATCCCCTGTGCACACTGATCCTCTGTGCATCCTGATCCTCTCTGCACCCTGATCCTCTGTGCACCCTGATCCCCTGTGCACCCTGATCCTCTGTGCACCCTGATCCCCTGTGCACCCTGATCCTCTGTGCACCCTGATCCCCTGTGCACCCTGATCCTCTGTGCACCCTGATCCCCTGTGCACCCTGATCCTCTGTGCACCCTGATCCCCTGTGCACGCTGATCCCCTGTGCACCCTGATCCTCTGTGCACCCTCATTCCCTGTGCACCCTGATCCCATATGCACCCTGATCCTCTGTGCACCCTGATCCCCTGTGCACCCTGATCCCCTGTGCACCCTGATCCTCTGTGCACCCTGATCCTCTGTGCACCCTGATCCCCTGTGCAGCCTGATCCTCTGTGCACCCTGATCCTCTGTGCACCGTCATCCCCTGTGCACCCTGATTCTCTGTGCACCCTGATCCTCTGTGCACCCCGATCCCCTGTGCACCCTGATTCTCTGTGCACCCTGATCCCCTGTGCACCCTGATCCCCTGTGCACCCTGATCCTCTGTGCACCCTGATCCTCTGTGCACCCTGATCCCCTGTGCACCCTGATCCCCTGTGCAGCCTGATTCTCTGTGCACCCTGATCCCCTGTGCACCCTGAGCCCCTGTGCACCCTGATCCTCTGTGCACCCTGATCCCCTGTGCACCCTGATCCCCTGTGCACCCTGATTCTCTGTGCACCCTGATCCCCTGTGCACCCTGTTCCCCTGTGCACCCTTATCCTCTGTGCACCCTGATCCCCTGTGCACCCTGATCCTTTGAGCACCCTCATCCCCTGTGCACCCTGATCCTCTGTGCACCCTGATTCTCTGTGCACCCTGATCCTCTGTGCACCGTGATCCTCTGAGCACCCTAATTCCCTGTGCACCCTCATCCCCTGTGCACCCTGATCCCCTGTGCACCCTGATCCTCTGTGCACCCTGATCCTCTGTGCACCCTCATCCCCTGTGCACCCTGATCCTCTGTGCACCCTGATCCCCTGAGCACCCTGATCCTCTGTGCACCCTGATCCCCTGTGCATCCTGATCCCCTGTGCACCATGATCCCCTATGCACCCTGATCCTCTGTGCACCCTGATCCTCTCTGCACCCTGATCCCCTGTGCACCCTGATCCTCTGTGCACACTGATCCCCTGTGCACCCTGATCCTCTCTGCACACTGATCCCCTGTGCACACTGATCCCCTGTGCATCCTGATCCTCTCTGCACCCTGATCCCCTGTGCACACTGATCCTCTGTGCATCCTGATCCTCTCTGCACCCTGATCCTCTGTGCACCCTGATCCTCTGTGCACCCTGATCCTCTGTGCACCCTGATCCCCTGTGCACCCTGATCCCCTGTGCACCCTGATCCCCTGTGCACCCTGATCCTCTGTGCACCCTGATCCCCTGTGCACCCTGATCCTCTGTGCACCCTGATCCCCTGTGCACGCTGATCCCCTGTGCACCCTGATCCTCTGTGCACCATCATTCCCTGTGCACCCTGATCCCATATGCACCCTGATCCTCTGTGCACCCTGATCCTCTGTGCACCCTGATCCCCTGTGCACCCTGATCCCCTGTGCACCCTGATCCTCTGTGCACCCTGATCCTCTGTGCACCCTGATCCGCTGTGCACCCTGATCCTCTGTGCACCCTGATCCTCTGTGCACCGTCATCCCCTGTGCACCCTGATTCCCTGTGCACCCTGATCCTCTGTGCACCCTGATCCTCTGTGCACCCTGATCCCCTGTGCACCCTGATCCCCTGTGCACCCTGATCCTCTGTGCACCCTGATCCTCTGTGCACCCTCATTCCCTGTGCACCCTGATCCCCTGTGCACCCTGATCCCCTGTGCACCCTGATTCTATGTGCACCCTGATCCCCTGTGCACCCTGATCCCCTGTGCACCCTGATTCTCTGTGCACCCTGATCCCCTGTGCACCCTTATCCTCTGTGCATCCTGATCCCCTGTGCACCCTGATCCTTTGTGCACCCTCATCCCCTGTGCACCCTGATCCTCTGTGCACCCTGATGCTCTGTGCACCCTGATCCTCTGTGCACCCTGATCCTCTGTGCACCGTGATCCTCTGAGCACCCTAATTCCCTGTGCATCCTCATCCCCTGTGCACCCTGATCCTCTGTGCACCCTGATCCTCTGTGCACCCTCATCCCCTGTGCACGCTGATCCTCTGTGCACCCTGACCCCCTGTGCACCCTGATCCTCTGTGCACCCTGATCCTCTGTGCACCCTGATCCCCTGTGCACCCTGATCCTCTGTGCACCCTGATCCCCTGTGCACCCTGATCCTCTGTGCACCCTGATCCTCTGTGCACCCTGATCCCCTGTGCACCCTGATCCCCTGTGCACCCTGATCCTCTGTGCACCCTGATCCTCTGTGCACCCTGATCCCCTGTGCACCCTGATCCTCTGTGCACCCTGATCCTCTGTGCACCCTGATCCCCTTTGCACCCTGATCCCCTGTGCACCCTGATCCTCTGTGCACCCTGATCCCCTGTGCACCCTGATCCTCTGTGCACCCTGATCCTCTGTGCACCCTGATCCCCTGTGCACCCTGATCCTCTGTGCACCCTGATCCCCTGTGCACCCCGATCCCCTGTGCACCCCGATCCTCTGTGCACCCCGATCCCCTGTGCACCCCGATCCTCTGTGCACCCCGATCCCCTGTGCACCCCGATCCCCTGTGCACCCCGATCCCCTGTGCACCCCGATCCTCTGTGCACCCTGATCCTCTCTGCACCCTGATCCTCTCTGCACCCTGATCCTCTCTGCACCCTGATCCTCTGTGCACCCTGATCCCCTGTGCACCCTGATCCCCTATGCACCCTGATCCCCTGTGCACCCTGATCCTCTGTGCACCATGATCCCCTGTGCACCCTGATCCTCTGTGCACCCTGATCCTCTGTGCACCCTCATTCCCTGTGCACCCTGATCCTCTGTGCACCCTGATCCTCTGTGCACCCTGATCCCCTGTGCACCCTGATCCTCTGTACACCCTGATCCCCTGTGCACCCTGATCCTCTGTGCACCCTCATTCCCTGTGCACCCTGATCCTCTGTGCACCGTCATCCCCTGTGCACCCTAATTCCCTGTGCACCCTGATCCTCTGTGCACCCCGATCCCCTGTGCACCTGATCCTCTGTGCACCCTGATCCTCTGTGCACCCTGATCCCCTGTGCATCCTGATCCTCTGTGCACCCTGATCCTCTGTGCACCCTGATCCCCTGTGCACCCTTATACCCTGTGCACTCTGATCCCCTGTGCACCCTGATTCTCTGTGCACCCTGATCCCCTGTGCACCCTGTTCCCCTGTGCACCCCGATCCTCTGTGCACCCCGATCCCCTGTGCACCCTTATCCTCTGTGCACCCTGTTCCCCTGTGCACCCCGATCCTCTGTGCACCCCGATCCCCTGTGCACCCTGATCCTCTGTGCACCCTGATCCCCTGTGCACCCTGATCCTCTGTGCACCCTGATCCCCTGTGCACCCTGATCCCCTGTGCACCCTGATCCTCTGTGAACCCTGATCCCCTGTGCACCCTGATCCCCTGTGCACCCTGATCCTCTGTGTACCCTCATTCCCTGTGCACCCTGATCCTCTGTGCACCCTCATCCCCTGTGCACCCTGATTCCCTGTGCACCCTGATCCTCTGTGCACCCTGATCCTCTGTGCACCCTGATCCCCTGTGCACCCTGATCCTCTGTGCACCCTGATCCCCTGTGCACCTTGATCCTCTGTGCACCCTGATCCCCTGTGCACGCTGATCCCCTGTGCACCCTGATCATCTGTGCACCCTCATTCCCTGTGCACCCTGATCCCATATGCACCCTGATCCTCTGTGCACCCTGATCCTCTGTGCACCCTGATCCCCTGTGTACCCTGATCCCCTGTGCACCCTGATCCCCTCTGCACCCTGATCCTCTGTAAACCCGGATCCCCTGTGCACCCTGATCCTCTGTGCACCCTCATTCCCTGTGCACCCTGATCCTCTGTGCACCGTCATCCCCTGTGCACCCTGATTTCCTGTGCACCCTGATCCTCTGTGCACCCCGATCCCCTGTGCAGCTGATCCTCTGTGCACCCTGATCCCCTGTGCACCCTGATCCTCTGTGCACCCTCATTCCCTGTGCACCCTGATCCTCTGTGCACCCTGATCCCCTGATCCTCTCTGCACCCTCATCCCCTGTGCACCCAGATTGCCTGTGCACCCTGATCCTCTGTGCACCCTGATCCTCTGTGCACCCTGTTCCCCTGTGCACCCTGATCCCCTGTGCACGCTGATCCCGTGCACCCTGATCCTCTGTGCACCCTCATTCCCTGTGCACCCTGATCCTCTGTGCAACCTGATCCTCTGTGCACCCTGATCCCCTGTGCACCCTGATCCCCTGTGCACCCTGATCCTCTGTAGACCCTGATCCCCTGTGCACCCTGATCCTCTGTGCACCCTCATTCCCTGTGCACCCTGATCCTCTGTGCACCATCATCCCATGTGCACCCTGATTCCCTGTGCACCCTGATCCTCTGTGCACCCCGATCACCTGTGCACCTGATCCTCTGTGCACCCTGATCCTCTGTGCACCCTGATCCCCTGTGCATCCTGATCCCCTGTGCACCCTGATCCCCTGTGCACCCTGATCCTCTGTGCACCCTGATCCTCTGTGCACCCTGATCCCCTGTGCACCCTGATCCTCTCTGCACACTGATCCCCTGTGCACACTGATCCCCTGTGCATCCTGATCCTCTCTGCACACTGATCCCCTGTGCACACTGATCCCCTGTGCATCCTGATCCTCTCTGCACCCTGATCCCCTGTGCACACTGATCCTCTGTGCATCCTGATCCTCTCTGCACCCTGATCCCCTGTGCACCCTGATCCCCTGTGCACCCTGATCCCCTGTGCACCCTGATCCCCTGTGCACCCTGATCCCCTGTGCACCCTGATCCTCTGTGCACCCTGATCCCCTGTGCACCCTGATCCTCTGTGCACCCTGATCCCCTGTGCACCCTGATCCTCTGTGCACCCTGATCCCCTGTGCACGCTGATCCCCTGTGCACCCTGATCCTCTGTGCACCCTCATTCCCTGTGCACCCTGATCCCATATGCACCCTGATCCTCTGTGCACCCTGATCCTCTGTGCACCGATCCCCTGTGCACCCTGATCCCCTGTGCACCCTGATCCTCTGTGCACCCTGATCCCCTGTGCACCCTGATCCTCTGTGCACCCTGATCCTCTGTGCACCGTCATCCCCTGTGCACCCTGATTCCCTGTGCACCCCGATCCTCTGTGCACCCTGATCGTCTGTGCACCCTGATCCCCTGTGCACCCTGATGCTCTGTGCACCCTGATCCCCTGTGCACCCTGATCCCCTGTGCACCCTGATCCTCTGTGCACCTTCAATCCCTGTGCACCCTGATCCCCTGTGCACCCTGATCCCCTGTGCACCCTGATTCTCTGTGCACCCTGATCCCCTGTGCACCCTGATTCTCTGTGCACCCTGATCCCCTGTGCACCCTGTTCCCCTGTGCACCCTTATCCTCTGTGCACCCTGATCCCCTGTGCACCCTGATCCTCTGTGCACCCTGATCCTCTGTGCACCGTCATCCCCTGTGCACCCTGATTCCCTGTGCACCCCGATCCTCTGTGCACCCCGATCCCCTGTGCACCCTGATCCTCTGTGCACCCTGATCCCCTGTGCACCCTGATGCTCTGTGCACCCTGATCCCCTGTGCACCCTGATCCCCTGTGCACCCTGATCCTCTGTGCACCCTCATTCCCTGTGCACCCTGATGCTCTGTGCACCCTGATTCCCTGTGCACCCTGATCCCCTGTGCACCCTGATCCTCTGTGCACCCTGATCCCCTGTGCACCCTGATCCCCTGTGCACCGATTCTCTGTGCACCCTGATCCCCTGTGCACCCTGATCCCCTGTGCACCCTGTTCCCCTGTGCACCCTTATCCTCTGTGCACCCTGATCCCCTGTGCACCCTGATCCTCTGTTCACCCTCATCCCCTGTGCACCCTGATCCTCTGTGCACCCTGATTATCTGTGCACCCTGATCCTCTGTGCACCCTCATCCCCTGTGCACCCTGATCCTCTGAGCACCCTAATTCCCTGTGCACCCTCATCACCTGTGCACCCTGATCCCCTGTGCACCCTGATCCTCTGTGCACCCTGATCCTCTGTGCACCCTCATCCCCTGTGCACCCTGATCCTCTGTGCACCCTGATTCTCTGTACATCCTGACCCCTGTGCATCCTGATCCTCTGTGCACCCCAATCCTCTGTGCACCCTGATTCTCTGTGCACCCTGATCCTCTGTGCACCCTGATTCCCTGTGCACCCTGATCCCCTGTGCACCCTGATCCCCTGTGCACCCTGATCCTCTGTGCACCCTGATTCTCTGTGCACCCTGATCCTCTGTGCACCCTGATTCCCTGTGCACCCTGATTCCCTGTGCACCCTGATCCCCTGTGCACCCTGATCCTCTGTGCACCCTGATTCTCTGTGCACTCTGATCCCCTGATCCTCTGTGCACCCTGATCCCCTGTGCACCCTGATCCTCTGTGCACCCTGATCCTCTGTGCACCCTGATCCCCTGTGCATCCTGATCCCCTGTGCACCCTGATCCTCTGTGCACCCTGATCCTCTCTGCACCCTGATCCCCTGTGCACCCTGATCCTCTCTGCACATCGATCCCCTGTGCACACTGATCCCCTGTGCATCCTGATCCTCTCTGCACACTGATCCCCTGTACACACTGATCCCCTGTGCATCCTGATCCTCTCTGCACCCTGATCCCCTGTGCACACTGATCCTCTGTGCATCCTGATCCTCTCTGCACCCTGATCCTCTGTGCACCCTGATCCCCTGTGCACCCTGATCCTCTGTGCACCCTGATCCCCTGTGCACCCTGATCCTCTGTGCACCCTGATCCCCTGTGCACCCTGATCCTCTGTGCACCCTGATCCCCTGTGCACCCTGATCCTCTGTGCACCCTGATCCCCTGTGCACGCTGATCCCCTGTGCACCCTGATCCTCTGTGCACCCTCATTCCCTGTGCACCCTGATCCCATATGCACCCTGATCCTCTGTGCACCCTGATCCCCTGTGCACCCTGATCCCCTGTGCACCCTGATCCTCTGTGCACCCTGATCCTCTGTGCACCCTGATCCCCTGTGCAGCCTGATCCTCTGTGCACCCTGATCCTCTGTGCACCGTCATCCCCTGTGCACCCTGATTCTCTGTGCACCCTGATCCTCTGTGCACCCCGATCCCCTGTGCACCCTGATTCTCTGTGCACCCTGATCCCCTGTGCACCCTGATCCTCTGTGCACCCTGATCCTCTGTGCACCCTGATCCCCTGTGCACCCTGATCCCCTGTGCAGCCTGATTCTCTGTGCACCCTGATCCCCTGTGCACCCTGATCCCCTGTGCACCCTGATCCTCTGTGCACCCTGATCCCCTGTGCACCCTGATCCCCTGTGCACCCTGATTCTCTGTGCACCCTGATCCCCTGTGCACCCTGTTCCCCTGTGCACCCTTATCCTCTGTGCACCCTGATCCCCTGTGCACCCTGATCCTTTGAGCACCCTCATCCCCTGTGCACCCTGATCCTCTGTGCACCCTGATCCCCTGTGCACCCTGATCCTCTGAGCACCCTAATTCCCTGTGCACCCTCATCCCCTGTGCACCCTGATCCCCTGTGCACCCTGATCCTCTGTGCACCCTGATCCTCTGTGCACCCTCATCCCCTGTGCACCCTGATCCTCTGTGCACCCTGATCCCCTGAGCACCCTGATCCTCTGTGCACCCTGATCCCCTGTGCATCCTGATCCCCTGTGCACCATGATCCCCTGTGCACCCTGATCCTCTGTGCACCCTGATCCTCTCTGCACCCTGATCCCCTGTGCACCCTGATCCTCTCTGCACACTGATCCCCTGTGCACCCTGATCCTCTCTGCACACTGATCCCCTGTGCACACTGATCCCCTGTGCATCCTGATCCTCTCTGCACCCTGATCCCCTGTGCACACTGATCCTCTGTGCATCCTGATCTTCTCTGCACCCTGATCCTCTGTGCACCCTGATCCTCTGTGCACCCTGATCCTCTGTGCACCCTGATCCCCTGTGCACCCTGATCCCCTGTGCACCCTGATCCCCTGTGCACCCTGATCCTCTGTGCACCCTGATCCCCTGTGCACCCTGATCCTCTGTGCACCCTGATCCCCTGTGCACGCTGATCCCCTGTGCACCCTGATCCTCTGTGCACCCTCATTCCCTGTGCACCCTGATCCCATATGCACCCTGATCCTCTGTGCACCCTGATCCTCTGTGCACCCTGATCCCCTGTGCACCCTGATCCCCTGTGCACCCTGATCCTCTGTGCACCCTGATCCTCTGTGCACCCTGATCCCCTGTGCACCCTGATCCTCTGTGCACCCTGATCCTCTGTGCACCGTCATCCCCTGTGCACCCTGATTCCCTGTGCACCCTGATCCTCTGTGCACCCTGATCCTCTGTGCACCCTGATCCTCTGTGCACCCTGATCCCCTGTGCACCCTGATCCCCTGTGCACCCTGATCCTCTGTGCACCCTGATCCTCTGTGCACCCTCATTCCCTGTGCACCCTGATCCCCTGTGCACCCTGATCCTCTGTGCACCCTGATCCCCTGTGCACCCTGATCCTCTGTGCACCCTGATCCCCTGTGCACCCTGATCCCCTGTGCACCCTGATTCTATGTGCACCCTGATCCCCTGTGCACCCTGATCCCCTGTGCACCCTGATTCTCTGTGCACCCTGATCCCCTGTGCACCCTGTTCCCCTGTGCACCCTTATCCTCTGTGCATCCTGATCCCCTGTGCACCCTGATCCTTTGTGCACCCTCATCCCCTGTGCACCCTGATCCTCTGTGCACCCTGATGCTCTGTGCACCCTGATCCTCTGTGCACCCTGATCCTCTGTGCACCGTGATCCTCTGAGCACCCTAATTCCCTGTGCATCCTCATCCCCTGTGCACCCTGATCCTCTGTGCACCCTGATCCTCTGTGCACCCTCATCCCCTGTGCACGCTGATCCTCTGTGCACCCTGACCCCCTGTGCACCCTGATCCTCTGTGCACCCTGATCCTCTGTGCACCCTGATCCCCTGTGCACCCTGATCCTCTGTGCACCCTGATCCCCTGTGCACCCTGATCCTCTGTGCACCCTGATCCTCTGTGCACCCTGATCCCCTGTGCACCCTGATCCCCTGTGCACCCTGATCCTCTGTGCACCCTGATCCTCTGTGCACCCTGATCCCCTGTGCACCCTGATCCTCTGTGCACCCTGATCCTCTGTGCACCCTGATCCCCTGTGCACCCTGATCCTCTGTGCACCCTGATCCTCTGTGCACCCTGATCCCCTGTGCACCCTGATCCTCTGTGCACCCTGATCCCCTGTGCACCCTGATCCCCTGTGCACCCCGATCCTCTGTGCACCCCGATCCCCTGTGCACCCCGATCCTCTGTGCACCCCGATCCCCTGTGCACCCCGATCCCCTGTGCACCCCGATCCTCTGTGCACCCTTATCCTCTGTGCACCCTGATCCTCTCTGCACCCTGATCCTCTCTGCACCCTGATCCTCTGTGCACCCTGATCCCCTGTGCACCCTGATCCCCTATGCACCCTGATCCCCTGTGCACCCTGATCCTCTGTGCACCATGATCCCCTGTGCACCCTGATCCTCTGTGCACCCTGATCCTCTGTGCACCCTCATTCCCTGTGCACCCTGATCCTCTGTGCACCCTGATCCCCTGTGCACCCTGATCCCCTGTGCACCCTGATCCTCTGTGCACCCTGATCCCCTGTGCACCCTGATTCTCTGTGCACCCTGATCCCCTGTGCACCCTGTTCCCCTGTGCACCCTTATCCTCTGTGCATCCTGATCCCCTGTGCACCCTGATCCTTTGTGCACCCTCATCCCTTGTGCACCCTGATCCTCTGTGCACCCTGATTCTCTGTGCACCCTGATCCTCTGTGCACCCTGATCCTCTGTGCACCGTGATCCTCTGAGCACCCTAATTCCCTGTGCACCCTCATCCCCTGTGCACCCTGATCCCCTGTGCACCCTGATCCTCTGTGCACCCTGATCCTCTGTGCACCCTCATCCCTTGTGCACCCTGATCCTCTGTGCACCCTGATCCCCTGTGCACCCTGATCCTCTGTGCACCCTGATCCCCTGTGCATCCTAATCCCCTGTGCACTCTGATCCCCTGTGCACCCTGATCCTCTGTGCACCCTGATCCTCTGTGCACCCTGATCCCCTGTGCACCCTGATCCTCTCTGCACACTGATCCCCTGTGCACACTGATCCCCTGTGCATCCTGATCCTCTCTGCACACTGATCCCCTGTGCACACTGATCCCCTGTGCATCCTGATCCTCTCTGCACCCTGATCCCCTGTGCACACTGATCCTCTGTGCATCCTGATCCTCTGTGCACCCTGATCCTCTGTGCACCCTGATCCCCTGATCCTCTGTGCACCCTGATCCCCTGTGCACGCTGATCCCCTGTGCACCCTGATCCTCTGTGCACCCTCATTCCCTGTGCACCCTGATCCCATATGCACCCTGATCCTCTGTGCACCCTGATCCTCTGTGCACCCTGATCCCCTGTGCACCCTGATCCCCTGTGCACCCTGATCCTCTGTGCACCCTGATCCTCTGTGCACCCTGATCCCCTGTGCACCCTGATCCTCTGTGCACCCTGATCCTCTGTGCACCGTCATCCCCTGTGCACCCTGATTCCCTGTGCACCCTGATCCTCTGTGCACCCCGATCCCCTGTGCACCCTGATCCCCTGTGCACCCTGATCCTCTGTGCACCCTGATCCTCTGTGCACCCTGATCCCCTGATCCTCTGTGCACCCTCATTCCCTGTGCACCCTGATCCCCTGTGCACCCTGATCCTCTGTGCACCCTGATCCCCTGTGCACCCTGATCCCCTGTGCACCCTGATCCTCTGTGCACCCTGATCCCCTGTGCACCCTGATCCCCTGTGCACCCTGATTCTCTGTGCACCCTGATCCCCTGTGCACCCTGATCCCCTGTGCACCCTGATTCTCTGTGCACCCTGATCCCCTGTGCACCCTGTTCCCCTGTGCACCCTTATCCTCTGTGCATCCTGATCCCCTGTGCACCCTGATCCTTTGTGCACCCTCATCCCCTGTGCACCCTGATCCTCTGTGCACCCTGATCCTCTGTGCACCCTCATCCCCTGTGCACCCTGACCCCCTGTGCACCCTGACCCCCTGTGCACCCTGATCCTCTGTGCACCCTGATCCCCTGTGCACCCTGATCCTCTGTGCACCCTGATCCCCTGTGCACCCTGATCCTCTGTGCACCCTGATCCTCTGTGCACCCTCATCCCCTGTGCACCCTGATCCTCTGTGCACCTTGATCCTCTGTGCACCCTGATCCTCTGTGCACCCTGATCCTCTGTGCACCCTGATCCCCTGTGCATCCTGATCCCCTGTGCACCCTGATCCCCTGTGCACCCTGATCCTCTGTGCACCCTGATCCTCTCTGCACCCTGATCCCCTGTGCACCCTGATCCTCTCTGCACACTGATCCCCTGTGCACCCTGATCCTCTCTGCACACTGATCCCCTGTGCACACTGATCCCCTGTGCATCCTGATCCTCTCTGCACCCTGATCCCCTGTGCACACTGATCCTCTGTGCATCCTGATCCTCTGTGCATCCTGATCCTCTCTGCACCCTGATCCTCTGTGCACCCTGATCCTC
The DNA here is from genome assembly GCF_046119375.1 of Phyllobates terribilis. Classification (NCBI taxonomy): domain Eukaryota; kingdom Metazoa; phylum Chordata; class Amphibia; order Anura; family Dendrobatidae; genus Phyllobates; species Phyllobates terribilis. The sequence continues at coordinate 63,289,984 of NW_027362772.1, read as the reverse complement.
TGTGCACCCTGATCCCCTGTGCACCCTGATCCCCTGTGCACCCTGATCCCCTGTGCACCCTGATCCTCTGTGCACCCTGATCCCCTGTGCACCCTGATCCTCTGTGCACCCTGATCCCCTGTGCACGCTGATCCCCTGTGCACCCTGATCCTCTGTGCACCCTCATTCCCTGTGCACCCTGATCCCATATGCACCCTGATCCTCTGTGCACCCTGATCCTCTGTGCACCCTGATCCTCTGTGCACCCTGATCCTCTGTGCACCCTGATCCCCTGTGCACCCTGATCCTCTGTGCACCCTGATCCTCTGTGCACCGTCATCCCCTGTGCACCCTGATTCCCTGTGCACCCTGATCCTCTGTGCACCCTGATCCCCTGTGCACCCTGATCCTCTGTGCACCCTGATCCGCTGTGCACCCTGATCCCCTGTGCACCCTGATCCTCTGTGCACCCTGATCCTCTCTGCACCCTCATTCCGTGTGCACCCTGATCCCCTGTGCACCCTGATCCTCTGTGCACCCTGATCCCCTGTGCACCCTGATCCTCTGTGCACCCTGATCCCCTGTGCACCCTGATCCCCTGTGCACCCTGATTCTCTGTGCACCCTGATCCCCTGTGCACCCTGATCCCCTGTGCACCCTGATTCTCTGTGCACCCTGATCCCCTGTTCCCCTGTGCACCCTTATCCTCTGTGCATCCTGATCCCCTGTGCACCCTGATCCTTTGTGCACCCTCATCCCCTGTGCACCCTGATCCTCTGTGCACCCTGATGCTCTGTGCACCCTGATCCTCTGTGCACCCTGATTCTCTGTGCACCGTGATCCTCTGAGCACCCTAATTCCCTGTGCACCCTCATCCCCTGTGCACCCTGATCCTCTGTGCACCCTGATCCTCTGTGCACCCTCATCCCCTGTGCACCCTGATCCTCTGTGCACCCTGACCCCCTGTGCACCCTGATCCTCTGTGCACCCTGATCCTCTGTGCACCCTGATCCCCTGTGCACCCTGATCCTCTGTGCACCCTGATCCCCTGTGCACCCTGATCCTCTGTGCACCCTGATCCTCTGTGCACCCTGATCCTCTGTGCACCCTGATCCCCTGTGCACCCTGATCCTCTGTGCACCCTGATCCTCTGTGCACCCTGATCCCCTGTGCACCCTGATCCTCTGTGCACCCTGATCCTCTGTGCACCCTGATCCCCTGAGCACCCTGATCCTCTGTGCACCCTGATCCCCTGTGCACCCTGATCCTCTGTGCACCCTGATCCTCTGTGCACCCTGATCCCCTGTGCACCCTGATCCTCTGTGCACCCTGATCCCCTGTGCACCCCGATCCCCTGTGCACCCCGATCCTCTGTGCACCCCGATCCTCTGTGCACCCCGATCCCCTGTGCACCCCGATCCCCTGTGCACCCTGATCCTCTCTGCACCCTGATCCTCTGTGCACCCTGATCCTCTGTGCACCCTGATCCTCTCTGCACCCTGATCCTCTGTGCACCCTGATCCCCTGTGCACCCTGATCCCCTGTGCACCCTGATCCCCTGTGCACCCTGATCCTCTGTGCACCCTGATCCCCTGTGCACCCTGATCCTCTGTGCACCCTGATCCTCTGTGCACCCTCATTCCCTGTGCACCCTGATGCTCTGTGCACCCTGATCCCCTGTGCACCCTGATCCCCTGTGCACCCTGATCCTCTGTGCACCCTGATCCCCTGTGCACCCTGATCCCCTGTGCACCCTGATCCTCTGTGCACCCTGATCCCCTGTGCACCCTGTTCCCCTGTGAACCCTTATCCTCTGTGCACCCTGATCCCCTGTGCACCCTGATCCCCTGTGCACCCTGATCCTCTGTTCACCCTCATCCCCTGTGCGCCCTAATCCCCTGTGCACCCTGATCCCCTGTGCACCGTGATCCCCTGTGCACCCTGATCCTCTGTGCACCCTGATCCCCTGTGCACCCTGATCCCCTGTGCACCCTGATTCTCTGTGCACCCTGATCCCCTGTGCACCCTGATTCTCTGTGCACCCTGATCCCCTGTGCACCCTGTTCCCCTGTGCACCCTTATCCTCTGTGCATCCTGATCCCCTGTGCACCCTGATCCTTTGTGCACCCTCATCCCCTGTGTACCCTGATCCTCTGTGCACCCTGATGCTCTGTGCACCCTGATCCTCTCTGCACCCTGATTCTCTGTGCACCGTGATCCTCTGAGCACCCTAATTCCCTGTGCACCCTCATCCCCTGTGCACCCTGATCCTCTGTGCACCCTGATCCTCTGTGCACCCTCATCCCCTGTGCACCCTGATCCTCTGTGCACCCTGACCCCCTGTGCACCCTGATCCTCTGTGCACCCTGATCCTCTGTGCACCCTGATCCCCTGTGCACCCTGATCCTCTGTGCACCCTGATCCCCTGTGCACCCTGATCCTCTGTGCACCCTGATCCTCTGTGCACCCTGATCCCCTGATCCTCTGTGCACCCTGATCCTCTGTGCACCCTGATCCCCTGTGCACCCTGATCCTCTGTGCACCCTGATCCTCTGTGCACCCTGATCCCCTGTGCACCCTGATCCTCTGTGCACCCTGATCCTCTGTGCAACCTGATCCCCTGAGCACCCTGATCCTCTGTGCACCCTGATCCCCTGTGCACCCTGATCCTCTGTGCACCCTGATCCTCTGTGCACCCTGATCCCCTGTGCACCCTGATCCTCTGTGCACCCTGATCCCCTGTGCACCCTGATCCCCTGTGCACCCCGATCCTCTGTGCACCCCGATCCTCTGTGCACCCCGATCCCCTGTGCACCCCGATCCCCTGTGCACCCCGATCCCCTGTGCACCCTGATCCTCTCTGCACCCTGATCCTCTGTGCACCCTGATCCTCTGTGCACCCTGATCCTCTCTGCACCCTGATCCTCTCTGCACCCTGATCCTCTGTGCACCCTGATCCCCTGTGCACCCTGATCCCCTATGCACCCTGATCCCCTGTGCACCCTGATCCTCTGTGCACCCTGATCCCCTGTGCACCCTGATCCTCTGTGCACCCTGATCCTCTGTGCACCCTCATTCCCTGTGCACCCTGATGCTCTGTGCACCCTGATCCCCTGTGCACCCTGATCCAATGTGCACCCTGATCCTCTGTGCACCCTGATCCCCTGTGCACCCTGATCCCCTGTGCACCCTGATTCTCTGTGCACCCTGATCCCCTGTGCACCCTGTTCCCCTGTGCACCCTTATCCTCTGTGCACCCTGATCCCCTGTGCACCCTGATCCCCTGTGCACCCTGATCCTCTGTTCACCCTCATCCCCTGTGCGCCCTGATCCCCTGTGCACCCTGATCCCCTGTGCACCGTGATCCCCTGTGCACCCTGATCCTCTGTGCACCCTGATCCCCTGTGCACCCTGATCCCCTGTGCACCCTGATTCTCTGTGCACCCTGATCCCCTGTGCACCCTGATCCCCTGTGCACCCTGATTCTCTGTGCACCCTGATCCCCTGTGCACCCTGTTCCCCTGTGCACCCTTATCCTCTGTGCATCCTGATCCCCTGTGCACCCTGATCCTTTGTGCACCCTCATCCCTTGTGCACCCTGATCCTCTGTGCACCCTGATTCTCTGTGCACCCTGATCCTCTGTGCACCCTGATCCTCTGTGCACCGTGATCCTCTGAGCACCCTAATTCCCTGTGCACCCTCATCCCCTGTGCACCCTGATCCCCTGTGCACCCTGATCCTCTGTGCACCCTGATCCTCTGTGCACCCTCATCCCTTGTGCACCCTGATCCTCTGTGCACCCTGATCCCCTGTGCACCCTGATCCTCTGTGCATCCTGATCCCCTGTGCACCCTGATCCCCTGTGCACCCTGATCTTCTGTGCACCCTGATCCTCTGTGCACCCTGATCCCCTGTGCACCCTGATCCTCTCTGCACACTGATCCCCTGTGCACACTGATCCCCTGTGCATCCTGATCCTCTCTGCACACTGATCCCCTGTGCACACTGATCCCCTGTGCATCCTGATCCTCTCTGCACCCTGATCCCCTGTGCACACTGATCCTCTGTGCATCCTGATCCTCTGTGCACCCTGATCCTCTGTGCACCCTGATCCCCTGTGCACCCTGATCCTCTGTGCACCCTGATCCCCTGTGCACGCTGATCCCCTGTGCACCCTGATCCTCTGTGCACCCTCATTCCCTGTGCACCCTGATCCCATATGCACCCTGATCCTCTGTGCACCCTGATCCTCTGTGCACCCTGATCCCCTGTGCACCCTGATCCCCTGTGCACCCTGATCCTCTGTGCACCCTGATCCTCTGTGCACCCTGATCCCCTGTGCACCCTGATCCTCTGTGCACCCTGATCCTCTGTGCACCGTCATCCCCTGTGCACCCTGATCCTCTGTGCACCCCGATCCCCTGTGCACCCTGATCCCCTGTGCACCCTGATCCTCTGTGCACCCTGATCCTCTGTGCACCCTGATCCCCTGTGCACCCTCATTCCCTGTGCACCCTGATCCCCTGTGCACCCTGATCCTCTGTGCACCCTGATCCCCTGTGCACCCTGATCCCCTGTGCACCCTGATCCTCTGTGCACCCTGATCCCCTGTGCACCCTGATCCCCTGTGCACCCTGATTCTCTGTGCACCCTGATCCCCTGTGCACCCTGATTCTCTGTGCACCCTGATCCCCTGTGCACCCTGATCCCCTGTGCACCCTGATTCTCTGTGCACCCTGATTCCCTGTGCACCCTGTTCCCCTGTGCACCCTTATCCTCTGTGCATCCTGATCCCCTGTGCACCCTGATCCTTTGTGCACCCTCATCCCCTGTGCACCCTGATCCTCTGTGCACCCTGATGCTCTGTGCACCCTGATCCTCTGTGCACCCTGATCCTCTGTGCACCGTGATCCTCTGAGCACCCTAATTCCCTGTGCACCCTGATCCTCTGTGCACCCTGATCCTCTGTGCACCCTGATCCTCTGTGCACCCTCATCCCCTGTGCACCCTGATCCTCTGTGCACCCTGACCCCCTGTGCACCCTGATCCTCTGTGCACCCTGATCCTCTGTGCACCCTGATCCCCTGTGCACCCTGATCCTCTGTGCACCCTGATCCCCTGTGCACCCTGATCCTCTGTGCACCCTGATCCTCTGTGCACCCTGATCCCCTGATCCTCTGTGCACCCTGATCCTCTGTGCACCCTGATCCCCTGTGCACCCTGATCCTCTGTGCACCCTGATCCTCTGTGCACCCTGATCCCCTGTGCACCCTGATCCTCTGTGCACCCTGATCCTCTGTGCACCCTGATCCCCTGTGCACCCTGATCCCCTGTGCACCCTGATCCTCTGTGCACCCTGATCCTCTGTGCACCCTGATCCCCTGTGCACCCCGATCCTCTGTGCACCCCGATCCCCTGTGCACCCCGATCCCCTGTGCACCCCGATCCTCTGTGCACCCTGATCCTCTGTGCACCCCGATCCCCTGTGCACCCCGATCCCCTGATCCTCTCTGCACCCTGATCCTCTGTGCACCCTGATCCTCTGTGCACCCTGATCCTCTCTGCACCCTGATCCTCTCTGCACCCTGATCCTCTGTGCACCCTGATCCCCTGTGCACCCTGATCCCCTATGCACCCTGATCCCCTGTGCACCCTGATCCTCTGTGCACCCTGATCCCCTGTGCACCCTGATCCTCTGTGCACCCTGATCTTCTGTGCACCCTCATTCCCTGTGCACCCTGATCCTCTGTGCACCCTGATCCCCTGTGCACCCTGATCCCCTGTGCACCCTGATCCTCTGTGCACCCTGATCCCCTGTGCACCCTGATCCCCTGTGCACCCTGATTCTCTGTGCACCCTGATCCCCTGTGCACCCTGTTCCCCTGTGCACCCTTATCCTCTGTGCACCCTGATCCCCTGTGCACCCTGATCCCCTGATCCTCTGTTCACCCTCATCCCCTGTGCGCCCTGATCCCCTGTGCACCCTGATCCCCTGTGCACCGTGATCCCCTGTGCACCCTGATCCTCTGTGCACCCTGATCCCCTGTGCACCCTGATCCCCTGTGCACCCTGATTCTCTGTGCACCCTGATCCCCTGTGCACCCTGATCCCCTGTGCACCCTGATTCTCTGTGCACCCTGATCCCCTGTGCACCCTGTTCCCCTGTGCACCCTTATCCTCTGTGCATCCTGATCCCCTGTGCACCCTGATCCTTTGTGCACCCTCATCCCTTGTGCACCCTGATCCTCTGTGCACCCTGATTCTCTGTGCACCCTGATCCTCTGTGCACCCTGATCCTCTGTGCACCGTGATCCTCTGAGCACCCTAATTCCCTGTGCACCCTCATCCCCTGTGCACCCTGATCCCCTGTGCACCCTGATCCTCTGTGCACCCTGATCCTCTGTGCACCCTCATCCCTTGTGCACCCTGATCCTCTGTGCACCCTGATCCCCTGTGCACCCTGATCCTCTGTGCACCCTGATCCCCTGTGCATCCTGATCCCCTGTGCACCCTGATCCCCTGTGCACCCTGATCCTCTGTGCACCCTGATCCTCTGTGCACCCTGATCCCCTGTGCACCCTGATCCTCTCTGCACACTGATCCCCTGTGCACGCTGATCCCCTGTGCATCCTGATCCTCTCTGCACACTGATCCCCTGTGCACACTGATCCCCTGTGCATCCTGATCCTCTCTGCACCCTGATCCCCTGTGCACACTGATCCTCTGTGCATCCTGATCCTCTGTGCACCCTGATCCTCTGTGCACCCTGATCCCCTGTGCACCCTGATCCTCTGTGCACCCTGATCCCCTTTGCACGCTGATCCCCTGTGCACCCTGATCCTCTGTGCACCCTCATTCCCTGTGCACCCTGATCCCATATGCACCCTGATCCTCTGTGCACCCTGATCCTCTGTGCACCCTGATCCCCTGTGCACCCTGATCCCCTGTGCACCCTGATCCTCTGTGCACCCTGATCCTCTGTGCACCCTGATCCCCTGTGCACCCTGATCCTCTGTGCACCGTCATCCCCTGTGCACCCTGATTCCCTGTGCACCCTGATCCTCTGTGCACCCCGATCCCCTGTGCACCCTGATCCCCTGTGCACCCTGATCCTCTGTGCACCCTGATCCTCTGTGCACCCTGATCCCCTGATCCTCTGTGCACCCTCATTCCCTGTGCACCCTGATCCCCTGTGCACCCTGATCCTCTGTGCACCCTGATCCCCTGTGCACCCTGATCCTCTGTGCACCCTGATCCCCTGTGCACCCTGATCCCCTGTGCACCCTGATTCTCTGTGCACCCTGATCCCCTGTGCACCCTGATTCTCTGTGCACCCTGATCCCCTGTGCACCCTGATCCCCTGTGCACCCTGATCCTCTGTGCACCCTGATCCCCTGTGCACCCTGATCCTCTGTGCACCCTGATCCTCTGTGCACCCTGATCCCCTGTGCACCCTGATCCTCTGTGCACCCTGATCCCCTGTGCACCCCGATCCCCTGTGCACCCCGATCCCCTGTGCACCCCGATCCCCTGTGCACCCTGATCCTCTGTGCACCCTGATCCTCTATGCACCCTGATCCTCTCTGCACCCTGATCCCCTGTGCACCCTGATCCCCTATGCACCCTGATCCCCTGTGCACCCTGATCCTCTGTGCACCCTGATCCCCTGTGCACCCTGATCCCCTGTGCACCCTGATCCTCTGTGCACCCTCATTCCCTTTGCACCCTGATCCTCTGTGCACCCTGATCCCCTGTGCACCCTGATCCTCTGTGCACCCTGATCCCCTGTGCACCCTGATCCCCTGTGCACCCTGATTCTCTGTGCACCCTGATCCCCTGTGCACCCTGATCCCCTGTGCACCCTGATTCTCTGTGCACCCTGATCCCCTGTGCACCCTGTTCCCCTGTGCACCCTTATCCTCTGTGCACCCTGATCCCCTGTGCACCCTGATCCCCTGTGCACCCTGATCCTCTGTTCACCCTAATCCCCTGTGCACCCTGATCCCCTGTGCACCCTGATCCTCTGTGCACCCTGATCCCCTGTGCACCCTGATTCTCTGTGCACCCTGATCCCCTGTGCACCCTGATCCCCTGTGCACCCTGATTCTCTGTGCACCCTGATCCCCTGTGCACCCTGTTCCCCTGTGCACCCTTATCCTCTGTGCATCCTGATCCCCTGTGCACCCTGATCCTTTGTGCACCCTCATCCCCTGTGCACCCTGATCCTCTGTGCACCCTGATTCTCTGTGCACCCTGATCCTCTGTGCACCCTGATCCTCTGTGCACCGTGATCCTCTGAGCACCCTAATTCCCTGTGCACCCTCATCTCCTGTGCACCCTGATCCCCTGTGCACCCTGATCCTCTGTGCACCCTGATCCTCTGTGCACCCTCATCCCCTGTGCACCCTGATCCTCTGTGCACCCTGACCCCCTGTGCACCCTGATCCTCTGTGCACCCTGATCCTCTGTGCACCCTGATCCCCTGTGCACCCTGATCCTCTGTGCACCCTGATCCTCTGTGCACCCTGATCCCCTGTGCACCCTGATCCTCTGTGCACCCTGATCCTCTGTGCACCCTGATCCCCTGTGCACCCTGATCCTCTGTGCACCCTGATCCCCTGTGCACCCTGATCCTCTGTGCACCCTGATCCCCTGTGCACCCTGATCCTCTGTGCACCCTGATCCCCTGTGCACCCTGATCTCCTGTGCACCCCGATCCCCTGTGCACCCCGATCCCCTGTGCACCCCGATCCTCTGTGCACCCCGATCCCCTGTGCACCCCGATCCCCTGTGCACCCCGATCCTCTGTGCACCCCGATCCCCTGTGCACCCCGATCCTCTGTGCACCCCGATCCCCTGTGCACCCCGATCCCCTGTGCACCCTGATCCCCTGTGCACCCTGATCCTCTCTGCACCCTGATCCTCTCTGCACCCTGATCCTCTGTGCACCCTGATCCCCTGTGCACCCTGATCCCCTATGCACCCTGATCCCCTGTGCACCCTGATCCTCTGTGCACCCTGATCCCCTGTGCACCCTGATCCTCTGTGCACCCTGATCCCCTGTGCACCCTGATCCTCTGTGCACCCTGATCCCCTGTGCACCCTGATCCCCTGTGCACCCTGATTCTCTGTGCACCCTGATCCCCTGTGCACCCTGATCCCCTGTGCACCCTGATTCTCTGTGCACCCTGATCCCCTGTGCACCCTGTTCCCCTGTGCACCCTTATCCTCTGTGCATCCTGATCCCCTGTGCACCCTGATCCTTTGTGCACCCTCATCCCCTGTGCACCCTGATCCTCTGTGCACCCTGATTCTCTGTGCACCCTGATCCTCTGTGCACCCTGATCCTCTGTGCACCGTGATCCTCTGAGCACCCTAATTCCCTGTGCACCCTCATCCCCTGTGCACCCTGATCCCCTGTGCACCCTGATCCTCTGTGCACCCTGATCCTCTGTGCACCCTCATCCCCTGTGCACCCTGATCCTCTGTGCACCCTGACCCCCTGTGCACCCTGATCCTCTGTGCACCCTGATCCTCTGTGCACCCTGATCCCCTGTGCACCCTGATCCTCTGTGCACCCTGATCCTCTGTGCACCCTGATCCCCTGTGCACCCTGATCCTCTGTGCACCCTGATCCTCTGTGCACCCTGATCCCCTGTGCACCCTGATCCTCTGTGCACCCTGATCCTCTGTGCACCCTGATCCCCTGTGCACCCTGATCCTCTGTGCACCCTGATCCCCTGTGCACCCTGATTCTCTGTGCACCCTGATCCCCTGTGCACCCTGTTCCCCTGTGCACCCTTATCCTCTGTGCATCCTGATCCCCTGTGCACCCTGATCCTTTGTGCACCCTCATCCCCTGTGCACCCTGATCCTCTGTGCACCCTGATTCTCTGTGCACCCTGATCCTCTGTGCACCCTGATCCTCTGTGCACCGTGATCCTCTGAGCACCCTCATTCCCTGTGCACCCTCATCCCCTGTGCACCCTGATCCCCTGTGCACCCTGATCCTCTGTGCACCCTGATCCTCTGTGCACCCTCATCCCCTGTGCACCCTGATCCTCTGTGCACCCTGACCCCCTGTGCACCCTGATCCTCTGTGCACCCTGATCCTCTGTGCACCCTGATCCCCTGTGCACCCTGATCCTCTGTGCACCCTGATCCTCTGTGCACCCTGATCCCCTGTGCACCCTGATCCTCTGTGCACCCTGATCCTCTGTGCACCCTGATCCCCTGTGCACCCTGATCCTCTGTGCACCCTGATCCCCTGTGCACCCTGATCCTCTGTGCACCCTGATCCCCTGTGCACCCTGATCCTCTGTGCACCCTGATCCCCTGTGCACCCTGATCTCCTGTGCACCCCGATCCCCTGTGCACCCCGATCCCCTGTGCACCCCGATCCTCTGTGCACCCCGATCCCCTGTGCACCCCGATCCCCTGTGCACCCCGATCCTCTGTGCACCCCGATCCCCTGTGCACCCCGATCCTCTGTGCACCCCGATCCCCTGTGCACCCCGATCCCCTGTGCACCCTGATCCCCTGTGCACCCTGATCCTCTCTGCACCCTGATCCTCTCTGCACCCTGATCCTCTGTGCACCCTGATCCCCTCTGCACCCTGATCCCCTATGCACCCTGATCCCCTGTGCACCCTGATCCTCTGTGCACCCTGATCCCCTGTGCACCCTGATCCTCTGTGCACCCTGATCCTCTATGCACCCTGATCCTCTCTGCACCCTGATCCCCTGTGCACCCTGATCCCCTATGCACCCTGATCCCCTGTGCACCCTGATCCTCTGTGCACCCTGATCCCCTGTGCACCCTGATCCCCTGTGCACCCTGATCCTCTGTGCACCCTCATTCCCTGTGCACCCTGATCCTCTGTGCACCCTGATCCCCTGTGCACCCTGATCCTCTGTGCACCCTGATCCCCTGTGCACCCTGATCCCCTGTGCACCCTGATTCTCTGTGCACCCTGATCCCCTGTGCACCCTGATCCCCTGTGCACCCTGATTCTCTGTGCACCCTGATCCCCTGTGCACCCTGTTCCCCTGTGCACCCTTATCCTCTGTGCACCCTGATCCCCTGTGCACCCTGATCCCCTGTGCACCCTGATCCTCTGTTCACCCTAATCCCCTGTGCACCCTGATCCCCTGTGCACTCTGATCCTCTGTGCACCCTGATCCCCTGTGCACCCTGATTCTCTGTGCACCCTGATCCCCTGTGCACCCTGATCCCCTGTGCACCCTGATTCTCTGTGCACCCTGATCCCCTGTGCACCCTGTTCCCCTGTGCACCCTTATCCTCTGTGCATCCTGATCCCCTGTGCACCCTGATCCTTTGTGCACCCTCATCCCCTGTGCACCCTGATCCTCTGTGCACCCTGATTCTCTGTGCACCCTGATCCTCTGTGCACCCTGATCCTCTGTGCACCGTGATCCTCTGAGCACCCTAATTCCCTGTGCACCCTCATCCCCTGTGCACCCTGATCCCCTGTGCACCCTGATCCTCTGTGCACCCTGATCCTCTGTGCACCCTCATCCCCTGTGCACCCTGATCCTCTGTGCACCCTGACCCCCTGTGCACCCTGATCCTCTGTGCACCCTGATCCTCTGTGCACCCTGATCCCCTGTGCACCCTGATCCTCTGTGCACCCTGATCCTCTGTGCACCCTGATCCCCTGTGCACCCTGATCCTCTGTGCACCCTGATCCTCTGTGCACCCTGATCCCCTGTGCACCCTGATCCTCTGTGCACCCTGATCCCCTGTGCACCCTGATCCTCTGTGCACCCTGATCCCCTGTGCACCCTGATCCTCTGTGCACCCTGATCCCCTGTGCACCCTGATCTCCTGTGCACCCTGATCCCCTGTGCACCCCGATCCCCTGTGCACCCCGATCCTCTGTGCACCCCGATCCCCTGTGCACCCCGATCCCCTGTGCACCCCGATCCTCTGTGCACCCCGATCCCCTGTGCACCCCGATCCTCTGTGCACCCCGATCCCCTGTGCACCCTGATCCCCTGTGCACCCTGATCCTCTCTGCACCCTGATCCTCTCTGCACCCTGATCCTCTGTGCACCCTGATCCCCTGTGCACCCTGATCCCCTATGCACCCTGATCCCCTGTGCACCCTGATCCTCTGTGCACCCTGATCCCCTGTGCACCCTGATCCTCTGTGCACCCTGATCCCCTGTGCACCCTGATCCTCTGTGCACCCTGATCCCCTGTGCACCCTGATCCCCTGTGCACCCTGATTCTCTGTGCACCCTGATCCCCTGTGCACCCTGATCCCCTGTGCACCCTGATTCTCTGTGCACCCTGATCCCCTGTGCACCCTGTTCCCCTGTGCACCCTTATCCTCTGTGCATCCTGATCCCCTGTGCACCCTGATCCTTTGTGCACCCTCATCCCCTGTGCACCCTGATCCTCTGTGCACCCTGATCCTCTGTGCACCGTGATCCTCTGAGCACCCTAATTCCCTGTGCACCCTCATCCCCTGTGCACTCTGATCCCCTGTGCACCCTGATCCTCTGTGCACCCTGATCCTCTGTGCACCCTCATCCCCTGTGCACCCTGATCCTCTGTGCACCCTGACCCCCTGTGCACCCTGATCCTCTGTGCACCCTGATCCTCTGTGCACCCTGATCCCCTGTGCACCCTGATCCTCTGTGCACCCTGATCCTCTGTGCACCCTGATCCCCTGTGCACCCTGATCCTCTGTGCACCCTGATCCCCTGTGCACCCTGATCCTCTGTGCACCCTGATCCTCTGTGCACCCTGATCCCCTGTGCACCCTGATCCTCTGTGCACCCTGATCCCCTGTGCACCCTGATTCTCTGTGCACCCTGATCCCCTGTGCACCCTGTTCCCCTGTGCACCCTTATCCTCTGTGCATCCTGATCCCCTGTGCACCCTGATCCTTTGTGCACCCTCATCCCCTGTGCACCCTGATCCTCTGTGCACCCTGATTCTCTGTGCACCCTGATCCTCTGTGCACCCTGATCCTCTGTGCACCGTGATCCTCTGAGCACCCTAATTCCCTGTGCACCCTCATCCCCTGTGCACCCTGATCCCCTGTGCACCCTGATCCTCTGTGCACCCTGATCCTCTGTGCACCCTCATCCCCTGTGCACCCTGATCCTCTGTGCACCCTGACCCCCTGTGCACCCTGATCCTCTGTGCACCCTGATCCTCTGTGCACCCTGATCCCCTGTGCACCCTGATCCTCTGTGCACCCTGATCCTCTGTGCACCCTGATCCCCTGTGCACCCTGATCCTCTGTGCACCCTGATCCTCTGTGCACCCTGATCCCCTGTGCACCCTGATCCTCTGTGCACCCTGATCCCCCGTGCACCCTGATCCTCTGTGCACCCTGATCCCCTGTGCACCCTGATCCTCTGTGCACCCTGATCCCCTGTGCACCCTGATCTCCTGTGCACCCTGATCCCCTGTGCACCCCGATCCCCTGTGCACCCCGATCCTCTGTGCACCCCGATCCCCTGTGCACCCCGATCCCCTGTGCACCCCGATCCTCTGTGCACCCCGATCCCCTGTGCACCCCGATCCTCTGTGCACCCCGATCCCCTGTGCACCCTGATCCCCTGTGCACCCTGATCCTCTCTGCACCCTGATCCTCTCTGCACCCTGATCCTCTGTGCACCCTGATCCCCTGTGCACCCTGATCCCCTATGCACCCTGATCCCCTGTGCACCCTGATCCTCTGTGCACCCTGATCCCCTGTGCACCCTGATCCTCTGTGCACCCTGATCCCCTGTGCACCCTGATCCTCTGTGCACCCTCATCCCCTGTGCACCCTGATCCCCTGTGCACCCTGATCCCCTGTGCACCCTGATCCTCTGTGCACCCTGATCCTCTGTGCACCCTGATCCTCTGTGCACCCTCATCCCCTGTGCACCCTGATCCCCTGTGCACCCTGATCCCCTGTGCACCCTGATCCTCTCTGCACCCTGATCCTCTGTGCACCCTGATCCTCTGTGCACCCTGATCCCCTGTGCACCCTGATCCCCTGTGCACCCTGATCCTCTGTGCACCCTGATCCTCTGTGCACCCTGATCCCCTGTGCACCCTGATCCCCTGTGCACCCTGATCCTCTGTGCACCCTGATCCCCTGTGCACCCTGATCCCCTGTGCACCCTGATCCTCTGTGCACCCTGATCCTCTGTGCACCCTGATCCCCTGTGCACCCTGATCCTCTGTGCACCCTGATCCCCTGTGCACCCCGATCCCCTGTGCACCCCGATCCTCTGTGCACCCCGATCCTCTGTGCACCCCGATCCCCTGTGCACCCCGATCCTCTGTGCACCCCGATCCCCTGTGCACCCCGATCCTCTGTGCACCCCGATCCCCTGTGCACCCCGATCCCCTGTGCACCCTGATCCTCTCTGCACCCTGATCCTCTCTGCACCCTGATCCTCTCTGCACCCTGATCCTCTATGCACCCTGATCCCCTGTGCACCCTGATCCCCTATGCACCCTGATCCCCTGTGCACCCTGGTCCTCTGTGCACCCTGATCCCCTGTGCACCCTGATCCTCTGTGCACCCTGATCCCCTGTGCACCCTGATCCCCTGTGCACCCTGATCCTCTGTGCACCCTGATCCCCTGTGCACCCTGATCCTCTCTGCACCCTGATCCTCTGTGCACCCTCATCCCCTGTGCACCCTGATCCCCTGTGCACCCTGATCCTCTCTGCACCCTGATCCTCTGTGCACCCTGATCCCCTGTGCACCCTGATCCTCTGTGCACCCTGATCCTCTGTGCACCCTGATCCCCTGTGCACCCTGATCCTCTGTGCACCCTGATCCCCTGTGCACCCTGATCCTCTCTGCACCCTGATCCTCTGTGCACCCCCATCCCCTGTGCACCCTGATCCCCTGTGCACCCTGATCCCCTGTGCACCCTGATCCTCTCTGCACCCTGATCCTCTGTGCACCCTGATCCCCTGTGCACCCTGATCCTCTCTGCACCCTGATCCTCTGTGCACCCTGATCCCCTGTGCACCCTGATCCTCTCTGCACCCTGATCCTCTGTGCACCCTGATCCTCTGTGCACCCTGATCCCCTGTGCACCCTGATCCTCTGTGCACACTGATCCTCTGTGCACCCTGATCCCCTGTGCACCCTGATCCTCTGTGCACCCTGATCCCCTGTGCACCCTGATCCTCTCTGCACCCTGATCCTCTGTGCACCCTGATCCTCTGTGCACCCTGATCCCCTGTGCACCCTGATCCTGTGTGCACCCTGATCCTCTGTGTACCCTGATCCTCTGTGCACCCTGATCCCCTGTGCACCCTGATCCCCTGTGCACCCTGATCCTCTGTGCACCCTGATCCCCTGTGCACCCTGATCCTCTGTGCACCCTGATCCCCTGTGCACCCTGATCCTCTGTGCACCCTGATCCCCTGTGCACCCCGATCCCCTGTGCACCCCGATCCCCTGTGCACCCCGATCCTCTGTGCACCCCGATCCCCTGTGCACCCCGATCCCCTGTGCACCCCGATCCTCTGTGCACCCCGATCCCCTGTGCACCCCGATCCTCTGTGCACCCCGATCCCCTGTGCACCCCGATCCCCTGTGCACCCCGATCCTCTCTGCACCCTGATCCTCTCTGCACCCTGATCCTCTCTGTACCCTGATCCTCTCTGCACCCTGATCCCCTGTGCACCCTGATCCTCTGTGCACCCTGATCCCCTGTGCACCCTGATCCTCTGTGCACCCTGATCCCCTGTGCACCCTGATCCTCTCTGCACCCTGATCCTCTGTGCACCCTCATCCCCTGTGCACCCTGATCCCCTGTGCACCCTGATCCTCTCTGCACCCTGATCCTCTGTGCACCCTGATCCCCTGTGCACCCTGATCCTCTGTGCACCCTGATCCCCTGTGCACCCTGATCCTCTGTGCACCCTGATCCCCTGTGCACCCTGATCCTCTGTGCACCCTGATCCCCTGTGCACCCTGATCCCCTGTGCACCCTGATTCTCTGTGCACCCTGATCCCCTGTGCACCCTGATCCCCTGTGCACCCTGATTCTCTGTGCACCCTGATCCCCTGTGCACCCTGTTCCCCTGTGCACCCTTATCCTCTGTGCATCCTGATCCCCTGTGCACCCTGATCCTTTGTGCACCCTCATCCCCTGTGCACCCTGATCCTCTGTGCACCCTGATTCTCTGTGCACCCTGATCCTCTGTGCACCCTGATCCTCTGTGCACCGTGATCCTCTGAGCACCCTAATTCCCTGTGCACCCTCATCCCCTGTGCACCCTGATCCCCTGTGCACCCTGATCCTCTGTGCACCCTGATCCCCTGTGCACCCTGATCCCCTGTGCACCCTGATTCTCTGTGCACCCTGATCCCCTGTGCACCCTGATCCCCTGTGCACCCTGATTCTCTGTGCACCCTGATCCCCTGTGCACCCTGTTCCCCTGTGCACCCTTATCCTCTGTGCATCCTGATCCCCTGTGCACCCTGATCCTTTGTGCACCCTCATCCCCTGTGCACCCTGATCCTCTGTGCACCCTGATTCTCTGTGCACCCTGATCCTCTGTGCACCCTGATCCTCTGTGCACCGTGATCCTCTGAGCACCCTAATTCCCTGTGCACCCTCATCCCCTGTGCACCCTGATCCCCTGTGCACCCTGATCCTCTGTGCACCCTGATCCTCTGTGCACCCTCATCCCCTGTGCACCCTGATCCTCTGTGCACCCTGACCCCCTGTGCACCCTGATCCTCTGTGAACCCTGATCCTCTGTGCACCCTGATCCCCTGTGCACCCTGATCCTCTGTGCACCCTGATCCTCTGTGCACCCTGATCCCCTGTGCACCCTGATCCTCTGTGCACCCTGATCCTCTGTGCACCCTGATCCCCTGTGCACCCTGATCCTCTGTGCACCCTGATCCTCTGTGCACCCTGATCCCCTGTGCACCCTGATCCTCTGTGCACCCTGATCCCCTGTGCACCCTGATTCTCTGTGCACCCTGATCCCCTGTGCACCCTTATCCTCTGTGCATCCTGATCCCCTGTGCACCCTGATCCTTTGTGCACCCTCATCCCCTGTGCACCCTGATCCTCTGTGCACCCTGATTCTCTGTGCACCCTGATCCTCTGTGCACCCTGATCCTCTGTGCACCGTGATCCTCTGAGCACCCTAATTCCCTGTGCACCCTCATCCCCTGTGCACCCTGATCCCCTGTCCACCCTGATCCTCTGTGCACCCTGATCCTCTGTGCACCCTCATCCCCTGTGCACCCTGATCCTCTGTGCACCCTGACCCCCTGTGCACCCTGATCCTCTGTGCACCCTGATCCTCTGTGCACCCTGATCCCCTGTGCACCCTGATCCTCTGTGCACCCTGATCCTCTGTGCACCCTGATCCCCTGTGCACCCTGATCCTCTGTGCACCCTGATCCTCTGTGCACCCTGATCCCCTGTGCACCCTGATCCTCTGTGCACCCTGATCCCCTGTGCACCCTGATCCTCTGTGCACCCTGATCCCCTGTGCACCCTGATCCTCTGTGCACCCTGATCCCCTGTGCACCCTGATCTCCTGTGCACCCTGATCCCCTGTGCACCCCGATCCCCTGTGCACCCCGATCCTCTGTGCACCCCGATCCCCTGTGCACCCCGATCCCCTGTGCACCCCGATCCCCTGTGCACCCCGATCCCCTGTGCACCCCGATCCTCTGTGCACCCCGATCCCCTGTGCACCCTGATCCCCTGTGCACCCTGATCCTCTCTGCACCCTGATCCTCTCTGCACCCTGATCCCCTGTGCACCCTGATCCCCTATGCACCCTGATCCCCTGTGCACCCTGATCCTCTGTGCACCCTGATCCCCTGTGCACCCTGATCCTCTGTGCACCCTGATCCCCTGTGCACCCTGATCCTCTGTGCACCCTCATCCCCTGTGCACCCTGATCCCCTGTGCACCCTGATCCTCTCTGCACCCTGATCCTCTGTGCACCCTGATCCTCTGTGCACCCTGATCCCCTGTGCACCCTGATCCTCTCTGCACCCTGATCCTCTGTGCACCCTGATCCTCTGTGCACCCTGATCCCCTGTGCACCCTGATCCTCTGTGCACCCTGATCCTCTGTGCACCCTGATCCCCTGTGCACCCTGATCCTCTCTGCACCCTGATCCTCTGTGCACCCTGATCCTGTGTGCACCCTGATCCTCTGTGCACCCTGATCCTCTGTGCACCCTGATCCCCTGTGCACCCTGATCCTCTGTGCACCCTGATCCCCTATGCACCCTGATCCTCTGTGCACCCTGATCCCCTGTGCACCCTGATCCTCTGTGCACCCTGATCCTCTGTGCACCCTGATCCCCTGTGCACCCTGATCCTCTGTGCACCCTGATCCCCTGTGCACCCCGATCCCCTGTGCACCCCGATCCTCTGTGCACCCCGATCCCCTGTGCACCCCGATCCCCTGTGCACCCCGATCCTCTGTGCACCCCGATCCCCTGTGCACCCCGATCCTCTGTGCACCCCGATCCCCTGTGCACCCCGATCCCCTGTGCACCCTGATCCTCTCTGCACCCTGATCCTCTCTGCACCCTGATCCTCTCTGCACCCTGATCCTCTATGCACCCTGATCCCCTGTGCACCCTGATCCCCTATGCACCCTGATCCCCTGTGCACCCTGATCCTCTGTGCACCCTGATCCCCTGTGCACCCTGATCCTCTGTGCACCCTGATCCCCTGTGCACCCTGATCCTCTGTGCACCCTGATCCCCTGTGCACCCTGATCCTCTGTGCACCCTGATCCCCTGTGCACCCCGATCCCCTGTGCACCCCGATCCTCTGTGCACCCCGATCCCCTGTGCACCCCGATCCCCTGTGCACCCCGATCCTCTGTGCACCCCGATCCCCTGTGCACCCCGATCCTCTGTGCACCCCGATCCCCTGTGCACCCCGATCCCCTGTGCACCCCGATCCCCTGTGCACCCTGATCCTCTCTGCACCCTGATCCTCTCTGCACCCTGATCCTCTCTGCACCCTGATCCTCTATGCACCCTGATCCCCTGTGCACCCTGATCCCCTATGCACCCTGATCCCCTGTGCACCCTGATCCTCTGTGCACCCTGATCCCCTGTGCACCCTGATCCTCTGTGCACCCTGATCCCCTGTGCACCCTGATCCTCTGTGCACCCTGATCCCCTGTGCACCCTGATCCTCTGTGCACCCTGATCCCCTGTGCACCCCGATCCCCTGTGCACCCCGATCCTCTGTGCACCCCGATCCCCTGTGCACCCCGATCCCCTGTGCACCCCGATCCTCTGTGCACCCCGATCCCCTGTGCACCCCGATCCTCTGTGCACCCCGATCCCCTGTGCACCCCGATCCCCTGTGCACCCTGATCCTCTCTGCACCCTGATCCTCTCTGCACCCTGATCCTCTCTGTACCCTGATCCTCTCTGCACCCTGATCCCCTGTGCACCCTGATCCTCTGTGCACCCTGATCCCCTGTGCACCCTGATCCTCTGTGCACCCTGATCCCCTGTGCACCCTGATCCTCTCTGCACCCTGATCCTCTGTGCACCCTCATCCCCTGTGCACCCTGATCCCCTGTGCACCCTGATCCTCTCTGCACCCTGATCCTCTGTGCACCCTGATCCCCTGTGCACCCTGATCCTCTGTGCACCCTGATCCCCTGTGCACCCTGATCCCCTGTGCACCCTGATTCTCTGTGCACCCTGATCCCCTGTGCACCCTGTTCCCCTGTGCACCCTTATCCTCTGTGCATCCTGATCCCCTGTGCACCCTGATCCTTTGTGCACCCTCATCCCCTGTGCACCCTGATCCTCTGTGCACCCTGATTCTCTGTGCACCCTGATCCTCTGTGCACCCTGATCCTCTGTGCACCGTGATCCTCTGAGCACCCTAATTCCCTGTGCACCCTCATCCCCTGTGCACCCTGATCCCCTGTGCACCCTGATCCTCTGTGCACCCTGATCCCCTGTGCACCCTGATCCCCTGTGCACCCTGATTCTCTGTGCACCCTGATCCCCTGTGCACCCTGATCCCCTGATTCTCTGTGCACCCTGATCCCCTGTGCACCCTGTTCCCCTGTGCACCCTTATCCTCTGTGCATCCTGATCCCCTGTGCACCCTGATCCTTTGTGCACCCTCATCCCCTGTGCACCCTGATCCTCTGTGCACCCTGATTCTCTGTGCACCCTGATCCTCTGTGCACCCTGATCCTCTGTGCACCGTGATCCTCTGAGCACCCTAATTCCCTGTGCACCCTCATCCCCTGTGCACCCTGATCCCCTGTGCACCCTGATCCTCTGTGCACCCTGATCCTCTGTGCACCCTCATCCCCTGTGCACCCTGATCCTCTGTGCACCCTGACCCCCTGTGCACCCTGATCCTCTGTGAACCCTGATCCTCTGTGCACCCTGATCCCCTGTGCACCCTGATCCTCTGTGCACCCTGATCCTCTGTGCACCCTGATCCCCTGTGCACCCTGATCCTCTGTGCACCCTGATCCTCTGTGCACCCTGATCCCCTGTGCACCCTGATCCTCTGTGCACCCTGATCCTCTGTGCACCCTGATCCCCTGTGCACCCTGATCCTCTGTGCACCCTGATCCCCTGTGCACCCTGATTCTCTGTGCACCCTGATCCCCTGTGCACCCTTATCCTCTGTGCATCCTGATCCCCTGTGCACCCTGATCCTTTGTGCACCCTCATCCCCTGTGCACCCTGATCCTCTGTGCACCCTGATTCTCTGTGCACCCTGATCCTCTGTGCACCCTGATCCTCTGTGCACCGTGATCCTCTGAGCACCCTAATTCCCTGTGCACCCTCATCCCCTGTGCACCCTGATCCCCTGTCCACCCTGATCCTCTGTGCACCCTGATCCTCTGTGCACCCTCATCCCCTGTGCACCCTGATCCTCTGTGCACCCTGACCCCCTGTGCACCCTGATCCTCTGTGCACCCTGATCCTCTGTGCACCCTGATCCCCTGTGCACCCTGATCCTCTGTGCACCCTGATCCTCTGTGCACCCTGATCCCCTGTGCACCCTGATCCTCTGTGCACCCTGATCCTCTGTGCACCCTGATCCCCTGTGCACCCTGATCCTCTGTGCACCCTGATCCCCTGTGCACCCTGATCCTCTGTGCACCCTGATCCCCTGTGCACCCTGATCCTCTGTGCACCCTGATCCCCTGTGCACCCTGATCTCCTGTGCACCCTGATCCCCTGTGCACCCCGATCCCCTGTGCACCCCGATCCTCTGTGCACCCCGATCCCCTGTGCACCCCGATCCCCTGTGCACCCCGATCCCCTGTGCACCCCGATCCCCTGTGCACCCCGATCCTCTGTGCACCCCGATCCCCTGTGCACCCTGATCCCCTGTGCACCCTGATCCTCTCTGCACCCTGATCCTCTCTGCACCCTGATCCCCTGTGCACCCTGATCCCCTATGCACCCTGATCCCCTGTGCACCCTGATCCTCTGTGCACCCTGATCCCCTGTGCACCCTGATCCTCTGTGCACCCTGATCCCCTGTGCACCCTGATCCTCTGTGCACCCTCATCCCCTGTGCACCCTGATCCCCTGTGCACCCTGATCCTCTCTGCACCCTGATCCTCTGTGCACCCTGATCCTCTGTGCACCCTGATCCCCTGTGCACCCTGATCCTCTCTGCACCCTGATCCTCTGTGCACCCTGATCCTCTGTGCACCCTGATCCCCTGTGCACCCTGATCCTCTGTGCACCCTGATCCTCTGTGCACCCTGATCCCCTGTGCACCCTGATCCTCTCTGCACCCTGATCCTCTGTGCACCCTGATCCTGTGTGCACCCTGATCCTCTGTGCACCCTGATCCTCTGTGCACCCTGATCCCCTGTGCACCCTGATCCTCTGTGCACCCTGATCCCCTATGCACCCTGATCCTCTGTGCACCCTGATCCCCTGTGCACCCTGATCCTCTGTGCACCCTGATCCTCTGTGCACCCTGATCCCCTGTGCACCCTGATCCTCTGTGCACCCTGATCCCCTGTGCACCCCGATCCCCTGTGCACCCCGATCCTCTGTGCACCCCGATCCCCTGTGCACCCCGATCCCCTGTGCACCCCGATCCTCTGTGCACCCCGATCCCCTGTGCACCCCGATCCTCTGTGCACCCCGATCCCCTGTGCACCCCGATCCCCTGTGCACCCTGATCCTCTCTGCACCCTGATCCTCTCTGCACCCTGATCCTCTCTGCACCCTGATCCTCTATGCACCCTGATCCCCTGTGCACCCTGATCCCCTATGCACCCTGATCCCCTGTGCACCCTGATCCTCTGTGCACCCTGATCCCCTGTGCACCCTGATCCTCTGTGCACCCTGATCCCCTGTGCACCCTGATCCTCTGTGCACCCTGATCCCCTGTGCACCCTGATCCTCTGTGCACCCTGATCCCCTGTGCACCCCGATCCCCTGTGCACCCCGATCCTCTGTGCACCCCGATCCCCTGTGCACCCCGATCCCCTGTGCACCCCGATCCTCTGTGCACCCCGATCCCCTGTGCACCCCGATCCTCTGTGCACCCCGATCCCCTGTGCACCCCGATCCCCTGTGCACCCCGATCCCCTGTGCACCCTGATCCTCTCTGCACCCTGATCCTCTCTGCACCCTGATCCTCTCTGCACCCTGATCCTCTATGCACCCTGATCCCCTGTGCACCCTGATCCCCTATGCACCCTGATCCCCTGTGCACCCTGATCCTCTGTGCACCCTGATCCCCTGTGCACCCTGATCCTCTGTGCACCCTGATCCCCTGTGCACCCTGATCCTCTGTGCACCCTGATCCCCTGTGCACCCTGATCCTCTGTGCACCCTGATCCCCTGTGCACCCCGATCCCCTGTGCACCCCGATCCTCTGTGCACCCCGATCCCCTGTGCACCCCGATCCCCTGTGCACCCCGATCCTCTGTGCACCCCGATCCCCTGTGCACCCCGATCCTCTGTGCACCCCGATCCCCTGTGCACCCCGATCCCCTGTGCACCCTGATCCTCTCTGCACCCTGATCCTCTCTGCACCCTGATCCTCTCTGTACCCTGATCCTCTCTGCACCCTGATCCCCTGTGCACCCTGATCCTCTGTGCACCCTGATCCCCTGTGCACCCTGATCCTCTGTGCACCCTGATCCCCTGTGCACCCTGATCCTCTCTGCACCCTGATCCTCTGTGCACCCTCATCCCCTGTGCACCCTGATCCCCTGTGCACCCTGATCCTCTCTGCACCCTGATCCTCTGTGCACCCTGATCCCCTGTGCACCCTGATCCTCTGTGCACCCTGATCCCCTGTGCACCCTGATCGTCTGTGCACCCTGATCTCCTGCACCCCGATGCTTTGTGCCCCTCTAGCCCCTTCACCCTCCTCCCCGCACACAGGACCCCGCTCTGCTGTACACGGAGCCCCCCCGTATCCCGTGTCTCCGCAGTGCTCGCCCCCGTGTCCTGTGCCTGCGCTCTGCTCCGTTCCCCCGGTGCCGCCTCTCTTCCCGGTGATACAGGCGGGGGCTCCTGCAGTCCGGCTCCACAGCAGCAGTGACCGGATCCGGCGCCGTCTCTCCGCGGTGTCGCGCACTTCTCGCCCTCGTCCTTGTACCGCCCGGAGCTGCAGTGTCCCGGAGGCTCAGCCCCGGCCGGTAATGGGGCCCCCAGCGGGCCCCGGGCTGCTCCTGCTGCTCCTCGGATCCCTGCGGTTCTGTGCGGCCAAATATGTGCGGGGAAACCTGAGCACCAAGGAGGTAAGAACCGGGGAGAAATAGCCGTGTCCGTGTATCTGTGTGTACGGGGCCAACGGGAGAGGAGAGAGCTGTACACTCCAGCACCTGTCATATGTCATCTATCTACATATCACCTATCTATATACATCTATATCTATTATCTATCATCTATCTATATCTATCTATATCTGTCTATATCTATCTATCATCTATCTATTATCTATCTATCATCTATCTATCATCTATCTATATCTGTCTATATCTATCTATCATCTATCTATTATCTATCTATTATCATCTATTATCTATCATCTATTATCTATCTATTATCTGTCTATTATCTATCATCTATCTATTTATCTATCTATCTATCTATCATCTATCTATTATCTGTCTATTATCTATCATCTATCTATTATCTATCTATCACCTATCTATTATCTATCTATCTATCTATCAACTATCTATCTATCATCTATCTATCATCTATCTATCATCTATTATCTATCTATCATCTATCTATTATCTATCTATTATCTATCTATCATCTATCTATCATCTATCTATTATCTATCTATTATCTATCTATCTATCTATCATCTATTATCTATCTATTATCTATCTATCTATTATCTATCTATCTATCTATCTATTATCTGTCTATTATCTATCTATCTATTATCTATCTATCTATCTATCTATTATCTATCTATCTATCTATTATCTATCTATCCTATCTATCTATCTATCTATTATCTATCTATCCTATCTATTCTATCTATCTATCTATCTATCTATTATCTATCTATCTATCTATTATCTATCTATTATCTATCTATCTATTATCTATCTATTATCTATCTATTATCTATCTATCTATTATCTATCTATCTATCATCTATCTATCATCTATCTATCTATTATCTATTATCTATCTATTATCTATCTATCATCTATCTATTATCTATCTATTATCTATCTATCATCTATTATCTATCTATTATCTATCTATCTATTATCTATTATCTATCTATATATCTATCTATTATCTATCTATCTATTATCTATCTATCTATTATCTATCTACTATCTATCTATTATCTATCTATCTATCTATCTATCTATTATCTATCTATCTATCTATTATCTATCTATCTATCTATTATCTATCTATCCTATCTATCTATCTATCTATCTATCTATCTATTATCTATCTATCCTATCTATTCTATCTATCTATCTATCTATTATCTATCTATCTATCTATTATCTATCTATCTATTATCTATCTATCTATCTATCTATTATCTATCTATTATCTATCTATCTATTATCTATCTATCTATTATCTATCTATTATCTATCTATCTATTATCTATCTATCTATCATCTATCTATCATCTATCTATCTATTATCTATTATCTATCTATTATCTATCTATCTATTATCTATCTATTATCTATCTATCATCTATCTATTATCTATCTATTATCTATCTATCTATTATCTATTATCTATCTATATATCTATCTATTATCTATCTATCTATTATCTATCTATCTATTATCTATCTATCTATTATCTATCTATCTATCTATCTATCTATTATCTATCTATCTATCTATTATCTATCCATATATCTATCCACACATGTAAGAAGTTGTGACGGGACTTTCTTCTTACCCTCGTCCTATGCCAGGTGCACGTTGACCACCCATCGGTGTGCAGTGATGCAGGAGGGTTACCTGCAGTCCCATGTAAGAGCACACAATATTGATGTTGTGGTCTCTGTATTTGCTATTAGAACTACTTTACGTTCTGCTCCCCAAACTTGGTGACTGTCGCTCGACCTGCTTGTTTGTGTCCTTATAATTCTATGGAGGATCGGTGCTGGACTTATTTTTGGATATTTAAAGGGGTATTCTAGATTTTCGTAAATAAAGCTTAAAGGGGTTGCCCTGAAAATATACCTCACCGCAGGATTGGTGGCATGGTCCTGATCCCTCTCCAGGACCGCCAGTGACCACATAAACAGCTTGCTGCTGCGCCTTTCATTCTCCGTACTCTGCTGTTAGTCCCTCAGACAGTGAATGGATCCGCAGCGTGCACGCTCGAGCAGTGCTCCATTCAATATAGGCAGCAGAGGACCCCTGTTTTTGTGATCGTTGGGGGGTCCTAGCGAGCAATCAGACATGTGTGACCCAATCCTGTGCATTGGCAATAAGTTGTACTTTTGGGATGATTGTGATAATTCTGCAACTTTCTTATACTTTTTGCTTTTCAATTATTCACCAATTTGAATATCAGGAGCTCTGCTTGCTTCACTGAATGGAAAACAGAGGCTAAAAACCAGCGCAGGTCTAAAGCCTAAAGTTTGCTGTAATTGTACAATGTTTACACCAGACTGATACATATTTGATACATTTTTGTACATATTTACTACATTGTTTGTTGCTGATTCTAGAAGATCTCTTCTTTGTTCTGTGCTCCATAGAGATACACCAATACATCTTGGTGTATTTATACTGCTATGCTTTATGAATTTCTCCTTTTTTTGGATAAATGTTTAGGTGCATATATTCTCCATAGAAGTCAAAGGAAAAAATGCATGAAGGTTCGGCAAAAGCACAGACTTCCGCGCTGTGACCGTACGGCGACCGTCAGCAGAATTTCAGCTCTGCTGCATTTTTGCCTTACCTAATTCACTGTCATTACTTGCGATTGTGGCAGCGGTACCCTGCGGGCCTTGTTATATCCCCTGCGGGCCTTGTTATATCCCCAGCCTCATGCAAAATTTTATACCCCAGTGCAATTTTGCAGGGATTGTTCATCTGCTTCAACACCTGGCAATCAGCTATGCTTAAAGGGGGTTGTCTCAAGTTTTTAAATGGTTAAAACTGCAAAAAAATCGTGCAAAAAAAAACAATTTCCCTCTTATTAAAAATCCTATTTGTTCTCAAGAACGAAGGGATTTTTAATCCTATAAATTACTGTTCATTGCCTCGGTTACCGGCCACCGCCGCAGTCTCAGAGTGGACGGTTACCTAGATAAGGAGCGAGCGCCTCAGTGGTCCTGCTCTGTTCCTAGCTACCTATTCTAGCAGCATGGGAGAGCATTAGACTATAATGCTGGTCCAAACTGTCAATCATCAGGAGCACACCGCCTCTGCAACCAGAAAGCAGGGAGGAAAAGGAGCCTGAAGATAGAAGAGTAGAGCTCTGCTTTAAAGCTTCCCTGCAGCGCCTCCGCAGGGGAAATAAAGCATTACAAATCAATGGATTATCTGCACAATGCAGTCAGAAAGGCGCTGTCTGAAAGACGGGCAGCAAAATCCCATTGAAAGCGCTCATTCCTCTTCCATATGCCGCGGCCCGACTCTCACCCACACGTCGGCCTCAGCTGAACAATGGAGGCGCTTCTGCCCGGCATTACTGCTGATTGCATTCACATTGCATTGATTTCTGTGCTGTGCCTTTAACATTAGTAACTGATTAATCAATTAATCTGCCTCTAAGGACGGAGTCTGACAACTGCTGATCGGCATCAGATGCCGACAAAGGGTGAGATGACATATTATCTACACCCATCAGCCAGAACATTTTCCCCGGGGGTGAGATATATTATCAGGAGGTGAACAGTCAGGTCTTGAAGTTGATGTTTTGAAAGCAGAAAAAATGTGCGACTGTAAGGACCTGAACGACCAAATTGTGATTTCTAGGTGACTGGATACTAGTATCTCCAAAATAACAGGTGTATACAGTGGTGTGAAAAAGTGTTTGCCCCCTTACTGATTTCTTATTCTTTAGCATGTTTGTCACTTAAATGTTTCAGACCACAAAACTAATTTAAATATTAGACAAAGAAAGTAACCACAAAATGCAGTTTTTAAATGAAGGTCTTTATCATTAAGGGAAAAAGAAATCCAAACCTACAGGGCCCTGTGCGAAAAAGTGATTGCCCCCTAAACCTAATAACTGGTTGGGCCCTTAGCAGCAATAACTGCAATCAAGCATTTGTGATAACTGGCAATTAATCTTTACAACGCTCTGGAGGAATTTTGGCTGCTCATCTTTGCAAAATTGTTGTAATTCGGCCACATTGGAGGGTTTCCAAGCATGAACCGCCCTTTTAAGCATCTCAATCGGATTAAGGTCAGGACTTTGACTAGGCCACTCGAAAGTCTTAATATTGTTTTTTTTAAGCCATTCAGAGGTGGACTTGCTGGTGTGTTTTGGATCATTGTCCTGCTGTATCACCCAAGTGCACATTAGCTTGAGGTCATGAACAGATGGCCGGACATTCTCCTTCAGGAATTTTTAGTAGACAGCAGAATTCATGGTTCCATTTACCACAGCAAGTCTTCCGGGTCCTGAAGCAGCAAAACAGCCCCAGACCATAACACTACCACCACCATATTTTACTGTTGGTATGATGTTCCTTTTCTAAAATGCTGTGTTACTTCTATGCCAGATGTAATGGGACATACACCTTCCAAAAGAAAAGGTTAAACTTTTGTCTCGTCAGTCCACAGAGTATTCTCTCAAAAGTCTTGGTGATCATCAAGATGTTTCTGGCAAAACTGAGACGAGCCTTTATGTTCGTTTTGCTCAGCAGTGGTTTTCGTCTTGGAATTCTGCCATGCTGCCATTTTTGCTCAGCCTCTTTCTTATGATGGAGTCATGTACACTGACCTTAACTGAGGCAAGTGAGGCTTGCAGTTCATTGGATGTTGTTGTGGGGTCTATTGTGACCTCTTGAATGAGTCGTCGCTGCGCTCTAGGGGTCATTTTTGACGGCCGGCCACTCCTGGGAAGGTTCACCACTGTTCCATGTTTTCACCATTTGTAGATAATTCCTTTCACTGTGGTTCGCTGGAGTCCCAAAGCTTTAGAAATGGCTTTTTAACCTTTTCCAGACTGATAGATCTCAATTACTTTGTTTCTCATTTGTTCCTGAAATTCTTTGGATCGCAGCATGATGTCTAGCTTTTGAGGATCTTTTGGTCTACTTCACTTTGTCAGCCAGGTCCTATTTAAGTGATTTCTTGATTGAGAACACGTGTGTCAGTAATCAGGCCTGTGTGTGGCTAGGGAAAATGAACTCCTCTTCCCAAAGATGTGATAAACCGCAGTTAATTTATGTTTTAATGGAGGGCGCAATCACTTTTTCACACAGGGCCCTGTAGGTTTGGATTTATTTTTCCCTTAATAATAAACGCCTTCATTTAAAAACTGCATTTTGTGGTTACTTGTGTTATCTATGTCTAATATTTAAATTTGTTTTGAAACATTTAAGTGCCAAACATGCAAAACAATAAGAAATCAGGAAGGGGTCAAACACTTTTTCACACTATTGTAGCAGGTCTTTTGGGGTGTTCCCGGTATACGGCATGTCTTGTGGGGTGTTCCTGGTATACAGTAGGTCTTGTGGGGTGTTCCCGGTATACGGCAGGTCTTGCGGGGTGTTCTTGGTATACGGCAGGTCTTGTGGGGTGTTCCTGGTATGCGGCAGGTCTTGTAGGGTGTTCCTATTATACGGCAGGTCGTGTGGGGTGTTCCTGGTATACAGAAGGTCTTGTGGGGTGGTCCCGGTATACGGCAGGTCTTGTAGAGTGTTCCTGGTACATGGCAGGTCTTGTGGGGTGTTCCTAATATACAGCAGGTCTTGTAGGGTGTTCCCGGTATACGGCAAGTCTTGTGGAGTGTTTCCGATATACGGCGGTTCTTTTGGGAGGTACCCGGTATACGGCAGGTCTTGTGGGGTGTTCCCTGTATATGGCAGGTCTTATGGGATGCTCCTGGTATATAGCAGGTCTTGTGGGGTGTTACTGGTATATGGCAGGTCTTGTGGGGTGTTCCTGGTATACAGTAGGTCTTGTGGGGTGTTCCCGGTATACGGCAGGTCTTGCGGGGTGTTCTTGGTATACGGCAGGTCTTGTGGGGTGTTCCTGGTATACGGCAGGTCTTGTAGGGTGTTCCTATTATACGGCAGGTCGTGTGGGGTGTTCCTGGTATACAGAAGGTCTTGTGGGGTGGTCCCGGTATACGGCAGGTCTTGTAGAGTGTTCCTGGTACATGGCAGGTCTTGTGGGGTGTTCCTAATATACAGCAGGTCTTGTAGGGTGTTCCCGGTATACGGCAAGTCTTGTGGAGTGTTTCCGATATACGGCGGTTCTTTTGGGAGGTACCCGGTATACGGCAGGTCTTGTGGGGTGTTCCCTGTATATGGCAGGTCTTATGGGATGCTCCTGGTATATAGCAGGTCTTGTGGGGTGTTACTGGTATATGGCAGGTCTTGTGGGGTGTCCCCGGTATATGGCAGGTGTGGGATGTTACCGGTATACGGCAGGTCTTATGGGATGCTCCTGGTATATAGCAGGTCTTGTAGGGTGTTACTGGTATACAGCAGGTCTTGTAGGGTGTTCCTGGTATACGGCAGGTCTTGTAGGGTGTTCCCGGTATATGTCAGGTCTTGTGGGATGCTGCCGGTATATGGCAGGTCTTGTGGTGTGCTCCTGGTATATGGCAGGACTTGTGGTGTGTTCCCGGTATACAGCAGGTCTTGTGGGGTGTTCCCGGTATATGGCAGGTCTTGTGGGGTGCTCCTGGTATATGGCAGGTCTTGTGGGGTGTTCCTGGTATATGGCTGGTCTTGTGGTGTGTTCCCGGTATATGGCAGGTCTTGTGGTGTATTCCCGGTATATGGCAGGTCTTGTGGTGTGTTCCCAGTATATGGAAGGTTTTATGGGGTGTTCCCGGCATACGGCAGGTCCTGTGGGCTGTTCCCGGTATACGGCAAGTCTTGTGGGGTGTTCCCAGTATACTGCAGGTCTTGTGGTGAGTTCCCGGTATACGGCAAGTCTTGTGGGGTGTTCCCAGTATACTGCAGGTCTTGTGTGTGGTGTGTTCCCGGTATATGGCAGGTCTTGTGGGGTGTTCCCGGTATACGGCAGGACTTGTGGGGTGTTCCCGGTAT
Organism: Phyllobates terribilis; assembly: GCF_046119375.1. Taxonomy (NCBI): domain Eukaryota; kingdom Metazoa; phylum Chordata; class Amphibia; order Anura; family Dendrobatidae; genus Phyllobates; species Phyllobates terribilis. The sequence goes on along the minus strand of NW_027362772.1, from coordinate 63,259,285 downwards.
ACAGCCGGTCTTGTGGGGTGTTCCCGGTATACGGCAGGTCTTGTGGGGTGTTCCCGGTATACGGCCGGTCTTGTGGGGTGTTCCCGGTATACGGCAGGTCTTGTGGGGTGTTCTCGGTATACGGCAGGTCTTGTGGTGTGCCCCCGGCATATGGCAGGTCTTGTGGGGTGTTCCCGGTATACGGCAGGTCTTGTGGTGTGTTCCCGGTATACGGCAGGTCTTGTGGGGTGTTCCCGATATACGGCAGGACTTGTGGGGTGTTCCCGGTATACAGCCGGTCTTGTGGGGTGTTCCCGGTATACGGCAGGTCTTGTGGGGTGTTCCCGGTATACAGCAGGTCTTGTGGGGTGCTTCCAGTATACGGCAGGTCTTGTGGGGTGTTCCCGGTATACGGCAGGTCTTGTGGGGTGTTCCCGGTATACGGCAGGTCTTGTGGTGTGCTCCCAGCATACGGCAAGTGTTGTGGGGTGCTCTTGGTTATGGCAGGTCTTGTGTCAACAATTTGTTAACAAATTGTTAGTGCCCAGATTGGCCCAAGGACGGACAATCATGGAAGGCAGGAGGATCCACTGGTGGAAGAAGACGGCGGAGGCCATGTGATTGGGCGATGTTCTGCTGGAAACCTTAGCTCCTGGCATCATGTGCATGCAACATCCACCTAACATTGTACAGACCAGCAACCCCATTCCCGGAAGTGAGAATTGACAGTGCCTAATTCAGCCGGGTAATGCCCCCACCACGCTGCAAAAATTGTACAGAACTGGAGGAACATGACAAAGAGTGGAAGGAGATGACGGTTTTTCATTCTAAAGTGCGGAAATACTTTCCTAATCAGATTCCTGGAGGGTGCCATGTGTGAAATTTACACTGTTGGCCAACTTGCACTTGATTTGCCAGCAAGGAATGCTGGGAGATTTTAGCTCTGAAGCCTGTGAAGTTGTTAATGCTTCTCTGGGCTATGACACATTCCGTTACTCAGGATGAGATCATGTAACTTCAGACTATGAGCTCATTACCTAGCGGTGCCATCATTGTTTCTGGGGGCTCCATCTTATCACAATGTGATAGGTCAGACTATGATGAAAAGCGGCATTCCCCTTTAAATCAGGTTTTTACCATTTAATAATCCTATAAGCGGATGGGAAGAACATGACGTCTGTGTAATTATACTGCACATTGAGTGACTCGCGGCCACAAGGTGGGTTTTTTTGTGGAGGAGGGAGAAAAATCAGAGACCTCAATGCTTAAAAGACGAAATTGCTTTAATATTAATTTTCGCCTTTCAATGGACGGCGTAATATGCTGCAGAAATGTGCAGGTTATCGCAGCTGTACCCATAGAGCCTCGTATCACTAATATCACCCTAATACTTATACCACTGATGGCAATATTCACAATGATGCTGAGTAAACATAGGACCATCATGATAGTCTTTATAAAAGGGGTTGGAATAAAGTTTTGAATTTTTTTGGAATTCCAACACTTTTTTAAATTTTGCAACTCAGAGCAACTTACTAGAAGCTGAGCTTTAAAACCGGACACAGGAGACAACACTTCAGTGATGCTCTTTCTGTTAAAAAGACCTATGAGTGGGTGAAAGAAGGAGGACTCACAGGCTTTCTACATGAGTGGGTGAGAGAAGCAGGACTCACATGCTTTCTACATGAGTGGGTGAGAAAAGCAGGACTCACAGGCTTTGTACATGAGTGGGTGAGTAAAGCAGGACTCACAGGCTTTCTACATGAGTGGGTGAGAGAAGCAGGACTCACAGGCTTTCTACATGAGTGGGTGAGAAAAGCCGGACTCGCAGGCTTTGTACATGAGTGGGTGAGAGAAGCAGGCAGGACTCACAGGCTTGATCTATGAATGGCTGAGAGAATCAGGACTCACAGGCTTTATCTCTGGGTGAGAGAAGAAGAATTCTTAGGTTTTCTACATGAGTAGGTGAAAAAAGCAGGACTCACAGGCTTTCTCTATAAGTGGGTGAGAGAAGCAGGACTCACAGGCTTTCTCTATAAGTGGGTGAGAGAAGCAGGACTCACAGGCTTTATCTATGAGTGGGTGGGAAAAGGAGGACGCACGGGCTTTATCTATGAGTGGGTGAGAGAAGCAGGACTCACAGGCTTTCTCTATAAGTGGGTGAGAGAAGAAGGACTCACAGACTTTATCTATGAGTGGGTGGGAAAAGGAGGACTCACAGGCTTTATCTCTGAGTGAATGAGAGAAGCAGGACTCACATGCTTTCTCTATGAGTGGGTAGGAGAAAAAGGACTCACAGGCTTTTCTGTATGAGTGAGTGGGAAATGCAGGACTCACAGGCTTTCTCTATGAGTGGGTGAGAGAAGCAGAACTCATAGGTTTTCTACATGAGTGGTTGAGAGAAGCAGGTCTCACAGGCTTTATGAGTGGGTGAGAGAAGCAGGACTCACAGACTTTATCTATGAGTGGGTGAGAGAAGCAGGACTCACAGGCTTTATCTATGAGTGGGCGGGAGAAAAAGGACTCACAGGCTTTTCTGTATGAGTGAGTGGGAAATGCAGGACTCACAGACTTTCTCTGAGTGGGTGAGAGAAGCAGAACTCATAGGTTTTCTACATGAGTGGGTGATAGAAGCAGGACTCGCAGGCTTTATCTATGAGTGGGTGAGAGAAGCAGGACTCACATGCTTTCTCTATGAGTGGGTAGGAGAAAAGGGACTCACAGGCTTTTCTGTATGAGTGAGTGGGAAATGCAGGACTCACAGACTTTCTCTATGAGTGGGTGAGAGAAGCAGAACTCATAGGTTTTCTACATGAGTGGGTGAGAGAAGCAGGACTCACAGGTTTTATCTATGAGTGGGTGAGAGAAGCAGGACTCACAGGCTTTAACTATGAGTGGGTGAGAAATAGGACTCACAGGCTATTCTTTATGAGTTTGTGGGAAAAGCAGAACTTACAGGCTTTCCCTATCAGTGGGTGGGAAATATAGGACTCACAGGTTTTCTCCATGAGTGAGTGGGTGGAGGAAGCAGGACTCACAGGTATTCTCTGTCAGTGGGTGGAGGAATCAGGACTCACAGGCTTTGTGTATGAGTGGGTGGAGGAAGCAGGACTCACAGGCTTTGCTTTCTCTATGAGTGGATGGAGGAAGCAGGACTCAGATTTTATTTATGAGTGGGTGGAGGAAGCACGACTCACAGGCTTTCTGTATGAGTGGGTGGAGGAAGCAGGACTCACAGTCTGTATGAGTTGGTGGAGAAATCAGGACTCGTAGGCTTTCTCTATGAGTGTGTAGAGGAAGCAGGACTCACAAACTTTATTTATGGGTGAGTGGAGGAAGCACGACTCACAGGCTTTCTGTATGAGTGGGTGGAGAAAGCAGGACTCGTAAGCTTTCTCTATGATTGGCCATAGGAAGCAGGACTGACATGATTAATTTAGGATAACAAACCACGACACTCAGAATACTGAAAATTAAATTTCCTTTCATTGGGAGATCTGCAGAAGGCAAGAATCCACAGCACCATAAGTGGCCAACGTTCACCTGGATCCTTCCTCTGAGCACCTTCCAGGATTGATCAGTGCCTACCATATTTTCTTCTAGGCTTACATTTGTATTTTCCTGATTTTGGTGTCTCCTCCTCTATTCGATTCTGTCTCATATGTTTCCAACCATTCCCAAATATAATAGCTGAAGTGGCTTCAATCAGGAGTTGCATTAATATAGGTTCATTAATCACTCCCGCTAATCATGTCCTGAATTATGGACGTGAATGGATCAGATTGTCTTCTCACCTTTTAGAACTTCAGCCCATCACAATGCAATGTGATCCTGACTCGCTCCGTAGAGATCCAGCTTCTTGCTTTGTCCGTTCAGGTTACATGTAATTCAGGCGATGTCTAGCAGAAATGTAGAAGTGGTTGAAACCTCCCGCATAAAGGAACGGAGAAAATGTGTGGTCGGCTTTCATGAACTGACAGGCAGAGTGATGCTCCATAAACATTTGCTTTCTAAAGCGATGAAATATTTTCCAGAGTGTTGATGTCCTTGAAAAGGAAGGTTGTTATGGAGAATATTCCGCAGTTTATTCCTGCCGTCAGCGACTTGACATTCATTTCATCTCTTGCCCTCATCTACTAGATCCTTGTGTGTCCCACCACTAGAATCTCCTCTGATCTCTAGAACATTTTCTCCTTGCACAAGACCTCAACCAGGAAAAGTTGAATTGACCAGTTAGTTGCATATGCTCCATACCATTCTATTCTAAATCTGTGAATGCATGGAGCTTGGCTATCTTTGGTTGACTTCAGATTTTAGCGGCAGGGCGCTTGCATGACCAACCACTCCATTCAACATTGGCTTCTCCTGGTTTTTCTCATGGCACAATACCAATGCCTGGAGGAGTGGACTGGAGCAGTTGATTGTGCATGATGCCTGCCACTCCTTTATTACTCCATAGCACTGAGCGCATGCGCAATTAAGCTCTCCATTCAATTTGTCCTGGTCAAGATTTTACCATGTTGTCTCCTGGATTTCCCCTCCGCGCAAGACCAAAGCCAAGAGAACCCTAATGGAGTAGTTGGTTGCACATGTGCCCTGTTATGCCAACATATGATTATGGCACTTTGCACATGCACAATTAAGCTGATCTTTCAACTTCTCCTGGCTGTGGTTTTCTCCTAGATTTCCCTTTTACATAAGACCATGGCCAAGAGGAGCTGAATGGAGCAGTTGGTTGTGCATGGCGCCTTGTCACTCCATCATCCATCAATGGCACTGAGTGCATGCGCAATTAAGCTCTCCAGTCAACTTCTCCAGACTGAGGTTCTACCATGTTCTCTCCTGAGTTTGCCCTTGGTGCAAGACCACGGTGAAGAGAACCTGAATGGAGTAGTTGGTTGCGCATGCGCCCTGTCAAGCCTTATGGCACTTAGCACATGCAAAATTAAGCTCTTCATTCAACTTCTCCTGGTTGCAGTTTTCTTCTGTTCTCTGCTAGATTTCTCCTTGGCACAAGACCTTGGCCAAGAGGAACTAAATGGAGCAGTTGGTTGTGCAATGTCACTCCATCATCCAACAATGGCACTGAGCGCATGCGCAATTAAGCTTCCAACTTCTGGCTGGGTTTTCCCTTTGATGCAAGACGGCTTAGTATTTTGTGACAGGACATTTGCACAACAAACCACTCCATTAAACTCCTCCTATCTGCAGGTTTCCCGTCATCTCCTGGTTTTCTCCTTGGCGTAAGACCAAAGCCAGAAGGTGTTGAACAGAGCAGTTGGATCCATATGCTCCCGGTCACTCTATGGCACTGGGCTCAATAAATTTCTCCGAGCTGTGGTTTTCCCATGTTCTCTCCAGGTTTTTCCTTTGGTGCAAGAGTCAGTTAAATGGATCGGTTGGTTGCACATTTGCCACTAAGAGCTTCATTGAACTCCTCTTGGTTTCAGTTTTGCTTCCAGGGGAGAAAGAGGGACGAAAGTCCAAGTTTTGGAAAACAATTTTGATTAAAAAATGACCACCTATCTGGTGGATAGGTTGTAAACTGGAAAGCCCCTTTAATTATACTGAAGTAAGGAATGAATTCAGGCAAGCTAGGAAGATTTGTCCTTCAGGGAACCTTTTAAAGAGTTGTCCCATTTAGGACCAACATCTAGCTGAAGAATGGGGTCATCTTTGATTGCTCTCAGTCCATCTGGCCAATACATCTCCGTGTGTAAATCTTCAGTTGCGTCCAGTATAGAAATACTATGCGTTTGTAATTTCCTTTAAGAGCGCCTGATATCTTCAGGATGCAGATGTGTTATTTCTTAGAAGCCTTTGAGTAGACGACATGACGCCTCCTTCTTGATGGATCACAAGGGACCGAGAGAGTTTGTTGACGATCCCTCGAAGACTGACGTAGCCCAGGTATAAGGAATGGCTCAAATGATGCAGTGCAGACATCAAACATCTCCCGGGAGGGAGCTCCGTCTTTATCAGCTCCTGTTAATAAAGTATGTCAGAAGACGATGATGAATGAAACAGCCCGAAGTCGATGCTCGCCCAAATCAAAGTCTAAAGTAATCATAAATATACATATCCATATATACAAGTCAGCTGTGCGTGTCTTTGAAGAGATCTGATGCCCAGACACCATGAAAAGACTTCTTATCTGGGTCTGCCCTTGAATTTGCAGATAATTAAAGGGATGCTCTGTCTAAAAGGGGAGCTCCATTTTTTAAGTCTTAGATGCAATTTTCAGTTAATGTGATCAAATGGAGTCAATTAAAGTGTTTTTTTCCCAATTTTATAGATGAGTGTTGTCGGATAGAGCTTGTAAGGACAAGTACTTTCGCAATTTGCTGTTTATTTATGTTTGCAGCCGTTCTTAAGATATTAACACTTTTCTTTTCTTTACATTTCATTGCCTAGGAGACCGACCACCGCTGCTGTCTGGTTTGTAAGCTCTGTGCTGAAGCTGGCCGGGATTAGGAGGTAACAGTGTGCTCCAGGGATCATGGCCAAGTTGAAAACAGTGCTTACAAGCCCAACAGGACTTACAAGCACGTTCTTCTTTCTAGCAGCGGTGGTCGGTCTCCAAGGCAACGAACTGTACACAAAACAAAAGTGTTAATATCTCAAAAACAGCTAAAATTTTTTAGAAGCAGTAAATTGCAAAATTGCTTGTATTTACAAGCTCTATCTAACAATACCCATTTTATGAAGACGGGATTATCCCTTTAAGTGTTTCCCTTATTTACATATAATAACTAATATGGCCGCCCTGCAGTTCTTTAAGAGGTAGTCAGGCCGCTTTAACTCATAAACCGCTCAAGGATTCCAATTTACAAGTAATTCTCACTGTTTTTAGTGGCCACAAGGGACCCTTCTTCCTGAAAATGTGCCTTTTTATGGGTGACTTGTGCTGTGTGCCGGACTGATAGCCTGGACCCCTTTATCAGACAGTGAAACTCCTGTGTCACCAGGGCTGTTTTTATGTAATCTGACAGTAGAATTATGTAGGGTCTGAGACCGTGATTCCAGTGATATATCACTTAGTTTACTGGGTGTAGCTGTTGTGGTAGAATCCCTGTTTTCTCTTCTGCAGATCTAGCAAAGCTCAGAATGCTGAGCCCTGTATAACCCCGCCCACAACACTGATTGGCTGAAAGCTGTTACTCAGTGATGGTTGCGGAGTTAGACAAAACAGGAGGACTAGAAGGCACAAGACAGCTAGTCCTATGGTGATAAAACACTGATTGCATTGAAATAACCACAGACGGCCTAATAAGTGACACATCTCTGGAATCAGGCTCTCTCACCCTACATCATGCTGCTTTCAGATTACAAAACAAACAACTGCTGACAGATTTTTTTTAATGTAAGCGATCATAATCATACGATCGCATGTTCAAGTCAGGCTAAAAAATAGTGTAAAAAAAAAAAAAGTTCAAACAAAAGTGCTCCCAAGATGTTATAGTCACACCTCTCTTACTAAAAATACCATCTTATAGGAGGCTAAGTCTATATTATTACCAGGATTTTTTTTTTTTCTTGGAAGTAAGTCAACGAAAAAGAGGAGAAAACAAGTAAATGTCACATTGGTCGGTGGTGGCGATAACACAGTACAAAGCAAATGTTTATGACATTTTACTCGCGGCTTCTTCCGCGCAGCTTAATATCAGTTTAGGATTCCGAGGACATAAAAGCGTTTTGCAACAAGTCAGTTGATAATGTATAAACGGTCCCATCGGGGTAATTAGCATTGTATTAGTCAGTGCCGCTCTATCCTCCATTAGTCTCAGCCAACAGGTAAAAGTTGCATCTTGACTCGTGAGCACTAGTATTGCGCGAACATGCTCGAATAACACCTTATCCGAACACTTTCGAGCAACAATAGCGACCACCTATCATCTTCTATCCATTCCATGTATTTACATAGAGTTTATCGATCAATCCGGAACTTAGCGAGTCCATTCATTGTAGATGACCCCAAGGTTCGAGAAGTCCATGTCCAAGGTTGACTCGTCTTGATAGGAGGCATCTTTGTTCTCCAAATGTATAAACTGTCCCATCGGGGTAAATAACATTGTATTTGTCAGTGCCGCTCTATCCTCTCCATTAGTCTCAGCCAACAGGTAAAATTTGCATCTTGACTCGTGAGCACTAGTGTTGCGCGAACATGCTCAGATGACACCTTATCCGAACACTTTCGCGCAATAATAGTGAGCACCTATCATCTTCTATCCATTCCATGCATTTACATAGAGTTTATCGATCAATCCGGAACTTAGCGAGTCCATCCATTGTAGATGACCCCAAAGTTCGAGAAGTCCATATCCAAGGTTGACTCGTCTTGATAGGAGGCATCTTTGTTCTCCAATGACTCTCTTCTGTCCACGACAAAGGGGTAAAGGTTCTAGATTACTTTGTGGCTTGTGATAATATTTTTACATACTTGCCCAATGCCAATTCTACGTCTGGGAAGACGAGTCATTAGATTAGTATGTAAGGATGAAGACTTCTGATGACAGTTTGTCTCTTTTCTACTTGCCCTGATCTTACTGAAGTCTACTGTCTCTTACCACTATTATTACTACAGTGGGGTCAAAGAATTCCCCATCTCCATTTTATATAGAATTCATATTTTTATGCCTGAAGAAGACCCCTTTACGGGATTGAAACGTGTTCCCTGTGTGTTTGCAAGATGAGGATTGTAGATCTTCATTTGTAGAAATTATCCAAAAGATTTCCAGTGGCCATGTCGACAGTCTTGGGTCACCGGTTCAGAGCAACGCAAACCTCCTACCATCTGATCTGATTTGTAGAGCGAAACATGCACGCCGTCACACTGGTCCTAGTAAGAAGTTATGGGGATGCCAGTAGGGAGGAGGAGGTCTGCTGACCATGGACTGCCGATTTGGCCGCTGGACCAGGGTCTTGATTATCTTTATTAATTTACCTCTGATGGATCTCCGATTGTTTGTACCCATAGATGACAACAGGATCTGTATCACATACCTACCTTTGCCCAGTGTTGTTCCAGGCTCTGAAGAAGAACCTGAAGGATGTGGAGCTCCAGATTTAGAGGTCCACACTATCCAAAGCTTGTACTTCCATATTAGACTAGTGCATTGCATTACCTGTGACCAAGATACCGTCCCACCTAATAAGATTACGCCCCATGAATCAACAACTTGGGCAGATGACTGGGAAAGTCCATACCCTTGTACTAGGCCGAGGAAAATGAAGAATTGAAGGTAACCCAAGACTCTGTTGCCTATTTCAGGGCCAACTCTTTTGAGACCTTAAGGATCCACATTGCTGTATGTGTCTGTTGCGATACAACAGGTTTTTTTTTCATTTGGACCCTTTTTCAGACTTGGATTGAGGACAGGGATTCTGGAATAGAAATGATTGAGTTGTAGCTATAAGGTAGTAATACAGATATGTGCCCTGGCAGAATAAATACACCTACAAAATAGTCCACCATGAAATATTCTATGTGAACCAAGTACAGGAACAGACAAAATTTGTGTAGTTACATAAACAGTAGTAATTTATTAAACTTTCAACATTCCGGTAGCATATTGAAAAAGTTCACAGGAGATAACACAAAGTAATAAGCGTTTCGCCTCAGGCTTTGTCAAGGGATATGCCATTAATTATAGAAACATGGGCAAATTCTCTGCTATTAGGATAAATTAATTCTTTCTTCTTGGACGAAGGCATCTGCCACCCGCACATAGATGTCTGCTAGTAAAACAGTTGTAATGTAGTATTATTAGTTTGATGTGATGCTGTCTGCTATCACGTTATTATCGAGGGACTCGTCTGGATGCCAGGTCTTATCATTTCTCAGCACCCGGGCACTCGTTACTGCATGTTAAATAGACAATTGGTAATTAATATTATGCTCATTGTCTAAACCCTGATAAACATTGCACATCCTAATTTGCCTTCTATTTTTTGCAGATAAGGTTTTCTTAATTAGGTTTCTTGGCTGTGCTTCACTTTGAGGTTGTCACACTGACTAATGTCCCAGTCAAGCTGGGAATGTGTCATTTCTTCTCGGTGTCGCCATACTAATTTATACTTTGTTCATACTGCCCCAAACTTCTTTTTATTCATGCCACCATAACTTAACGTAAACTTGTAGTTCATACCTCCACAGCCATCATTAGAAAATCCTCCACAATTCTATTACTCAAGTCTACTTTAGAGGGTCAAAAATTGGGTCGCACGCGTATCAGAAAATCTCAAGGACCAATAATAAAGATGTCTAATTTTACATAATATAAATTTATAGTTTCTGGGTTTTTGCAGATTTTCAGCCAGAGAAACATTTTGCTTTTTCTCTTTAGACATTTTCATTCGAGCTTTCGGAGCTAGCTTGCGCTGAGCCGTGCTGGACGGATTACAGATGCTGTTAAGAGACCTCTTATTTATTTATGAGGTGGCGGATTGTTGATGATCAACAGTTAATTAGGACACACCATCTGCTTGGTAGACAGCGCGTAATCTGAGATGCATAGTGAAGACTACGTGCAAAAGCAGGAGCTGCTGACGGGTATACTGGAATGCTTGCATCATATCTGTATATATACGTTTGCGTGTGCAAATAGTGAACTGAAAGTTTGGAGCAACCTAAGTATATGCAACTGCTTTAGATTTTGTGGGAAATTTAAGGCAGTGTTCCGCAAGATGGAAAAAAGACATCGTCAATATACCTTCTGTTGTAATGTGATCTAGTAATGGCCTACTTATTGTCTATCAATCTACCATTCCAAGCCATCATTCGCCATTCTTCTATGCCTCCGCGTAGTCAATGTTTATCTATGTCTATCCACACGGTCATCATCTTTCGATGCTTCCATCCATCTAGTCATTATAATTATCTGTCTATGTACAATTCCATCTATCTGTGCAACTGATCTTTACTTCTTATTTTTTTATCTATACCTCCATCCATGTATGCAATCCTTCATGTCAATTTATTTGTTGGCTTCTCCATCCATCCATTCACTCATCCATCCACAACTGCCATGTTTCCCCGATAACAATATGGGGTCTTTTATTAATATTTTGTTCCGAAATATGGGTTAGGGCCTATTTTCAGGGAATGTCTTATTTTTTTCCATGAACAACAATCCACATTTATTCTTGACAAAAAGAATCAACATTTATTCAAATATAATCATGTCATCACACATACACTGCGCATGTACATGAATATACACTGCACATATACATGTATCACATGTATATACACACACTCCACATAGTGTACACATGTATATACACACACTGCACATACACATGTATATATACACACACACACTCCACATGTACATGTATATACACACACACTGCACATACACATGTATATACACACATTGCACATACTGTACACATGTATATACAAACACTGCACATACATACAGTACAGACCAAAAGTTTGGACACACCTTCTCATTTAAAGATTTTTCTGTATTTTCATGACTTTTAAAATTGTACATTCACACTGAAGGCATCAAAACTATGAATTAACACATGTGGAATTATATACTTAACAAAAAAGTGTGAAACAACTGAAAATATGTCTTATATTCTAGGTTCTTCAAAGTAGCCACCTTTTGCTTTGATGACTGCTTTGCACACTCTTGGCATTCTCTTGATGAGCTTCAAGAGGTAGTCACCGGAAATGGTCTTCCAACAATCTTGAAGGAGTTCCCAGAGATGCTTAGCACTTGTTGGCCCTTTTGCCTTCACTCTGCGGTCCAGCTCACCCCAAACCATCTCGATTGGGTTCAGGTCTGGTGACTGTGGAGGCCAGGTCATCTGGCGTAGCACCCCATCACTCTCCTTCTTGGTCAGATAGCCCTTACACAGCCTGGAGGTGTGTTTGGGGTCATTGTCCTGTTGAAAAATAAATGATGGTCCAACTAAGCGCAAACCGGATGGAATAGCATGCCGCTGCAAGATGCTGTGGTAGCCATGCTGGTTCAGAATGTCTTCAATTTTGAATAAATCCCCAACAGAATCACCAGCAAAGCACCCCCACACCATCACACCTCTTCCTCCATGCTTTACGGTGGGAACCAGGCATGTAGAGTCCATCCGTTCACCTTTTCTGCGTCACACAAAGACACAGGGGTTGGAACCAAAGATCTCAAATTTGGACTCATCAGACCAAAGCACAGATTTCCACTGGTCTAATGTCCATTCCTTGTGTTCTTTAGCCCAAACCAGTCTCTTCTGCTTGTTGCCTGTCCTTAGCAGTGCTTTCCTAGCAGCTATTTTACCATGAAGGCCTGCTGCACAAAGTCTCCTCTTAACAGTTGAAGAGATGTGTCTGCTGCTAGAACTCTGTGTGGCATTGACCTGGTCTCTAATCTGAGCTGCTGTTAACCTGCGATTTCTGAGGCTGGTGACTCGGATAAACTTATCCTCAGAAGCAGAGGTGACTCTTGGTCTTCCTTTCCTGGGGCGGTCCTCATGTGAGCCAGTTTCTTTGTAGCGCTTGATGGTTTTTGCAACTGCACTTGGGGACACTTTCAAAGTTTTCCCAATTTTTCGCACTGACTGACCTTCATTTCTTAACCCCTTCCCGACCCGTGTCACACCGTTTGTGACATGGAAAACAGTTCGTTCCCGACCCATGTCACAGCGTCTGTGACATGGAGGGAAAGACCCCCTGCAGCGCCTGCGAGCGGGGTCGCTCAGGTGTCACAGTTGCTACTGCAACTGGACATCCTGAAGTCGACCCCCCGGGGGGTGGATTAACCCCCCCGTGCCTGGGACCCCTCCGATTGGCTGTTTCATTTTCACTTTTAATGAAACTGCCAATCGGTATGAATTAAATATTTCACCAATGAAAATTGGTGTAATATTTAAATCTGGGCATGGCCTGATGCTTACAGCATCAGCCATTGGCTGGGGGGAGTGTCACCTCTGTCCCCCCCTCCCCCCAGATCTGATTGGGGGGCTAGCGTCACATGGATACTAGCCACAATCAGATGTGGAGGGAGTTTTTAATGATGGCCGCAACTGCCCGTCCATGGATCGGGTGCCGGCCGTTGTGGACCCTCTGCTGCTGCCTCCTGTGGACCCTCTGCTGCTGCCCCCCCGTGGACCCTCTGCAGCTGCCCCCCCGTGGATCGCCTGCTGCCGCCGCTGATCGCCTGCTGCCGCCGCTGATCTGCATCAGGTAGTATTGCCCCCGCTCCCCCCCGACCCCCCCTCCACTCCACCCTGCCCCCCCCTCCACCCCCGACCCCCCCTCCACTTTCATACCTGCACCCCGACCTCCGCTCCCTCTGCTCCCTCTCCCACGTCTTCATCCACCGGCTGCTGCTCTCCTTCTGACAGCCGGTGGACTGTGATCACAGCAGCAGCAGGCTCAGTGTAAATGCCCTGCTCCTGTGATCAAACCCACCATCCCCCAGTCCCAGTGATATCACCCCCCACCTCCCAATAATCACCCCTCCCCCAGTGTTCACCCCCCCTGTCCCCAGTGTTCACCCCCCCTGTCCCCAGTGTTCACCCCCCCTGTCCCCAGTGTTCACCCCCCCTGTCCCCAGTGTTCACCCCCCTGTCCCCAGTGTTCACCCCCCCTGACCCCAGTGTTCACCCCCCCAGTGTTCACCCCCCCTGTCCCCAGTGTTCACTCCCCATCCCCAGTGTGCACCCCCCCATCCCAGTGATCATCCCCCCCCCCCGCAAACCCAGTGATCACCCCCCTTGCTGCTGCCGGCTCCTGCCCCAGTGATCACCCCCCTTGCTGCTGCCGGCTCCTGCCCCAGTGATCACCCCCCTTGCTACTGCCGGCTCCTGCCCCAGTGATCACCCCCCTTGCTGCAGCTGCTGGCTCCTCCATCTCTTCAGCCCCCCCCCTACGCCTGACAGCCCCGTACGCCTGACAGCCCCCGTACACCTGACAGCCCCCGTACGCCTGACAGCCCCCCTACGCCTGACAGCCCCCCTACGCCTGACAGCCCCCTACGCCTGACAGCCCCCTACGCCTGACAGCCCCCTACGCCTGACAGCCCCCACACGTGACTGCAGAAGGTTACACCAAGCACACACACACACACACGTACACTCACACTATAATAAAGTTTCGATTTTTTTTTTTTACACACGCACACAGCACACAAAATGTCCCGCCCGTCCCACTCATCCCAGTCTAGGGCGTACTCAGCTTAGTAGGCTATGTCAGGTTGGTGTGTGTGTTGTAGTGTGTGTGTGTGTGTGTGGTGTATACACTACAATATACCACACCGCACACCAACCTGACATACACTACACAATGGTGTCCACTAACAAATTGGAACCATGTTGCGTTTGGAGAGTCCCTGTGTGCCCAAACATTGGAGCTCCCCAACAAGTGACCCCATTTTGGAAACTAGACCCCCCAAGGCACCTATCTAGATGCATAGTGAGCACTTGAAACCCCCAGGTGCTTCACAAATTGATTCATAAAAATGAAAAAGTGGAAAAAAAAACACTTTTTTATTTTTACGGATTAATTTGTGAAGGACCTGGGGGTTCCAAGTGCTCACTATGCATCTAGATAGGTGCCTTGGGGGGTCTAGTTTCCAAAATGGGGTCACTTGTGGGGGAGCTCCAATGTTTGGCCACACAGCGGCTCTCCAAACGCAACATGGTGTCTTCTAACAATTTGAGCCAACAATTTGTTAGCGGACACCATGTTGCTTTTGGAGAGCCGCTGTGTGCCCAAACATTGGAGCTCCCCAACAAGTGACCCCATTTTGGAAACTAGACCCCCCAAGGCACCTATCTAGATGCATAGTGAGCACTTGGAACCCCCAGGTGCTTCACAAATTGATTCATAAAAATGAAAAAGTGGAAAAAAAAACACTTTTTTATTTTTACGGATTAATTTGTGAAGGACCTGGGGGTTCCAAGTGCTCACTATGCATCTAGATAGGTGCCTTGGGGGGTCTAGTTTCCAAAATGGGGTCACTTGTGGGGGAGCTCCAATGTTTGGCCACACAGCGGCTCTCCAAACGCAACATGGTGTCTTCTAACAATTTGAGCCGACAATTTGTTAGCGGACACCATGTTGCTTTTGGAGAGCCGCTGTGTGCCCAAACATTGGAGCTCCCCCACAAGTGACCCCATTTTGGAAACTAGACCCCCCAAGGCACCTATCTAGATGCATAGTGAGCACTTGGAACCCCCAGGTGCTTCACAAATTGATTCATAAAAATGAAAAAGTGGAAAAAAAAACACTTTTTTATTTTTACGGATTAATTTGTGAATGACCTGGGGGTTCCAAGTGCTCACTGTGCATCTAGATAGGTGCCTTGGGGGGTCTAGTTTCCAAAATGGGGTCACTTGTGGGGGAGCTCCAATGTTTGGCCACACAGCGGCTCTCCAAACGCGACATGGTGTCCGCTAACAAATTGAATGGAAAATCGGCTCAAATTGTTAGCGGACACCATGTTGCGTTTGGAGAGCCCCTAATGTGCCTAAACAGTGGAGCTCCCCCACAAGTGACCCCACTTTGGAAACTAGACCCCCCAAGGCACCTATCTAGATGCATAGTGAGCACTTGGAACCCCCAGGTGCTTCACAAAATGATCTGTGAAAACAAAAAAGTACTTTTTTTTTCACAAAAATTTTCTTTTAGCCTAAATTTTTTAATTTTCACATGGGTAACAGGATAAAATGCATCCTAAAATGTATTGGTCAATTTCTCCTGAGTACACTGATACCTCATATGTGGTCGTAAACCACTGTTTGGGCACATGACAGGGCTCAGAAGAGAAGGAGCGCAATTTGACTTTTGGAGCTAATTTTCCATTCAAAAAGTAAAATGGCGCTCCTTCCCTTCTGAGCCCTGCCGTGTGCCCAAACAGTGGTTTATGACCACATATGAGGTATCAGTGTACTAAGGAGAAATTGACCAACAAATTTTAGGATGCATTTTATCCTGTTACCCATGTGAAAATTAAAAAATTTAGGCTAAAAGAAAATTTTTGTTAGAAAAATAAAAATGTTCATTTTTTTCTTCCATGTGGCTTTAGTTCCTGTGATGCACCTGAAGGGTTAATAATCTTCTTGAATGTAGTTTTGAGTAGCTTGAGGGGTGCAGTTTTTGGAATGGTGTCACTTTTGGGTGTTTTCTGTCATGTACACCCCTCAAAGGGACTTCAAATGTGATGTGGTCACTAAAAAAAATGGCTTTGCAAATTTTGCTGGAAAAAAGAAAATTTGCTGATGAACTTTGAACCCTTCTAACTTCCTACCAAAAATTTTTTTTTTTTCAAAAATTGTGCTGATGTAAAGTAGACATGTGGGAAATGTTATTTATTAACTATTTTGTGTCACATCACTCTCTAGTTTAGCAGAATAAAAATTCAAAATTTGAAAATTGCAAAATTTTCAAAATTTTTCCCATATTTTTGATTTTTTCACAAATAAACGCAAATATTATCGACCTAAATTTAATACTAACATGAAGCCCAATATGTCACGAAAAAACAATCTCAGAATCGCTAGGATCCGTTGAAGTGTTCCAGAGTTTTTACTTCGTAAAGGGACACTGGTCAGAATTGACAAAAATGCCAAGGTCTTTAGGGTCAAAATAGGCTGGGTCCTGAAGGGGTTAAAGTAATGAAGGCCACTCGTTTTTCTTTACTTAGCTGCTTTTTTCTTGCCATAATACAAATTCTAACAGTCTATTCAGTAGGACTATCAGCTGTGTATCCACCAGACTTCTGCACAACACAACTGATGGTCCCAACCCCATTTATAAGGCAAGAAATCCCACTTATTAAACCTGACAGGGCACACCTGTGAAGTGAAAACCATCTCCGGTGACTACCTCTTGAAGCTCATCAAGAGAATGCCAAGAGTGTGCAAAGCAATCATCAAAGCAAAAGGTGGCTACTTTGAAGAACCTAGAATATAAGACATATTTTCAGTTGTGTCACACTTTTTTATTAAGTATATAATTCCACATGTGTTAATTCATAGTTTTGATGCCTTCAGTGTGAATGTACAATTTTCATAGTCATGAAAATACAGAAAAATCTTTAAATGAGAAGGTGTGTCCAAACTTTTGGTCTGTACTGTTTGTACACACACACACTGCACATACAGTACATATCATCCTGTTTCATCTTCAGTTCCTCTAGGCCCCTGCAGTTAAAGGACTTTTGTTGAGATCATGCTCACATAGCCATGATGTCACCAATGGTCTTTCAGCAGTCTTAACCTCAGAATAAAAACGTTGGTAGCCCCTAAGAGAGTGGGGGCCCTGAGAAATTGCCCAGTTTGCCTCCCCCCATCTAACGCAGACCCTGACTGTAACTAGAGCTTATTTTTGGAGTAGGGCTTTTATTTCAAGCATATGCCAAAAATCATGTAAAATCATGCTAGGGCTTATATTCAGGGAAACAAGGTATTGATGCAGCTACTAATATCTCCATCCATACCGCCAATATTCCTGTTGATCACTTTATCCTGACTACCTTCCGTCCATGCAACTGCCAAGACCTCCATCGATGTAAAAATTCTTCCATTGTTTGGTCATTCTCTGTATCAATACTTCCATATATTCATCCATCTTTGCAACTGATCCTTCCTGCCCATTCCTGTAGTTATATCTCCATCCACATACCCAGCCCTTCCTGTCTGTCCCCCTATTGATACCTTCATCCAATCACAATCCAGTGAGCTTCTCTCCATAGCTCCATACATGCATTCAGTCCTTCCCGTCCATCCCCCTATTAATGCCTTCATCCATCCGCAATCCTCTGCATCTCTCCATACCTTCATACATGCATTCAATCCTCGTCTGTCCCCCTATTGATGCCTTCATCCATCCGCAATCCTCTGTGCATCTCTCCATACTTCCATACATGCATTCAATCCTCGTCCGTCCCCCTATTGATGCCTTCATCCATCTGCAATCCTCTGTGCATCTCTCCATACCTCCATCCATACATTCAATCCTCGTCCGTCCCCCTATTGATACCTTCATCCATCCGCAATCCTCTGTGCATCTCTCCATACCTCCATCCATGCATTCAATCCTCGTCCGTCCCCCTATTGATACCTTCATCCATCCACAATCCTCTATGCATCTCTCCATACCTCCGTCCATGCATTCAATCCTCGTCCGTCCCCCTATTGATACCTTCATCCATCCACAATCCTCTATGCATCTCTCCATACCTCCATCCATGCATTCAATCCTCGTCCATCCCCCTATTGATACCTTCATCCATCCACAATCCTCTATGCATCTCTCCATACCTCCATCCATGCATTCAATCCTCGTGCGTCCCCCTATTGATACCTTCATCCATCCACAATCCTCTATGCATCTCTCCATACCTCCATCCATGCATTCAATCCTCGTGCGTCCCCCTATTGATACCTTCATCCATCCACAATCCTCTATGTATCTCTCCATACCTCCGTCCATGCATTCAATCCTCGACCGTTCCCCTATTGATACCTTCATCCATCCACAATCCTCTATGCATCTCTCCATACCTCCATCCATGCATTCAATCCTCGTGCTTCCCCCTATTGATACCTTCATTCATCCGCAATCCTCTATGCATCTCTCTATACCTCCGTCCATGCATTTAATCCTTGTCCGTCCCCCTATTGATACCTTCATCCATCCACAATCCTCTATGCATCTCTCCATACCTCCATCCATGCATTCAATCCTCGTCCGTCCCCCTATTGATACCTTCATCCATCCACAATCCTCTATGCATCTCTCCATACCTCCATCCATGCATTCAATCCTCGTGCGTCCCCCTATTGATACCTTCATCCATCCGCAATCCTCTATGCATCTCTCCATACCTCCGTCCATGCATTCAATCCTCGTCTGTCCCCCTATTGATACCTTCATCCATCCACAATCCTCTATGTATCTCTCCATACCTCCGTCCATGCATTCAATCCTCGTCCGTCCCCCTATTGATACCTTCATCCATCCACAATCCTCTATGCATCTCTCCATACCTCTATCCATGCATTCAATCCTCGTGCGTCCCCCAATTGATACCTTCATCCATCCGCAATCCTCTATGCATCTCTCCATACCTCCATCCATGCATTCAATCCTCGTGCGTCCCCCTATTGATACCTTCATCCATCCGCAATCCTCTATGCATCTCTCCATACCTCCGTCCATGCATTCAATCCTCGTGCGTCCCCCTTTTGATACCTTCATCCATCCACAATCCTCTATGCATCTCTCCATACTTCCGTCCATGCATTCTGTCGTTTCTGTTTGGCCCTATAGCCATACCTCCATCCGTCAATGCAACTGCCAATACCATGCAATGATCCTTTCATTCATCCTTGTAGAGAACTTTCTGTCCATCCATTCATCCCTATTTTTCCCTCCATCAGTTTCTTCCTCCTGTCTTCCTCCCTATAAAATCCTCCCTTACTTTTTATAGATACTTGGAGCACCTAAGCTTTGCGGTGCCGTATATTACTATTTCACAAACCCTGGCATACAGCAATTGAATGTCACTCGTGATAAATGCAGTAAAATTCACATATAGAGCCAGGAGAAATGGGGCAGAGCTTATAATGTAATTGGAATGGCTGCACTCTGTCTTTGAAATTGGATAACCTTTTCTCGTTAGATTCATCCGTTGTTTCTACATTCACGCAGACTATTATATCGAAATTCTCAGGGCACCAATGTCACGACAAAAATGACACCAAAACAAGAAGAAAGAGTAAAAGAGAAGCTTAATGGAATAAATTGGCCACAACCGAAACCTTTACTCTTGTAGGAATCTTGTAACATGGAGATGTCATACAATATGTACGCAGTCCCCAAAATTCTGGTCAAATTCTGTCAATTACAGTTACGAAAGGAATTGGTAGATCATAAGTTTCCCCTGTCCAGTACAGCCAGTTGTCCTCAATTCTGCAATTCGATAGATTCATCTATCTCTGCCATTAAACTAACGAGGAGCACCTCTCTATTATTCTTGGCAGGGTAGAATTTCATGCTCCAGAGCTGCTTTTCCTACAAAAATTGCTTGAATTTCGAAAACAATCCCAAGTGATATCACGATATGGTCTACATAAAATTGTTTGAGACACAGACCAGTAGAAATACTCACAAATCCAGCAATATGCCAAGTACAAGTAAAGTCGAAACCGGTGGGCCATATGAAATACCGGCTGAACTTTATATCATAATCATAGAATGTTAGAGTTGGAAGGGACCTCCAGGGTCATCGTTTCCAACCCCTGCTCCCTCTAGCTTCAATTCCTGGTTTGATGATTTCCTTCAAGCAGCTCGATCCAGCTACACCCAAAGATCTTCAGACTCGTGGCCACTCTTCACTCTTTCCAGAATGCACCAGGAATATGAAAATTGTCTCCCTTGAGCTTCAATTCCTAGATGATAGTTTTGGATTTTTTTGATAGAAATATGAGCTGATGTTCAGAATTAGGACATTTTAGGAATATTCCTAATTCCTCAAAGTGTCTTTAGGCTCCAAGTTTTACAGATATATAGACGACATTACAACTTTCTTGGCACATTGATGTGCTTAAAAGGGTATGTGGTTTCCACGTTTCCAATTTTTTTCATGTCAGATTGAAAAAGTACTTTGATTTTCTATAGATTTTTAGGTCTAGAGAGCACAGCGTGAATCAGGTGCCTTGTTTGATGCTTTTTTATTTTTCCAAAACCCGGAATGGATCCTACCGAGAAAAAGCAATAAAAGACTTTGGTTTCATGTACTCAGCAGAGACGAGTGCACAAAGATTCTATCATATGGTGTCTGTTTTATCGTCCCTTTAAATTGCCATTAGTATCACTTAGTGTCTGCATTTTGCCTTTTTCCAGTCATACATTTACATATCTATTTCTGATCGTCTCCCGTTTACAAATTATCCATGCATATAAGATCCTGGCAGTACTTTAAATGAAAGCCTCAAGGCTTTGGTGACTTCTGTGACGATTCACTACAGGGATCAAAAGATTTCAATTTTAGAATCGAGCGTCGTCAGTCACAGCTCTTGTAACTCTTCCATCGTAGATTTTAGTACACTTGTTCAACACTGAAAGTGTTGTGCCACCCACAATGGCTTTAGAAAGGCTCAGAATGCATTCATACGGCACATATATAAAATACATAATTCATTTCTCTACGTGTTTTTGTTCTAACGCTGCAATGAGTGGGAACAGATGTAGGATAAATTATAAAGAACTTAATGTCAATTGTCTGTTATCCATGGGAAGAGCATACTGGTACCAGTGGCACCCATCCATAGTTGGGATATATAAAGATACAAGTGAGCAATCAGGTCTTGAAATTGATTTTTCAGAAGCAGGAAAAATAGGTAAGTGTAAATGTTATGGGCTCAACTGCTAAGGCCAATTCTCTAAGATGTAGATCAGGTTGAGTAGCACGGACTGGAGGCAATGATGCAGCTTAGCTAGACATGCTAGATGGCACGGAGGTCAGCGAGGACCAGTACAGCAAGGATATCCAGGACAGAAGATTGGCAAGCAGAGCTGGAAGCACTAGATGCAGCTGAACCCGATGTGCGGATTGACCATGAACAGCAGACATGTATAGGCATATTGGTATCTTACTTGCGGAAGCAGGGCTGTGAAGTCGGAGTCGGTGCCAATTTTGGTGCTGTCGGAGTTGGAGTCAGTATAAAATGGACTGACTCCGACTCCTAAAATATATAATAAATTGGGTACAGTAGTTCAATGCAGTTTGTGGGGAATATTTTTTCATAAGAATTTGGGAAAGTTATGAAATGTCCTATAAATGTCTGTCCTATTCCTGATCTAAGGGTCTAGACTTTTAGCTGAGAAAAATGTGTCCTAGTGTAAATTTATCACTTAAACATGAGCCATGTATGAGGGAGTCGGAGTCGTGCAGTCTGAGTTGGAGTTGGAGTCACTGTCATGGAAATTGAGGAGTCGGAGTCGAAGGTTTGGCTTAACTGACTCCACGGCCCTGTGCAGAAGTGCATGTACCCACTGTGGTGCAGCGGCATTGCTGTAATGATCCAGTATGTGTTTATGCTATTTCCTCCCCCTCAGGTGACTGGTCACATGACTGTGAGATCAGCTCAGGTCCTTTGTGTGTGTACTGGATGGATATAAAAACCCTGGTAGTTTTAAGACAGCGGGGTGAAAGGCATGAGGCCTGTTCCCGTGTGGACACCGTGAGAGTGAGAGGCCTGGTGGACTCCTGGAAGGTGAAGCCTGGATCCCTTAGGTATAAGCGATGCCAGTAAGCCTTGGAGGGCCAGAGGCTTACTAAAATAAGCGTCCTGGAAGGCAGAGCCTGGATCTGTGTGTGTGAGAGATGCCAGTGGCCTTGGACGGGATAAGGGCTGGAGACCACGTTTGGTAAGCCTTAGAGCCACAGGGGTGGTGGGACAAAGCGGACTGAAGCAGCTACAACCCCTCAAAGGTAAAACACTGCTTGATGTGGACATTGATGTGAACATTAATATAAGTGCCTTTGCTGAGGGATGTAACTGGAGCCAAGAGGGCCTGTCTGCTGTTTAAAGGGCTCCTGGATGTTATATGTGTAATATGCCGGTGAGCCACTAAATTGGACTGTGTGACAAGCAGTTTATGAAGATTAATAAACTGCTGAACTGTGAAATATTGAGAAACGTGGCTGGTGTGCGTTAATTGACCCGGCGCAGCGAGTATCCCCCAGGATGATGACTAGCGCTGCCTTGCATGTGGTGGAGAATGCGGGCAACTGCAGTCCGGTTGCTAGGGGCGACTGCAGTCCGGTTGCTAGAGGCAACTGCAGTCCGGTTGCTAGAGGCAACTGCAGCCTCGTTTCTAGGGGCAACGGCACAGGTCGACGAGTGTGGTAAAGCATCTGGCTGCAACTCGGCGGGATTGCGAAGATTGGCGTCGCACTCAAACCTGGTTTGCTGTGGCTCGGCGGGGCTCACGAAGTTTAAAGCATCTGGCTGCAACTCGGCGGGGTTGCGAAGGTTGTCGTCGCACTCAAATCCGGTTTTGCTGTGGCTCGGCGGGGACACGAAAATTTTCGGGGAGAGCGGTGTAACGTGTCTAGTGTGTACCGCAATGGCCATGAATGGTGCAGTATCTCCAGACGGAAGGGAGAAGGAGTTAGATGACCGTGTGCAATCGCTCTTCGGCATAATGGAGTGGCCTGAAGAATTGCAGGAGCTGATAAAGATGGCTGTGAAAGGAGCAGCAAATGAGTCTGAAGCTGTTGAGCATTTGAAATGCCTGGTGGAGTCGCAGCAGCAGGCATTTGAGAAACAGCGACAGAACTCACAGCAGGTATTTGAGAAACAGCGACAGGGCTCACAGCAGGCATTTGAGAAACAGCGACAGGACTCACAGCAGGTATTTGAGAAACTTTTACAGGACATGGTGCAGGAACTGCAGGAGCTGTGGGCACCATATAGAATGGTGGCAGTGGACCATTCTATGAACCCTCCGGGGGCACCAGCATTGTCCCAGAGTGCCCGGGGAGGTGGTAAGAGCTGTGGTGAACTGAGTCCTAAG
This sequence comes from Phyllobates terribilis, assembly GCF_046119375.1. Lineage (NCBI taxonomy): Eukaryota > Metazoa > Chordata > Amphibia > Anura > Dendrobatidae > Phyllobates > Phyllobates terribilis. Next base: position 63,235,767 of record NW_027362772.1, on the reverse strand, counting down.
ACTACTGTTAATTTTTCTTGTAAAAATTACCCTGCCGAGGTGGTTGTTAAAAAGGGGGCGGAGTCTAAAAAGGAGCAGCAAATGAGTCTGAAGCTGTTGAGCATTTGAAATGCCGGGTGGAGTCGCAGCAGCAGGCATTTGAGAAACAGCGACAGAACTCACAGCAGGTATTTGAGAAACAGCGACAGGGCTCACAGCAGGCATTTGAGAAACAGCGACAGGACTCACAGCAGGTATTTGAGAAACTTTTACAGGACATGGTGCAGGAACTGCAGGAGCTGTGGGCACCATATAGAATGGTGGCAGTGGACCATTCTATGAACCCTCCGGGGGCACCAGCATTGTCCCAGAGTGCCCGGGGAGGTGGTAAGAGCTGTGGTGAACTGAGTCCTAAGACTACTGTTAATTTTTCTTGTAAAAATTACCCTGCCGAGGTGGTTGTTAAAAAGGGGGCGGAGTCTAAAAAGGGGCGGATTTTCACAAGAGCGTAGAGTGTAGAAAACTGAAAATTGTTACTGGTGGTGGGTTGGTACCTCCAAAAATGACAATGTGACCGTTGATAATGGGGTAGCACCAGTAGAAGGGGGTGACATCAAAGTGGGAGGTGACCTGTTAGTCCACAACACCATGGGGAGTGATACAGACCCCGTAGCTGACGGTGACACTACAAAAGTAGAAGGAGAGGACAGTCAGGAGTGGCTAGACGGGGTGAGAAAGTCCCCATCTCGTAGACGGCTCAAGGGCCACAAAAAGGTTGCTCCTGTAGTCTTCGCTGAAAAAGAAAATAAACAAAATGTAATGCTGTGTGCCCTTGTTTCAAGGGTGGATCCTCCTTCCGAGGCAGAAGAGGAGATGACGTTGCCTGTAGCAACCTCCGATACAGTGCCGAGTCAGAAGGATCGGACAGCCCTGGAAGAGGAGGCGGCCAGTCGTGACCAAGAGCTGGAGCCTATCAGGCAGCAGTATCAGAGTGACGGGCAGCAACGAAGGGAAATCCTCGAGAACGTGTCCTCTGACCAGCTGAGCCTGGAGTCTGAACGGCAGAAAATAAACCAGGTTGTAAGGAACTTGCAGCGAAAACTGGAAGAAAGCAACGAGGAAGTTAACCAATGGAAGGAAATGTTCCAGGATGTTAAGGAGGACCGCCGCAAAATCAAGGAGGAGGTTTTGCAGTTGAAGCTTGAGAAGGAGGCGCGGCAGGATGGAGTTTCTGGGCGTGAACAAAACCTAGAACGACTGCGCAAACAGTTCAACCGGGAGCTGGGTGACTCCAAGAAGGAGTGTGGTGACCTCAGTAAGGAACCTCCACGAATTCAGAGAGAGTATGATGATCTCCTCAAGGTTAAGGAAAAACTAGAGGAGGATAAGGCGGATGCAGAGCACATGCGCCAAGTGGTTGAGACCACTCTTCAAGACACCCGTGGTGAAAATGGTGATCTCCGCAGCAAGACCTTAGGTCTGGAAGCTCAGGTGAAGGAGCTGCAGACGTTCTGTGATCTCCAGAGGGCAGAGACGTGCCTTAAGGAAAGGCTCAGCAAGATGGAAGCTGAGCGGGAAAAGATGGAGGAGTCCATCGGAGAAGCCACAGACCAGGGCCAGGAGTTGGCCGCTGGTGATGGGAGGTATGAAGCAGTTACCTCCTCGAGTGATGTGAGCTCGGATGATTCGGTGGATGTAGGAGCCGAGATCAAGGAGCTCAAGGAGTCGCTACAAGCCCGTTGGAAGCAAGAGAAGCTTGAGAGACTGGCTGTTGAGAGCCGAGTGGGCGCATTGGAGACAGAGAGGTCTGAGAGAACTCTACTATTAAAGGAGCAGTTGAAGCAGGAAGAGCTTCAGAGATGGGCTGCTGAGAGGCGAGTAGCTGAGCTAGAAGAAGAAGTTCTAGCGCTCAAAACTCGCCTGACAAAGTATCACTCAGTGAACGAGGCCTCCTTGGAGAAAGAAGAGGGCAAACAAGTTGCACTCGCTCCCTTATACTATGAGAAGGTGGACCTGAGGAGAGCTAAGAGTATGGTAACAGAAGATAAATATGAAGTGGAAGCGGTCAAGACGAAAATTCGTGAGCTGGTTGATCGTCTGGAAACCACTGGTGAGACCGAAACGTCTCTGTACAAGTGCCTCGTAGATGTACCCGAGGATTTGAGGGAAGAATGCACCAGTGAGTCCGTGCATGAGGAGTTTAAGAAGGCCGTGGGAGCCTGTAAGGTGTACTCGACCTCAGAAGCTAAACAGCTGGTGGTTCTGTCCACGACCAAAGTCACAGTGAAGAGGGTGGCGATCCTAAGCTACATACACTGGCGATGTATTCGCACAAAGCGGTTTCTCCGGTTGAAGACGGAGCAAGCCGCTAGACAACTGGAGCTGATGAGAAAGGCTCACAGTCTGCGGTAAGAGGTCATCCTGGTGCCTCATGTTCTGGTGAGAAAGCTCCTTGGGAGAAATGGCCAAGCCATGCAAATGATGGTAAAGAAATCTGGCGTGATGAAAGTAAGCAGTCCACGTGATCGTCAGGACTGGATACCAGATGAAGACTGCATGGTGTCATTCTCCGCTGTAGGAAAGGAAGAAAATCTAGCATATATACGTATGCTGATGGAGTACCGAGTGACCTACCTGCGAGAGGTAGAACAGCTGAATCTCGCTAGACTGCGAGTGGATAGACAGCATCATCTGAGCTGCAGAAGATGTCAGCCGTCTAGAAATTGTGAGACCAGACAGGGAAAGGGCCCCCTAGATAACAGAACAGCTACAGCTGAAGTTAGGGACCTTTCAAGATGTCCTGAGAATAGTGGGCGTGGGTTTAGAGGTAGTGAGACCTCCAGTAACTCAGGTTTGAGCGACCCATACATACGACCCAATAGAGGACGGGACAGTACGGAGTCGAACCGGACCTTAGATACCAGGGCATGTGAGTCGCACTGCTGTATTGACCGCTGGCAGCGGGGGAGGCCTGACAGGGTTTTGACTGACCGCTGGGAGTGGGGGAGCTCTGACAAGGTTACGACTGACCGCTGGGAGCCGGAGAGGTCTGACAAGTTTACGACCCGGAAATGTGACCTAATGAAGTCAGTGACAATGACAGATGGTAGGTCCCTAAGGAATGGGCTAATGTCGTTGACTAATGTTCCAGGGGCTGAGCAGCGCAATTGTCCAGTAAATGGTCTCTGTGTGAACTGTGGGTTATAAACTGTTTGTGTATATTATGTGTTCAACCCCACAAGTTTGAACAGAGGGGGGGAATATGTGGTGCAGCGGCATTGCTGTAATGATCCAGTATGTGTGTTTATGCTATTTCCTCCCCCTCAGGTGACTGGTCACATGACTGTGACATCAGCTCAGGTCCTGTGTGTGTGTACTGGATGGATATAAAAACCCTGGTAGTTTTAAGACAGCGGGGTGAAAGGCATGAGGCCTGTTCCCATGTGGACACCGTGAGAGTGAGAGGCCTGGTGGACTCCTGGAAGGTGAAGCCTGGATCCCTTGGGTATAAGCGATGCCAGTAAGCCTTGGAGGGCCAGAGGCTTACTAAAATAAGCGTCCTGGAAGGCAGAGCCTGGATCTGTGTGTGTGAGAGATGCCAGTGGCCTTGGACGGGATAAGGGCTGGAGACCACGTTTGGTAAGCCTTAGAGCCACAGGGGTGGCGGGACAAAGCGGACTGAAGCAGCTACAACCCCTCAAAGGTAAAACACTGCTTGATGTGGATATTGATGTGGACATTAATATAAGTGCCTTTGCTGAGGGATGTAACTGGAGCCAAGAGGGCCTGTCTGCTATTTAAAGGGCTCCTGGATGTTATATGTGTAATATGCCGGTGAGCCACTAAGTTGGACTGTGTGACAAGCAGTTTATGAAGATTAATAAACTGCTGAACTGTGAAATATTGAGAAACGTGGCTGGTGTGCGTTAATTGACCCGGCGCAGCGAGTATCCCCCAGGATGATGACTAGCGCTGCCTTACACCACAATAATTATAATGATATACAGGCAAATTGGTAACTTGTTTACAGCGGTTACACACAGGAATAGCAGAGATGTATAGGTAAACTGCTATCTTTCCTGTAGATATGCAGTTACACACAGGAATAGCAGAAAGTATAGGCAAACTGGTAACTTGTTTGCAGTGATGTGGTTACAAACAGAAATAGCAGATAAATATGGGAAAACTTGCACAGATGCAATAACAAAAATAACAAATGAGGACAGCATCAAAATAAGCTGAGATGGGCTTGTTAGAACAACAAATTAACACAGCAGAGCTGAGAGTGCAATAGCAACAGGAATGGCTGGACTGAACTTGGAAGTAGTAGCTGGATGCAGAATTGAAGACAGGAGTAGATGGGAAGATAATTAGAAACCTAGCTGAAGCTAACTCAAAAGTAATATGAGGCTGACTCCTGGATAAGTACATTTTAGCAGGGTGCTATACTTCCTGAATACTCAGGCGGTGGGCTGCTGCCTGAACCAATCTTAAAAACGCTTGTTAATCGGGTGATCCGATCGATGTTTATGGTGTGTGCTGCCGACAACACAAGGCTATATGGAGACCAATGATATTGGTGCTTATTGACTGTTCGAAATCGGTCCATGTAAATGCGCCTTTACGTTACCTGTTTTTTTTTTCCTAGAATTGGTATATTATATTGAAGTGGAATAGCATAAGTGCTGTATAAAATATTTATCTATTGTCTCGCAAAGTCTATTCAGATGCAATAAAGGATTTGCACACAGTAAAAATAGGAAATTAAAAATGCAAAAAGAGAAAAAGAAAAGCACTCTCACTCTCTAGTTTGGGCTGTATAAATTTTTAACAGGCGAATACAATGTATGGAGTATGAATGTATTTTAATTCCCTTTTCCAGAGGCAAACTACATGCCTGAGAGCAATCATGCAGCAGATTACTTCACTCTTTCATTACTATATAATTCAGAACTAAAATAAAAATTCACGATGCCGAACAATAAAATTGAAAAGAATCATTCATATAGTACAAAAGGTTTAGTAAAAGAAAAAAAGCCAATACCAAAAACTCTCACCATGATAAAAGAACAACAATTGGACAACATTGTTCAGATTAAGATCGAATTCAGACATCTGTGAAACACAGTCCATCTAGAGTCCATCACTCTACTGTCATGTACGGACTGGCTACCGGTCTTGTGACTCATACTTGACAACCTCGTTGGGTTGGGAGCCCTGCGGCCAGTCCGAACATTATGGTCTGTGCACAGAGGTCTAAACTAAAATAACCATTGCCCAGCTGTATTGCCCATCACCTAACATAACCATGATTCAGCTGTCTATGCCCATCTCCTAATATGTAAACAATGGTGCAGCGGTCTCAGGGAGCGCCAAAGGAATACTGGAAAATTTAATAGATGGCAACCGACTTTTATTCTTCCTCCAATACCACTGCCACAACGCGTTTCAACGGTCTAAGCCGTCTTCATCAGGTGGGGTCCTTAGACCGTTGAAACGCGTTGTGGCAGTGGTATTGGAGGAAGAATAAAAGTCGGTTGCCATCTATTAAATTTTCCAGTATTCCTTTGGCGCTCCCTGAGACCGCTGCCCATTGTTTACTTGTTAAATATCTCCATACGGAGCCAAAGCGGCAGGAGCAGCTGGGCATATTTGGATGTGTGAGGACCTGCGGTTATCCAGCCACCGGGTTAAACTACTGAGGACCTGCGGTGACGTGGTATCCGGTCCAGCAGGATCGTGTGACCACTTGAGGAGCACGGAGTTGCGAGGCAAACACCGACAGGACGGTACTACAAATAGAGGTGACCCGGAGCCTCATTAATCACACGCTTAATCTTGGTTGTGTAGACATACACAACCATCACAGGTCAGTGTACTGGCACTTTTTAAATTATTTAAATAGCCCTGTGAGTCTACACATGCGCCCTTTCTTTTCTTTTCGCATCTCCTAATATGACTATCATCCACATGTTTATGTCCATTTTCTAATATGACCATGGCCCAACTGTCTATGCCCACCACCTAACATGACCGTTGTCCAGCTGTCCATGCCCATCACCTAAAATAACCATGGCCCAGCTGTATTGCCCATCACCTAACATAACCATGATCCATCTGTCTATGCCCATCTCCTAACATAATTATCATCCAGATGTCTATGTCCATCTCCTAATATGACCATGGCCCAACTGTCTATGTCCATTGCCTATCATAAACATAGTTCAGCTGTCTATACACATCACCAAACATAACCATGATCCAGCTGCCTATGCCCATCACCGAACAAAACCATGGCCCAGCTGTTTATGTCCATCACCTAACATAACCATGACCCAGCTGTTTATGTCCATCACCTAACATAACCATGACCCAGCTGTTTATGTCCATCACCTAACCTAACCATGACCCAACTTTTATATCCATCACCTAACATAACCATGACCCAGCTTTTATGTCCATCACCTAACTTAACCATGACCCAGCTGTTTATGTCCATCACCTAACCTAACCATGGCCCAGCTGTTTATGTCAATCACCTAACATAACCATGGCCCAGCTGTTTATGTCCATCACCTAACCTAACCATGGCCCAGCTGTCTGTGTCCATCACCTAACTTAACCATGACCAAGCTTTTATGTCCATCACCTAACTTAACGATGACCCAGCTGTTTATGTCCATCACCTAACCTAACCATGGCCCAGCTGTTTATGTCCATCACCTAACATAACCATGGCCCAGCTGTTTATGTCCATCACCTAACCTAACCATGGCCCAGCTGTCTGTGTCCATCACCTAACTTAACCATGACCAAGCTTTTATGTCCATCACCTAACTTAACGATGACCCAGCTGTTTATGTCCATCACCTAACATAACCATGGCCCAGCTGTTTATGTCCATCACCTAACCTAACCATGGCCCAGCTGTTTATGTCCATCACCTAACTTAACCATGACCAAGCTTTTATGTCCATCACCTAACATAACCATGACCCATCTGTCTGTGTCCATCACATAACTTAACCATGACCCAGCTGTTTATGTCCATCACCTAACCTAATCATGACCCAGCTGTCTGTGTCCATCACATAACTTAACCATGACCCAGCTTTTATGTCCATCACCTAACATAACCATGAGCCTGCTGTCTGTGTCCATCACCGGGCATGAACATTACTTTGCTGCTCATGTTCATTGCTAGTTAAGAATCTTTGGTCTTTTGCGAAACTTCATCCTGAATATTTCCTAAGGTGGTCAGAGACAAGCTAATATATGATTTGTTAGTGATGTCCTCTCGAACCTTACCTGAAGGTAGTCTGCCCTGTGCCTTGACATCAGGTTCCTTTATTTTTGCCATTTGATCATAAATGCAAACCTTAGGCTCTTAGATGAAATTCGCAGCAATCACGATGTGCACCTCCAACATCAATAACCACAGGTACCTTCATAACTTACATAAAGGACGCCACACACGTCTGCCGCTCTGTCTTGACAGCCTATATGTTTTTTTCACCCAATTAAGCTACAACCTTTGTTCTCTTTTCCATATCACAAATGTCCCGTGATTCATAGCGGCACAGTGGTCAAGCCATTGTTTGCCTGGAGAAGCTGTGATATTTATTTCCTATATATTGTCAGATATACAATAAATGAATAGAGAGCTTTAGCAGGATGAATAGAGAGCGTTGTATGGATTAGACAATGTTGCGGCATTTTTTGCCGACGTGTCAGAAAAAGTTTACTACATGAAGTCACATTATTCTTGACCTTGTTGACTAAAATCACAAGTATGACTTACTAGAAAAAGACCATAGAGGATAATGATGAAGAGTATTATAATCGTAGATGTATCTGTTCTGGAATCCATTTTCCCTGCCTTGTCCATGAGCGAGGAACCGGGTCAAGCAATCGTGAGGACCTTTAGTCCAGACCATAAAAACAGCTACCATCGATTCCATGATGGGTGAGCCTAAGGGGACAGTCAGACGGCCACATAAATTGGACCGGAATTGGAACGCAATGCTTGGACTAGCCGGTAGCTCTCCCAACCCGAGCATGAGAGCTTTAGGTATTTCTATGCAGCTGTCACTCTCGGGTCGGGAGAGCTGCCGGCTAGTCCAAGCACTGTTACGATCTATGTCCAATTTATACAGCCGTCTGACTACGCCTTAAATCATGCAGGCACCCCTACTTAATAGGAACCACTAGTGAGAAAGTTATCTGTTGGGTGACATTTGGGAGGCCCTTTACACATTAGTTGGTCGACTGAAATCAGTGAGTTCGGTCAATTTTCATGTACTGAGTTTCGAGTCCCTGAGGATTCCTTTGATACTAGAGATAAGCAAATAAAGTCGCAGTACCCTGGTCCTGTGGCCAGGTCTGTATTTTGTGGCAGGAGCCCTGAGAACCGCTTCCTACCTTCCGACATTCCCGGGTCCTCTTTTGATTAGCCGCCCTGGCACAATGTCATACACAATTGATGTTGATTCCAAGAAGAGCCACCACTGCCAGCAGATAGGAGGTGGTTCTAAGGGTCACCAACTTGGCCGCTGGACCTGGGTCTTGCAAATTAATTTGCTCACCTCTACTTGTTTCCCACTGTTAACCCCATCTGGGAGGTATAGAGGTTGCTACAGAGGTCCCCAGAATAGACAAGCATTGGCGGCATTGCCAGAAACGTCGCCAAGGAATGTGGCCTGGATGTGAAAGTCCAGAGGACAAGACAAGAGCGTAGTCAAAGACGTAGTCAAATATCAGAACCAAGAGTCAGACAACAAGAACCATCGAGACAACCTAAAGGACAAGGCAGGAGTGTGGTCCGAACCTAGGCCGAGACCAGAATCAGGAGCCAGCAGAGTAGTCAATGATGACACATAGGAATGATATGCACCACAATTACCAGGATGATTCTCCTTAACATCCCCTTGCCTGAGCCATGGCAGAAACCATGAGAAGGACGAGAGGAACTGTCCAGTACCTAGCAACCTAAGAAGACTTGACACTGTACCCGAGCGAAACAAGTAACCAGTAGAAGGCTTTGCATTTTGTGGTGTTGTGGAGGGAGCCAAATTCTACCTGTTGGTGCCACACAACCATTTTTAAACATGTTCACCTTATGTATATACTAAAATGGTCCTAAAAGGGATATCTAGTGTAAATGTTTCCCCATGATGCTTTGGCCTTTATTTTGGCATTAGTATGTTGGGACTTGTAGATCCACCACAACCTACAGTACAGACCAAAAGTTTGGACACACCTTCTCATTTAAAGATTTTTCTGTATTTTCATGACTATGAAAATTGTACATTCACACTGAAGGCATCAAAGCTATGACTAAAACACATGTGGAATTATATACTTAACAAAAAAGTGTGAAACAACTGAAAATATGTCTTATATTCTAGGTTCTTCAAAGTAGCCACTTTTTGCTTTGATGACTGCTTTGCACACTCTTGCCATTCTCTTGATGAGCTTCAAGAGGTAATCACCCGAAATGGTTTTCACTTCACAGGTGTGCCCTGTCAGGTTTAATAAGTAGGATTTCTTGCCTTATAAATGGGGTTGGGACCATCAGTTGTGTTGTGCAGAAGTCTGGTGGATACACAGCTGATAGTCCTACTGAATAGACTGTTAGAATTTGTATTATGGCAAGAAAAAAGCAGCTAAGTAAAGAAAAACGAGTGGCCATCATTACTTTAAGAAATGAAGGTCAGTCAGTGCGAAAAATTGGGAAAACTTTGAAAGTGTCCCCAAGTGCAGTTGCAAAAACCATCAAGCGCTACAAAGAAACTGGCTCACATGAGGACCGCCCCAGGAAAGGAAGACCAAGAGTCACCTCTGCTTCTGAGGATAAGTTTATCCGAGTCACCAGCCTCAGAAATCGCAGGTTAACAGCAGCTCAGATTAGAGACCAGGTCAATGCCACACAGAGTTCTAGCAGCAGACACATCTCTTCAACTGTTAAGAGGATACTTTGTGCAGCAGGCCTTCATGGTAAAATAGCTGCTAGGAAACCACTGCTAAGGACAGGCAACAAGCAGAAGAGACTGGTTTGGGCTAAAGAACACAAGGAATAGACATTAGACCAGTGGAAATCTGTGCTTGGGTCTGATGAGTCCAAATTTGAGATCTTTGGTTCCAACCACCGTGTCTTTGTGCGACGCAGAAAAGGTGAACGGATGGACTCTACATGCCTGGTTCCCACCGTAAAGCATGGAGGAAGAGGTGTGATGGTGTGGGGGTGCTTTGCTGGTGACACTGTTGGGGATTTATTCAAAATTGAAGGCATACTGAACCAGCATGGCTACCACAGCATCTTGCAGCGGCATGCTATTCCATCCAGTTTGCGTTTAGTTGGACCATCATTTATTTTTCAACAGGACAATGACCCCAAACACACCTCCAGGTTGTGTAAGAGCTATTTGATCAAGAAGGAGAGTGATGGGGTGCTACGCCAGATGACCTGGCCTCCACAGTCACCAGACCTGAACCCAATCGAGATGGTTTGGGGTGAGCTGGACCGCAGAGTGAAGGCAAAAGGGCCAACAAGTGCTAAGCATCTCTGGGAACTCCTTCAAGATTGTTGGAAGACCATTTCCGGTGACTACCTCTTGAAGCTCATCAAGAGAATGCCAAAGCAGTCATCAAAGCAAAAGGTGGCTACTTTGAAGAACCTAGAATATAAGACATATTTTCAGTTGTTTCACACTTTTTTGTTAAGTATATAATTCCACATGTGTTAATTCATAGTTTTGATGCCTTCAGTGTGAATGTACAATTTTCATAGTCATGAAAATACAGAAAAATCTTTAAATGAGAAGGTGTGTCCAAACTTTTGGTCTGTACTGTATATCGTCCTACTTGTTCTGCTTTCCGCATTCTCTCTTTTTTTTTTTCTCACCATTCTTTTTGGGATCTTTCCCAGTCTTTACATCATGGTTGTCATAGAAACCACCGAGCCAGAACTAGTTTCCTAGCAACTGTTGTTTAGATCATGGTCTCCCAAATATCAAAAAAAAGGGGCTCCTTACTACTTATATACTTATGGCGGTTGGTTTAATAAAGGGACGCGGTGTCCTCGGGGCAGGATTACAGACGACAACTTTACAACGTAGAGGGACAGAAAGGCAAGAGGTGGAGGAGGATTTTCTGCAGGCGCGCGGTGAATGACTCTTTTGTCTGCCTTACTGCAGAGCTTTCTAGAGAAATGCGAAGCGAATATTAACATATCTGAATCCAAATAGGTTGTTTGTTTCTATTTATCAAGGAAAACATATACCACACTGCCAAAAGTATGGGATCACCTGAAGATGAGATTCCTAGAGGGCTCCAAAACCATGAACATTATTTGAGTTGGTCTTGGCTGGTACCCCTTTCCCATGTACAATGCTACCTTCACTCTTTTAGGAAGTGATTACAGTAAATTTCAGCAAATAGGAAATAGTAATCATCTCCTTCACCCACAAGAGACCATGGGGTCCCAATAGATGTTGACTTGATCTTAAGTCTCTCTTTTTTCCTACAGGAGCGAATAGAGTCTTCTGATGTGGTGGTCATTAGCTGCTTGTCATGGATGGCATATATTGTGCACCCTTTAAAAGAGGATCTGTCACCAAGTCAAAAGTGGCCAGTGTTTCCTCATATTTTATTTCCACTTCTCCCCTGTGTATTCCATTTTTTATTTTTTTTTAATCCGCCATACGGTTCCAGAGATATAGGCCTTTTTATTTACTACAGATTTTTTAGTCTTTACTAAGGGGGCGTGGCTCACATGATCCTCGGGGGCATGTCTTCAGGCTGCTCTGCATAATTACCCTGCGAGCACCGCCCCCTTAGAAAGGCTCTAAAAGTGAACACTAAATAAAAAGGCCCATAACTCTGGAACCACATGGCAAATTTAAGTCAAACAAAAAAAGGAACAATCATGGGATCAGCGAGAATAAAATAAGAACAAAACTGGACACTTTTGACCTAATGACGGGCCCCCTTTAAGGACAATTTTTTGTTTTTACACTTTCATTTTTTTCTTCCAAGAGCCATAAATGTATTATTTTTCCTTCAACTTGTTTTTTTTGTGGGCTGAGTTGTAGCTTTGATTGACACCATTCATCTCACCATATAGGGTACTGAAAATCGGGGAAAAAAATTCCTAGTGAGATGAGATGATGAAAAAAAAATGTAATTCTACTATTGTTGTTTGGGTTTTGTTTTCATTGTGCTGTAAAAAATTATTCTCTATTTCAGTACGATTACAACGATATGAAACCTGTTTTTTTTTAAAATGGTTTATTTTAATGGCTTAAAAAATTCTGATGTTTGTAAAAAAAAAAAAATTTGGTTCGTGTCACCATTTTTCAAGACCCAAAACTTTTTTCATTTTCCATAGATGACTTGTTTTTTTTATGTGCCGATCTGTAGGTTTTAGTCATTCCATTTTGGTATGTTGATTGTTCTTTATTGAATGAAATGGCCAAGCATAGGGCTTACAGGACGCTGGGGGACAACCCTTGTGGATAACACCGGTGGGTTACAAACCTCCATCCTGTGGTGCAGACACAATAAAGGGAACAGAAACTCAAGGCAACCCATTACCTACTATTCTTTGGGCTAGACGTTGGGAAGGAAGACGGTCTAAGTCTGTCTTTCGCATTTTGCTGACGTTTTATATTCTCTCTTCTCTCGCAGGACTGGGTCTTCCTCACACGATTCTGCTTCCTATCAGATTTCGGACGCCTCGAGTTTAGATTTAAGTATCCGGAGGTGAGTAGCCATAAAGTCGGCTACGAGGGGTGGATCATTGACGGATATGCCAAGAAATAAATGTTTAGCAAAATTGTTTACATATAAGCGTCCCATTTATATAAAACAGTCCATTAATGACCCCAAAATAAATACAGACCCCAGACAAGATCCTATGAAGACCCCAGACCAGGTCCCACACATATACAAACCTCAGACCAGATTACCTAAATAAATACAGTCCCCACAGTAGATCCCTAAACAAATACTACAGACCTCAGACCAGACCCCCAAAATAAATACAGACCCCAATCCGGGTGCTGTAAACAACTACAGACCACAGACTAAATCCACAGACCTCAGACCAGAGCCTCTAAATAAATACAGACCAGATCAGATCTTCTAAATAAATACTGATCCTATATCAGACCTACGTAGATAATTACAGACCCCCTAAATAAATACAGACCCTAAACCAGACTCCCTAAACAACTACACATCCCAGACTAGATCCATAGTTGGATACTACAGACTCCAGTCCAGCCCTCCTAAATAAATAAAGACCCCAGACCAGCCCCCCTAAATAAATACAGACCCCAGACCAGCCCCCCTAAATAAATACAAACCCCAGATCAGATTTCCTAAGTAAACACTGACCCAAGATCAGTCCCCATAGATAATTACAGACCAGACCTCCTAAATAAATACAGACCCCCAAACCAGACTCCCTAAACAACTACAAACCCCAGGCTAGATCTGTAGGTGGATACTACAGACCCCAGACCAGCCCCCCTAAATAAATACAGACCCCAGATAAGATTTCCTAAGTATACACTGACCCTAGATCAGTTCCAGTAGATAATTATCACAGACCTCAGACCAGACCTCCTAAATAAATATAAATCCGAAACCCCTCTAATTAATTATAGACTACAGACTAGACTGGCAAATAAATGCAGACCCCAATTCAGATACCCTAAACTAATACAGACCAGACCAACTAAAGTAATACAGACCCCCAAACCAGACCAGTAAACAAATACAGAACCAAGATCAGAGTAGTAAAATACAGAGCCCAGATAAAACATCTTAAATATACACATCCCCAGATCAGACCCCCTTAATAAATACAGATCCCTGAACCAGCCCCCCTATATAAATACAGATTGCAGACCGCACCCCTAAATAAATACTAGGGACTCCTGACCAGAACCTCTAAATTATTACAGATTTAAGACAAGAACCCCTAAATAAATACCGACCAGTATAACTGAAGGAATTACCTACTGTACAAATACATGCACCTATAGAGGAGTAATAGGACCACTATACACAATTACCAATGATTTGACCACCATCCATAATAAATCTTAAGAGTCATCTATAGTAAATTAATGAGTGATGATGAGTAATGGGCTCCTCCACTCCACATTCCATTGCACGTTTCGCCTCTGTTTCCTCAGGGAATTGTGTTTTTACATAGCTTACACAGAAAAAAACTGCTATACCAAACCAAGAGTGACCTGTTGAGTGGATCAGAGAGACCATTGATGGCCAAATCTTTGGTAATGGACTCTACTTCCCTCTGCTCGTTCCTGCAGCATGCAGTCCTCTTCATCAGTCCTGCTGTCAAGACATTGTTTTTGGTGATTCCATGGATGTGGAACATCGGGGTGAAAACTGAGTCTACTAATGGCTACATGGGTTGTTTCACAGCTTTTCTTGGAAACGGTCAAAATAGAATTTTTCACGATAGGGAACGGCACAACTGTAACAAGGATTTGCTTCCTCTCCACAGGCTAAATGCTGCCAAAACATCCTGCTGTATTTTGATGACCCATCCCAATGGCCGGCCGTGTACAAGAAGGGGAACAAGGTCAGTTGGAGCTGGGTGGTGTCTCGGGGTGTATCTGTTGGTTGTATTTTGTAGTGATGACGGGACTTCTCCCTCTCAGGACTGTCTGATGAAAGAGTCTGTTATCCGACCGGAGAACAACCAAGTCATTAACCTGACCACACAGTACGTCTGGTCCGGCTGTCAGGTGAGCTCTTCGCGCTTTTCTTCTCCATATCTCCTGGACTTCACCTAAATTCTCTAGGGTTCTTACGTGAGAGGGAAGACTTGGGGTAAGTTCTCCCAAACCTCTTGTCCCTCCACTGTCTTGTGCCTAGGGGTTTCCAAGATTTATAGATCTGTGCTCGCTGCCAGTGACTACTAACACTTTTATTTACACTCAGAGCCAACAAACCTGTAAATTTGTAGTCCTGAGAAGTATCCAGTCTAGACAATGCTCTGTGAGCTAAACAGACTGGACTCCAGGCTGAAAAATTGTAGAAAACTAACAGAGGAGCATGCATGGCTTATAAGTCTCCTCACCCTGACATGCTAGGCTTGGCTTGTCACTCTCCACAAGGTGAAACATTACCCATTAGCAAACTACCGGGAATACTTGTTTATTTAGCTCACAGAGCATTGCCTAGACTGGATACAACTGAAGCCATCTCTTGCAAATGGTGAAGAAATGAAGCAGAAAGTATATTACAAAGTTGTAGAACTTTTCATTTGTATGGTGATAAATGCCTTCCCGAAATAAGATATAATAGTACATCCGATAAAGGTTCCTCCTGTCTAGAGGGGGCTCAGGAGCTGTGTTACACAGCCGGCATCTGCATGTAACTGCAGTGACTGGAGTTTGCTCCGATCGCTGCAGTTTATCCATTTGAATGCCATGATCAATCGCAGGGGTCCCATGGCTTGTCAGGCCATCCAGGGGCCTCCTAAAGACCCCCATGGCTACCATCTTCGTCCTTTTGTGAAGCCCAATCTGTGGATGACCTTCAAAGGGGAATATAATTTTCTCTATATACTACCTATATACTACAATATACTCTTAAAACAAGCGATAAAACAATCACAGGTTCCGTAATAATAATTTTTATTTCTATAGTGCCAACGTATTCTGCAGCGCTTTACATTTCAAGTCCCCTAATGGAACTAAAAAAAAAAAAAGTTTAAATAAAAAATGAAAAAAAAAAATAAATAAAATCACACCATGATTTCTTTCATTAAAATAATAATAAAAAAATCTGAAAAAAAAGAAACAAAAATTATAACAATAAAATAAACATATTTGGTATCGCTGCATCTGTAAAAATCCAATCTATCAAGATATATAATTAAGTAAAGCAAATGGTAAACACAGTAAAGAAGAAGAAAAAATGAAATGCCATTTAAAAAAATGCACTAATAATAAGCAATAAATATGTTGTATGCACTCCAGAAAAATAATATAAACTTCAAGCTCGTCATGCAGGCACCAGTGATGGTGCTTCCTTCGACCTTATAAGCAACACAAACCAATTTTTTTTATTTTACAAGTATCCAATTTTTTTAATCATTTAAAAATGTATACAAATGTAATATCCATGGAAAAATAAAAAAAAGTTATGGCTTTTGGAAAAAGGGGAAAAAAACGAAAATTAAAAAAACGAGATTAAAATTTACCTAAAACTAGGATTTTTAAAGTTTTTTTCTTAGAACACTTCAATCTCCTGAGACTCCCACTGATTGCTGAGAAGTGCGCAGCTCGGGAGGCAGAAGCATGCCCGAGCAAGCGTACGGAGTTCAGAATGGATTCAATAGAAAGCCTATGACTTTGGACTGTATTTGTACTCCTTGTGTCGACAGGTTTACATTTGGGTAGAGGACTCCTCCAAATATCAGTTCCTTCCCCCTTATAACCTTCTTATTTGACCTGCTCCAGTTAGCGAAGATACTTTTTCTGATCTTGAACCCTTTGCTCACAGGTGATAAAGGAAGCCGGACAGAGCTACCTGAGCTGCAACAGTGGGAGAAGCTTCCGATCGGTCCGCGAGCGATGGTGGTACATAGCGCTGAGCAAGTGTGGGGTGAGAAGAGCGAGGGTTTAGCGGCAAAGCAAAGGGTCTACTTTTTGGATTTTACCTTTTTACGTTTCCGGTATTGGCTATGATATATGACGTCTCTGACGCTGTCCCTTTCTGTAGGGCGATGGTCTGCAGTTAGAATACGAGATGACCCTTACAAATGGCAAATCGTTTTGGACCAGGCACTTCTCGGCGGATGAGTTCGGTCAGTATACTAATTTTTTTTTGTAATGTCGAAATGGGGCTGATTTGGTGCAGATCCTATATATCAGTGGCATTCAACTGAAAAGGACTTCTGAGTGGAGCATTGAGAATTCTTCTGCCCAGCCTATCATCTCTTACTGAGACCACACCCACAGAATCTGATTGGCTGAGTGTCATCACAGTGCTCTACACAAATGTCCTTTTCAGTCGGATGCCATGAAAAGTACAGAATCTCTCAGTAAAAGGGAATAAACTTAGTGTTTGGAATTAAAAGCGACCAATCTTGCCACAGTATATATGTAAGGACAGTTATTTGTTAGCTGGGGGTTACTGCAACAGTTTGTAACTAATAATGCTGTCATTGATTATTTTATGTAGGGATCTTGGAGACTGATATCACCTTCCTTCTGATCTTCACCATCATCCTTTTCCTGTCCTGTTATTTTGGCTGTAAGTATATTGTATGCTGCGTTGTGGATTTAAAGGGTAGATGTCTAAATGCTAAATCATCCCCATTCTTACCATAACTACAAATTTAAGACTCAAACATTATGGGAAAAGACCCAAAAAAGAATTTGTTGAAGTTTTTTTTTTTTACACTTGTGATCCCAGTTATATCCTGCTAAAACATACAAAAGCATCGCCACCTGCTGGCCAGAGTGTGTACTACTAGCAGTTTATTTATACTGAAAGAAGTGCAGTGTCATGCAGCGAAAAGTGCTGGTGTTGAACAAAGCAGCCATACTGCATCTATTTCAGCTGCTGTATGTGATCATAAATTAGAGTTTTGGGTGCATTTTACGACATTAAACATCCTAGTGATTATGTAAGCACAAGTAATAAAGGGGTTGCCCCTCTTTGTAACCATTTTTTTTATTTAAATGCATGTATTTGGGGCTAAAAATCACTTTTGCAATTGGGTTTTATTCAAACTTTCAACTTTCATGTGGTCTGTGGTCATAAATCAGCTGAGAGGAGCTAAAAAAAAGACATAAAAGAGTTACAATCTTTCTCATTGGACCCTGAAAATTAGCTCACTGATGGATTCTCAGTTAACTCATTCTGCAGCCAGCAATTGACAATGCAATGCAGAGGCTGTAGAAGTCGAACGGTACAAAATTTTTAATGAAACCCAATTGCAAAAATGATTTCTAGGCCAAATTACATACAGTTACATAAAAAAGTCCCATAAGGTGGACAACCCATTGAGATTATTTTATCTCTCCAGATATACTACGAGGACGGCAGCTTCTGCACACCACATACAAGATGTTTATGGCCGCGGCTGGAGTAGAAGGTGAGTTACATATCTTTTTTAGACGCGGGCTTCACACTTGTGTCGTATCCTATATGCCTCTTGGCGCTATAGGTGTACCTATATATTGTATATGACTATAGAAGGGATGGTATAGTGTAAGATCATGTAATGGTAAGTCTGTCTACGTTATGTAGTAGAATAATATTGCTAACATCATTTTTTCTCCTAGTGCTCAGCCTAGTCTTCTTCTGTATATACTGGGGGCAATATGCACAGGATGGAGTGGGGAGCCCCAGTATTAAAGTACTAGGTTTGTATGGTGATTTTTTTACTTTTAATGTTTTGCCTAAGACGATGTGTAATCGGGTTGAATCACTGGACCGATCCCTTTAAATTACACTTTTATGGTATATCCTAAACTTATAGATGCTATTAAAGCAATGGTCCTAATTTTAGGGAATCCCGCCAACAACAAAAAAGTACCATATATCATCAGTATAAAAGGTCTGTTATTGTACATCAAAAATGTGAAAAACGTTTCCCAATATCTTTTTTCTAAGTTGAGATATGATCGATTGAAGTTAAAGGCCCTGAGGCTTGAGGCTGCACTACTGAGAGATATCAGATATCAACCTGTGTACAATATACAATGTTGCCATGGAGAAAAATATGTCAATATTTACAAATTATCAGTTATGGGAGTGTATATGAAGACATTTGCACTGACACAAAAAAAACATTAGCATGTCTCAGTAGTGCAGCCACAGGTTCTCGGCCTGTAAATTCAAACTGTTATATCTCGGCATAGGAATGAGATATCTCTATACCGTCTTCACTAGTGATGTATGCTCGCCACTGCTCGGTACTCGAGATGCTAGGAGCTCGCCGAGTACTTGCGCGATGCTCTGACGGGAGCTCGGGTCCCCGTCCTGCATGTCTGGCGCTATTTAGAGCACCAATCATGCAGGGATTGTCTGCCACTCACTGTAATGCCACAGCCATGGTGGTTGTGGCATTACAGTGATTGCCCAAATCGATGGGAACAGTGTTCACAGTGAAATATGAAAAGCCGGCAATTCATCAGCGCCATACACCGATACCCGACAATTTAGAACAGAAAGAATAGAGAATCACACATAGATTAGATAGATAGAAACATGTCAGTCACATATATAATAAGTACAGTGACAGTGTTGCTTACTGTACTTGTCATTTAGTGTTAAAATAAAGGATTTATTAAAAAAAAATTGGCGTGGGGTTTCCCGTAATTTTAGTCTCTAGCGGAGGCATTATAAGCTGACATCAACCCCAGCCCTATTACCCCACTGCCACCGCTACAGGGCAGTGGGAAGAGCGAGGCTAAGTGCCAGAGTTGGCGCATCCTATGGATGCGCCATTTCTGGGGCGGCTGGCGGCTGGTGTTTCTAGCCTGGGAGGGGCCCAATAATCATGGCACCCTTCCTGGGTTATTAATTGCTAGCTATTAAAATAGGAGGGACCCCACGTCATTTTTTTTGGGGGGGTCCCCCATTTTAATAGCTAGTAAAGGCTAGGTATTCAGCTGGGGGCTGATATTAGTAGCCTGGGAAGCTCCGTGGGTATTACCCCCTTCCCAGGCTTCAAACATCTGCCCCTGCCGTCTGCTTAACCTCCGCTAGAGAATAAAATTACAGGGAACCCCACGCCAATTTATTTTTTAATAAATCCTTTATTTTAACACTAAATGACAAGTACAGTAAGCAACACTGTCACTGTACTTCTTATATATGTGACTGACATGTTTCTATCTATCTAATCTATGTGTGATGCTCTATTCTTTCTGTTGTAAATTGTCGGGTACTGTTTATGCCGTTGCTGAATTGCCGGCGGCTTTTTTAAAGAGACGGGTGCATGAAAATCGGAGGGTGTTCCAAGTGCCCTGATATGTTTTACATGCACCCTCCTATATACCCTGCCTGCCTGTCTGCCTATATATTCTGCCTGCCTGACGTTTAATTGATCACTGTTCCCATCGATTTGGGCAATTTTTGACCTTCTGCAGACCGCCGGGGGGGACCGCCAGAAAAATGCTTGAGTTTCCCATAGACTTACATCGGGCTCGTTGCTCGGGTCGAGCACCCGAGTATTCCAATGTGCTCGACCCGAGCTTCGAGCACCCGAGCATCTTAGTGCTCGCTCATCACTAGTCTTCACCTTTTTAACGAACAGTAAGTGACCTTTACAGAATTTTAAGGTGACATCCTTTTTAATACCTTTATGTAAAGGTAGAGTGCGAAACATGATCATTTTCGATTTACTTTCTTTTACAAAAAGAAGGAACTTGATGATAGTCTTTATTTAAAGGGGTATTAGCAGGTGTACCCCACCAACTACTATGAAACATTAGGTTAAATTTTTCTTTAAAGGGGTTGTCCATCTTTGGTGACATTTGTTTTTTTACTTAAATGCATGCATTTGGGGCTAAGAATCATTTTTGCTGTTGGGTTTCTTTAAAAATTTTGCCCTTTTTACCTTTTAAAGGCCTTTGAGTGGCACTGGCTGCCGAAAGAGTTGACTGTGAATCTATCAGTGAGCTCATTAAGATTGAATGACAAGAGAGTTTTTAACTTCTCGGGGTGTTACATATCAGCACACCCCATAACTAATTACTACAGAGTTGTACACGGTGGTGTAAGGTCTCATGTAAGGTCTACGCGGATGGACTCACTTGCGTTTCTCTGTTGCAGCCAAGCTGCTGTTTTCCGCCAGTTTCCTCATCTTTTTGCTAATGCTGATTCTGCTGGGGAAAGGCTTCACAGTGACAAGGTGAGGAGGCTCCCAGGAACATGGGAAATCTCAAATCATGCGCCCCCTGGTGGTTAGTTAGCAAATGTAGTAAAATATTGACAAACCTTACATTGGGTAATACAAAATTAAATATGAATATGCCAGCGCCTCCCTACCAGAGCTGCAAAAACTACTCAAAAAGGTGCGGCTAATGAAAAAATAGTAAAAAAATAACATTTGTTTTGTTATTGCAGAGGACGCATCAGTCATCTGGGCTCCATCAAGTTGTCTGTATACATGACGCTATACACGGTGACCCACACGGTGCTGTTCATACACGAGGCACAGGTAATAAACGTCATCAGCCAAGAGTCCTATAGTAACTGAATAAATACAGCATATATTAGAGGTGAACAGGACCCTGGTCCAACAGGAGCATCAGTAGTCCGTGGCTGCCTCCTTACTTGCTCCTCCGGCCTGCCACAACGTCACCATTTTTGCATGACGCACAGAAATCAATATTTGGTGTGACCACCCACTGGCTTCAAAACAGCATCGATTCTTCTAGGTACACTGGCACAAAGTCAAGGATTTTCTAGGATTATAGTCAGGTGATAACCATCAATTTAATATGTAGGTCGAAATACAGCAAATAACAGAAACAGCTGTGTAGGAAACTTAAAACTGGGTGAGGAACAGACAAACTCTGCTACAAAGGTGAGGATGTGGAAAACAGTTTCTTGTCAAACTTCATATACCATGGCAAGGCTGAGCACAGCAACAAGACTCAAGGTAGTTATACTGCATCAGCAAGGTATGTTCCAGGAAAAGTTTTCAATGCAGATTAGAGTTTCAAGCTGTTCACAAACTCTTTTGAAAAAACACAAAGAAATCTGCATCAGCAAGGACTATAGACAAAGTGGGTGGCCAAGGAAACTTTGTGCAGTTGATGAAAAACATCATGTTACTTCCTTTCAATAGCGGAAGATGTCCAGCAGTACCATCAGCTCAGAACTGTCAGAAACCAGTAGGACCCAGCTACACCCATCTACTGTTCGGAGAAGGTTGACCAGAAATGGAAAAATTGCAGTGAAAAGCCAAACCTTCGACATGGAAACAAGGCCAAGCGACTTAACTATGCGCTAAAACATAGGAACTGGGGTGCGGAAAAATGGCAGTAGGTGCTCAGGACTGATTAAATATTTGGCTGTTACAGAACGCAGTTTGTCACTGAAGGGCTGGAAAGTGGCACAATAATGAGGATCTACAGCAACAGTGAAGCATGGTGGAGGCTCCTGCAAGTATGGGATTGAATTTCAGCAAATTTTGGGGGGGGTTTGGTCAGGATTAGTGGTGTCCTCAAGGCTGAGAAATACAGGCAGATACTTATCCATCATGTAATACCATCTGGGAGGTGTCTGATTGGCTACAAATTTATTCTGTAGCAGAACAATGACCCCAAACATCCAGTCAATGTCATGAAGAATGAGGAGTTTTGGACGTGATGATCTGGCCCCCATAGAGCCCTGATCTCACATCATCCAGTCTATCTGGGATCACATGAAGGATTTGCACAAGCTCATACACAGAAGGTCTGTGGTTAGTTCTCCAAGATGTTTGGAAAAACCTACTGCCGAGTTCCTTCAAAAACTGTGTACGAATACTGAGTAGAAGTGATGAAGGCGAAGGGCAGTCACCAAATATTGATTTAGATTTCTCTTTTCTTCATTCACTTTGCGTTTTGTTAATTGATAAAAATAAACTGATAACACTTCTATTTTTGAAACATTCTTACTTTCCAGCATTTCTCCAAACCTACAGTATATATGTTTATTGTACCATGGTATTGCTAAATAATGTCGCAATAATATATTGGACCACTTTTGTCTTCACAGTTTTTTGATCCAGCTCAGGTCCTGTACACGTACGAGTCTCCGGCAGGTTATGGGAACATTGCCCTCCAGTTTCTTGCCTACATATGGTTCTGTTATGCCGTCTTGGTGACACTAAAGCATTTCCCTGAGAAGCAGGCTTTCTACGTCCCCTTCTTTGCAGCCTATACACTCTGGTAGGTATCGGCAGCCTCTGCACTGGTTGAACCTGTACAATACATCTGTTGCGAGAGATACCCATATGTAGTCAATTTGCATATTTAATTTCCAAGGAGAGCATACATGACTTATAAGTCTCCTCATTCTGACATGCCAGGCTTGGCTTGTCACTCTCCACAAGGAGAAACGTTACCCCTTAGACTCCATATGTGGGCAAAATACAGCTAAAAATAGCATTACTTACTAAATACATTGGAAATACAGGTTTATATATTAAATTATCTTATAGCGTTTACCAATGGACATAAATCAGGAGAGACACTGAACTCATTGTAAAGTGAGGAGCCTCAGAAAGAGAAGGAAGGATAGCGCGGGGGTTATATGTTAGTATGAAGCCTGGGTGACTGTGACAAAGTGGCCTCTGTAAAATTGCTAAAAAATGGCTCCTGTAATTTAGCTGCTTCCTGGATCCAACAGTTAGCTTGTCGGCTGGTCCCGCTGTGTAAATGTATTGCCAGCTTTAGCCTAAAAAAATGGCTTAACTTGATTGGCTGGTAATGATATCAGTCTATAGGATGGGTCCGGTGAAGGTCTTGGAATGTGGTTTAGGATTTCCCTGCCAGGCAGTAGGGTAAATCTTGTGATTCTTCATTTTCGGGTCCAGTTATAACAGCACTACGCAAGCTGGGTTCCAAAATTTCTATCTATGTTTGAACGCCTTCCGTGCCTCTCTTCTCAGGTTCTTCGCTGTGCCTGTCATGGCTCTGATTGCTAATTTTGGAATCCCTAAATGGGCTCGTGAAAAGATCGTAAATGGGATCCAGCTGGGAATACACCTATATGCACATGCCGTTTTCCTGGTGAGTAGTCGTTCTCACAGATGTAAGTCTTCTTTTATGTACATGCCATTTTCCTGGTGAGTAGTCGTTCTCACAGATGTCAGTCTACTTTT
The DNA here is from genome assembly GCF_046119375.1 of Phyllobates terribilis. Taxonomy (NCBI): domain Eukaryota; kingdom Metazoa; phylum Chordata; class Amphibia; order Anura; family Dendrobatidae; genus Phyllobates; species Phyllobates terribilis. Next base: position 63,211,910 of record NW_027362772.1, on the reverse strand, counting down.
ATGCACATGCCGTTTTCCTGGTGAGTAGTCGTTCTCACAGATGTCAGTCTACTTTTATGCACGTGCCGTTTTCCTGGTGAGTAGTCGTTCTCACAGATGTCAGTCTACTTTTATGCACATGCCATTTTCCTGGTGAGTAGTCGTTCTCACAAATGTAATTGTACTTTTGCACTTTTTTTAACAACAATATTTGACTTGTATCGATGCATCCCGAGATCCATGGCACTTTTATTTTCTGTCGATAGAGCTGTGTGAGGACTTGTTTTTTGCAGGTACGAGCTGTCACTTTTTGCCACAGAGAACTTTTTTTTTCTAAAAATATTCTCATCTTCTGCTCTCTGACGGTCCTTGGTGATTGGACTATAAGATGTGACATATTCACTGTTTTACCTACTTGGTTCACTATGAATTTATCACGTTCCGTTTCTTACATTTAGATAATCACGAGGCCGTCTGCAGCCAATAAAAACTTCCCGTACCACGTGCGCACCTCGCAGATTGGCATCATGGAGCAGAGCACAGAGAAGTTCCCCCATCATGTGTACGGAAATGTCACTTTCATCAGTGACTCCGTTCCAAATGTCACTGAGCTATTCTCTATTCCAAGCAGCAATGGCAACACCGGAGCGGTGAGTGTTAGGATATTGCATTCGATTGCACCATGTTCTGGAAGATTTTCTGGGCTTTGGTATATATTTTTTACAGAACATTATCAGTTTTCCGATTTGATGTAAATCAAGCACAATAATCATGACATGATATGAGTATGACATATTGACAAATACTTTTTCTTGTTTTGCCCGCTCAGATCAATAAACCAGTTCAGTATCCAGTGACCCTGGGTCAGTGCTATTCCCAGCTGACATCCGATCCTCATCACGTTATCACCCCTCCGTCACTAAATGGAGCTCCTGGAAACCAGAAAGTGCCAGTTGGAGAGACACAACTCGGGGGACTCCAACAACTTCACGCCCCTCAAATTCATCAGCAGAATGGATTCCCTGAATACTTTAGTATACGCTCAGCGGGCCCTCAGCCAATGTAGACCCCATCACTGGAAAGAGAACCTGCAGTCCTAGTTAGGATGGGCCATAGCGAACTTACTGAGCCGTAAAAAGTAGTTTCATAGGAATAATTTCCTGAGCCAGGAACCATAGGATGAAAGTGTGTGAGTGCGTGCTCAACTTGTTAGTTTATCTGAGTGTGTATAAATGTGTTTATAATGACATATCCATGTGTATATATTTTCATACTTCTTTATGTATGTTGGTGTGTGCATGTACATAGATATACAGGACAAAAAATAGTTATGTGCCTACGTATGTTGATATGTGCCTCTGCCTCGGCTATCGTCTCTCACATGAACAGTGTTTTAGATTTCCGGAATCCCGTCTGTAATGTCTTTTATTAATTTTTACCGAATTTGTTTTGTGTTTCTAGTTTTCAGTTTACATATTCTTCCATTTAATACCCTCGCATTATAGCTGTTTGCCAACTGTCATTCTCTGTGTGTTATTGCATGCAGTTTTCTGGTTCTCTCAGTTCTATTTCATGTCTTATTATTGTCTACAGTCTCGAAATTTTCCTTTTCTGAGTATGTGTTTGTGGTTTCCTGGTTGTTTCCATTCTATCTGTGTACATTCCATTGTTCAGTTGTCTTCTAGATCATCAGTGGATCTCTAGGTAGATTCTCCAATTACTCTTTCTAAAAATCGTACAATTAACATCTTCATTCCATCCTAACGTAGCCATCACTTCGGGACTGATTTATCACTTCTCTGTCTAGACCATCTTTCTGGATTGCTCCATCTCTTCATTCCATTAGCTTATAATTACCTCAAACTGTCCATCGCAGTTCTTTTTTTTATAATCATTTACTCTCTTATCTACATTTCCATTTCAATGCCTTGTGCTAAATTTCTTTTTGCTTTTTTCTATTCAAGCTTCTCTATTTCAGTCTGCGTTTTGGTGGTTTCATCTGTGTTTTTATCTCTCAATGCTCATCTAGTTTTTTTCTGGTTCTAGTTTCGCTTCTCTTCATTTCATGTGTCCTTTCCAATATTTCTTCATTCTCTGGTTTTCTGTGACTCTTTTTTGTTTTATCTTCCTTTTGATATCTGGTATACTTTCCATTTTATGTTTCTGTATCAGCAGTTGTTTCATTCATTTTCTTTGATCATGTCCTATTCTGTTTGTCCACACTCCTCCTTACCTGTGTTATTCTTTGTGTTATTTCTTTCAACTCTTCATTTCTTCTGTCTTCTGTCTTGCATCCTTTCCCAGTCTGCTCTTCTCCAATGTTCTTTATCATTCCATTCCTAGTTTTGTTTCTTGCATCTCTCCATTCGTTATTTCTTCAGGTATGCCTTCTTTACCTTTTCAGTACTTTTTTCATCATTCTGTCTATAGATGTTCGTATCTTTTTTTGTATCTCTACATTTCTTCTGTCCAGTTTTGCATTCTTTCCCATTCTGTTTCTATCCAGTGTTTTTAACCCCTCCATTTAAGGTTAACTACTCTGTGTATGTTGACGTCAAACTACCTTTGAATTCACACTTAGTTCATTCCTTTTAGAGTTGTTGCCTTTTCTTAATGCTGTTTTATTTTTGCTCTTTATTGCAATTTTATTCCATTATGGTTAGCTCATTGTATATTTCAATATTGAATGTTTTTGCTAGACTGTTTTTTTTCTTCAACGCTTATCTATTTTTTTCTAGTTTCACGTCTCGTAATTGCATGTGTCATTTCCAATATCTCTTCATTCTCTGGTTTTCTGTGACTCTTGTTATCTTTGTTTTCCTTCTGTTCCCTTCTATACTTTCCATTTTGTTTCTGTATCAACAGTTTATTTCATTTTTTTATCATGCCCTATTCCGTTTGTCCACAGTCCTCATTCTGTGTTATTTCTTTCAACTCTTCATTTCTTCTATCTTCAGTCTTGCATCCTTTCCCAATCTGCTCTTCTCCGATGTTCTTTATCTTTCCATTCCTAGTTTTGTTTCTTGCATCTCTACATTCGTTCTATCTTCAATTTTACCTTCTTTGCCATTCTTTTTTTTCCAGTATTTTTTTCGTCATTCTGTCTATAGATGTTTATATCTTTTATTTGTATCTCTACATTCCTTCTGTCCAGTTTTGCATTCTTTTCCATTTTGTTCCTATCCAGTGTTTTTAACCTTCCTATTTTAGGTAAGATACTTTGTCTATGTTGACATCAAACTACTTTTGGTTTCCATATCTGAATTCACACTTAATTAGTTTTAGAGTTGTTTCCTTTTAATTCTGCTTTTATTTTTGCTCTTTATTGCAGTTTTATTCAACTATGGTTAGCTCATTGTATATTTCAATATTCAATGTTTTTGCTAGACTGTTTTTTTTTCCTCTTTTTTCCTCAACGCTTATCTATTTTTTTCTAGTTCAAGTTCCGCTTCTCTTCATTTCATCTGACATTTCCAATATCTCTTCATTCTCTGGTTTTCCGTGACTATTGTTCTGTCTTCCTTCTGTTATCTTGTATACTTTCCATTTTATATTCCTGCATCAGCACTTGTTTCATTCATTTTCTTATCGTGTTCTATTCTATTTCTTACAAACTCTTCATTCCTTCTGTCTTCAGTCTTGCATTCTTCCCAATCTGCTCTAATTCAATGTTCTTTATCTTTCCATTTCTACTTTCTTTTCTTGCACCTCTCTGTTCGTTCTGTGTTCAGTTTTGCCTTACCAGGTAGTTTTTGTCCAGTATTATTTTTCTTGATTCTGTCTGTAGATGTTTGAGTATTTTATTTGTATCTTTAAATTTCTTTTGTCCAGTTTTGTATTCTTTCCCATTCTTTTCCTATCCAGTGTTTTTAACCTTGCCATTTTAGGTCTGCTACTTTGTGTATTTTGACATCAAACTACCTTTGGTTGTTACCTTTTCTTAATTCTGCTTTCTTTTTTGCTCTTTATTGCAATTTTATTCAACTATGGTTAGCTCATTGTATACTGTAATATTGAATGTGTTTGCTATATTGTTTTTTTATTTTCATTTCATGAGACATTTTTCATTTGATGTGGCATTTCCACTAGCTCTTCATTCTCTGGTTTTCCTTGACTATTATTCTGTCTTCCTTCTGTTATGTTGTATACTTTCCATTTTATGTTCCTTCATCAGCAGTTGTTTCATTCATTTTTTTGATCACGTCCTATTCTGTTTGTTTAAACTCCTCTTCTCTGTGTTATTCTGTGTGTTGTTATTTCTTGCAACTCTTCATTCCTTCTGTCTTCGTTCTTGTATTCTTTCTCAATCTGCTCTTCTTCAATGTTCTTTATCTTTCCATTCTAACTTTAATTTCTTGCATTTCTCCATTCGTTCTCTCTTCAGTTTTGCCTTCTTTCCCAGTCATTTCTTGTCCAGTAATTTTTCCTTTCATTTCTGTCTATAAATGTTTGTATCTTTTTTTTTCTTTTTTGTATCTCTACATTCCTTCTGTCCAGTTTTGCATTCTTTCCTATTCTTTTTCTATCCTGTGTTTTTAACCTCCCCATTTTAGTTAAGATAATTTGTGTATGTTGACGTCAAACTACTTTTGGTTTCCATATCTAAATTCACACTTTTCTTGCCTTTTCTTGATTCCTTTTTTATTTTTGTTCTTTATTGCAATTTTATTCAACTATGATTAGCTCATTGAATATTTCAATATTGAATGTTTTTCGCTAGACTGTTTTTTTTTCCAGATGTACAAATGGGTTGATGTAGTAAAAATTTCAGGCGTATACTGAATAGCAGTTTATAGAGCACATATAAGTAAGGTATTGGCATAGCACTGGGGGTATTATTAGATACTCTGTTACAAAGTGTTCTGAGGCATGATTTCTAGCCATTTCCAATGCATAATATCTGATTTTTTGCTTATTTTTATAGTGAAACAAAACAGCCAAAAGCAACGAGATTGTATTACATTTTTACTGCAGTGTTACAGATGGTCTAGTTGTCAATGCACAATCTGTATATATAAGTAATACCAAGTGAATTTCTTGGGATAACTGTATAGATGGCATGCTAGCCAATGCATGGGTAACAAAAAAAACACTAAAACGAGACCCTGCTTAGTTACCAGTGAAGATTGTCTTTCTCTGTCACTTTTAGCCTGCAGAAAAAAACAGATACACATATTTTGGCCTGTTCAAGGTGTCAGCTATACAGAATTTGGTCATAACTTAAAAAAATGCATAAATTACATCACTTGACTTTACTGAATGGATGATTCAGCTCAGTCTAAAAGGTTTCTGCCTTTATTACTTATATTACAGTATCTGTGACAGGTCTTCTTTGCCCCATATTTTGCTGCTAGAACGGTAACTTGTTGTCTTTGCAATGCTATTCTTAAAAAGAAAAGTTATATTTCGCTCTGGCAGAACCTATCCATACATACTGCACACAGAATGACAAAGGTGTTAAATGACTTGCAAAATAAATTTCATTTTTATATTCAAATGGTCTGTTATTATTTTCTTTTATATAACTGAAGCAGAAAGGCTCTTCAGCGGAGATGGGGATGCTTTCTGGACGCCAAAAGCAAGATTTTTGGAAGGATAAATAATATATATTGATTGGAGAATTTTATTCTAAATTTGAAAATACATAAATTGCACCCATCTCAAAGACGCGCTAGGCACCTGCGTACTCCGCTTAGCCTTTGTAACATACCTGGCGGCGCCCTTGCATGGTGGTCCATCTCCCACTGTGCAAGAGCGCGCACTTGATCTCCAGTCCAGAATGTCTCTCTGGCTTCCCTCCATGCTGTCTGTTTGTGTCTGTTTCTGCTGCTTAAGGGCGGCGCCCGATCACTTCCTGCTTTTTGTACCTGCTGTGGGTCACACCCCTTGTGCGTCCTCAGCCTATTGCTGTCTGTCACCTGGTATATAACCCAGCTGCTCCAATCAATCCCTGCCTGAGCATAGTGTTTCATTCAGTGTGTGCTTGCACTCTGAAGGTGCCAGGTCCCATTCTGTGTTCTCTTGTCTGCCTATCCTGGAGGCTGTATTTCCAGGCCTGTCTGAACACGCTCCTAGCCTGTTCCTCCTGCCTTCTAGGGGCCGATTACCTAGACCCGCTCCTGTATCTTGTCTGTCCTGTCTGAACACGCTCCTTGCCTGTTCGTCCTGCCTCTCTGGGGGCCGTATTCCCAGACACGCTCCTGTATTCCGCTGCAGTGTCGGTCTCCTCCGTACACTCAGTTCCAGTCTGAACTCTCTCCTATCCTTTACCTGTTTTGCCTCTATGTCCGTTCCCTTCCTTTTTCTGCAGAGTCTGAACTCGTACCTAACTCCTGCTTGTTGTCTCTGTACTCCCGTTTGTGGTCCACTCGCTACTTCACTGCAAGTACCCTGTGGGTATCTGGCTCTGCCTTTCCCTTCCTCTCTGTTCCGTGTGAACAGAGCCCTGTCCCCCCTGCTCAGCCTTGCCTGCTTTACTCCTTTGCTCACCGCTCCGGCGGTTCTAGCCTGCTCTGACTCCTTTGCTCACCGCTCCGGCGGTTCTAGCCTGCTCTGACTCCTTTGCTCACCGCTCCGGCGGTTCTAGCCTGCTCTGACTCCTTTGCTCACCGCTCCGGCGGCTTTAGCCTGCTCTGACTCCTTTGCTCACCGCTCCGGCGGCTCTAGCCTGCTCTGACTCCTTTGCTCACCGCTCCGGCGGTTCTAGCCTGCTCTGACTCCTTTGCTCACCGCTCCGGCGGTTCTAGCCTGCTCTGACTCCTTTGCTCACCGCTCCGGCGGTTCTAGCCTGCTCTGACTCCTTTGCTCACCGCTCCGGCGGTTCTAGCCTGCTCTGACTCCTTTGCTCACCGCTCCGGCGGTTCTAGCCTGCTCTGACTCCTTTGCTTACCGCTCCGGCGGTTCTAGCCTGCTTTGACTCCTTTGCTCGCTGCTCCGGCAGCCTTGCTCCGCTCTGACCCTTTTGCTCACTGCTCCGGCAGTCTCGCTCCGCTCTTATCCTTTTGCTCACTGCTCCGGCAGTCTTGCTCCACTCTTGCTCACCGCTCCAGGCGGTCTCGTCCTGCTTTACTCTTGCTCACTGCTCCGGCAGTCTCGCTCAGCTCTGACCCTTTGCTCACCGCTCCTGGCGGCCTTGTCCTGCTCTACTCTTGCTCACCGCTCCAGGCGGTCTTGTCCTGCCCTGTTCTCGCTCACCTCTCTGGGCGGCCTCACTCTGCTGTGTTTGTCCGCCACATCTGTGGTTCTGTTCCTGAGTCCCAGTTTGTACTGGGTCCTATCCCGCCAGTGTCCCTACCTGCTAGTGCCTCCCTGTCTGCACTCTAGCTGTGCTTGCCTGTACCCCTCTGCCTGTATTGTTCCTGAGTCCCAGTGTGTACTGGGTCCTATCCCGCCTGTGTTCCTACCTGCTAGTGCCTCCCTGTCTGCACTCTAGCTGTGCTTGCCTGTACCCCCCTGCCTGCATACCCGCCTGCCTGCATACCTGTCGTGCCTGCCTATACCCACCAGTCTGTGCGCCAGCCTAACCAGCCTGTTCCTGTATTCCCCTGTGTGGGTCAACAGCCGTGTCCGGGGTCTGTCCTGGAGTAGCACCTGGTCCCTCTGCTCGGTTCCTCCTGGGTGCACTGGCGTCGTATGCCGTCGTGCGACCCTGGTCGGATCAGGTGAATACCTAGTTACGCCCCTCCAGGCATTCACTCTCCGGCACGGTCCAGTGGAATCACACGCACACGCCGCTCAGCCCGGGCGTGTGCATTACAGCATGCTCAGGCCATGGTTCCCGTTGAGCCCCACGGCCTTCGCTCTCTGAGATGTTTTCCAGCGAATACGTGCATTAAAAATAAATAATTTTTTTTTTCCTTAGCTGAGTTCCAGGCGAATTACGCACCCGTCCAGATGGATCTATCAGCTCTCGTTCCTGCGGATCCGCCACGTTACTATGGGGATCCAAGACAGAGTCGTGCATTTGTGGAGCAATGCATGCTACACTTCAAGTTCTACCCTCTATGTTTTCCCACAGATCGGGTTAAGGTGGGATTCATGATGTCTTACCTAGCGGGTGATGCCTTGAATTGGATCATTCCCCTATGGGACGCACAGGATCCTATCGTCCTAGACATAATGGCCTTCCTGGTGGCCTTTCTAATGGTCTTCGATGATCCTAACTCGGAGGCTCCTGCTGAAGCTTCACTTCCCAGTATCCCGGAGCAGCCCCGATGGGTAATGTGTGTGGGTAGCGCAATAGTCCTCCAGCCCAATGAGACTACTGCCCACCCAGAATCCTCACAGGGTGACTACACTCTCCGGAATACTTCTCCCAACCTCAAGAGGCAGTCCAGACGTGCTAGACGTAGAGGCAAGCCGTCACGCTAGGGTCTGTCCTCCCTGAGACCTCCTGACCCCAACCTTGAAGTCCCGACTGAAGCTTCATCTCCCTGTATCCCGGAGAAGCCCCAACGGGTAATGTGCGTGGGTAGCGCACCAGTTCTCCTGCCCGAAGAGACTACTGCCCATCCAGACTCCACACAGGAGAACTTCCTGCACCCGGCATCAGATGCTTCACCCACTTTAACCGGTGTGCATGTCCAAGGATGCTCCGAAGCTGTGATTACCTCAGAGTCTGTGCACCTCTACTACCTGGCGGAGGACCCCCAGTTGCCTCCTGAATCCTCCGGGATACCACTCGATGACAAATGGAGACTTCTCTACACCTGGTACTCGATACTTTGTCCGCTCCGTCCTGTGAGCCTGACAATGGGTACCCCAAGGTGGTAGTTACCCCTGAGTCTCTACACCCCTCCGACCAGGCGGAGGACCTCCAGTTGTCTCCAGAACTCTTCGGGGTGCTACCTGGTAGCGAAAGGACAGAGACTCTCCTATACTCTGTACCTGATACCTCGCTCGCTTCGTCCAGTGAGTCCAACCTAGTGTACTCTGAAGCAGAGGTTACCCATGAGTCTCTACACCCCTCCGACCAGGCGGAGGACCTCCAGTTGTCTCCAGAACCCTTCGGGGTGCTACCTGGTAGCGAAAGGACAGAGACTCTCCTATACTCTGTACCTGATACCTCGCTCGCTTCGTCCAGTGAGTCCGACCTAGTGTACTCTGAAGCAGATGTTTTCTCCGAGCCTCTGCACTCTTCTGACCCGGCGGAGGACCTCCAGTTGTTTCCTGAATCCTCCGGGGTACCACCAGATAACAAAGAGACAGTGATTTTTCCTCATCCTGTACCTGATAACCCGTCTATTTCTTCCTGTGAGCTTGACAAGATGTACCTCGAAGCAGAGTTTACCCCCCAAGTCTCTGCTCCCCTCCAACCCGGTGGAGGACTTCCAGTTGTCTCCTGTACCCTCTGGGGTGCCACCTGAAAATATGTGGAGAGAGACTTCCTTGTGTGCTGTTCCTGGTACTCCACCCGTTTCGTCTGTTGCTGAGGATGGCTGGATAGGAGGTAGCATCCTCGCTAACCAGATGAGACCAGTTTTTCCTGTGGACAGTGGGAGTGATCTCCTTGAAGTGAAGGATTGGCCCTCGAATTCCCTGCGGAAGATTCTGGCAGGCCTGAAGAAGAGGGGGCGTAAGGGGGGGGGTACTGTAACATACCTGACGGCGCCCTTGCATGGTGGTCCATCTCCCACTGTGCAAGAGCGCGCACTTGATCTCCAGTCCAGAATGTCTCTCTGGCTTCCCTCCATGCTGTCTGTTTGTGTCTGTTTCTGCTGCTTAAGGGCGGCGCCCGATCACTTCCTGCTTTTTGTACCTGCTGTGGGTCACACCCCTTGTGCGTCCTCAGCCTATTGCTGTCTGTCACCTGGTATATAACCCAGCTGCTCCAATCAATCCCTGCCTGAGCATAGTGTTTCATTCAGTGTGTGCTTGCACTCTGAAGGTGCCAGGTCCCGTTCTGTGTTCTCTTGTCTGCCTATCCTGGAGGCTGTATTTCCAGGCCTGTCTGAACACGCTCCTAGCCTGTTCCTCCTGCCTTCTAGGGGCCGATTACCTAGACCCGCTCCTGTATCTTGTCTGTCCTGTCAGAACACGCTCCTTGCCTGTTCGTCCTGCCTCTCTGGGGGCCGTATTCCCAGACCCGCTCCTGTATTCCGCTGCAGTGTCGGTCTCCTCCGTACACTCAGTTCCAGTCTGAACTCTCTCCTATCCTTTACCTGTTTTGCCTCTATGTCCGTTCCCTTCCTTTTTCTGCAGAGTCTGAACTCGTACCTAACTCCTGCTTGTTGTCTCTGTACTCCCGTTTGTGAGTTTGTGGTCCACTCGCTACTTCACTGCAAGTACCCTGTGGGTATCTGGCTCTGCCTTTCCCTTCCTCTCTGTTCCGTGTGAACAGAGCCCTGTCCCCCCTGCTCAGCCTTGCCTGCTTTACTCCTTTGCTCACCGCTCCGGCGGTTCTAGCCTGCTCTGACTCCTTTGCTCACCGCTCCGGCGGTTCTAGCCTGCTCTGACTCCTTTGCTCACCGCTCCGGCGGTTCTAGCCTGCTCTGACTCCTTTGCTCACCGCTCCGGCGGTTCTAGCCTGCTCTGACTCCTTTGCTCACCGCTCCGGCGGTTCTAGCCTGCTCTGACTCCTTTGCTCACCGCTCCGGCGGTTCTAGCCTGCTCTGACTCCTTTGCTCACCGCTCCGGCGGCTCTAGCCTGCTCTGACTCCTTTGCTCACCGCTCCGGCGGTTCTAGCCTGCTCTGACTCCTTTGCTCACCGCTCCGGCGGTTCTAGCCTGCTCTGACTCCTTTGCTCACCGCTCCGGCGGTTCTAGCCTGCTCTGACTCCTTTGCTCACCGCTCCGGCGGTTCTAGCCTGCTCTGACTCCTTTGCTTACCGCTCCGGCGGTTCTAGCCTGCTCTGACTCCTTTGCTCGCTGCTCCGGCAGCCTTGCTCCGCTCTGACCCTTTTGCTCACTGCTCCGGCAGTCTCGCTCCGCTCTTATCCTTTTGCTCACTGCTCCGGCAGTCTTGCTCCACTCTTGCTCACCGCTCCAGGCGGTCTCGTCCTGCTTTACTCTTGCTCACTGCTCCGGCAGTCTCGCTCAGCTCTGACCCTTTGCTCACAGCTCCTGGCGGCCTTGTCCTGCACTACTCTTGCTCACCGCTCCAGGCGGTCTTGTCCTGCCCTGTTCTCGCTCACCTCTCTGGGCGGCCTCACTCTGCTGTGTTTGTCCGCCACATCTGTGGTTCTGTTCCTGAGTCCCAGTTTGTACTGGGTCCTATCCCGCCAGTGTCCCTACCTGCTAGTGCCTCCCTGTCTGCACTCTAGCTGTGCTTGCCTGTACCCCTCTGCCTGTATTGTTCCTGAGTCCCAGTGTGTACTGGGTCCTATCCCGCCTGTGTTCCTACCTGCTAGTGCCTCCCTGTCTGCACTCTAGCTGTGCTTGCCTGTACCCCCCTGCCTGCATACCCGCCTGCCTGCATACCTGTCGTGCCTGCCTATACCCACCAGTCTGTGCGCCAGCCTAACCAGTCTGTTCCTGTATTCCCCTGTGTGGGTCAACAGCCGTGTCCGGGGTCTGTCCTGGAGTAGCACCTGGTCCCTCTGCTCGGTTCCTCCTGGGTGCACTGGCGTCGTATGCCGTCGTGCGACCCTGGTCGGATCGGGTGAATACCTAGTTACGCCCCTCCAGGCATTCACTCTCCGGCACGGTCCAGTGGAATCACACGCACACGCCGCTCAGCCCGGGCGTGTGTATTACAGCCTTCATTCTAAAAGTTCTTAAAAAAGTTGTCAACACCTTTTGATTAACTTAAAAATTGGCCCATTGTGTTCCTAATATAAAAGAAAACACCTACTGGACCTCTGTGTTACTTTTTCTTCTGATAGAGGGCATCAGGTGACCACTGCTCCTAATCAGTGGCCAATGATGCTTTGCAGTGGTCACATTCCGTCTGAGCCAGAAGATAGAGCTAGAAATGTACTCAGATTTAGTTTATACCTTATACTAGAATATACCCAGCCATCCTATATCAAGTGGCACTCAGATTTTGGGCTCTACTTGGGCAGTGAACATCTGGGAGCCCTCTAAACACATTGTGGCAAATGGACTAAAACTCACATTTTTAGACATTGAAAATTGTAGGTGACCATACACATGAGATAAGCTTTCAGCCAACAGCTACCCTAGAGCTCCCGGTCTCGGGTTCATTGTCGTTTGTTGATCACAGTCAGACCTCCAGCAATCAGTAACTTATACCCTATTCTGTTGGATAGGGTATAACTTTCTATTTGGGGAATTACTTTTAAAGTGTTTGCACCAAGATAAGATATTGTAACTTCCAGATCACTGGGAATCTCACTAATGGGACACCCATCGATTCCGAAAATAGGGCTCTGAAAAGTTCTGTCTGATTGAGCACTTCTGCTCCATCCATTTTTAAAAGGGGGCTACAAAAGTTTTATTTTTCTGTTTATCCGCATATGTAGAGAGGGCACAATAGCCGAGGCTCCTACACATGCGGCAAATGCTAGCTGTGTTACATCCCCAGTACCTGTCTCTAACAGTAGCGGCTGATAAGTAAAGCTCCAATTGCTGCTGTTACCCATTTAGATGCTGCTGCCAATTTCTGACAGCATCATGTAATACAGCGGATGCCGATGCGTGTGTACACCAGCTTCCATCAGACTCTACACTGCAATTGCTGTGTTCTAACGGGTTACCATGGCAGCGCCAGTCGTGAAGACTCCCATGGCTGCCATCTTGGTACTCCTGTAAAGCTCAGATATGGGCTGGGCTTCATAGGAAACCTCCATTTTCATTAACTCCTTTCCGACATTGTCAGTAATAGTGAGTCTTACTGACCTGGGCCAATTGCACCAGATGCATACTATTAAGCACAATGTGATCGCGCCCGCACACAAGCGGTGCGGAGTGATTGCCGCTGTGTGTCTGCTGATTGTCACAGCTGACACCCGATGCTATGTGCCAGGAGCAGCCCTGCACCGCTCCCAGCACATTAACCTCCGAAATGCTGCGATCAAAGTCGATCGAAGTCGAGCTAGATAAGTTCCCTGAGGGGTCTAGTTTCCAAAATGGTGTCACTTGTGGGGGGTTTCCACTGTTTAGGCACATCAGGGGCTCTCCAAACGCAACATGGCGTTCACTAATTATTCAAGCAAATTTTACATTCAAAAAGTCAAATGGCGCTCCTTCCCTTCCGAACCCTGCCGTGCGCCCAAACAGTGGTTTTCCCCCACATATGGGGTATCGGTGTGCTCAGAAGGAATTGCACAACAAATTTTGTAGTCCATTTTTTCCTGACACCCTTGCGAAAATAAAAAAATTGGGGTCTAAATTAACATTTTTTATGAAAAAAGTAAAATGTTCATTTTTTTTTTCCACATTCCAAAAATTCCTGAGAAGCACCTGAAGGGTTAATAAACTTCTTGAATGTGATTTTGAGCATCTTGAGGGGTGCAGTTTTTAGATTGGTGTCACTTTTGGGTATTTTCTGTCATAAAGGCCCCTCAAAATCACTTCAAATGTGATGTGGTCCCTAAAAAAATGGTTTTGTAAATTTTGTTGGAAAAATGAGAAATCGCTGGTCAACTGTTAACGCTTATAACTTCCTAACAAAAAAAAAATGTGGTTCCAAAATTGTGCTGATGTAAAGTAGACATGTGAGAAATGTTATTTATTAACTATTTTGTGTGAAATATGTCTCTGATTTAAGAGCATGTTCAAATTTTTAAAATTGCGAAGTTTTCGCCAAATTTCCAATTTTTTCACAAATAAACGCAAGTGATATCTAATAAATTTTACCACAATCATGAAGTACAATATGTCACGAAAAAAAAATCTCAGAATCAGTGGGATCCGTTGAAGCTTTCCAGAGTAATTACCCCATAAAGTGACAGTGGTCAGAACTATAAAAATTGGCCCGGTCATTAATGTGCAAACCACCCTCGGGGGTAAAGGGGCTAAAGAGGTTGTCCACTACTTTAGCATTGATTTGAATAGGAGGCGGATGTGCAGTACCCAGCCACGGCTACTACCAGAAGAAGGAGCAGCTCTGCAAGTGAGTAGTTCCAGCCAACGCCGCCGACACCGATAATAGCTGATCAGCGGGGGTGCCGGGTATCAAACACCGACTGATCAGACATTGATGACCCATCCTAAGGATAGGCTATCAATGCTAAAGTAGTGGACAACCTCTTTAAATACTCCAGTGATGCGGTTTTGCAGTATATAGAACAATAATCCATAACTAAGGGAACTAAAAAAAATAAGTTACATTTTTTTTAAAAAATACATAAAAAAAATTTAAATCACTGTTTTCATCCTTAAGAATAATTATAAAAATAAACATTTGGTATTTAGCATCAATAAAACCATCAGCTTGCGCCACAAAAAAAAATCCCTCACGCATCTCAATCGATGGAAAAATAAAAATGTGACAAGTCTTGGGAGGTTTTTTTTAACCCCTTCATCCCCGGGTGATTTTCCATTTTTTTCCTCCCCTTCTTCCAAGAGCCATAACTTTTTTATTTTTCCGTCAATATGGCCGTATGAGGGCTTTTTTTTTGGCGGGCTGAGTTGTACTTTTGAACGACACCATTCATTTTATCATGTGATGCGCTAGAAAGCAAGCAAAGAATTCCAAGTGTGTTGAGATTGCAATAAAAGTGCAATTCCATAATTGTTTTTTTTCGTTTTTATTTACCATGTTCACTATACGGTAAAACTGACCCGGCAATATGTTTCAGTATGATTATGCACATGGCAAACGTATACTTTTTTTTATTTAAGTGGTGTAAAAAAATTCAGATATTTGTAAAAAACAAAACAAAAAAAAAAGCTTTGCTTGTGTTGCCATTTTTCAAAGACCCGTAACGTTTTCATTTTTCGGAATATGAGACTGTGTGAGGGCTTATTAGATACAATGTTTTAATCGCCTCATATTACATTTTATTGCAATGTTGCGGCGATCAAAAAACATAATTCTGGCGTTTTTACTTTTTTTCTCGCTATGCCATTTATTGATTGGATTGATTTACTTTATACTTTGATAGATCGGAATTTTATGAATGCAGTGATACCAAATATGTGTATTTTTTTATTTTATTTTTAATGAGGCAAAAGGGGGGTGATTTGAACTTTTGTGTTTTTTTCTTATTTTTAAAAACTTTTTATTCCGCTTTTTACTGTTTTAATAGTTTAGGGCAGGGTTCCCCAACTCCAGTCCTCAAGGCCCACCAACAGGTCATGTTTTCAGGATTTCCTTAGTATTTTACAGGTGATAATTCCATCACCTGCACAGGCAATAATTCCATCACCTGTGCAATACTAAGGAAATCCTGAAAACATGATCTGTTGCTGGCCCTTGAGGACTGGAGTTGGGGAACCCTGGCTTAGGGTACCTGAAGCTGCGATCGTGTGAGCGCTGGTGCTGTATATAGCAGTACATCAGCACTACTATGTATAGTGAAATCTCATGATTATCTTCTATGAATGCTAGTTACAAGCCGGCTTTCACAGGAGAATCATCGTGACAAGCACGAAGGTCTTCAGCAGACCCCAGGCTGTCAAGGCAACCCACTGGCACCCCACGATCACGGCACAGGCGTACCGATGAGCGCCTAGAATGACACATACCCCTGCCGGAGCGTGTTAACTGTCCTTGTCAGAGATTGAGCTCTGCTCCACTAGCAGCTCTTAAAAGCACATGATGGCTGAATAATACAGCCATCATCCCTCGGGAAATATGCAAACTCGAACTTGCGAGCCCGCATCAAAGTCAGGGACACGACATATGACGTAAATGTACCTAATATGTCGTCAAGGGGATAATACTTCTGAATTTTGTTCATTATTGAAATAATAAAAAAAGTTTGGTGTCACCACAATTGGACTAACCTGGAGAATCATACTGACGGGTCTTTTTTTTACCATGCAATGAACGGCGTAAAAACAAAACCGAAAAAACAATGAAGGAATTGCATTTCCTTTCACCATTTCATCCAAATTGGAATATTTCCAGTATTTCAGTACATTGAATGGTAAAATGAATGATTTCACTCAAAGCTACAACTTGTCCTGCAAAAAAAAGCCCTCATACGGCTATGTCAATGAACAAATTAAAAAATTATGGCTCTTGGAAGAAGGGGAGGAAAAACGAAAGTGCAAAAATGGAAAATCACCCGGGAATAAGTGTGGCATAAATCCAGCCTAAGATTTATACATCTTGTGCATAATGGTCCTACAATATATTTTGTATTCCACGGACTGACATCTGTATAATACATAGAAAACTGTGGGGTTTTTTTTTTGGGGGGGGGATCAATTGCTAAAGGCCCCATTCTTATTGGTCTAACATCGTCCAACAGTCTAGATAACTCACCTCTTCCCCTCTCTGACCACAACATTCTCTCCTTCATGTTCACAAATCCTCACCCCAGCACACTCCTACCTATCACACATTCAGAGATCTGCAAGCCATCAACCCTCATACACTTACAGACTCCCTACACTAATCACTGTCCCCAATTTCCTCTTTCTCCTGTTGTGATCTGGCTGTATATCACAATGACACTCTCAGAAGCACCCTGGACCAAGTAGAGCCCCTCACCCTCAGAATCTCCAAACACAGAGTAAAACAGCCCTGGCTCACACCACAAACTCGATTTCTCCAGCGATGTTCTAGGAGTGCCGAATGCCTATGGAGGAAAACTCGCACACCAGAAAACTTTATCCACTATAAATTTATGTTAAGAACCTATAACTCTGCCCTTCACCTAGCCAAACAGACCTATTTCACCACCCTGATCTCCTCACTATCCAACAACCCCCAAAAAAATCTTCGACACCTTTCACTCCCTCCTGCGTCCTAAAGCGCAGGACCCTATAATGGACATTTGGGCTGATGATTTGGCCTCCTACTTCACAGAGAAAATAGAAAATATCAGTCAGGAAATCAGCTCTCAGTCACCAAGTGCCGTGACTCCCATCCCTCCCCACATCTCCTCTGGCACACTCTCCACATTTGACCCAGTCACAGAAGAAATCTCTAGGCTCCTCTTTTCCTACTACATGCACTATTGACCCCATTCCCTCACACCTACTTCAGTCTCTCTCTCCAGTCATCACTACTCAATCTTCAATCTGTCCCTCTCTTCTGGTATCTTCCCCTCCTCTTTCAAACACGCTATTATTATTCCATTATTAAATGACCCTCTCTTGACCCATGGTCCACAAATAACTACAGACCTGTCTCCAATCTCCCCTTCATCTCTAAACTCTTGGAGAGTATGGTCTACTCCCACCTTAACTGTTACCTCTCCACTCACTCTCTTCTAGACCCATCACAGTCTGGCTTCTGCTCCCTACATTCTACAGAAACTGCACTCATCAAAGTGACCATTGACCTTTTGACAGCAAAACGTAACTGTGACTACTCTCTGCCCATTCTTCTTCACCTTTCTGCAGCTTTCGACACTGTTGACCACCATCTCCTTCTCTCTATGCTCCACTCAATTGGCATAAAGGTCACTGCTCTCTCCTGGTTCTCCTCCTATCTTTCTGACCGCTTCTTCAGTGTATCGTTTGTTGGCTCCACTCCTTCCCCTCTTCCTCTCACTATTTGGATCCTCAGGGGTCAACCCTTGGCCCTCTTCTCTTCTGTCTCTACACGGCCTTAATTGGACAGACCATCAGCAAATTTGGCTTTCAATACCATCTTTATGCTGATGACACACAACTTTACACTTCATCCCCTGACCTTACCCCCGCTGTACTACAGAACACCAGTGACTGTCTGTCCGCAGTTTCCAACATAATGTCAGCTCTCTATCTGAAACTCAACCTTTCCAAAACTGAACTTCTTCTGCTCCCACCGTCTACTTACCTCCCTAAATCTGACATTTCCCTCTCCGTGTGTGGCACTACAATAACACCGAGCCAGCATGTGCGCTTTCGGGTGTTGTGTTTGACACCAATCTTTCCTTCACCTCCTATATACAATCTCTTGCTCGCTCTTGTTGCTTGCACCTAAAGAATATCTCTAGAATCCACCCATTTCTCACCTTGGAAACAACAAAAACCCTCACTGTTGCCCTGATCCATTACCGCTATGACTACTGTAATTCTCTATTAATTGGCCTCCCCCTCACTCGACTTTCACCTCTCCAGTCCATCCTTAATGCAGCAGCCAGGGTCATCTATCTGGCTAATTATTACTCGGACGCGTCCGCTCTGTGCCAGTTATTGCACTGACTGCCCATACATTAAAGGATTCAATTTAAGTTGCTTGTTCTTACCCACAAAGCTCTCCACGGTGCGGCACCCTCCTACATCTCCTCCCTCATTTCTGCTTATCGGCCTACCCGTTCTCTACGCGCCGTAAGCAACTTTTGACTAACATCTGCACTAATCTGTACCTCCCACTCCCGGCTCCAAGACTTCTCCCGAGCTGCACCTATTCTTTGGAATGCTCTACCCCAAGAAATTAGGATGAACCACAACTTACACAGTTTAAGGCGCTCCCGAAAAACACATCTGTTTAGGGCTTTATCACTTTCCCTAACTGGTCATTTTTATATATAGCCCATTCACTATTTCTCTGAACATAATTCTCCACCGCAACTAAAACAACTACAAATATTGGCTGGTGATGAGCTCATGCAACCTTTATCTATTCCCCATTCCCTCAAGATGGCTGGACCATCACTATAAATAAGCACCTGTACTTTGTGTCACCCCCATCTCATTGTAGATTGTAAGCTTTTACGAGCAGGGTTGTCATTATTTTTGCTTTAATGTATTTAACTTTCTTACTTATGACTGTTGTATACGAACTTCTGAATTGTAAAGTGCTGCGGAATATGTTGGCGCTATATAAATAAAGATTATTATTAATGTGTATGGGGGCCTCCCAATTCCTCCTCCAGTTGTCAAGGGAGTTTACAATGCACCATGTCCGATTTGTGCTTTGTGTTACCATTTTTCGAGACCCGTAATGTTTTTATGTTTCTGTTGATGGGGCTGAGTGAGGATTTTTTATTTTTTGTGCACTGAGCTGAAGTTTTTATTGAAACAAATTTCATGTAGATAAGATGCTTTGATTGACTATTTTTGCATTTTTTTCTCAGAGAGGTGAGTGACTAAAAAAACCTGTAATTGTCTTTCTTTTTACAGCATTTACCGATCAGGTTAATAAAATCTAGATTTTAATAGAGCGGACTTTTACGAACACGGCGATACCAAATATGTTTATTCTTTCCTTTATACTTAACACCCTTTATGACCTTAGAAGTATAGGTGCGTCCAAGGTCATCTCCCTGCATTTGATGCGGGCTATGTGATCGTGGGGCACCGATGGGTAGCCATGGCAGCTGGGGGTCTGCAGCGCAGAAGATCCCCGTGCCTGTCATTGTAAATCTCCTATGAACGCCAGCCTGAGGCCAGCATTCATAGATCGTGATTTATGCTGCAGCCCTGCTATATGTAGCACAGGCGATCACACGGTCACAGCTTCAAAAAAAGAACCTGTACATGTTTGGTATCTGTGCACTTGTATTGACCTGGAGAATCAAAATGTCTGGTCAGTTTTAGCATTTGGTGAACATGGTAAAAAAATATATATATTGTGGAATTGCACTTTTTTTTGCATTTTTTCCCGTTTTCCAGTACACTATATGGCAAAATCAATGGTGTCATTCAAAAGTACCAGACATCCCACAAACAAACAAGCCCTGATACGGCTATATTGACAGAAAAATAAAAAAGTTATGGCTCTGGGAAGGAGAGCAAAAAACGAAAATGGAAAATTGCAAGGTGGTGAAGGGGTTCATAAGGGAAAAGAGGGGTGATTTGAATATTTACATTGTTTTTTAGTAGCATTTCTGATCATTTGATCACTTGTGCTATATACCACAGTACATAGAGAAAACCTTCAATGGAGGCCTGAGATGTCAGCAACAGGGATCGATAGACCCGCAGCTGTCATACCAACTCATGAGTCCCCCGTGATCACATCACGAGAGGAAGGGTGGGTGATGGGAACTGGTGTGAGGCCTATTAAAATGCACCCGGCAGATTGATATTGGTGTTTAAAAAGTTAACAGCTCCATAATATTGCCGGTATTTGACCCCTCCACCCTTGCAGACCACCTTTCGGGATGTTAATTAACGTCCTATTATGGGAAGAGTTTAAATAACCCTGTAATTTTCCACAACCCGTTCCAGAAAATTCTCCAAGTCATATAATACGATGGTAAATTTGATTTGCTGACGAAGAATCTCAAGCCTACTGCCGTCTTAAGACTTGCGAAATAGGGAAAAAAAGACTCACAAAACAGGGTGAAGACTCGCGTAACAGGGTGAAGACCCGCGTAACAGGGTGAAGACCCGCGTAACAGGGTGAAGACTCGCGTACCAGGGTGAAGACCCGCGTAACAGGGTGAAGACCCGCGTAACAGGGTGAAGACCCGCGTAAGGCTATGTGCCCACGATGCAGAAATGCTGCATATTTTTTACGCTTCTCCCTGGCAGGAAAAACGCATGCGGATTCTACATGCGTTTTTCCCGCCAGGTAGAAGCGTTTGTAAAGCGTCTTTGCATGCATTTCTGCATGCGGGTTATCAAGCGCTTTTCCAAGCAATTTTAGCATCACTTGGAAAAGTGCTTGACAACTTGTTCACACTACACTGTGTTCCAAATTATTATGCAAATAATATTTTCTCAGATTTTCCCAAATTACCTATATGAATTGCAGTCATTGTAATTTTCCAGTCAAATAACTATTAGAGTACAATTGAAAGGTTTTTGTACAAACTGCCTATGATAACTATATTTTTAAAAAAATAAAAAACTCAAACTGCACTCAAAATGCATGTTCCAAATTATTATGCACAGCAGAGTTTTCAACCTTTTCATTTTAATAAAGAACAAAAAAATGGTCATTTTTGAAATTATAAGCATTAGCAGGTTATTACAAACTGAAATCAAACAGTTTTCAACTCAAAACTTTATTCTAGGTGATGTAACATTTGCACATAGGACCCCTTGTTCGAAAGGAGCTTCTGAACTCTCTCGTCCATTGAATTTGTCAGGTTTTGGATGGTTTCTGCTTTAATTGTTTTGCATGAGGACAGAATACCCTCCCAGAGCTGTTGCTTAGATGTGAACTGCCTCCCGCCATCATAGACACTCCTTTTGATGATGCTCCAGAGGTTCTCAATGGGGTTGAGGTCAGGGGAGCATGGGTGCCACACCATAAGTTTGTCCCCTGTTATGCCCATAGCAGCCAGAGATGCAGATGTGTTATGTGCAGCATGAGACGGTGCATTATCATGCATGAAAATGATCTCGATGGTCCAGATGGATGGAGTGGAGGATGGCTGGTTGATGGACACCCCATGCAAACACGGCTACGGCGCTAACAAGGAGGAGGTGGAGTAATGTTTTGGGCTGGAATCATGGGGAGAGAGATTGTCGGCCCTTTTAGGATCCCTGAAGGGGTAAAGATGAACTCCATAATGTATGTTGAGTTTCTCAAACAGCACTTCCTTCCATGGTTCAAGAAGAAGAACCGTGCATTCCACAGAAAGATCATTTTCATGCATGATAATGCCCCGTCTCATGCTGCACATAACACATCTGCATCTCTGGCTGCTATGGGCATAAAAGGGAACAAACTTATGGTGTGGCACCCATGCTCCCCTGACCTCAACCCCCTTGAGAACCTCTGGAGCATCATCAAAAGGAGTGTCTATGATGGCGGGAGGCAGTTCACATCTAAGCAACTGCTCTGGGAGGGTATTCTGTCCTCATGCAAAACAATTGAAGCAGAAACCATCCAAAACCTGACAAATTCAATGGACGAGAGAGTTCAGAAGCTCCTTTCGAACAAGCGGTCCTATGTGCAAATGTAACATCACCTAGAATAAAGTTTTGAGTTGAAAACTATTTGATTTCAGTTTGTAATAACCTGCTAATGCTTATAATTTCAAAAATGACCATTTTTTTGTTCTTTATTAAAATGAAAAGGTTGAAAACTCTGCTGTGCATAATAATTTGGAACATGCATTTTGAGTGCAGTTTGAGTTTTTTATTTTTTTAAAAATATACTGTTATCATAGGCAGTTTGTACAAAAAACTTTCAATTCTACTCTAATAGTTATTTGATTGGAAAATTACAATGACTGCAATTCATATAGGTAATTTGGGAAAATCTGAGAAAATATTATTTGCATAATAATTTGGAACACAGTGTATATAAATCCATGCAACCGGCATGGATTTATAGTAGTGTGACCAAGTTAGTTAAAAAAAAAAGAATAAAATAAAAAAGTTTATACTCACATTCCGGTGTCCTCCCGGTGTTCTCTCCGCCACGTCCGGTGTGTTGGGCGGCTCGCGGTGGTGTGAAGGACCTGCGGTGACGTCATTGAGCCATGTGATGGGTCACATGACTCTGTGACGTCATGGCAGGTCCTTCACAACAGCGGGAGCAATGCAAGAGAGCGGACGCGGCAGAGATAACACCGGGAGGACATTGGAAGGTGAGTATAAACTTTATTTTTGATTTTAAATTCTTTTTTTTTACAGTTTCTATGGTACCCAGGTCTGGAGGAGAGTCTCCTCTCCTCCAGACTTGTGTACCATCCGCACATTGAAACGCATATAATCCGTGAGTACAAATGTACTGACACAGATTATATGCGTCTCAATGCAAGTCAATGGCGGCGATTACGCTGCGTGTCTGCAAAATTAATGGACATGCTGCGGATTTTTGAGCGCAGCATAAACGCTGCGGAAAAATCCGCAGCATGGGCATTGACAGTGCGGCTTGTCATTGAGGACTATGGGGGGCGGATTACCATGCGTTTTTGAAGCGTTTATGCTGCGGAAATTCCGCAGCATATACGCTTGTAAAACGCTACGTGGGCACATACCCTAACGGGGTGAAGACCCGCGTAACAGGGTGAAGACTCGAGTACCAGGGTGAAGACCCGCGTACCAGGGTGAAGACCCGAGTAATAGGGAGAAGACCTGCGTAATAGGGTGAAGTGAAGACCCGCGTAATAGGGTGAAGTGAAGACCCGCATAATAGGGTGAAGACTCGTGAAATAAGGTGAAGACCTGCGTAATAGGGCGAAGACCCACATAATATGGGGAAGACCCGCATAATATGGGGAAGACCCGCATAATAGGGCGTAGACTTGTGACCTAGTGTGAAGACTCACGTAATAGGGTGAAGACTCGCAAAAGGCAAAAACTCTTATACTCTCCATAGCAACCGAGCATATCAGGCAGGTCATTACTGGTAAAACTGGTTTTAAAAGACAGTTTGTGGCAATATTATAATGGGTACACAGATACGAATCGAGGAAGACGGATTAGAGCGGTGATACAGAGAATAGCGACCTGCGGGACTCCTCCTGAGGCGACTGAACGCTCTTTCACGAAGCGCGCACTCTGTATATATTGCGTGACGTCACGGTTTCCATGGAGTGGGCGTGTCCGCTGCTCCAGCTTCCTGTCTCCCTGACCTCCTCCTTTCCCCAGCGAGTTTTGCTTCCGGTTCACAGGTGAGCACAGCTGCAGATAGCGGACTGAGGCGCAGGAGGTGAGTGCACGCTGCTGGCTGTTGTTTTCATGATGCTTTTCGTCATTTTTCAGGGATTTTTGTGCAGTCAGATTTAGTGCATTTAGGATTATCCCCGTGCATTTGTACAGCAGGCTTGGTCAGTGACTCTCCAGATGTGGAAGGACCATAAATACCAGCAAGCCTTGCAGAACACTGCACCCTATGGCACTGTATATTCTTTGTTGTTGATCTTAATTTTATTGCATGCTCAGGCTGGCTGGGCATGCTGGAATTTGTAGTGTATAAGGCATAATTTGCATTTTGTGCTTTTCTCATCGTTACCTTTTTGGTTGCCATGGACAACGCCGTCCATTGGTATTTGCACTAATTTACACCCCTCCCCCGGCAGTGTGGAATTTACTAAAGCGGGGCAAGGATCTCCAGCTGGGGTCCACAACCTTTCTCACTCCAGCCCCCTGTTCCAGTTTGAAGGCTAAATTCTCTGTGTACCCCCTTAATAAAATCATAATATTCCCTGTGCACCCTTATAAAATAATAGACCTGGTTCCCCCTATAAAATAATAATAGTCCTGATGCCGCCTTATAAAGAAATAATATTCCCGGTGTGCCCTTATAAAGAAATAATATTCCCGGTGTGCCCTTATAAAGAAATAATATTCCCGGTGCCCCCTTATAAAATAATAATAGACCCGGTGCCCCCTTATAAAATAATAATAGACCCGGTGCCCCCTTATAAAATAATAATATTCCCGGAGCCCCCTTATAAAATAATAATATTCCCCGTGTGCACTTATAAAATAGTAATAGACCCGGTGCCCCCTTATAAAGAAATAATATTCCCGGTGTGCCCTTATAAAATAATAATAGACCCGATGCCCCCTTATAAAGTAATGATAGCTCCGGTGCCTCCTTATAAAATAAGAATAGTCCTGCAGCCCCCTTATAAAGGGATGATAGCTCCAAAGGCCCCTTATAAAGTATCCGTGGCCCTGGTGACTGATGTTTCTATTAAATGTGAAACTATGAAGCTGAAGGTGACCAAACACCTTAAGTACCTTTCACCTTGAAACTTCCTGTTCTTACTTGTCCCCCCTAAAATCTACCATTGGAGCAGACACGTGACGCCGCCATTAGATGGTTGCCAAAATCAGCTTGTTCGGCCGCACTTTAAACCTAATAAGTTAAAGAGTAACTGTACTTTCAGAAAACTTTTAATATGTCATACTGGCGAGTCAGAAGTTTTTGATTAATGGGGATCTGGGACCTGAGACCCCCCAACCTGTCGATAAAACAAAAAAAACGCTGAAGATCTCTGGCAAGTGCTGCTCTCCAACAGTGATGACAGACCCTACAGGGCAGACTCACTCGGTTAAGCTGTTAGATTATTGATGAGCTTGTATCTGCAGTGCCGGTGAAATATATATCTACGGATCAATGCCGGGACCAGGCTGTCACGTCAGCACGCTCTACGTCCCCTCCATAGCGAGGGTAGTTTTAGGACTTTTAGACCATGTTCACACAGGTGCAGATGCACAGCAGATTTTCTGTCCAAAAATCCACAACCCATAACAGTACCAGAAAAGGTGGATCTGATTCTTCTCCATGTCATCACCAGGCTTAAAAATCACTCATGTGAAAAAATCCACTTGGAAATTAACCCCTGGTGCAGATTTTATGTCGGCTATGGAGGATGAAATCTGCAGCAAAAACTACAATTCTTTGAATGGCGGCGCTACTGGTGCTTGGACAGGGGGCCGCCCTGCAGGAGAAGAACATTACATTCACCCTTCATTCTCTAGTATCGATGGAGATCCCTGTAAAGCAATAGCTGGCATGTACAGAACAGACCTAAAGTTTGGACACACCTTCTCATTTAAAGATTTTTCTGTATTTTCATGACTATGAAAATTGTACATTCACACTGAAGGCATCAAAACTATGAATTAACACATGTGGAATTATATACTTAACACAAAAGTGTGAAACAACTGAAATTATATCTAATATTCTAGATTCTTCAAAGTAGCCACCTTTTGCTTTGATGACTGCTTTGCATACTCTTGGCATTCTCTTGATGAGCTTCAAGAGTTAGTCACCGGAAATGGTCTTCCAACAATCTTGAAGGAGTTCCCAGAGATGCTTAGCACTTGTTGGCCCTTTTGCCTTCACTCTGCGGTCCAGCTCACCCCAAACCATCTAGATTGGGTTGAGGTCTGGTGACTGTGGAGGCCAGGTCATCTGGCGTAGCACCCCATCATCACTCTTCTTCTTGGTCAAATAGCCCTTACACAGCCTGGAGGTGTGTTTGGGGTCATTGTCCTGTTGAAAAATAAATGATGGTTCAACTAAACGCAAACCGGATGGAATAGCATGCCGCTGCAAGATGCTGTGGTAGCCATGCTGGTTCACTATGCCTTCAATTTTGAATAAATCCCCAACAGTGTCACCAGCAAAGCACCATCACTCCTCCTCCTCCATGCTTCACGGTGGGAACCAGGCATGTAGAGTCCATCCGTTCACCTTTTCTGCGTCGCACAAAGACACGATGGTTGGAACCAAAGATCTCCTGTTTGGACTCATCAGACCAAAGCACAGATTTCCACTGGTCTAATGTCCATTCCTTGTGTTCTTTAGCCCAAACAAGTCTCTTCTGCTTGTTGCCTGTCCTTAGCAGTGGTTTCCTAGCAGCTATTTTACCATGAAGGCCTGCTGCACAAAGTCTCCTCTTAACAGTTGTTGTAGAGATGTGTCTGCTGCTAGAACTCTGTGTGGCATTGACCTGGTCTCTAATCTGAGCTGCTGGTGACTCGGATAAACTTATCCTCAGAAGCAGAGGTGACTCTTGGTCTTCCTTTCCTGGGGCGGTCCTCATGTGAGCCAGTTTCTTTGTAGCGCTTGATGGTTTTTGCAAATGCACTTGGGGACACTTTCAAAGTTTTCCCACTTTTTCGCACTGACTGACCTTCATTTCTTAAAGTAATGATGGCCACTCGTTTTTCTTTACTTAGCTGCTTTTTTCTTGCCATAATACAAATTCTAACAATCTATTCAGTAGGACTATCAGCTGTGTATCCACCAGACTTCTGCACAACACAACTGATGGTCCCAACCCCATTTATAAGGCAAGAAATCCCACTTATTAAACCTGACAGGGCACACCTGTGAAGTGAAAACCATTTCCGGTGACTACCTCTTGAAGCTCATCAAGAGAATGCCAAAGAGTGTACAAAGTAGTCATCAAAGCAAAAGGTGGCTACTTTGAAGAACCTAGAATATAAGACATATTTTCAGTTGTTTCACACTTTTTTGGTAAGTATATAATTCCACATGTGTTAATTCATAGTTTTGATGCCTTCAGTGTGAATGTACAATTTTCAA
Source organism: Phyllobates terribilis (assembly GCF_046119375.1). Classification (NCBI taxonomy): domain Eukaryota; kingdom Metazoa; phylum Chordata; class Amphibia; order Anura; family Dendrobatidae; genus Phyllobates; species Phyllobates terribilis. The sequence continues at coordinate 63,185,008 of NW_027362772.1, read as the reverse complement.
AGTCATGAAAATACAGAAAAATCTTTAAATGAGAAGGTGTGTCCAAACTTTTGGTCTGTACTGTATATCCTAGTGATGATGCGAATACCCCTTTAACTCTGTCGCCTCTGGTGAGGTTTGTACCCGTAGCCCCGGTTCTGTGAGGCCTTGATGAAGCATTGAGTTGCTGTGTTGTTCCTTGCACTCCTGTGGGGTGTAGCGGCTGGCACCATGTACCAGTCATTGCCGCTTCCTCTTGGAGATGACTTGTTATGATGTGACTTCTTATGAATCTGTAAATAATTAATTTCCATCTAAGACACAGATCATTACACTCGGCTTGTGTTGTGAATTAGTTACTATGTTAAAAGGATTTTACTTTGTGTATATTATTATACTTATTAAAGTGTATATTTATTAATATGTGCAAAGCTGTACTTATCCTGAGTTACATCCTGTATTATACTCCAGAGCTGCACTCACTATTCTGCAGGTGCAGTCAATGTGTACATACATTACATTACTGATCCTGAGTTACATCCTGTATTATACTCCAGATCTGCACTCACTATTCTGCTGGTGCAGTCACTGTGTACATACATTACATTACTGATCCTGAGTTACATCCTGTATTATACTCCAGAGCTGCACTCACTATTCTGCTGGTGCAGTCACTGTGTACATACATTACATTACTGATCCTGTGCTGATCCTGAGTTACATCCTGTATTATACTCCAGAGCTGCACTCACTATTCTGCTGGTGCAGTCACTGTGTACATACATTACATTACTGATCCTGTGCTGATCCTGAGTTACATCCTGTATTATACTCCAGAGCTGCACTCACTATTCTGCTGGTAAAATCACTATTCTGCAGGAGACTGGAAATGCAAATGATCACAGCCAGCAGAATAGTGAGTGCAGCTCTGGGGTATAATACATGATCAGTAATATAATCTATGTGCGTTTTCATCATTTTATTATTCTTTTCTTGATTACAGGTTCCCTCCCAGGAATGTTGGGCAGTAATGGGCGCCCCTGCCGGCTTCTGGGCATACGACTGGCACCTCTTCCTCCTGATATTATGTCAGGCAGGCATTGCTACATCCGGCGATTGTAAGGGGCATCGCACAGTGCTCCGCAGTCTGCCGGGATTTGTCAGTGATGGGCCAGGAAACTATTCTGTGAACGGCAACTGTGAATGGCTGATAGAAGGTGAGAAGAGGCATCCATATATAACAGCTCGGATCATCTCTTCCTCGGAGGTTCATGTGCTGCTTTCCTCCCGGCTGGTGGCACACAGTCTCCGGCTGGCGGCACACAGCAGTGCTCTCCATGGTGTGACCTGGGCCTCACATGGTGGTGAGCACGTTCGGGGTTTTCTACCATTCAGCCTTTATTCTTGTTCTTACTTGTAGCCCCGAACAGCCATTACCGTGTGCTGCTGCGATTCCTCTTTATGGACACAGAATGCACCTACGACTACCTGTTCGTCTACGATGGAGACTCGTACGGCGACCGCCTGCTGGCCAGCCTGAGTGGAAGCAGCTTGCCCCCGACCCTGGAGGCCACTTCTGGAAAGGTATGTGTGTGACTATCTCTCCCATACGATGTGTTGGGTATTGACTGCTGTCATCACTTCTGGCTCCAATTTAGGAATAAAGGATCAGGCATATTGAGATTCATTATGCCCAATCCTGTAGATTATTTCTTCTTTTTTTCCTGCACGCAACCACTTGCTTATATGCTAAAATTCTTGCGTCTTACATCTTATTCGGCTGTGGGTGAATTTCCTTGCAAAGTTTCTCTTGCAACCTTGTTTCTTGCAGATGCTCCTTCATCTCTTCAGCGATGCCAATTACAACCTGCTGGGGTTTAATGCCACGTATAGTTTCTCCTTGTGCCCGCAAGGTTGTTCTGGACATGGAATATGTCAGGAAAACAGCGAGTGTGACTGCGACCCTGGGTGGAGCGGAGTCGGATGTCAGATCCCGGATTGTAGCACGTACTGCCATGTGCACCACGGAACGTGTAACCAGGTACCATGGAGAAATTTATATGGGACCATAGCTCTCGTGCTGTTGGGAAACTACTTCTCCCAGGATGTCCTGGTTGTCGGGGCATGCTGGGAATTGTAGTTTTTACTATATAGGTGTCCGTGTTATTCCCTCTCTTTCAGGAAACTCAGCGCTGCATCTGTTTTCCTGGATACATCGGGGAACGTTGTGACTTATCACTGACTGACAACCAGGGCTCCGGGATGTGGTACAACGTGAGCAGTCAGGATCCGTCCTTTACACCCCGCACCGCGGCTGCCGGAGCCTTTCTCTCCCCGTCCAATGCGCTTTATATTTTTGGAGGTGAGGAGAATAGTTTTGAAGTTTCTCTGTTAGGGATGATGGTGGGTGTTGATTAGAGATGAGGGAATCGATTCTCAGGGCCATGGCCCAGTGGCCACATTTAGCAGTCCGTGGCCACTGAACCATGGTGGGCGGCAACATCAGTTCCTCTTTTGATTAGCCTGGCTGACACAACGTCATTGCTTCCGTGTAACACACACACACGTCGTTGCACCACACCGGCTATTCAGAAGAGCTGCCAGATGGTTCAGCTGGTATGAGGAGGGTAAAAGCGAGTCGGCAGGTAGGAAGTGGGTCGGCAGAGAGGAGGCAGGTCCGCCGATAGGAGACTGATAGGTGGTGGGTAAAGGCTGGTCGGCTGATAGGAGACGGGTAAAAGCGGGTCAGCTGCTAGGAGGCGGGTCGGCGGGTAAAAGCGAGTCAGCTGCTAGGAGGCGAGTTACCTGGTAGGAGGTGGGTAAAAGGCTGGTCGGCTGGTAGGAGGCGGGTTCTCTGATAGGAGGCGTGCAAAAGCGTGTCGGCTGGTAGGAGGCAAGTTGGCGTTGGCTGGTAGGCGGGTAAGCTGGTAGGAGGTGGGTCGGCGGAGAGGAGGCTAGTCCGCAGATAGGAGACCGTTAGGAGGCGGGTAAAAGCGGGTCAGCTGCTAGGAGGCAAGTTGGCTGATAGGAGGCGAGTTGGAAGGTAGGAGACGGGTCGGCTTATAAAAGCGGGTCAACTTTTTGGAGGCGAGTTGGCTGTAGGCGGCTCTGCTGGTAGGAGGCGGGTAAAAGCGGATCGGCTGGTAGGAGGCAAGTCGGAAGTTAGGAGATGGGTCGGCGGGTAAAAGCGGGTCAGCTTTTTGGAGGCGAGTTGGCTGTAGGCGGGTTGGCTGGTAGGAGGCTTGCAAAAGCGGGTCAGCTGGTAGGAGGCGAGTTGGCTGGTAGGCGGGTCAGCTGGTAGGAGGCGGGTAAAAGCTGGTTGGCAGGTAGGAGCTGGGTCGGCAGAGAGGAGGCGGGTCCGCAGATAAGAGACTGATAGGAGGTGGGTAAAAGGCTGGTAGGAGGCGAGTCCGATGGTAGGAGGCGGTAAAAGCAGGTCAGCTGCTAGGAGGCGAGTTGGTTGGTAGGTGGGACAGCTGGTAGGAGGCGTGTGGAGGCAGGTCGGCTGGTAGGAGACTGGTAGAAGGTGGGTAAAAGGCTGGTCGGCTGATAGGAGGCGGGTAAAAGCAGGTTGGCTGGTAGGCGGGTCGGCTGGTAGGAGGCGAGTCTGCAAATAGGAGGTGGTAAAAGGCAGGTCGGTGGGTAGGAGGCGGGTCATCAGGTAGGAGGCGGTTTGCAGGGTCCCATGCAGCGGTCACTGGACCACGGTCCTGTGAATGGATTCGCTCATCTACCAGTACTAATGTTAGTGGCGTCACTTTTTTTTCTACTTAGGTCTGGATCTGAATTCCGCTCTTCAGGACATGACCATTTACAACTTTACGTCAAATACATGGGAGAGAAAAAACTTTATTCCTAGTCCGGTACGTCTTTATTAGCCACGTGATGGTTCATTAAAATAGATCTTTCACCAGCAATATAAACCACGTACATTATTAAATGGACTGATGAGGCTGATGTACTTACTTGGAAAATTCATGCCAGAATAGCTTATTTGAATGCATTCTTATCTGATATTAAACCCTTCCTTATTTATGACGTACACTTATGTTGCTTGTTGGTACGGGTGTAGGGAGTAGGATCAAGTGCTGGCTGTGTTTCTACAGCAAGCACCTACGTATAACAGCAGCAATCGGAGCTAGCTCCAGTCGCTGATGACGCGTCCAGGCCTCGAGGACATCAATCAAGCTAAAGTAGTAGAAGCCTTACTCAGATCGGTGATAATGTGACCTTCACCCCTTCCCTAATCTTGAGTCCCCGTTTCCCGCAGGCTGCTCGGCATTCACACGTAGCAGTGGATTGGAATGGGACCTTGGTTTTATTTGGGGGGGAGCTACCTGGTGGGAGACTGACTAATGATACCTGGGTTTTCCTACCCCTGGAAGAGCGCTGGGTGGACTTGAGCCCGTACAGCACCCTGCACCCCCCTCCACTGGCTAATCATGCTGCTGCCACCGTGGATAACTGGTTGTATGTGTTTGGGGGTAAGTCTGTGTCCATTACTTATAAATGTTCTACTAACAATCAATATGCCTCATTTTCCTTTAGTTACTTTCTTTGTACTTCAGAGCTGCACTTGCTATTCTGCCGTTTATTATTGTCAGATAAGCCCAACAGCTTAGTTTGAATTATATGGAGCTATTCAGTTTTTTTTGTGTAAGACCGGATTACTAATTAGTGAGTGCAGCTCTGGGGTATAATACAGAATGTAACTCAAGATCAGTAATGTAATGTATGTACACAGTGACTGCACCAGCAGAATAGTGAGTGCAGCTCTGGAGTATAATACAGGATGTAACTCAGGATCAGTACAGGATCAGTAATGTAATGTATGTACACAGTGACTGCACCAGCAGAATAGTGAGTGCAGCTCTGGAGTATAATACAGGATGTAACTCAGGATCAGTAATGTAATGTATGTACACAGTGACTGCACCAGCAGAATAGTGAGTGCAGCTCTGGAGTATAATACAGGATGTAACTCAGGATCAGTACAGGATCAGTAATGTAATGTATGTACACAGTGACTGCACCAGCAGAATAGTGAGTGCAGCTCTGGGGTATAATACAGGATGTAACTCAGGATCAGTACAAGATCAGTAATGTAATATATGTACACAGTGACTCCACCAGCAGAATAGTGAGTACAGCTCTGGAGTATAATACAGGATGTAACGCAGGATCAGTAATGTAATGTATGTACACAGTGACTGCACCAGCAGAATAGTGAGTGCAGCTCTGGAGTATAATACAGGATGTAACTCAGGATCAGTACAGGATCAGTAATGTAATGTATGTATACAGTGACTCCACCAGCAGAATAGTGAGTGCAGCTCTGGAGTATAATACAGTATTAGTCATGCAATATACTTTATATTTGCTCCAAAGTCTCAAATCCAAAACCTTACAGTTTTGTTTCAGTTTTTTTTTCCATTAAATATTTTTTTTCTCAGGACGCACGTCTCGGGATGTTTTTTCCTCTAAGATGTACCGTTTTAACCTTCACTCGTGGGAATGGGAGGAAGTGCTGCCCGCTGGAGGGAAGCCCCCTGCAGCCGCTGGCCATTCCATGGTGTTTCATGCTGCGTCCCGATCTCTGTTGGTGTACGGTGGACACCGGCCGTCCACAGCACGGTAAGAGCCACTCATCTTTTAATTGAAAGCGGACAAGAGCACCGCTGTGCGGGAAAATCTATGACCGAGATGTGCGTATTAGGAGGGGTCTCGGCGGTCAGTCTTCTATTACATCTACTATATAATATTCTTTGCGTTGCTTTTTTTACTTACCTTTGTCATACAGCACTGAATGTCTTTCCCTCCCCAGGTTCAGTATACGTGTGAACACTACAGATCTGTTTCATGTGGACTTAAATTACTGGACTACACTGAAGCCCCGTGAGGGGAACCGCGGGGGTCCTCGTGAGAGAGCCTTTCATAGCGCTGCCATCATAGGAAACTATATGGTGATATACGGTGCGCCTCCCCGGTTTATTCTCTCCGTTGTATAGATATATAAAATGCACATTTCTCTCTGCAGTCTTATGTAGGGATTGGTTATGGTCTGAGCTTTGGGACCCCCACTGACAGGACAAAGTTCCTTTTAGCTCCCTCTGTGCAGGTCAAATGTTATTTTGGGATTATCGGCATCCTGTATTATTCATCCCATCGCTTTTTGTGTTTGCAGGAGGCAACCTGCACATTCACTACCAGGAAGAGAAATGCTACGACCAAGAAATATTCTTCTACCATCTTGGCTGTCACCAGTGGATCCCCAGCAATACTCTGAGCCAGATTATGCCTCCTCATCACGGTGCGTATACCCGGCAATTGCTTCTACAGCGATGCCGTCACATCCCATAGAGACGAAGATATGGAGCTTATTGCTGCCACCACTAGGGGGAGCTAACCGAAGACGGATTAAACCTCATTGCGCTCCTGTGCATGTGCTGCTGTCAGTCACTGACGGTAGCACTTATATGGTTAAGTTGCCTGTATACTCACCCATCACTCATCCTCATGTCGCAATTTAGGGGGAGCAATCAGTAGCCATTAGAAAAGTAACAGGTCTCAGAAAATACCGATGCCAAGCTATTATTAATATTTAATATTATGTTATTATGTAATATTATATATTTTTTTATTATTTAGTATTGTATTACGCAAAATATTACATATATAAATAGTATTATTATTATTATTTTATATTTTATTTGTATTCAATATTATATAATATTTTATATATTTAATAAATTTTATCAATTAATATTTTTTAATATTAATCTTTTATTACTATGTATATTTAATATATAATTTAATATTATAAATTGTATTATTAATTTTATTTAATTTAAATTTAATATATTTTGTATTTAATACTAAATTATTACTACTTTGTATTAATATTTTGTATTAGTAAATATATTTTATATAATATAATTTTATTAATATTTTATATTTATTATTTTATTGGTATTGTGTATTATATATCATATAATTATTATATTAATATACTTGTTATTGTTATATAATTATTATATAAATTTATTAATTATTTATTATTGTTGTTATTATATATTTGTTAATACAAATTTCAGTTTTTTTTCTTAGCCACCAAAAAAAATAAATAAATATATATATATATATATATATATATATATATATATATATATATATATATATATATATATATATAATTTTTTAACTGCAAATTCAACAGCGTCCAACATCCAAAAATTAATAGTGGAATTGTGTTTTTTTTTTTTCTCTTGTAGGGCCGCAGACGGTGAGCGGTGGCCGCTACTCCCATGTAGCAGCTGTCATGAAAGGTGGAGTGTTGCTCGTGGCCGGAGGGTACAGCGGTACGCCACGTGGAGACCTCCTGGCCTATAAGGTGCCGGTGTCCGTGTACCAGCCCCCCGTGCAGGATGTGAGTATCCCGAGGAGGGTCAGCCTTGTTGTCTTCGCCCGTAGTGCCTATATGACATGTTTGTGCCCCCTGTTGCAGTACCACTTGGACTACTGCTCCATGTACACCGATGAGGCCATCTGCTCCAAGGATCCTGAGTGCACGTGGTGTCACACAAGCTGCCAGACCCCTCAGGCTAATAAAATCGTACGTGTGGTCACAGATCCAGCGCCCTCAAAATGCTTTATCTTTATTTATTTTGCTTTGGTTTTTTTTTAGCAATGCCCCGACAAGAGCTGCCTAGGACTGGCGCGCCTCCTCTCCGACTGCCAGTCCTGCCTGGTGTTCAGCAGCAACCTGACCACCTCGGCTCACATCCCCCGCACCTTTGGGTGGTGCGTCCAGAACGAGACTTGCATGGCCGTCTCTGGTGCGGGGTCTTTTATATCTTTTTACATCCCTGGATTGTTCCTGTTTTTTTTCATTAACTCATTTGTATCCTCTGCCTCCAGATCGCTCCGCCTGTCGGGTCGGGCAGATCTCGGGAACGTACGGCTGGTGGGGCAGCCAGAACACCTTCATCACGTCTCTGGATGGCTGTCGGACCAACAATTTTCTTCCTGGTCTTCACCTGATCACCTATCAGCAGCCGCGAAATGAGTCCCAACCAGACCGGGTACGTTTCCATTTCAGTATTTTTGGCTAAAAGTCATTTTTGCAATTAAAAATGTTGCACCGGCTTGAAGTTTACTGTCTTGTGGTCCTAATTCAGCTCAGAAATAAGAGATGTTACTAACTACACGTCAATCAGTCATACCGATCTCACTGACAGATTCTCAGTTAACTCATTCTGCAGCCAGTAATTTGCAGTGCAACATAGAGGATGTACAAAGGCAAATTTTTAATGAAACCCAATTCCAAAAATGATTTTTAGCCAAAAGTACATGCATTTAAGTAAAAAAAAAAAAAAAAAAAAAGGTTAACGCACCCTTTAAGTGATATGCCATCACTTTACTCTTTGCTTTGTCATTTTTTTTTACATTTCTCCTAAAGTAAATAAATGAACACATGCACAGAAAATTTGCATCAAATTCTAAATTTCTAATTTTTCAACCTTCTGTTCCTCAGGTGTCCATTGTGCGTAGTACGACCATCACCCTGAGCCCCAGCACGGAGATGGACGTGTCTCTGGTGTATAAAGGTTTCATATACCCCATGCTGAGCCAAAACTCTCCACCGGAACGTGTCTCTATATGGGCTCGCATCCAGCGGTTTTATGTCGTGGCCCGACTTGGGCGGTACCCAGGGACCATCTACCCTCTGGTAAGAATTAAGTAATGAAATACTGAGTTTACAGAATTGCCATTTTTTTCCCGACACTGCTCCCCACCTCCCCTCCAAAAAGTGCAATAAAAAATACCAATAAAAAGTCTCCATCGATGAGAAAATAGAAAAGTTATAGATCTCAGAAAATGCTGACACAAACCTATTATTATTTTATTATTTAATAATATATTATTTAATGATTTATTTTTTTAATTTATTATATATTATTATTATTTAATTATATATTATCTACTGATTTATTTCATGATTTATTATTAATTTAAATGTATTTAATATATTTGTTATTTAATAATATATTTTATATCTTAATTATGTAATTTTTTTGTATTATATTTAATTTTAATATATTGTTTAATTCTTTAACATTTTATTATATTTTACAATTATTATATTAATATTATATATTTTATTATCTTTACCATATTATATAATTATATTAATTTATTATTAAGTAGTGAAATACTGAGTTTGCATTTGATAAATTACTTTCTTTTCTTGGTGAAAAATATCCTGTGATTTTTGTGTGCACAGCTCCTATGCAGATCTATGTATCCCTCCGGTTACAGATGATAGTCGAACCTTCCATGTATTCCGGTCCACAGGTTACATGTTATCTCCTCCATCTGCCTGTAAGGAGAGCGAGCAGAGAGCGGAGTAACGTGTGGACTACACATGGTCGCATTAAAATGAAGGTGGCTCGCAGCACTCCAATTATGGACACTCGTAGAAGGGCACCAAGGTCAAAGTATTGACACACCCACAAAAGTCCTTGGCCAAGGAGTCCACTTGGAGAAAAACCTCAATAAAGAAAGGAAAATCAGTGAAAAAAAACTTAAAAGCTCCATTTATTCTGCCATAGATGCAACGTTTCAACCAGCCATAGGTCTTGTACTTGAAAAAGACCTATGGCTGATCGAAACGTTGCATCTATAGCAATATGAATGGAGCCTTGAATTTTTTTTCACCTGATTTTGGACGCTGTCTCCTTCCTTTATCGAGACTACACAGCGTCTGTCTGCATAGGAGCTGCATACACTAAAAATGTTCTTTGCTTATGTCTCCTGGGCTTGTTTGCTCTCGGCAGGAGGAGGTGGGACGCTGGTTTGTGCACCAGGATAAGGAGCGGCGGTCTCTGCAGCGGAATAGCGGGGAGCGGTTATTTCCTAACGCAGATCGGGGAAGCCGCTACGCCGTGCAGATTGAAGGGTTTCTCAACAACACGGGCATCGGACATACGAGCGAGCTCAGCCTGACGTGGGACCGCACCGGTGTACATGGCGGCAGTGTAAGTGATTAGGCTGGTGGTGACGGTCTCCTAAGAGGGACCTCAGGTCATGAACTGAGGTTCATGATCTGATGTCCCTCTTCGGAGACCCTCACTGATCCTAAAAATTAACACCTACGTCCCTGTTTTTTGGAGTGTGCAATTAGGCTGACCGCAGTGATCCGGGGAAAAACATGCTACAGCATTTCTGCGCCCCCTTTATTCCTGACCTCCATCAGAGTGGTGGTAGATCTTAGCATCAGTTTGGAAAACCGGGACTGTCCCGTATGACTGGGATATGCCAAAATTGGCCAACGCGATCCCAAAACACTAGGAGAGCGTTGACTACTTTGCCTCCAGCTTTTCCGGTGGCCTGTTACCTGTAACATCATGCACCATACTTTACATTTCCACTTTGTGCTCCTCTTCTCCTTTTGCTGCGCAGGAGATCTCCTTCCTTTTTTTGGAGCCCCATCGGTCTGAGAATTGCTACTACACGTCCTGTCTGGCCTGCCTTGCCGATCAGAGCTGCGGCTGGTGCTCTAAGACTCGAAGCTGTCACCACCGACTAGGAAGCGAATGGGCCAAGTTCTGCCATGATATCCCCTTAATCCTCTCACCGGGAAATTGTCAGCTGTGCGAGGAATACCGGGACTGCGAAGCCTGCAGCGAGGTGAGTGATAGCCCAGTGCTGCCAGGGTGAGCCAGCAGGCAAATTACGGGGTGATGCCAATATATTGTTTCCTTCTAGGACCAGTACTGCGAGTGGCAAGTGCACAGCAATAAGAAGGGGGACTCGCTGTGTAGCCGAAGAGGGCGCGTGAACGGCTCTATACGTTCAGCCAAGGACTGTCCTCGGGCCTGTCATCAGTAAGGGTTCTCTAAATATTCATCCAAGAAAACATACTAAAAGAGGATAAGCTCAGGTCCCAACTCTAGATCCATATACTTTTTTCTTTTGCACCATTGTGCAGACAATGAACACAACGCTGGAGCCCCTTCATGCTGGGATCATAAAGTGATGGTATATTACAAAGATATACCATCACGTTATAAATGGAAAATCCCATCATGGGTGATTAGTTTTTGCTCTTATTTTATTCCTGCTTTTCCCCTAAGTATTCAGTTTTTTAATTCGTGTAAATCCGACATACTGTTCCAGAGATATGGCCTTTTTTTATTTAGTGCTACGTTTCATGGTCTTTACGAGGGGGTGGAGCTAATAGGATCCTCGGGGGCGTGTCTTTATCCAGTCTGCATAATAACCATGTGAGCCACGCCTCCTTGTAAAGACTAAAAATTAGCACTAAATAAATATCTCTGGAACCATATGGCGGATTTACAAAAAACGGAATAATCAGGGGAACAGCGGGAAGAAAATAAGAGCAGAAACAGGTCACTTATGTCCTGGTGACAGATCCTCCTTTAAGGTAATCGTTTTACTAGAAGAACCTCTCTTTCAAATGAAACCATTATGACGATCATATGATCAACCACCAGGCACATAATTACTCTGTTGGGCAATGGCTCCTAAGGGGAGGTCCCAAGGGCAGACCCCTCCCATAAGGTGTCCATGTTTTGTTTATGGGCATTTGAAAAGGGCTCGTCTTTATGGGACAACTCCTTTTAACCCCTTTAAAGCCCATGACGTACTAATACACGTCTGTGCCCTGGGCTTTAAGAGCCTGACCCGAATTTGTACATCTTCGCGATCGCGCGCGCACACAGGCTGTGTGGGCGCGATCGCCACCGGGTGTCAGCTGATTGTCACAGCTGACAATCAGCTATGTGCAGGGAGCGGTCCCGCAGCGCTCCCGGCACATTAACCCCCGCAATGCTGCGATCGAAGTCGATCGCAGCATTGCGGTGGCTAAGGGGAGGTGATCGGCATACTCGCCTCCTCTTCCGGCCTCCAGCGCGGTCTGCCGCAGCTTCCCGATGTCGTCATGACAACATCCGGGTCACCAGACAGCAGGAAGATTGTTTGGTCATGCGCAGTGCATGACCAAACAATCTTATCACTGTGCAGCGCTGACTGCCTGCATAGCACAGGGATGGTGCTCCATCCCTATGCTATGCAGGCGATCAGAATAAAAAAAAGTGAAAGTCCCATAGTGGGACAAAGTAAAAAAACTCTCAGAAAGTGAAAAAAAAAAAAATTGTAAAAATATAAAAAAAAAAAAAATAATCCACTAAAATTAAAAATATAATGTACCCATCAATAAATATTATTATGAAAAAAACCAAACAAACAATAAAAGTACACATATTTGGTATCTCCGCGTCCATAACGACCTGACCTATAAAACTGTTCCACTAGTTAACCCCTTCAGTGAACACGGTAAAAAAAAAAAAAAAAAAACGAAGCAAAAAACAATGCTTTATCATACCGCCAAACAAAAAATTAAATAACACGCGATCAAAAAGAAGAATATAAATAAAAATGGTACCGCTGAAAACGTCATCTTGTCCCGCAAAAAACAAGCCGCCATACAGCTCCATCAGCCGAAAAATCAAAAAGTTATAGCTCTCAGAATAAAGCGATGCAAAAAAATAATTTTTTCTATAAAATAGCTTTTATTGTGTAAAAGTGCAAAACATAGAAAAACGATATAAATGTGGTACCGCTGTAAACGTACTGACCCGAAGAATAAAGCTACCTTATCAATTTTGCCACACGCGGAGTAGAATAAAAAAAACAATTCCTGAATTGTTGGTTTTTGTTTATTCTGCCTCCCAAAAGCTGGAATAGAAAGCTATCAAAAAATGTCACGTGCATGAAAATGGCTCCAATAACAACGTCAACTCATCCCCCAAAAAACGAGCCGTCACATGACTGTCTGCCAAAATCTGGAAAAATTATAGCTCTCAAACTATAGCGATGCTAAAACTAGATTTTACAAAATGTGTCTTTTAGTGTGTGACAGCTGTCAGTCATAAAAACCCGATATGATTCTGGTATCGCTGTAATCACACCGACCCGAAGAATAAAGTCGTCTAATCACTTATACCGCACGAGGAACGGCGTAAAAAATAAACGCTAGGGCTGGGGTTGGGGTTGTGCTAATGTTAGGGTTGGGGTTTTTTTTTTTTTTTACTTTTGAAAAAAAAAATGATGACGATATGGCAACTAGTGTTGAACGCAAGTGCTCGCTACTTGAGTTTGCATTGGGTGCTCGGGTATGCACTGAGTATCGCGGGTGCTCGAGTCTCCGCCCATATGCTTCGCGGCCAAAAAAAACTCGCAGGGATTGCCTGCCATGCACGAGCGATCCCTTCATGGTTTTTTGGGGTGTCTAATAACCGTGAAACATGCGGGCGGGGACTCGAGCATTTCACTCGAGCACCCGTGATACATGGTGCATACCTGAGCACCCGATGCAAACTCAAGTAGTGAGCACTTGCGCTCAAGAGTAATGACAACTTATTCAATATGATGACCTAATGTCATCAAATTCTGTGTCGTAACTCTGGGTTCAAAATGTTCACTATACCCCTTGAAAAAATCCTTGAGGGGTGCAGTTTCCAAAATGGGGTCACTTGTGGGGGGTTTCCACTGTTTAGGCACATCAGGGGCTCTCCAAACGCGACATGGCGTCCGCTCTCGATTCCAGCCGATTTTGCGTTCAAAAAGTCACACAGTGCTCCTTCCCTTCTGAACTCTGCCGTGCGCCCAAACACTGTATTTTCCCCACATATGGGGTATTGGCGTACTCAGGAAAAATTGCACAAAAGTTTTTGGGGTCCATTTTCTCCTCTTACCCTTGTGAAAATAAAAAAATTGGGGCTAAAACATCATTTTTGTGGAAAAAGTTTGATTATTTTTATTTTCACGGCTCCATGTTACAAACTTCTGTAAAGGACTTGGGGGTTCAAGGTGCTCACCACACATCTAGATAAGTTCCCTGAGGGGTCTAGTTTCCAAAATGGTGTAACTTGTTGGGGGTTTCCACTGTTTAGGCACATCAGGGGCACATCCGCTAATTATTCAAGCAAATTTTACAATCAAAAAGTCAAATGGCGCTCCTTCCCTTCCGAACCCTGCCACGCGCCCAAACAGTTGTTTTCCCCCACATATGGGGTATCTGCTAACTCAGGAGAAATTGCACAACAAACTGCATAGTGCAATTTCTTCTGTTACCCTTATGAAAATGCAAAAGTGGGGGCTGAAAAACATTTTTGTGGGAAAAATGTGAAAATTTTATTTGTATGGCTCAATGTTATAAACTTCTGTGAAGCACCTTGGAGGTTCAAGGTGCTCACCACACATCCAGATAAGTTACCTGAGGGGTCTAGTTTCCAAAATGGTGTCACTTGTGGGGGGTTTCCACTGTTTAGGCACATCAGGGGCTCCCCAAATGCAACCTGGCGTCCGCTAATTATTCAAGCAAATTTTACATTCAAAAAGTCAAATGGCGCTCCTTCCCTTCCGAGCCCTGCCGTGCGCCCAAACTATGGTTTTCCCCCACATATGGGGTATCTGCTTACTCAGGAGAAATTGCACAACAAATTTTGGGGTCCATTTTTTACTGTTACCCCTGCGAAAATAAAAAAAATTGGGTCTAAAATAACATTTTTGTGAAAAAAGTTAAATGTTAATTTTTTTCTTCCACATTCCAAAAATTCCTGTGAAGCACCTGAAGGGTTAATAAACTTCTTGAATGTGGTTTTGAGCATCTTGAGGGGTGCAGTTTTTAGAATGGTGTCACTTTTGGGTATTTTCTGTCATAAAGACCCCTCAAAATCACTTCAAATGTGCTGTGGTCCCTAAAAAAATGGTTTTGTAAATTTTGTTGGAAAAATGGTCAACTTTTAACCCTTATAGCTCCCCAATAAAAAAAAAATCTTGGTTCCAAAATTGTGCTGATGTAAAGTAGACATGTGGGAAATGTTATTTATTAACTCTTTTGTGTGACATATCTCTCTGATTTAAGGGCATGAAAATTCAAAGTTTGAAAATTGCAAAATTTTCGCAAAATTTCCTTTTTTTTCACAAATAAACGCAAGTGATATCGAAGAAATTTTACCACAATCATGAAGTACAATATGTCACGAAAAAACAATCTCAGAATCAGGGGGATCCGTTGAAGCGTTCCAGAGTAATTACCTCATAAAGTGACAGTGGTCAGAATTGTAAAAATTGGCCTGGTCATTAACGTGCAAACCACCTTGGGTTGTAAAGGGGTTAAACCCCTTAGAGACTTGGCCATTTTTTTTTCCTTTTTATCTTTTCCTCATCCACCTTCCTCCAATATTCAGAACATTTTTACTTTTCTATAGACATAGCATAAGAGGGATCGTAGCAAAGACGGCGTATATTGTGTTCTGGCACAGGCGCCCCATACTGTCTGTCCGCACCAGGTAAAATAGGAGTACCTGTCTATTTGCTGTGGCCAGATACGGTCAAATGGGGAAGCCGGGCTGCCTTGATTCCATAACTCCCATAGAAACTAATGGAAGTTACAAAAATGGCAAAGCTCGGCGAGCAATGGTCATAATTAATTTAAAGGGGTTTTCAACTTCAAGGAAAGTAGTCCCCAAATGCTTTAAAATAATTAAAAAAGCAGTTTTGGCTGCAGCTATGACGTCACGTCGAGAGCTCACATCACCGCTGCAGCCAGTCATTGCCACAGTCAGTGGTGATGCACACTGTCGACTTGACCAATGCAACCAAAACAGAGACCGGAGTGCCGGTGTTGGACAAAGGGAGGGCACGTTTAATGCATTTGGGAACCACTTAACCCTTTTAAGCTTTGCAGGTGTCTACGCCAGGAGGATTTATTTAACAGTGTGTTTTTACGCTCTACTTCTAGGCGTAAGACCTGCTCCGAATGCCTGTCTAACTCCAGTCACTGCGCCTGGTGCCAGTCTACGGGCAGCTGCTTCTATTTTGCCGCGTACCTCGCCAAGTATCCTTATGGTGACTGTCGAGACTGGTACGACAGGTGAGTGGCCCAGGCATTTGCTCATCACCCTTTATGTGATATCCGTGCTCGGGTTTATATAAATAATACAGCAGAGTGTGAGCACCCCTTTAGGGACGAAAAATTCTAAACAACATATTACCCCGAGGGTAAATAGACCCTATTTAAGGGATATGCTAAAAAATAACTTTTATTAATTTTCATTAAAAGCATAAAAAGCACACATATAGATCCCCCAACTAGCTTCGCCTATACAGGCTTCTTCAGGGTGTATAGTTATGGCCCCCTGAGGAAGCCTGTATAGGCGAAGCTAGATATGTATGCTTCTTACATTCTTTAGTGGTTCCTGTAGGAAACAGAAGTGAATATTTAAAAACTGTCACATAGAATCATGGACTGCAGCCATGATCTATATGTATGATAGAAAGGTTGAATATTTGCAGCTGGCAGGATGGGGACTCCGATACCAGGAAATTCCCTCAAATACTGGAATAACACAGGTCCACTATAGTAGTTTTAAAGATTGACCACTTTTACTGAAAATTATTTTTTAGCGTATCCTTTAAATCGGGTTTATATACAGGGGCCATTCGTGCCGCTCATAATTGCCCCTTTTCTTCCCTCTTGTCCATCCAGCGTTCACTCGGTGCCTCAGTGCATGGATTGCTCCAGGTTTAACACCTGTCGGGAGTGTTTGCAGAATTTCGAGTGCGGCTGGTGCGGAAACATCGACAACCCAACGATGGGAAGGTGAGTCGGCACCCATAGATGTGAAACACCCCCAGCTTCTGCTCAGCTCCTGACACGATCGGTTTCTGTCCAGGTGCTTCTCCGGTGATTATTCAGGGGTCCGGGGCAATACCACCTGCTCTCGTGAATTGTCCTTCTCTGGGCTCGTAGCCGAACCTGCCGAGTGGTCCTACGACTCCTGTCCGGATGTCGATGAGTGTAGACTGGGAATGGCCACTTGCCACAAAGATGCCACCTGCAGGAACACGCCGGACTCCTACGAGTGCCACTGTGACCGCGGATACACAGGAGACGGAGTCACCCACTGCAATCAGACGTGAGCTCGACTCCATAGTATCATCCTGTATGATTATTATTTTTTAAATTTAGCTAATGATGCATTTTTTTTTTTTTGCACACTTGTAGATGTTTTAATGAATGCTCCCACGGATCGTGCAGTGGGCCCCCGTCCTACTCCTGCCTGTGTGACCTCGGGTGGACATCCAACCAGACCAGCGTCATAGAGAGCGGAGTGGAGTGCAGCGTGGACTGTGCCTGCAATTTCCACAGCACCTGCACCCAAGGGCCTGGCATATGCGATTCCTGCCAGGGTAAGAGGTGACCCGTTTGGCACAGTGCCGTGTCTGTCACATTTCCGTAGGGGAATTTTACTTTTTCTCTTTTCCAGATTGGACTCAAGGCGCTCGGTGCCAGGAGTGCAAACCTGGCAGCTATGGAAGTGCCACCCAGAAGCCCGGGTGCCAGGAATGCGCCTGCAACAAACACGGGACGCCTGACATGGGCTACTGCAACCGCGAAACGGGCATATGCTACTGCACGGACAACACGCAGGGAGAACACTGCGACAAATGTGGCCCTGGGTATTACGGGGATCCCAGGTACGCAGCTGTGAGTCAACAAGCCACAGGGTCCACACAATGGTTAATCAACATATTTAGCAAACATTCATTGTTCCACAGAGCAATAGAAGACAACAATCAGGGTTATACAAATACTGGTCTGACCTTCCCCAGCCGCAGAAATACATATACATTTACAAGTCAACAGAAACACAATAGTGTATTTTTCTTGGATTAACAAATCTAAACGTCTGGCTGATAAAGATTATAAGCTGTGTGGTCACAACAGCCTATTGCTTTTCTTTGCCAGATGGGACCGAGTCCAATTAATCCGAATTTGTTTTCCTAGAAATGGCGGCACGTGTTACCTGGAGTGCCAGGGTCGGCAGCTGCTTTCCAAGGTGACGTCCTCCGCACTCGGCTCCCCCGGAGGTTCCTACTGTCTGTGGATGCTGAGCGTGTCTTCTCACACAGAGCCGTGCCACCCCGAAGCCAATTGCCCACGGCTCAGCCTCAGTCTGCAGCCGGACTTCAACATCCCGTGCACGGTGAGCCACGGTTCTCCTTCTTCCTCATCACGCTGGGTACACTTATGTCTCTTTCTTTATCGTCTGCCGGTCACATTCTTCTCATCTTTAGCACAGTTATGTCTACGTTTTCGATGGGATTCCTGCATTCCTGGACACCGGACTCCTGCAGTCCGATCGCAGCTTGTTGGGAGCGTTTTGTGGACGAGGTCGGGGAGAAGCACCACTTACAGTGGAGGCGACAACGGGTAACTGTGACTACTACCATGTAGAGGGGGTCCCATAGCCAAGGCCTCGGTAAATGCCCACCCTGGAGCACGTCTAATAGTTTTGCTGTTCTGTATTTGATTAGGTGTTCTCGTCGTATATTATGAAGCAAACAACACCGAACCAAGTGGTTTTAATGCCACGTACAAAGTGCACGAATGTCATCCGCCGTGTGGACCCAACAAGGTGTGCCGAGGTCAGAGCTGCGTCTGTAGAAGTCCTCTGTCTGGTCCGTCCTGCCTGCGCAATGTGTGTCCCCGAAACTGCTCCGTGGAGGAAGAGAAGGGTTTCTGCAAACAGGTGACGACCCCCTCCGGCCCTTCATGCTGACACCCTCAGTGTATTTAAGCATTAAAGGGATTATTTGTACACGTAACATTTTTGGAACCGCTGGGATCCCACACCTATGTTGAGCTGCTCACAGCCAAAGACTGCTCCGTTCTCAAACATCTATGGTATAGCTTGTGTATAAATGTCTGAGATGGTACAGCCTTATCATGGCAATCCGTGCCACCCTATACGTACTCGGAGTGAAGTCAGGAGCGATCTGGACGAAGGAGCAGAATTCCCAAAATGATCCTTCGATCTGCACAAGAAGATCGTCGTCCTCGGCAGCGCATTGACCTGCATAAATAGGATTTGTGCTGCTAAGAACATTGGCAGCCTATCAGCACTCAGCCATCTATTATTACAGATCGGTCATCCTGTGTAAACAGGCTATTAAACAGTGGATAACCAACAAACGTGTTGGCTGTCGCTTAGCAAATTAATAGGATGTGAATGAGCACACTCAATCGCATCTGTGGCAGCGAGTGCGCTGGGCCGAGTGGCAGCGAGCACATTCAGCAGTGTCTGTGGTGGCGAGCGCGTATAGCAGTTTCTGTGGCGGCGATTGTCCTGGGCCGGTTCTGTGGCGGCGATTGCCCTGGGCCGGTTCTGTGGCGGCGATTGCCCTGGGCCGGGTCTGTGGCGGCGAGCTCCCTGGGCCGGGTCTGTGGCGGCGAGCTCCCTGGGCCGGGTCTGTGGCGGCGATCGCCCTGGGCCGGGTCTGTGGCGGCGATCGCCCTGGGCCGGGTCTGTGGCGGCGATCGCCCTGGGCCGGGTCTGTGGCGGCGATCGCCCTGGGCCGGGTCTGTGGCGGCGATCGCCCTGGGCCGGGTCTGTGGCGGCGATCGCCCTGGGCCGGGTCTGTAGCGGCGATCGCCCTGGGCCGGGTCTGTGGCGGCGATCGCCCTGGGCCGGGTCTGTGGCGGCGATCTCCCTGGGCCGGGTCTGTGGCGGCGATCTCCCTGGGCCGGGTCTGTGGCGGCGAGCTCCCTGGGCCGGGTCTGTGGCGGCGAGCTCCCTGGGCCGGGTCTGTGGCGGCGATTGCCCTGGGCCGGGTCTGTGGCGGCGATTGCCCTGGGCCGGGTCTGTGGCGGCGATTGCCCTGGGCCGGGTCTGTGGCGGCGATTGCCCTGGGCCGGGTCTGTGCCGGCAAGCTCCGTGGCCAGGTCTGTGGCAGCGAGCTCCCAACGCCAGGCCCGTATCTCGCCTGTTTATAGAGTTAGCGACCTTTTACATAAACAACACCTTTGTCTTTTTATACAGACGCTCGGCGCTTGCTTTTGTTCTCCCGGTTATGCTGGAGAAGACTGTTCTGTTCGCTTGGATTCTGGGAGGATCGTGTGGGAAAGTCTCATGGACCCCCAGCTCACAGCGGTAAGCCATTTTTTCCCCATTTAAATCTTACATTGAAAGTATCTTTCCCGTGTCAGAAAACACCTCTTTCCTGGCTGCAGTTTGTTTAAAAAAAAACAACTAACAAAGAAATGGTGCTTTACTCACCCTCCCTGGATCTGGCACTGAGTGTTCACCACTGCTCCATTTTCTGCTATTGTCTACAGTGCTGCAGACAATCAGTGCAGTGACTCTGCGCGAGTCGCCCAGAGCTGCTAAGCTCACTGATTGGCTGCAGACACTGGGAGCAGAGGCAGAGACTCAGCTCTGAACCTGGGGAGGGTGGCTAAAGCTCTTTTTTTTTTTTGTTTGTTTGTTTTCTTCAAAACCAGAAACCCTTTAAGAAAATCTGATCCCCAGTCTTTTGTACCCTGCATTGATAACACATTGTGTTCTCAGGATACAGCGAGTCGCTTCTTACACCGGCTGGGTCACACCATGGTGGAGGGACCGGATAACACCCTCTGGATGTTCGGGGGTCTGTCTTTAAGAGATGGCGTGCTGGGTAGTGTCTACAGGTAACCTTCCGGTTGTTGTGTACCGCATTGCTCTGCACCTGTTCTGCAGACGCCATCTGATGTCTCTTTTCCTGAAGGTACTCCATCTCCGAGCGCCGCTGGACCCAGATGTTAGCGGGGACCGAGGGCGGGGGTCCCGGGCCGAGTCCTCGTTACTTCCACGCCGCTGCTTACAATCCCCTCCGCAATGCCATGTATA
Organism: Phyllobates terribilis; assembly: GCF_046119375.1. NCBI lineage: Eukaryota > Metazoa > Chordata > Amphibia > Anura > Dendrobatidae > Phyllobates > Phyllobates terribilis. The sequence goes on along the minus strand of NW_027362772.1, from coordinate 63,164,270 downwards.
TCATGGGCGGCCTCACAAACTACGGGGCCTTCAGTGACTTCTGGGTGTTAAACCTCACTACCCTACAGTGGAGGAAGGAGCTGGTGAGAGCGCGGCGTCTAGGCGATGGGGGCACCTACATTCAGTGCAGGTCCCAGAGGTCGTAGAGTGATTGTTGATCTGTAATGAGGACATCTTGGTTTCTTTCCCTCAGGATCCCGTCCTGCCGTCCGTCGCTGGCCACACCCTCACCCCACGTCGCGGATCCTCGCTAATGCTGATTGGTGGATATTCGCCCGAGACCGGATTCAATAATCGGGTGCTGGAATATAACATTGACCTGGAAATCTGGAACGTGGGGCATCACACCGGCACGCCGCCCACCGGTCAGTTCGGTGGCCATCCTTTATATTGTTATGGGACTTTATTGGAAAACTGTAAATGACCCCTCTTATTTATCCGTCTATTGCAGGTCTGTACGGTCATTCAACCGTGTACCACGAGGCCACTGACGCCTTTTATGTCTTTGGCGGCCATCGATTCCACGTGGAGGCCGTGACCCCTTCCCCAGAGCTGTACAGCCTCTACTACCCCAACCTGACTTGGAGCTTGCTCGCCCCCTCTCAGGGACGAAAGGTACTGCCAGAGACCGCACGGCCTCCTATGTCCCCCCACACGACCTCCTGTGTCCACCCGCACAGTGAGAGAAGCTGATGAAAATCTAGTCGGCACATGACCGTCCCTGTGATCCAACAATGGAGGGAAATCCTTACCGGTCGAAGAGTAACTGGAGAAATTGAGTTCAAGCCCAGGAGACCCCTGAGATGATGAGGCAGAGCGTCGTAACGAGAACTGAGTGGCTTTTCAGTTAGATAGATCTGCTATCCAATTTTTGCACCAATGTAACATCTTTAGTGCCCTAGACCACCAGGGGTGTAGGCAGTAGCCCTAGACCATCAGGGATTTATTATGTAGCCCTCCAGTTTCCTAGACCATCAGGGATGTAAGCAGCAGCCCACCAGTGATCTAGACCACCAGTGATGTTAGGGTGTAGCCCTCCAGTGCCTTAGATTGCCAGGGATGTGGGCAGTAGCCTTCCAGTGCCCTAGCCCACCTGGGATGTAAGCAGCAGCCCTCCATTACCCTATTCCACCAGGGATATAAGCAGTAGTCCTCCAATGCCCTGAACACCAGGGATGTAGGCAGAAGTCCCCCAGTGCTCTAGACAATCAGAGATGTGTGTGTGTCTATATATATATATATATATATATATATATATATATATATATAATAGGAATTTTGCCATCCTGATCGCGCACATCAGAAAATTTTTTGGGGCCTTTTTTTTCTACTCCATGGAAAGTGGTAACGTTACAATACTACAGGACTGTGCGGCGGCTAATCCTCATGCGGATCGGATGCACAACTCGCAGATATTTCTGTGGATTTAATGACAACACCCGAACGTCGCTCTCACCTGTGGGTCTCGTGGTCGACGGAGCTGGTCGTCTTGTGGCTGCTTCTGTCAGTGATTCATATAGTAAACCGAGAGGACTCATGCATTTTCTCCTTTTATTTTTTGTCAGCCCCTGTCCCATTTCTTCCACGTCGCTGCTGTGTTAAAGGACACGATGATTGTAGTGGGAGGTCGCACCGAGCACCGGGAGTACAGTAACCAGGTTCTCTTCTACCAGATTCATTGCAATGCCTGGATAAGGCCTAACAGGACGGGTAAGGAGGGGACGAGGGTTGTGCTTTACCATGTCGGGGTCCGTAGCTTCCATTATGCAGCTGTCAATCACTCTGTACGGCTCGATTGCCCAGCGTTGTAAGTCTGTGATCTCTCATTTCCTGATATCTTCTCCTTTCCTTAGATCTCATATTGGGCATCCCGATGAACGAGTCAATAGGACACGCCGTGGCCGTGGTGGGTGGACAGCTCTACATCTCAGGAGGGTTTAACGGTGTGGCCCTGGGCCGCATGGTGACGTTGTCTGTACCTTCGGACCCCTGCATGCTGTTCAGCTCTCCGTCCTCCTGCAATCAGAGCTCCGGCAGTTGCGTTTGGTGCCAGTACAGCTGCATGTCAGCCGACATCGCAGAAAGGTAAGATGGCGAGCGCGGTGCCGGAGCTAATAGATGAACAACACGAGCCTGCTGCTTCCCCCGACTGCCGCCGCTGACCCCGTCCCCCCCCCCACTTCGGCCCTTCTTATAGTAATACTTCTCTCTCTGGGACTTTTTTTTTTTTGCAGGCGCAGTTGCTCCCAGACTTTTTCCTCTTGCTTCCCATTGCCGAGATCTGCAGATGAGTGCAGGAGACTGAAGACGTGCAGCGAGTGTCTGGCACAGCACCCGCGCTCCATGAGTGCGCAGCTGAGCATGGTGAGGACGGCATAGTTGCCACCTGTTCACATGGGCCAATAAAGCATTTACTTTCCTGTTTTGGAATCAGGGGTGGAGTGCTGCCTGTTTTTTGAGGATTTGTTTTAATCCTTGCACTTACAGCCTTTTGGGACATTTGGGCTAATCATCAAAATCCTCTGCTGGCAGCTCCTTCTGTAATTTTCGACCAATTACGGAAACAAGTCCGGAGATGCTGGTCAACACGATAACAGGAGGTTGCATGTTGCTCATACTACTGTGAGCAGCCTGCATAGTTTAAACATGCTCCCATCGAGCATATTCGGAACGTCATTGGTCGGCGATTGCACAGGAGCTGCCAGCAGCGGATCTTGATGATTTTCCCAAGTGCATTTAGCGGCAGTGTATTTCAGGCCATTCATCCGATCTCCTTGTCCTCTCTCAGGGTGCCCCGCGCTGTAAGTGGTGTACGAACTGTCCGGAGGGCGCCTGTATCGGCAGTGATGGGAGCTGCACTTCAGAAAACGACTGTCGGATCAACCAGCGGGAGATATTCCTGGCCAGCAACTGCTCTGAGATCTCGTGCGAGGCGTCTGATTGCCACAAGTGCATCGCCTCCGGGAAGTGCATGTGGACCCGACAGTTTAAACGAACAGGTGCCAGCGAGCGGCTCGTCTATTCCTGCCCCCTTCACCCGGTCCAATCTCTCCTGCTAATCTCGCTCCTCTCCCTCCTAGGTGAGACCCGTCGGATCCTGAGTGTGCAGCCCACCTACGACTGGACTTGCTTCAGCCACTCGCTGCTTAATGTGTCTCCGATGCCGGTGGAGTCTTCTCCGCCACTTCCATGTCCCACTCCATGTTACAACCACAGCACCTGCCACGAGTGTCTCAGCTCTAAGGGGGCCGACGGTGGATGGCAGCAGTGTGTGTGGAGCATCGCATTAAAGCAGGTAAGTCATTGCTGCAGAATAGTCAAAATAAATCCAGAAATTTACTGGTTATATTGATAGTCAGAGCTGCACTCACTATTCTGCTGGTGCAGTCACTGTGTACATACATTACATTACTGATCCTGAGTTACATCCTGTATTATACCCCAGAGCTGCACTCACTATTCTGCTGGTGCAGTCACTGTGTACATACATTACATTACTGATCCTGAGTTACATCCTGTATTATACTCCAGAGCTGCACTCACTATTCTGCTGGTGCAGTAACTGTATACATACATTACATTACTGATCCTGTACTGATCCTGAGTTACATCCTGTATTATACTCCAGAGCTGCACTCACTATTCTGCTGGTGCAGTCACTGTGTACATACATTACATTACTGATTCTGAGTTACATCCTGTATTATACTCCAGAGCTGCACTCACTATTCTGCTGGTGCAGTCACTGTGTACATACATTACATTACTGATCCTGTACAGTCAGTATTGGACACTTTGAGGAATGTGTTATTTGGTGACTAATCTTTGTCCTCCTCTGTAGTGCATGAGCCCCACGTTCCTGCCCATGCGATGTGCTGCTGGTGCCTGCGGCAGGGTCCTGAGTGGAGCAGAGAATTGCTCGCCCTCTTGTTCCCGTCACACTCATTGCGCCGCCTGCATCCAGCACCCCCGCTGTGGCTGGTGCGCCAGGCGAGGAGGCAACGGGGAAGGGAGATGTCTTGAAGGAGGACTCGGTGGACCCACTCATGGTAAGCAATACCCGGGCTAGCTGTAATCTTTCAGACCCTGTGGACTTGTGATGGTGCATTGTATAATGCTGCTTGTTGGACACAGGTTTGGGGGAGCAGTGCAGTTCCTTGGAGTCTCACTGGGCCTTTATGTCCTGCCCCCCTGAAAACGAATGTCTGAACCAACATCACGACTGCAACGAAACACAGAACTGTAGTGACCTGCTGCACGGGTTCAAGTGCACGTGCAAAAAAGGATACACCCTGCACAAGTAAGAGCTCCGGCAATACTGTGTGAGGATAAAATACCAGACTGACTCTTTTCCTCCAAGAACATTGTTTTAAAAGAAACTAGAGCCCCTCTTCAGTATTGGAGGAAAGCGCTTGTTTCAGTGAGATCACCCAGATCGCCACCAATTAAAAGTTGACATGTCAAAACTTTTTGTTGGGCAGTGTAAGAGAACCTGTCTGACACTTGCTCAAAAAGATGAGTTAAATACCTTGTAGGAATCCCCGAGCTCTCCTCATTTTGCCACTTTTTTCCATTTTGTTGTACATCGCTCCATTGCAGAGATATTCACATTTGTTTCTTTTGAAGCGCAGCATGTGAAATCTCTGCTTGTGCACACCTGAGAGTTTCTTCAAACTTTTCTGTGGGCGTGTGCCCCCTTTCTCCCAGACTCTGCCAATCACAGCTTAGCAGTCTCAGGCGCTGCCGAGTAGTGATTGGCAGTGTGTTGGAGGGACGGGTGAAAGCACACGCCCCGAGAGAAGAGTCTGAAGAAACTCCCAATTGTGGTATAAGCAGAGATTTCACATACTGCGCTCCAGAAGAAATGTGAATATCTCTGCATAGGAGCTACGTAGAACAAAATGGAAAAGAGCGGCTGAATCGCAGGAGCTCAGGGATTTTAACAAAATATTTAACTCCAATTGTATTCATACTCATTCTCTTCTCTCTCCAGCGTTACAGGTCTGTGTCACCCTGTGTGTGAACATGGCTGTGTTAACGGAACCTGCGTGGAGCCCAACAGCTGCCGCTGTGACTTTGGTTACGTGGGGGAGAACTGCTCCGTGGCCTGCCGCTGTAACAAGCACAGTGACTGCGAGGGACTCGGGGCGGAGGATGTGTGTGTGCGGTGCCACAATAACACTATGGTAAGTTTATTATACCCTCAGGACTATTTCATTGTATTTTCAACTCGGTGTCTAATATTAATGCAGCTTACTACTGTGAAGCTTCCATACTGCTGCCGGCAAATATCACCGTGCAGCAAAAATAATACCCAGTAGTAGCACCAAATGTCACAAAACCTCTCCTGTGACACTAAATATGGCAGCCCAGGCCCAGACTGGCCTAGAAATGAATCAATGCACATTGCAGCACTGAGGTACCACAAGTCCCAGCAATGCAAACATATATAAATGCATGCTGCATCAAAAAGGTGCTATAAGTCTGATAACCTGTGAATAACTGCAACACTACTACAAGTCCCAGCATAACCTATGAATAAGTGCACATCACTGATACTTTTGGGCACCATAAGTCTCAGAATAGCTGTACAGAAGAAGCAGGGCTCACATGTCCCTGGAGGTGATGTGAGGGCAGGTCTGAAGGGCATCGCTGGGGGTCTCTTCTGCCGCAGTGGATCGCCTGTCTCTGGGGGTGATGTGAGGGCAGGTCAGAAGGGCATCGCTGGGGGTCTCTTCTGCCGCAGTGGATCGCCTGTCTCGGGGTGATTTGAGGGCAGGTCTGAAGGGCATCGCTGGGGGTCTCCTCTGCCGCAGTGGATCGCCTGTCTCTGGGGGTGATGTGAGGGCAGGTCTGAAGGGCATCGCTGGGGGTCTCCTCTGCCACAGTGGATCGCCTGTCTCTGGGGGTGATGTGAGGGCAGGTCTGAAGGGCATCGCTGGGGGTCTCCTCTGCCGCAGTGGATCGCCTGTCTCTGGGGCTGATGTGAGGGCAGGTCTGAAGGGCATCGCTGGGGGTCTCCTCTACCGCAGTGGATCGCCTGTCTCTGGGGCTGATGTGAGGGCAGGTCTGAAGGGCATCGCTGGGGGTCTCCTCTGCCACAGTGGATCGCCTGTCTCTGGGGGTGATGTGAGGGCAGGTCAGAAGGGCATCGCTGGGGGTTTCCTCTGCCGCAGTGGATCGCCTGTCTCTGGGGGTGATGTGAGGTTAAGTCAGAAGGGCATTGCGGGGGAAGGGGGGGTCTCTTTGTACTAAATCACTTGTCCATGGGGGGTGATGTGAAGGCAGGTCTGAAGGGCATCATGGGGGGTCTCCTCTGCGCACTGGATCACTTGTCCCCGGGGGTGATGTGAGGGCAGGTCAGAAAGGCTACACTGGGGGTCTCCTCTGGATCCCGTCCTGAGCACATGGTCGGGCTGTTCTGTGTATTGGCTCATCGTCCTCCCTGCGCTTCTCTTGTCTCTGACCTCTAGGGGGAGCACTGTGAGAAGTGTAAGCCGCTTTTTGTGGGATCGGCTATAAATGGCGGTAACTGTCGCCCCTGTCTGGACTTCTGCCGTGGGAACAGCGAGGTGTGTATGACCATGGAGGAGTATGAGAAAACCCTGAAGGAACCGGACAAGTATTCCCTGGACCCCGACAAGGTGGGTGTGCATACAGGCAGTCCTATGTAAATGTTTCTCACGTTAGATCTCCTGGACTGATGTCTGTGTCCCTTGTGCCTGCAGATCCCGACCTGGGTGAGTCAGGGCCCCACCGAGGACACCGCCCTGTGCGTGAACTGTCAGAATAACAGCCTGGGGGACAAGTGCGAGGGGTGTCTGCCTGGGTACTTCTTACTGGACAAGCGCTGCACCAAGTGAGTGTGAACTGTGCCTTGTTTGCAATTCTGTTATTGCACTTTGTTGCCACTAGATGGTAGCACTACATCTCCAGAAATGACCTGTGCTCCAGTATAACCAGTTCCTATCACAGCTCTTTCCTATGTGGTGTAATGGGGGATCCGCTCCTGTCTTCTTTATGGCTTTGCATTCTCTGACCCCTTTTTCTCACCCTGCGGCTCCCTCTCGCCTTATATCTTCCACAGATGTCAGTGTAATGGTCACGCTGACACCTGCAACGAGCTGGACGGAACCAACTGCCCCTGCAGTAACAACACCGAGACCCAGAACTGTCAGAACAGCGCGGACAAGAAGGACTGCTACAAGTACCAGGTACTGGGACACTACAGGCTGCTGCAGAACCTCATAATACACCTCGGCTGCTGCAGAACCTCATAATACACCTCGGCTGCTGCAGAACCTCATAATACACCTCAGCTGCTGCAGAACCTCATAATACACCCCAGCTGCTGCAGAACCTCATAATACACCCCAGCTGCTGCAGAACCTCATAATACACCCCAGCTGCTGCAGAACCTCATAATACACCTCAGCTGCTGCAGAACCTCATAATACACCTCAGCTGCTGCAGAACCTCATAATACACCTCAGCTGCTGCAGAACCTCATAATACACTCCAGCTGCTGCAGAACCTCATAATACACCTCAGCTGCTGCAGAACCTCATAATACACCTCAGCTGCTGCAGAACGTCATAATGCACCTCAACTGCTGCAGAACCTCATAATACACCTCAGCTGCTGCAGAACCTCATAATACACCTCAGCTGCTGCAGAGCCTCATAATACACCTCAGCTGCTGCAGAGCCTCATAATACACCTCAGCTGCTGCAGAACCTCATAATGCACCTCAGCTGCTGCAGAACCTCATAATGCACCTCAGCTGCTGCAGAACCTCATAATGCACCTCAGCTGCTGCAGAACCTCATAATGCACCTCAGCTGCTGCAGAACCTCATAATACACCTCAGCTGCTGCAGAACGTCATAATACACCTCAGCTGCTGCAGAACCTCAATACACCTCAGCTGCTGTAGAACGTCATAATACACTACAGCTGCTGCAGAACATCATAGTACACCTCAGCTGCTGCAGAACCTCATAATACACCTCAGCTGCTGCAGAGCCTCATGATACACCTCAGCTGCTGCAGAGCCTCATGATACACCTCAGCTGCTGCAGAGCCTCATGATACACCTCAGCTGCTGCGGAAATCTCATGATACACCTCAGCTGCTGCTGAGCCTCATAATACACCTCAGCTTCTGCAGAATCTCAATACACCTCAGCTGCTGCAGAACCTCATGATACATATCAGCTGCTGCAGAACCTCATAATACACCACAGCTGCTGCAGAACCTCATAATACACCTCAGCTGCTGCAGAGCCTCATGATACACCTCAGCTGCTGCGGAAATCTCATGATACACCTCAGCTGCTGCAGAGCCTCATAGTACACCTCAGCTTCTGCAGAATCTCATAATACACCTCAGCTGCTGCAGAACCTCATGATACATATCAGCTGCTGCGGAGCCTCATAATTTACATACAGAAGGTTTCCTTAGCGGTGTCCTTTACACTTTCTCCGATATATATCTGGTTCTTCTTGTTATGTGTCTTGCAGTGTGCCAAGTGTAAGGACTCCTTCCATGGGAATCCGGTGAACGGCCGGCAGTGTTACCGCCTCATGACTGTAGAGCAGGAATACTGCTTTGATCCAACTTCCCAGAGTAACTGCTTCCACGAGCCCAACATCCAGAACCTGCCCTACGGCCGCAGCGTCTTTTTCGGGGTGCAGCCCAAGTTTACCAACGTGGACATCAGAGTCACCGTGGATGTGACGTTTGGCTGTGTGGACGTCTTCGTCTCCACCTCCCCGGAGACCTTTGCCGTCAACGTCAACCTAATAACAGGGGTCCACTCCGTCCGAATAGCTGACGGCGAAGCATCAGGAGGCCCTGAGCCCCTCACTGCAGGCCTGGCTAACGACAGCGCGTGGATTGCCGTCAGTAAATCCTCTTGGCTTCGCGAGGAACGTCCCAAAGGTCTGATCACCTACATTACAGTCCGCAACCAACAGACAGTCCTGATTGTTCGGGGGGTCCGAGACCGGGTGGTCATCACTTACCCCCACGAGCTGCACACCCTGAAAAACAGCCGCTTTTATCTGCTGCTTCTGGGCAATGCGAGCGGCGGATCTGCCGAGTCTCAAGGCTTGCTCTTCTTCCGTCAGGACCAGGCGCACATCGACCTCTTTGTCTTTTTTTCCGTTTTCTTCAGCTGCTTCTTCCTCTTCCTCTCGGCCTGCGTGCTGCTCTGGAAAGTGAAGCAATGGCTGGATGTGCGCAGGGAACAGCGGCGCCACCTTCAAGAAATGAGTAAAATGGCCAGCAGACCGTTCGCTAAACTGACGGTCTATTTCCACCCCGACGTAGAGATCGTTGGGTGCCATCCCGGAGGACCGGTATTACCGTCACTTCCTCCTCCTCATCATCACCACCACCACCATCATCATCACCACCGCTCCAAGCCCAGGTTAAAGTCCTACGATCCGTCCGCACCGCAGCCGCCCTTGTTGCGGCATTCGGACCCTTTCTTGTCCCAACTTTTGGGGTACACGTACTCCAACTTCCGGGTTGGGCCCATCACCCTGGAGCCAACAGATGATGGCATGGCCGGTGTGGTCACTTTACTTTTGCAGCTACCTGGTGGCGCCCAAGCCCCCAATAGAGCCTGTCTAGGTTCTGCCCTTGTGACTTTACGCCATAACCTCCAGGAGTACTGCGGGCCCAGCCATGTTGTCAGCAGCTCCAGGAAGGGACTTCTCAGCCACGAGAACCTTACAAGCATGTCACTTTAAAGGAATGGGGTCAACCCAAAGAGACAACGGGGCAAAACCCAAAACTGGTATAAAATGCAGACTTTGGCCAGTACTGGATGTTCTCATCCGGGTACAACACTAAGGTGACGTTGGCTAGTGTCACCATATGTGGGACGATACTTACGATGGGTTTAGTGCAATTATTTAATTTTTTCCTACACTACTATGACGGGCAGTGTTCCACGGCTTTCCGGCTCTCGCGGTCTAATCCGAGGGTTGCACAGCAATACACTAATTCCAGCGCTCATGCAAGTACACGGCCTGTACATAGGCAGCTGTGCATGGGAAAGTATTAATCTCAGCAAGAACTACAGAGCAAAGAACAATAAGTGTGTCCATAATCAGTCTCGCGCCTCGCCGTCATGTCAGGAGGGTCGAAGCAAAAGAGCAAACATTTGTTGGTTGGGATGTTATCGACAAGTGCATAAAGTCAAGGGCTGGCCACACTCGATAGGAAACACACTTCAACCCGATCTCCCCCATACACGGGTACGTTGGGCTCTGTATACGGGGGGGGGGGTGACTAACGTATATGTCGTCCCGCCTCTGAGGATCCTGCCAGCCGCTAAGTGTCTCTATTCCGTGTGAATGGCTGTCCACTGCTTATTGCCATGTGTGATCTGTATCAGACAGCAGAAAGACCGAGACTGAATACAGGAAGTGGGGCTGGGCTTTGTCTCTCCAGGAAGTGGGGCTGGGCTTTGTCTCCAGGAAGTGGGGTGGGGTGTTGATTCTCTACAGGAAGTGGGGCGGGGCTTTGATTCTCTACATGAAGTGGGGTGGGGCTTTGACATTTTATAGGAAGTGGGGCGGAGCTATGTCTGGACAGGAGGTGGTGACTGGGCTTTGTTGCTCTGCAGGAAGTGGGTCAGGCCTCTCTACAGGAAGTGTGGTGGGGCTTTGCCACTCTACAGGAAATGGGGCAGGGCTTTGTCAGTCTACAGCAAGTGGGCGGAGCGTTATATTTCTACAGAAAGTGTAGGCAGGTCTTCATCTGTACAGGAAGTAGGGGTTGGGCTTCGTCGCTCTACAGGAATTGGGGCAGGTCTTTCTCTACAGGAAGTGGGGGCAGTTCTTTAACTCTCTACCGGAACTGGAGGTGTGTCTTTGTCTCTACCGGAAGTGGCGATGTCATTGTCTCTCTACAGGAAGTGGGCGGGGCTTTGACTCTACCGGAAGTTAGTGTGTCTTTGACTCTCTACAGGAAGTAGGGGGACTGTCTTTGCCTCTGCTTCTCTGTCTGAAAAACTACACACAGGCGTAAAAATGTCAATCTTTCAGTTCAGGGTTGGTAAGCCACTGGACAATGGTGGGAGCAGTGAAGGGAAGACCCTGCACCTATAGAACATGCCGAATGCTAATGAAGAGGAACAGACCACTCAAAAAGAGTGGACGACAAGTTACAGAGCATGAAAATCGAGACAGTTCCTGGGCATAATAGACTGGTATGTGCATCAGAAGCAGGTTCACCTTGTTGTAGGGGATGAGGGCAGCTTTTTTGCAGGTTCGCATTAAAACGACATACAACTGTGATACTCTCTCCACCCATATCACACACTCGGGGTGCCGAGTAATATCAGTGTTTATTACAAATCTCAGCTTTCAGGGCTATGAGGGACTCAGTGCACTGGGATCTTCACTCAGTGGCAGATTCATATGTGGGCTAGCTATTTTAAGAAACTGCTATCTACCACCAGAAATTCTCTAATCCAGTGGATGGGTGATAATTTTTGGACACTTGATGACAATTTTTGGACACTTGAATACCTCTTTAAGTCCTGTAGGTTTTGACAGAATACTAAATGTTTGGCTCATAAACTGATTATCTCTGTGATTCACCACAATAAAGGAAAAATGATTTCATAACTTGTCTCGATTAAAAAAAAAATAATAAATGTGTATATTTGACTTCTGCTGCCGGGGCAGCAAAATGGTGCCAGTGCTGATCTCAGTCTCTCCTGTGCCCCCCATGACACATAATTCATACGGTGATCAGACATTTGCACATAGATCAGGACAAGTTTTTGCAACCCCTGGGTAAATAAGGATGTTTCCATTCATTGTCAGCATGCAAGTTGTGTTTAATTGCACTGTTCACAAATGTCCACTAGTGGGAGCCAGTCTCCTATGATCCAGGTCGGGAGCGATCAGCAGCAGATGTGGGACCGCTGAGTTCATGAGGCACAGCATCACTTAACAAACCTAATTTAATGAGCTCACAAGGGATCCATTAAACATAAACCAATAGGTTTTCAACAGATCTGTAAATTGTGGACTTGAGAAGGGCTGCACTCGACTGACCTGTGACTTACAAGACGTCGGGACACATGCGAAAGAACCTAAAAGTCTTCAGATGTTCAGTATTTTGACCGTTTTTCTTCTGGTTCAGGTTTTGAAAAACATCTGGTATGGAAAAAAAATGCACTTGACTCTGATGCAGCTCCTGATGGGAAACTGCTCTAAATTAGGCTCTGTCTAATTAGAAGACTGCAAAAAAAAAAAACACTTCAGATGAAAAAAAAAATCTTCAAAAATGTTGGAAAAAGTCTTAAAAATTGCTCCAGGAAACCAAAAACTCCTCCAAAGGGTATGTGCACTTGGAATCTTTTTGCAGAGTTTCCGGAGCAGAAACTCAAGTTTTTGAGGAGTTTTAAGATTTTGAGGAATTTTCAAAGAGTTTCCGTTCAGTGGCTTTCTAAAGTAAGGCGAACCCGATATGTATTTCAAGTAGAAAACTCTTCAGGAATCTCTGGATGTTTTTTTTTTTCTTCCTGAACAAGTTTTTCTGTTTTTCCATTGCTTCTTTAGCGTTTTTCTGATTTTAGAGGTTTTATTTTTTTGAAAACTTTTTTTTTTTCTTACTGTCATTTTTTTTTTCTCCCCATTGAAGAAATCTCTGGCTTTTTTTTTTTTTTAAAGCAAAAATTATGGAAAAACTCTCCCAAAACAAACCGTCCGGTCATCTTGACTGATAATTTTCCAAATGGAAAACGCCAGAAGAGAATGGATCAATCACTTATTTTAAGCGCTTGGAGTTTTTAGAGGTTTTTTTTATATATTTTTTTTTTCTTTTCCAGGTGGTTTGCGTGGTGTAATCTGCTTGAAAAAGATGTCTTGTGCACATGGTCAGTTTCTGCTCCAAAAACCTCCTTGAAAAATATAGTGTATTTTTTTTATTTAATGTAATTCTAGACTCTTAGAGAGGAAATAGTTTACTTGGAAAAATCTGGTTGTCGGATCGAAGTCCTGTTCACACAGGTGAAGTTTTGTTACAATCTTTAGGTGTGGGTAGGAGTTTGCTGCCTGGATTCCATACACAAGATTTATGTTACTGCTCACATAGGATTCCTCAAACTGATACATACAATGTTTAGGCTCTTTTTTTTTCTGATTTGCTGAACAAAAAAACATTGAAGCGTTTCGCCTATAGGACTTGAAAAGCACAAGAAAAATGCATGTTTTAAATGGTACAAAATCTAAAACTTGGAAATCTGTCTGCATGAAGTTGAAGACAGTGGGGGGTAAGGAGGGAGATGCAGCTGCAGCTTTTTTTTTTTTTTTCCTCTTGTGTCTGCGAAACTGCAGGCTTCATCAAGGGGACAAAAACAAGGGATCATAAAATCCATTCAAGTAAGAAACTCCTGACCACCTCCATAAACTTGAGCTCAAAATATCACTAAAGCCTTGTAATAAAGGCAAAAAACACAAGCTAGGAAAACATTAGGTGACATTAGTGCTTAAAATGCCACAATAATGTAAAATCTCAGGTGTGATGAGTGCTTCAGGCTTGGTCAACCACAAAAACGGTGGCCTAACCAAAAATGTAACAGCTGCGGAGTCCCAGACCCCAATAGTCCCAATTAAGGATGATCAAATTGATCCTCCGGACTCCGGTATGGCGGCCAAGTCAGTAGTCTATGGCTACCTGTCATAGGAAAATATTAAACTCCTCATAAATTGTATTTACTTGGGCATTTTTCTTAATTTTTGGTACAATTTTTGTGGTCCTTGCCGCTTTGTTTTTTTTTTTTTTAATGAAGTATAAAAAAAAATGAATAAAAATGTGTGTATAAAAAAGCAACAAAAATGCTTGTAAAGACACATGAAAATTATAGCATTTTTTTTTCTTAAAAAAAGCCTGAAAAAAACACTGGAAAAAAACTTAAGGCCATGTTTCCACATAGCGAAAACACTAAGTTTTCTCGGAATGTCCAATACAGGTACCTAAAAGTTTATTGCCATTTGGTTGCAACTTTTTTGTCCGTTTCCCCCATCTTTATGTGTTTGTTACCGTGCAACATTTATTAAAATTAGTTTTTAATGCACGAAATTTTCAATTAAAAACACAAGTTCCACCCAAAAATCCTTGCTCGATGATCCTTAATTTCTTATACTTCCATTTCGGAGATCCTCCTTATACATAATAGTTTTTTGATTTTTTTTGATTATTTTTTTTAGGTGCACTGTTGCTTTAAATTACCCTCAGGGGCCAATAAATACCCTATTCTGGTGTTGGTGTTTCCCTCGTAGTCGATCGGGGCTGCCCAATCACTCATATGACTGTTCCTGCTCCTGACACCATTTACTATTTCTCCAATTAAGATGTAATTGATCAATTAAGCAGCTGAGGGAAAAGAAAGGTTAATTGCTGGATATGGGTCAGCATCTCGCGTTACACCTGAACGGAACTTGTAAAAATGAATGTGCAACGCTCATTATAGGATAAATAACATTTATGGGGCACGTAGCATGCAAATATTAAAAGGGGCTGCACAGGATTAGAAAAAAACAGTTCTGGCAAAACAGCGCCACCCCTGTGCTCAGGTTGTGTCTGGTATTACACCTCCATTTAATTTAATGGAATTTGATTGTAATAGGCTCAAGCAATGGACAGGGGGATGCTGTTTTTGGAAGGAAGTGGACGCCAAACCAGGAATAGAGACAGACCATGCAGCCGGTTTGAGGCCATTGGCTTGCTACTGGGGAAAATGACTTCTTCAGGACACTCCACTGGAAAAAAAAAAATTGCAAACAAGAGGTGATCATGGATGGACTGGGTGCAGAGCAGTGGCAGACCATGGAGTCGGGGAGGGGGATGGGAGCCTGGTTTCAAGTGGGACTTCCCATTCTGCGCAGCCATTGGCTCTCTGCGCCATCAATCAGCCTGTCCATCCGAGTCTACGCGACTAGATTGCACCTGTTGTGAGGAGCCTCAGTCTGCAAGATGTATAGAGCAGAACAGCGTCAGCACCTGTGAGGGGGGGTGCATGATGCCGTGTGGGTGGGAACTATGAGGACTTCATACTTTGTTCAGGGAGATCACACTGTGTGGGTGGGACTGTGGGGGTATCATACTGTGTGTGGGGTGGAAACTATGGGGGCTCCATACTATATTCAGGGAGATCATAATGTGTGGAGGGCAGTTATGGGGGCATCATACTGTGTGTGGGGTGGGAACTATGGGGGCTCCATACTATATTCAGGGAGAACATAATGTGTGGGTGGGACTGTGGGGGCATCATATTGTGTGTGGGGTGGAAACTATGGGGGCTTCATACCGTGTTAGGGGAGATCATGCTGTGTGTGGGTGGGACTGTAGGGGAATCCTACTGTGTGTGGAGAGCAGCTATGGGGGAATCCTACTGTGTGTGGGGTGCAAACTATGGGGGCTTCATACTGTGTTCGTGGAGATCACACTGTGTGGGTGGGACTGTAGGAGCATCATACTATGTGTGGAGTGAGAATTATGGGTGCTTCATACTATATTCAGGGAGAACATAATGTATGGAGGGCAGAATCATACTCTGTGTGGATTGGGAACTATGGAGACTTCATACCGTGTTAGGGGAGATCATGCTGTGTGTGGGTGGGACTGTAGGGGAATCCTACTGTGTGTGGAGAGCAGCTATGGGGGAATCCTACTGTGTGTGGGGTGCAAACTATGGGGGCTTGATACTGTGTTCGTGGAGATCACACTGTGTGGGTGGGACTGTAGGGGCATCATACTATGTGTGGAGTGAGAATTATGGGTGCTTCATACTATATTCGGGGAGATCATAACGTGTGGAGGGTGGCTGTGGGGGCATCGTACTGTGTGTGGGGTGGGAACTATGGGGAATTCATACCATATTCAGGAAGATTATACTGTGTGGGGTGGGAACTCTGGGGAATTCATACCATATTCAGGAAGATTATACTGTGTGTGGGGTGGGAACTCTGGGGAATTCATACCATATTCAGGAAGATTATACTGTGTGGGGGGTGGGAACTCTGGGTAATTCATACCATATTCAGGAAGATTATACTGTGTGGGGTGGGAACTCTGGGGAATTCATACCATATTCAGGAAGATTATACTGTGTGTGGGTGGAAACTATGGGCGCTTTATACCATATTTTCGTGAGATCATATTGTGTGGGGTGGGAACTATAGGGATTTCATATCGTATTTGGGGAGATCGTACAGTGTGTGTGGTGGGAATTATCGGGGCTTCATACCGTATTCGGGGAGGATGTACTGTGTGTGGTGGGCTGTAGGGCAATAATACTGTGTAGGGTGCACTGTGAGGGTAACCATACTCTGTGTGTATGTGGAGTATTTTTGTGGGAATTATAATTTAGTGGTATTCTAATGGATGAGAAAACTAAGGGGCTTCAATGGGGACAGATTACTGTTTTGTGCCAC
Organism: Phyllobates terribilis; assembly: GCF_046119375.1. Taxonomy (NCBI): domain Eukaryota; kingdom Metazoa; phylum Chordata; class Amphibia; order Anura; family Dendrobatidae; genus Phyllobates; species Phyllobates terribilis. The sequence continues at coordinate 63,147,808 of NW_027362772.1, read as the reverse complement.
CATATATGTCTACCTGTATTGGCATGCTCTTCACACCTGTGACCCTGCCTACTGTGTGCCCTGACCCTGCTTACCCTGCGCCGTGACCCTGCCTCCCCTGCACCGTGACCCTGCCTACTCTGCCAAATTTTGTTTTATGGTGGAGTGACTCAACTAAGACTTTTGCTATGGGGTGCCATGATTTTTATGTTTTAGCTCCTGCACCAGACTCTTCTGTTCACGGTGGCAAGAACAGCGTCCCATTAGGTGGTCCCCTACGTAACCCGCTGTGTCTACTGCTGCCTGCACAGCACCAGTCGGCCATGTCTATTACATGTGACCATCGCAAGGAGCCACGTTCTACGAAAAATGTAACTTTACCTGGCACAATCCGGCAGATCGTGAATGCAGCCCTGTGAGACGGACTCATCATCAGATCGATCTTTTAACTCCGTCCTGCCCGGCCCATCACTACCATTTGCTGAATCGTTGATCGTTTCGACTGTTTGCACACAAAAAAATAGAAACACATTCACAAAGAAGCTTTTTACTCTGCCAATATTTTTCAGAATTGCTAAAAAGAAATCATTGTCCGTGTTTTCATGCCTTCCATTATTTCACGCTGTAATTTTCTAAATGACCTCACAGCTCTTCGCATTAAAGGGGCAGCGATACAGCGAGGTTGTCAGGGCAACCCGGCCTGGACAGTGGCTCACAATTATTGTAACGAGTATAATTTTATTACGACTGCAAAAGTCATTTCGCCGTATCTGTAAGTTCAATATGGCAGGCCCGCGAGTCAAGCGCGAGTTGGGCCAAAAAACCCTCGAATAGTAATTAAACTCTATTGTTGAGTTTACCCCCTGGGGTAAAACAAATCAACAGTAAATCAAAGTCTAAGTCTTTGTTGCCCATAGCAACCAATCACAGCACAGCTTTCATTTATTTTTGGGGTTTTGAAAAACATAAGCTGCTTTGTGATTGGTTGCTACGGGAAACCTGGGTGACCACCAACATGGCTGCCATTACAGCTATCACACAGCTCTCTGAGAATTTTACCTGGCAATTTTTTTCAAAATTTTAGACAATTATGGGGTTATTCTAAATTCGGCTGGATCAATGTCGCGGTGCCGTTACGTGTAGCACTGTGACTGTTTTCTGGATGATACGTACGTGGAAGGTGTGGAGAAAGACTGGCTAGGCCCAAAAAGATGGAGTTTGTGGTTAGGGGGCTGAAAGGGTCTGGCGTTTGAAGAAGTTGGCGAATATTGACTTGGTATTGGCCATCAGACAGAGTGGTCAGTCATGAAGTCTACCGGGGCTGTGGAAATTGTCTGATGAGGGAAATTGTCACTTGTGACAATTATATAATTTTTTTTTACCTGGTGTAAATGCCGCTGTTCCCCTGAATCCGACGTGGTTTTTCTTTTGTTCCTGTGCCTCTCCATTCCTGAGATATGGCTATCTATATCCTCTAGTCTTGTTAGACAAGTGGGCGTGGTCCTCAGTGGTTCTTTGAGTGTGTCAACACCCAATTGGCTGAATAGTATAAATTCATATACAGGGAAAAGGGGGCCATATCTCAGGAATGCAGAAGCGCAGGAACAAGAGAAAAACATCGCCGGATTCAGGAGAACAGCGGCATTTACACCATTATAAATATTACATATTTATGGCAAGTGAAAGGTTCTGTTTAAGCGTAGGGGAGGTCATAGTTGGATCCTATTTAGGGGGTTGCTGGTGACGATCCATGTCCATGTGGGTCAGTGTATAACGAAAGTAAAGTCTGGTTGCCCTGCAGGCCTGAGGTGTGGCCAGGTAGCGCTGTCCTGGACAGTGAGAGGGATGGCATAGGGCTCTTGAGATTCAGTGGCTGCCCTACTGTTGACGTGAATGGAGTAAGCCTCAAGTGGGACCTAACTGACCTGGAGTGAGATAACCTACTGGACGGTAACTTTGGAGGGGACATATTCGCGGGCAGATCCCTTGAGTTAGTTCGGTGTTGTCCACTCCAGCATTATTTTCGCCACTTCCCTCCAATTTTAGTTTTTGGTGGGGTCTCGAGAGATCTCAGAGACTTAATAACGTCTTTTCATAGCAATGTTCCTATTCAGACCGAGCTGGATCTGCTGATTTGATTCAGTCAAATCTGGCCAAACTAAATCTCAGGAAATTCTCTCATCTCTCTCCTTTTCTAATGTTGCCCAGGTCCCCTGGCTGTCTCCATATTTCCTCCATACATGCTTGTGACTATTGCAGGCAATAACTGGATTAATAGAGTATTGGCGAGGAATGGTATGGTGGGTATCCTTTAATTTTTTTTTGTTTTACACCATGCTGGATAGTTTATTAAAAAAAAAAATTCTGGTGTGGACAACACCTCTGAGGAAATACTTCTCACCTGAGTATTGCAACCACTAAGCTTATTGCAACTTTGAAAGTGACAGTAACCAGAAAGCTTTGGGCTGTAATTACATTGGCTGTAACTGTTGGAATCACATTGGTCAGCCATTGTCCACCCGAGATCCCCAACGGTGCAGTGTGAGACTGTATTGCTGCCTGTTCCACCTATGGTGCACACCAGCTCTCATCAGATGGTCATAGGCAGGAGCTTGCTTTCTCATCCAGATGGACATAGGCAGGAGCTTGATTTCTCTTCCAGATGGTCATAGGCAGGAGCTTGCTTTCTCTTTTAGATGGTCATAGGCAGGAGCTTGCTTTCTCTTCCAGATGGTTTATAGGCAGGAGCTTGCTTTCTCATCCAGATGGTCATAGGCAGGAGCTTGCTTTCTCATCCAGATGGTTATAGGCAGGAGCTTGCTTTCTCTTTTAGATGGTCATAGGCAGGAGCTTGCTTTCTCTTCCAGATGGTTTATAGGCAGGAGCTTGCTTTCTCATCCAGATGGCTATAGTCAGGAGCTTGCTTTCTCATCCAGATGGTTATAGGCAGGAGCTTGCTTTCCCTTCCAGATCGCTATAGTCAGGAGCTTGCTTTCTCTTCCAGATGGATATAGGCAGGAGCTTGCTTTCTAGTTAAGATGGTTAAAGGCAGGAGCTTGCTTTCCCTTCCAGATGGTTATAGGCAGGAGCTTGCTTTCTTACCCATATGGTTATAGGCAGGAACTTGCTTTCTCATCTAGGTAGTTCTAAGTAGGAGCTTGCTTTCTCATTCATGTGGTAATAGGCAAGAGCTTGGTTTCTAAAGATGGTTATAGGCAGGAGTTGGTTTCTAAAGATGGTTATAGGCAAGAGCTTGCTTTCTCATTCATGTGGTTATAGGCATGAGCTTGCTTTCTCATTCATGTGGTTATAGGCAGGAGCTTGCTTTCTCATGAGATGGTTACAGTATAGTCAGGAGCTTGCTTCTCATTCATGTGGTTATAGGCAGGAGCTTGCTTTCTAAAGAAGATGGTTCTAGGCAGGAGCTTTCTTTCTAGTTAAGATGGTTATAGGCAGGTTCTTGCTTTCCCTTCCAGATGGTTATAGGCAGGAGCTTGCTTTACCTTCCAGATGGTTATAGGCAGGATCTTGCTTTCTCATCTAGGTAGTTCTATGTAGGAGCTTGCTTTCTCATTCATGCAGTTATAGGCAGGAGCTTGCTTTCTCATTCATGCAGTTATAGGCAGGAGCTTGCTTTCTCATCTAGATGGGTATAGGTAGGAGCTTGCTTTCTCATCTAGATTGGGTATAGGTAGGAGCTTGCTTTCTCATCCAGATGGGTATAGGCAGGAGCTTGCTTTCTCATCCAGATGGGTATAGGCAGGAGCTTGCTTTCTCATCCAGATGGGTATAGGCAGGAGCTTGCTTTCTCATCCAGATGGGTATAGGCAGGAGCTTGCTTTCTTTCCTAACCTTGATGGGTATAGGCAGGAGCTTGCTTTCTCATCCAGATGGGTATAGGCAGGAGCTTGCTTTCTCATCCAGATGGGTATAGGCAGGAGCTTGCTTTCTCATCCAGATGGGTATAGGTAGGAGCTTGCTTTCTCATCTAGATTGGGTATAGGTAGGAGCTTGCTTTCTCATCCAGATGGGTATAGGCAGGAGCTTGCTTTCTCATCCAGATGGGTATAGGCCGGAGCTTGCTTTCTCATCCAGATGGGTATAGGCAGGAGCTTGCTTTCTCATCCAGATGGTTATAGGCAGGAGCTTGATTTCTCTTCCAGATGGTCATAGGCAGGAGCTTGCTTTCTCTTTTAGATGGTCATAGGCAGGAGCTTGCTTTCTCTTCCAGATGGTTTATAGGCAGGAGCTTGCTTTCTCATCCAGATGGTCATAGGCAGGAGCTTGCTTTCTCATCCAGATGGTTATAGGCAGGAGCTTGCTTTCTCTTTTAGATGGTCATAGGCAGGAGCTTGCTTTCTCTTCCAGATGGTTTATAGGCAGGAGCTTGCTTTCTCATCCAGATGGCTATAGTCAGGAGCTTGCTTTCTCATCCAGATGGTTATAGGCAGGAGCTTGCTTTCCCTTCCAGATCGCTATAGTCAGGAGCTTGCTTTCTCTTCCAGATGGATATAGGCAGGAGCTTGCTTTCTAGTTAAGATGGTTAAAGGCAGGAGCTTGCTTTCCCTTCCAGATGGTTATAGGCAGGAGCTTGCTTTCTTACCCATATGGTTATAGGCAGGAACTTGCTTTCTCATCTAGGTAGTTCTAAGTAGGAGCTTGCTTTCTCATTCATGTGGTAATAGGCAAGAGCTTGGTTTCTAAAGATGGTTATAGGCAGGAGTTGGTTTCTAAAGATGGTTATAGGCAAGAGCTTGCTTTCTCATTCATGTGGTTATAGGCATGAGCTTGCTTTCTCATTCATGTGGTTATAGGCAGGAGCTTGCTTTCTCATGAGATGGTTACAGTATAGTCAGGAGCTTGCTTCTCATTCATGTGGTTATAGGCAGGAGCTTGCTTTCTAAAGAAGATGGTTCTAGGCAGGAGCTTTCTTTCTAGTTAAGATGGTTATAGGCAGGTTCTTGCTTTCCCTTCCAGATGGTTATAGGCAGGAGCTTGCTTTACCTTCCAGATGGTTATAGGCAGGATCTTGCTTTCTCATCTAGGTAGTTCTATGTAGGAGCTTGCTTTCTCATTCATGCAGTTATAGGCAGGAGCTTGCTTTCTCATTCATGCAGTTATAGGCAGGAGCTTGCTTTCTCATCTAGATGGGTATAGGTAGGAGCTTGCTTTCTCATCTAGATTGGGTATAGGTAGGAGCTTGCTTTCTCATCCAGATGGGTATAGGCAGGAGCTTGCTTTCTCATCCAGATGGGTATAGGCAGGAGCTTGCTTTCTCATCCAGATGGGTATAGGCAGGAGCTTGCTTTTTTTCCTAACCTTGATGGGTATAGGCAGGAGCTTGCTTTCTCATCCAGATGGGTATAGGCAGGAGCTTGCTTTCTCATCCAGATGGGTATAGGCAGGAGCTTGCTTTCTCATCCAGATGGGTATAGGTAGGAGCTTGCTTTCTCATCTAGATTGGGTATAGGTAGGAGCTTGCTTTCTCATCCAGATGGGTATAGGCAGGAGCTTGCTTTCTCATCCAGATGGGTATAGGCCGGAGCTTGCTTTCTCATCCAGATGGGTATAGGCAGGAGCTTGCTTTTTTTCCTAACCTTGATGGGTATAGGCAGGAGCTTGCTTTCTCATCTAGATAGGTATAGGCAGGAGCTTGCTTTCTCATCTAGATGGGTATAGGTAGGAGCTTGCTTTCTCATCTAGATTGGGTATAGGTAGGAGCTTGCTTTCTCATCTAGATAGGTTATAGGCAGGAGCTTGCTTTCTCATCCAGATGGGTATAGGCAGGAGCTTGCTTTCTCATCTAGATGGGTATAGGCAGGAGCTTGCTTTCTCATCTAGATGGGTATAGGTAGGAGCTTGCTTTCTCATCCAGATGGGTATAGGCAGGAGCTTGCTTTCTCATCTAGATAGGTATAGGCAGGAGCTTGCTTTCTCATCCAGATGGGTATAGGTAGGAGCTTGCTTTCTCATCCAGATGGGTATAGGCAGGAGCTTGCTTTCGCTTCCAGATGGTTTATAGGCAGGAGCTTGCTTTCTCATCCAGATGGGTATAGGCAGGAGCTTGCTTTCTCATCTAGATAGGTATAGGCAGGAGCTTGCTTTCTCATCCAGATGGGTATAGGTAGGAGCTTGCTTTATAATCAAAATGGTTATAGGTAGGATTTTGTTTTCTTACACATATGGGTATACGTAGGCAGGTGCTTGATTTCTCATCCAGATGGGTATAGGTAGGAATTTCCTTTCTCATCCAGATGGTTATAGGCAAGAGCTTGCTTTCTCATTCATGTGGTTATAGGCAGGAGCTTGCTTTCTCATGAGATGGTTACAGTATAGTCAGGAGCTTGCTTCTCATTCATGTGGTTATAGGCAGGAGCTTGCTTTCTAAAGAAGATGGTTCTAGGCAGGAGCTTTCTTTCTAGTTAAGATGGTTATAGGCAGGTTCTTGCTTTCCCTTCCAGATGGTTATAGGCAGGAGCTTGCTTTACCTTCCAGATGGTTATAGGCAGGATCTTGCTTTCTCATCTAGGTAGTTCTATGTAGGAGCTTGCTTTCTCATTCATGCAGTTATAGGCAGGAGCTTGCTTTCTCATTCATGCAGTTATAGGCAGGAGCTTGCTTTCTCATCTAGATGGGTATAGGTAGGAGCTTGCTTTCTCATCTAGATTGGGTATAGGTAGGAGCTTGCTTTCTCATCCAGATGGGTATAGGCAGGAGCTTGCTTTCTCATCCAGATGGGTATAGGCAGGAGCTTGCTTTCTCATCCAGATGGGTATAGGCAGGAGCTTGCTTTCTCATCCAGATGGGTATAGGCAGGAGCTTGCTTTTTTTCCTAACCTTGATGGGTATAGGCAGGAGCTTGCTTTCTCATCCAGATGGGTATAGGTAGGAGCTTGCTTTCTCATCTAGATTGGGTATACGTAGGAGCTTGCTTTCTCATCCAGATGGGTATAGGCAGGAGCTTGCTTTCTCATCCAGATGGGTATAGGCCGGAGCTTGCTTTCTCATCCAGATGGGTATAGGCAGGAGCTTGCTTTTTTTCCTAACCTTGATGGGTATAGGCAGGAGCTTGCTTTCTCATCTAGATAGGTATAGGCAGGAGCTTGCTTTCTCATCTAGATGGGTATAGGTAGGAGCTTGCTTTCTCATCTAGATTGGGTATAGGTAGGAGCTTGCTTTCTCATCTAGATAGGTTATAGGCAGGAGCTTGCTTTCTCATCCAGATGGGTATAGGTAGGAGCTTGCTTTCTCATCTAGATGGGTATAAGCAGGGGCTTGCTTTCTCATCCAGATGGGTATAGGCAGGAGCTTGCTTTCTCATCTAGATAGGTATAGGCAGGAGCTTGCTTTCTCATCCAGATGGGTATAGGTAGGAGCTTGCTTTCTCATCCAGATGGGTATAGGTAGGAGCTTGCTTTCTCATCCAGATGGGTATAGGTAGGAGCTTGTTTTCTCATCTAGATTGGGTATTGGTAGGAGCTTGCTTTCTCATCTAGATAGGTATAGGCAGGAGCTTGCTTTCTCATCCAGATGGGTATAGGTAGGAGCTTGCTTTCTCATCCAGATGGGTATAGGCAGGAGCTTGCTTTCGCTTCCAGATGGTTTATAGGCAGGAGCTTGCTTTCTCATCCAGATGGGTATAGGCAGGAGCTTGCTTTCTCATCCAGATGGGTATAGGCAGGAGCTTGCTTTCTCATCTAGATAGGTATAGGCAGGAGCTTGCTTTCTCATCCAGATGGGTATAGGTAGGAGCTTGCTTTATAATCAAAATGGTTATAGGTAGGATTTTGTTTTCTTACACATATGGGTATACGTAGGCAGGTGCTTGATTTCTCATCCAGATGGGTATAGGTAGGAATTTCCTTTCTCATCCAGATGGTTATGGGTAGGAGCTTGCTTTGTCATTCATGTGGTTATAGGCAGGATCTTGCTTTGTAAACAAGATGGTTATAGGCATGTGTTTGCATTTCTTACTCATATGGTTATAGGCAGGAGCTTGCTTTCTCATCCATATGGATATAGGGAGGAGCTTGCTATCTGACCCAGAGATTATAGGCAGGAGCTTGGTTAGTCATTCAGATTGTTATAGGCAAGAGCTTCTGCTTTCATCCAGATAGTTTTAGGCAGTAGCTTGCTTTCTTGCCCAGATGGTTATAGGCAGGAGCTTGCTTTCTCATCTAGATGGTTATAGGCAGGAGCTTGCTTTCTCATCCAGATAGATATTGTCATGCGTCTGGATTCGAAACCCTTAATCCTGTGTTCCGTGGCCGGCTTTATTTCCGCTGAGCCACCGCACATATGCCTTTTTTTGGGGTGTTTTAGTTCTGTTATTATTGTTTCTGTTGGCTTTGGGTAACAGGTGTTTTTCATTTAATTTACTCTGTTTGTCTGTCCTATCATCTTTCTGGTGCTGCTTTATATACCTTCCCCTTCTGGTGTTTCCTGCTGTTGATAGACTTTGTTGGATTCATTCATTCACTTTGCTGTAGTTTGTGTTGGTTGCAGCTGTTTTGTGTGTGATTCCTTTATTCCTTAGGTAACTGCTACTCTAGTGATACTAGGAGCTGGTAAGTATATTCAAGGTAAGCTGCCATCAAGTGGGGGCACCATTGCGTTATCTTAGGGTGCCAACCGCCATGGTCAGGCAGGGAGAGACTAGGGTCAGAGTAGGGCTTTTCTTAGTCTGAATAGGGATCTATCAGGTTAAGGTATTTGCTTTCCTGGCTTCTTCATTACCCATGTGCATTTGTTTTAGCAGTCCTAACATCACCAGCCCACACCATTTGATGTGCGCCGAGAAGTCATCATGGATGTTCTGACTGCTTAATTGCGGTCTTTGGAGGTGGCAAACATCAAGCAGCAACAACAGCATGCATTTTCCACCGCTACGCAGGTTCTACTCCACCCTAATCAGTCATCTGAGCCTAAAGTAAATTTACCAAACTGTTTCGACGGGGACCAAAGTAAGTTTCCCATCTTTCTTGCTTCATGTAAATTGTATTTTCATCTCCGTCCTACCTCGTCCGGGAGAGAGGGTCAATGTGTGGGTATTGTTTTGTCATTGCTTTGTGGAGATCTTCAGGCTTGGGCATTTTCTCTGCCTGAGGATTCTACAGTGTTTTTCTCAGTTGACATTTTTTCTCCTTCCCACATGACAGCACCATGGAGAGAGGGGATCCGCCCTTCAAGGACCGGAAACCTACAGATAAAAGGGCGGTGCCTCTCTCCCGCATCAGTTGGTTTCCTGTCCTTGACGGGTGTAGCATCGGCGTCTCTGCCTCCTGCCAGGCCGAGACGCCGTCCCTCTCACCTCCCCGCGCGGTGTCCTCCAGCGCTCCTCTTCCTGCTGCGGCTGGCGCGCGCTCCTTCCCAGGCACTGTGCTTAGGGCGCGCGCTCCCTCTCTCTTAAAGGGGCCGCGCGCGCCGTCCTAAGGAGTCCCCGGCCAATTGCCGGTGGACCTCCCATATATAAGGCACCTCCTTCAAAATGGAGGTGCCCGAGCAAAAGTTGTTGCACAAGTATACTTACCTCTGCTTCAGCCCTCAGGTCCCGTTGCCAGCCTGACTACCAGTCCTGTCTGCCAGCTTGTCTACTCTCCAGCCCGACAGTCTGTCTCCGGTCATCCGCCAGTCTGTCTATGGGCAAGTCCACCTGCTTACCAGGAAGCACCTGCCTGTCACCTGCCTGCTACCTGCCGTGCTTGCTAACCCGCTCACCTGGGAGCGCTCGCCTGTTACACGTCTGTTACCTGCTAGCCTACCTGGAGGCTCTGCCATCACTTGCCGTGACCACCTGCCTGCTAGCCTAGAGACTTTTCCCTGCTTGGCCGTCACTTGCCGAGACCACCTGATAGCCTACCTGGAGGCTCCTGCCGTCACTTGCCGTGACCACCCGCCTGGTAAACCTAGAGACTACTACCTGCTCTGCTGTCACGTACCGTGATCACCTGTCAGCTATACCAGAGACTTCTGATTGCTTGCTGTGTCCATCCGTCATACCGGTCAGTTCCAGCCATCTGACCCGTGGGAGCCACCTGCTCTCTTACAAGGTCGTCCCCAGAGTAGCACCTGGTCCCTCTGCCCGTCCCCTCCCTGGTCACGGAGTCGTTAGCCGCCGTCCGACCAGGGTCGGTTCGAGTTGATACTTAGTTACGCCCCTCTGGGTCCCTTCTTGTACCGCGGCACAGAGGTTCCACCACCCGGACCCGTAACAGTTTGCTTGGGCCATGGAACCCGGTGGCACCCAAGCCCCCTTGCTCTCTGACCTATTCCAGGAGGTGTCCCATCAGAGATCCCAGCAGAAGACCATCCTGAACTACCTGCGGAGTGTCAACTCCCGCCTGGACACACTGAATGTTCCACCTGCGTCTGCTGCGAGTCGTACGACTTCCGCTCCGGCAGCGCCGCTGCCCACCCATACCATGGCATCCAGTCCCGGTCCCCGGCTTTCTGCACCTCCTCATTTCAGAGGCGACCCCGCGCTAGCTTGGGGTTTCATAAACCAGTGCACCCTGCACTTTGAACTCTTGGCACATCAGTTTATCTCCGACCAGGCCAAAGTGGCATTCATCATGTCCCATCTCACTGGGGAGGCACTGGCTTGGCTAAATCCCCTGTGGGAGAGAGGGGACCCCCTGGTGTCCGACCTGCCATCTTTCCTCACTGCTTTCCGGAGAGTCTTCGATGAACCGGGACGAAAGACCTCATCAGCCTCTTCTCTGCTACGTCTCCGCCAAGGGAGTCTCACCGTGGGCCAATATGCCATTGTTAGAACCCTCCTGTTAGTTTTTTTTCTATTTTGTGGTCACGTGACCTGCTGCCCATTTATTCCAGCTCCGCCCTTCTGGCTTTGCTGGACTTCAGTGTTACTTTGACTCTTAATCTAGCCAGGTGCTTTGTACCTATCTCTATAGTTCGCTTGGTCCTTGGACCTCTAAGTATTTTTGTCTGTTTGTCTTTTTGCTCCGCTACAACTTCTGCTAGGAGGTGTCCAATTTTATCTCAGTCCTTAGTACTTTTAAGGACCCCTCCCTTATATCTATAGGTCTGCGTTCAGACTAGCTGAAGACGAAGGCGGGTCTGTTCACAAGGAACAGGTTGCCCGCTGCATCGTAGGGAATCAGCTTAGTCCTATTGTAGGGACAGTTTTCCCATCTTTCTTTAGTTCTTGTAGCAGATCATAACAGTAAGTCCAGCCCAAAATCAAAGGAAAAATCCTGGGGAACGAGATCCGGAGATCAGCATGGTGTCTGTTCAGGAATTGGCTCAACGCCTACAGGAATTGTCTCTTGAGGTGGCCGAGCTCCAGCAACACGTGAGTAGCTGTCCTGGAGCACATTTTGTTGAACCGAAGGTAGGACTGCCTGATTTTTTTTATGGTAAACAACAAGATTTTTTTCCTTTAAAAATGCTTGTTTATTATATTTTCGTTTGAGACCCAGGTCCTCTGGGAATGAATCACAGCGCATTGGGTTTATCATGTCACTTTTGCACAAGGAACCACAGGGATGGGCCTTTTCTCTCCAACCTAATGATCCGTGTTTTAGATCAGTGGAAGATTTTTTTTCTGCTATGGGGTTGTTGTATGACGATCCTGATCGAGTCTCTTCTGCTGAGACACAACTGAGACGTTTAAAGCAGGGGACAGGTGATGTTGAAAATTATTGTACACACTTCAGAAGGTGGTCTTCTGAAGTGAGATGGAATGATTCGGCGTTAAAATGTTTGTTTCTTGCTGGTCTAAGTGAAAGGGTTAAGGATCTGCTGATTGCTTTCACTTCACCTGGAAACTTGACAATGTGAACTGAGGTCTAAGATGGCAGACATACAAGAAACAGAGGCATGTTCACACTAGCAAAAAAGAAGCAAGACAAAAATATATCTCATACCCTACCATAATTATATATAAATGTAAAGCAAAATTGCATAATAAATATAGGGTACTTAGTGAACTATTTTTGATCAAAAAAAGTATACAAGCCGTCCCACCAGCGGCAAGGTGACCCTAAATTGGGACGGTACCTATACTGCCTATATTAAAAACCTTACTGTATATCAAAGTTGAAGTAATGCATATAAAAGGGTAGACAAATAGGACCGGGTCCCAACTCCAGACCACCTAGGCCCGTGGTAAGCTACATATATACCAATCAGCTCAACAAAGGGCATGCCACACCCTTAAATTGCACAGAATGCAAACAAGTCAAAAAACCAGACAATGTGAAACTTGCAAGAAGCCATGCAATTAGCTATGCGGTGGACAGGAGACTGCGTGCCAGGGTTAATGAGGAGAAAACTCCTGCTATGGAAGCTCCTAGTCATCAGAGGGTCTGCTCGGACGACGAAGAACCGATGGAGATCGGGGCGATGCCACTCCGCTCTCAGGAAAAAGACCGCAGGTTTTCCAAGGGATTGTGTTTTTACTGCGGTAAATCTGACCATTTTGTTAAGAACTGTGAGCTTCTGTTAAACAAAGAAAAAAAAAAAGGTCAGTTATGCCTGTATTGCTTGTTTAAACTGTATGGGAGTATTTCTTTTAGGGAGTACCTCATTGCAGGAGGAGCTGATTGAATTTCAGGTATTTGTGGATTGTGGTTCTACACTGAATGTGATTGATAAGGAATTTTTGGAAAAACTTAAATTGGAACCTAAACCTTTGTCATCTCCTATTTCTGTTGTTGCTGTTGATAACACTCCTTTGAAATGTGTTACTCACTAGGTTTTTGAATTTCCCCTCACTATTAATGGTATTCACCAAGAGAATTTGGATTTAGTGGTATTAAATAATTTACCTTCTCCAGTAGTGTTAGGTTAAAACTGCACAATCCTTTACTGGACTGGTCTACTAATGAGATTAAATCTTGGAGTCCTAAGTGTTATGATAAATGTTGTAACGGTCGCATTGCTGCTGTGGAAAGAGGGGAATTACCTGTACCTATTCAGGATTTTTGAAAGGGTTTTTCAGAGGAGGAGTCGCAAATTCTACCTCCTCATAGGGACTATGATTGCACCATTGAGTTTGTTCCTGGAGCTACTCTTCCCAAGAGTCGCTTATTTAATCTTACTATCCCTGAAAGAAAGGCCTTGGAGGAGTACATACAGACTAGCCTAGCAGCTGGTCACATTAGACCTTCTAAGTCACCTGTGGCTGTTGGATTTTTTTTTGCAAAAAAAAAAAAAGACGGCGGTTTACGTCCATGTCTGGACTTTCGCGAAATTAATAAAATTACCGTACGCAATTCCTACCCACTGCCGTTAATTCCTGACTTGTTTAACCAGTTAGTGGGGGCCAAGTGGTTCTCTAAAATTGATCTCCGGGGGGCATACAATTTGTTGCGAATGAAGGAGGGTGATGAATGAAAAACTGCTTTTAACACTCCGGTAGGTAATTTTGAGAATCTGGTTATGCCTTTCGGTCTTACCAATGCACCAGCGTTTTTTCAGAACCCTATTAATGACATCCTGAGACCTTTGATTGGTAAGAATGTGGTGGTGTATTTGGATGACATTTTGATTTATTCGCCAGATCTGGAGTCTCATTGGCAGAGCGTACGTGAGGTATTGCAGTTAAGTGACAATTCACCTTTTGCTAAGCTGGAGAAATGCGAGTTCGCTGTGCAGAGAATTAGTTTTTTGGGCTACATTGTCTCCAGCGAGGGCTTTGAGATGGACCCGGCGAAGGTTCAGGCTGTGCAGGAATGGTCTAGGCCTATTGGTTTAAAATCGATACAGAGATTTTTGGGTTTCGCCAATTATTACAGAAAATTCATTACGAATTTTTCTATAATTGTTAAGCCGCTGACCGATCTCACCAGGAAAGGTGCGAATACAGTCCAGTGGACTACTGAGGCCATTGAAGCTTTTATGTATCTCAAGGAGAGGTTCAGTTCTGCCCCCATTCTTATGCAGCCTGATGAGACCAAGCCTTTTTTGGTTGAGGTTGATGCTTCTTCGGTGGGGGTCGGTGCGGTTTTGTCTCAGGAGAACAAGGATGGGGTTCATCCCTGTGCTTTTTTTTCGAAAAAATTTTCTGAAACCAAACTTAATTACGATGTTGGTAATCGGGAATTGCTGGCTATCAAACTCGCATTTGAACATTGGCGTCATTTCTTGGAAGGTGCTAAATTTCCCATTCAGGTTTTCACTGATCATAAGAATCTGATCTATCTAGATGCTGCCAAGTGCTTGAATGCCCGTCAGGCTAGGTGGGCACTGTTTTTTTCGCGGTTTAATTTTTCTGTTACTTACATCCCGGGTACCAAGAATGTTAAACTGATGCTTTATCTCGCAGCTTTTCTCCCATGGTTGGTACCGAGGAGGAGGAGAGCATTTTACAGGAAGGAGTTGTGATAGCAGCATTGGACTCCGTTTTGGAAGGTGGGATTCTGAAAGCCCAGGAGGATGCCCCATCTAACACTCCCCATGGGAGGTTGTTTGTACCTAGAACCTTTAGGAGAGAGTTGTTTGTGGAGTATCATGAGTCTCGGTTGGCAGGTCATCCAGAAATTTCTGAGACTAAGAGACTGGTAGGTCGCAGTTTTTGGTGGCCTGGGTGGCACAAGGAAATCATTAAGTGGGTGCGTCAATGTACGGTGTGTGCTAGATCAAAGGCTTCACATGCTCCTGCTGCGGGGTTGCTTTGCCCTCTGGAGGTTCCTAGTGCACCTTGGACGCATCTTGCAATGGATTTTATTACTGACCTTCCTGTGTCCGATGGTTTCACTGTCATCTGGGTGGTCGTGGACCTTTTTAGCAAGATGTGTCACTTGGTTCCTTTCATTAAACTACCCTGCGCTAAGACACTCGCTAAGGCTTTTGTCAAGGAAATTGTCAGACTCCATGGCGTTCCCACCGACATTGTTTCTGATAGGGGACCTCAGTTTGTGGCTCGTTTTTGGCGTGCCTTTTGTGACAGGTTGGGAGTCCATTTGTCATTTTCATCTGGGTATCATCCTGAGTCTAATGGACAGACAGAAAGAAAGAACCAGGATGTTGAGCAGTTTTTGCGTTGTTTTGTGGCAGACAATCAAGAGGTGTGGTCTGAGTTTCTGCCACTTGCTGAATTTGCTCTTAACAACCATACATCCTCTTCTGCTGGGTGTTCTCCGTTTTTATGTTGTACTGGGAGACATCCGTCGTTTGGTTCGTTTTCCAAATTGGTGTCGGTTGTGTCGGAGAATGAGAATTTTTCCGGTGATTTGGAGAGAGTTTGGACTGATGTACGTTGTAACCTTCAAGAGGCTAACAAAAAGTCTAAGAAGTATTTTAACAGGAAACGTCAAGAGGTTTTGTTTACTGTTGGTGACATGGTTTGGTTGTCCTAAAAGAATCTGCGGTTGAGGATTCCTTCTAAGAAATTGGGTCCGAAGTTTGTGGGGCCATTTAAGGTGCTTCAGGTGGTGAACCAGTCTGCTGTTAGATTGGAGGTTCCCACCTCCTGGAAGATTAATCCGGTGTTTCATGTTTCCTTGTTGAAAAAAGCTGATGTATCGGATAGGGATGCCACTGTCACAGTTCCTCCGGTGGTGGAAGACGGTGAATATGAAATTTCTCGTATCCTGAATTCCAGAAGGCATAGAGGGAGATTGCAGTATCTCGTCGCTTGGAAAGGTTTCGGTCCTGAGATAACTCCTGGGTAAGGGCAGATGATGTCTCTGCTCCTAGACTTATCAGAGCGTTTCACAGGAGGTTTCCTGATAGGCCTGGGCCTGGAGGATCCTCATAGAAGAGGGGGTACTGTTAGAACCCTCCTGTTAGAAAAAAAACTATTTTGTGGTCACGTGACCTGCTGCCCATTTATTCCAGCTCCGCCCTTCTGGCTTTGCTGGACTTCAGTGTTACTTTGACTCTTAATCTAGCCAGGTGCTTTGTACCTATCTCTATAGTTTGCTTGGTCCTTGGACCTCTAAGTATTTTTGTCTGTTTCTCTTTTTGCTCCGCTACAACTTCTGCTAGGAGGTGTCCAATTTTGTCCCAGTCCTTAGTACTTTTAGGGACCCCTCCCTTATATCTATAGGTCTGCGTTCAGACTAGCTGAGGATGAAGGCGGGTCTGTTCACAAGGAACAGGTTGCCCGCTGCATCGTAGGGAATCAGCTTAGTCCTATTGTAGGGACAGTTTTCTTATCTTTCCTTAGTACTTGTAGCAGATCATAACAGCCATACGGTTCCTCACCCTCGCTTCTGAGCTTGCCTGGGATAACGAGGCCCTGGTGTCCGTCTTCTGGGAGGGTTCTTTCCAGTCGGATTAAAGACGAGCTTGCCGGCCGGGACATTCCTACCACCCTGGATGACCTGGTGTCACTAGCTGCCCGGATTGACATTCGGTTCCAAGAACGCACCAAAGAGACCACCCATGAGAGAAGGTTTCCCCGCCTTGCTCCTACTTTCCAGAGACCTGTCTCCTCATCTGTCACTCCCCGGGCGCACTCACCCGAGCCCATGCAGATCGACCAGACCAAGATGGTCAAATCTCGCCAAGAGTCACGCCGAGCCGAGGGGAGCTGTTTCTATTGTGGCAGTAAGGAGCACTTTATCCCTTCCTGCCCTGAGAGGCCGGGAAACTCCAGTGTCTAGGACCGCTCGGAGAGGTCGCCCTAGACAAAAGTAAGCCCTCTCCATCCCTGACTTTGTCTGTCTCTATCTCCTGGGGAGAGAACCATCACTTAGAACTCGCCCATCTGGATTCTGGAGCTGCTGGTAACCTCATTTCCCAGTCTCTGGTTGAGAGATACCGTATTCCCACCAATCAGTCGCCTCCATGGATGGAAGACGCCTTCCAGTGACCAACCTGCTCGTCACAGAACCTATAACCCTGCAGGTGGGAATGCTGCACTCTGAGAAAATCTCCTTCCATATGCTACCCGGACTCTCTCACTCACTATTGCTAGGCCTACCTTGGCTCCAGACACATGAACCCGTGTTGAACTGGCAATCCGGTGAAATACTCCGGTGGGGGCCAGACTGCCATAAGATCTGCCTGGTTCCGGTTCGTCCACCACCTACGCCAGCTAATTTACCCGGTCTTCCGGCTCCTTACTGGCCCTATGCGGACTTCTTCGGTAAAAAGGAAGCAGAGACTTTACCACCTCATAGGCCATATGATTGCCCGATCGACCTGGTACCTGGCGCCACTCCACCCCGTGGGCGTATTTACCCGTTGTCTGCGGCCGAAACCTGGGCCATGTCTGAGTACATTGAAAAGAACCTGGCTAGGGGATTCATCCGGAAGTCTACCTCCCCGGCTGAAGCCAGATTCTTCTTTGTCAAAAAAAAGGATGGCTCGTTACGCCCTTGTATTGACTATAGAGGACTAAATCTGATCACAGTAAAAAATAAATACCCCTTGCCACTCATCTCCGAGTTGTTTGACTGCCTTAAAGGCGCCAGGATCTTTTCCAAGCTGGATCTACGTGGAGCTTATAACCTGGTCCGTATCCGTCAAGGAGACGAGTGGAAGACGGCATTCAATACCCGGGACGGTCACTATGAGTACCGAGTGATGCCCTTCGGTCTCTGCAATGCTCCTGCCGTCTTCCAAGAACTGGTCAACGACATCTTCCGTGATCTTCTTTACTCCTGCATGGTGGTATACCTGGACGATATCTTGGTCTTCTCTCCGGATCTTCCCACACACCGGAGTGATGTTCGTCAGGTCCTGCTTAGGCTCAGACAGAACCACCTCTATGCTAAATACGAGAAGTGCCTCTTCGAGCAGACCTCTCTTCCATTCCTGGGCTATGATATATCTCCCAGACAGGCTTGCGAATGGATCCCGAGAAACTCTCTGCGGTCCTAAAGTGGCCCCGTCCGGAGGGGTTGAAGGCGATTCAGCGATTCCTGGGCTTCTCCAATTACTATCGTCTCTTCATTCCACACTTCTCGTCCCGGACTGCTCCCATATCTGCGCTCACCCGTAAGGGAGCAAATCCCAAGGTATGGTCGCTCGAAGCCGAGGAGGCCTTCCTTTCCTTAAAGCAAGCCTTCTCCTCTGCCCCAGTACTGCACTGTCCGGACTGCAATAAACGATCCTACCTGGAGGTTGATGCTTCCTCCTCCAGAGCCGGAGCGGTGCTCACCCAAAAATCTTCTTCCGGGAGAATGGTAACCTGCGGCTTCTTCTCCAAAATCTTCTCCTCATCTGAGCGCAACTACTCCATAGGAGACCGAGAATTGCTTGCCATCAAATTGGCGCTGGAGGAGTGGCGCTACCTGCTTGAAGGGGCTCTATACCCAGTGATCATCTATACGGATCACAAAAATCTGGCATATCTCCAGAATGCCCAAAGACTCAATCTGCGTCAGGCCCGGTTGTCTTTGTTCTTTGCCCTCTTCGACTTCATCTTACATTTCCGCCCGGCGGACAAGAATGTCAAAGCCGATGCCTTGTCCCGATCCTTCCTGTCCTCCGACCAAGAGGAGGAGCCTATGCACATCATCGACCCCTCCAAGGTGATGAATGTGGCCCCCTTGGATGTGACTCGTCTTCCACCCGGTAAGACGTTTGTAGCGGTTCCTGACCGTGAGAGGGTTCTTCGCTGGGGTCATTCTTCTAAACTAGCTGGCCATGCTGGCCAAAAGAAGACCTTCCTGCTCATTACCCGGCATTACTGGTGGCCTACCCTGCGTAAGGATGTGGTAGACTTCGTCTCAACTTGTTCATCTTGTGCCCGCAACAAAGTTCCCAGACATTTACCAGCCGGTCATCTCCTGCCTCTTCCCGTACCTGCTGCCCTGTGGCAACACATTGCTATGGACTTTATTACCGATCTCCCTGTTTCTGCCGGTTGTACAGTCATTTGGGTGGTCGCGGACCGCTTTTATAAAATGGCCCACTTCATTCATCTGCCTGGTCTCCCTTCGGCATCAGAGCTTGTTAAGGACTTTTTTCACCATATCTTTCGTCTCCATGGCCTACTCCTCCACACCGTGTCGGATCGAGGGGTTCAGTTCACCTCACGCTTCTGGAGAGCTACCTGTAAGCTGCTGGATGTCACCCTGGATTTCTCCTCCGCTTACCACCCAGAGTCCAATGGTCAGGTAGAGCGGATCAACCAGATCCTTACCAGCTACCTCCGGCACTTTGTCAATGCCCACCATACTGATTGGGTGGACCTCCTACCATGGGCCGAATTCTCTTATAACAATCATGAGAGCGAATCCACTTCCAAGTCCCCGTTCTTTATTGTCTATGGCCAACACCCCCGGATTCCGTTTCTCGTCTCCGCTTCTGTGGACAACCCTGCTGCGGAGTCTCTGGTCAGTGAATTCTCCACTATCTGGGAGAGTACTAGGTCTGCACTTCTTTAGTCCTCCGAGCGGATGAAGAGATTTGCTGACAAAAGACGTCTGGATCCGCCTCAATTCCGTCCGGGAGACAAGGTTTGGCTCTCCTCCAAACATGTGCGGCTTAAAATACCCTCCTACAAGCTGGGTCCTCGGTTCATCGGTCCATTTGTGGTCCTTAAACAGATCAATCCAGTGGCCTACAAGTTGAAGCTTCCACCCACCTTACGCATTCCCAACTCCTTCCACGTATCTCTCCTCAAACCTGCTGTCTTTAACTCTTTCTCCAATAATTCAGGTACTCCTCCTGCTCCGGTTTCTGCTGAGGACGTTTTTGAGGTAGAGAATATTCTGGCCACCAAGAGGGTAAGAGGCAGAACCTTTTTTCTGGTGGATTGGAAGGGGTTTGGCCCAGAGGAGAGAACTTGGGAACCCAGGGAGAACGTCCATGCCCCGCATCTCCTTTAAATTTTTTTTGCCAGCCTAAAAAAGAGGGGGCTTAAAGGGGGGGGTACTGTAGCATCGGCGTCTCTGCCTCCTGCCAGGCAGAGACGCCGTCCCTCTCACCTCCCCGCTCCCCGCGCGGCGTCCTCCAGCACTCCTCTTCCTGCTGCGGCCGGCGCGCTCCTTCCCGGGCACTGTGCTTAGGGCGCGCCCGCGCTCCCTCTCTCTTAAAGGGGCCGCGCGCGTCGTCCTAAGGAGTCCCCGGCCAATTGCCGGTGGACCTCCCATATATAAGGCACCTCGTCCAAAATGGAGGTGCCCGATCAAAAGTTGTTGCACAAGTATACTTACCTCTGCTTCAGCCCTCAGGTCCCGTTGCCAGTCCTGTCTGCCAGCTTGTCTACTTTCCAGCCCGACAGTCTGTCACCGGTCATCCGCCAGTCTGTCTATGGGCAAGTCCACCTGCTTACCAGGAAGCACCTGCCTGTCACCTGCCTGCTACCTGCCGTGCTTGCTAACCTGCTCACTTGGGAGTGCTCGCCTGTTATCTGTCTGTTACCTGCTAGCCTACCTGGAGGCTCTGCCGTCACTTGCCGTGACCACCTGCCTGCTAGCCTAGAGACTTTTCCCTGCTTGGCCGTCACTTGCCGTGACCACCTGATAGCCTACCTGGAGGCTCCTGCCGTCACTTGCCGTGACCACCCACCTGGTAAACCTAGAGACTACTACCTGCTCTGCTGTCACATACCGTGACCACGTGTCAGCTATACCGGAGACTTCTGCCTGCTTGCTGTGTCCATCCGTCATACCGGTCAGTCCCAGCCATCTGACCCGTGGGAGCCACCTGCTCTCTTACAAGGTCGTCCCCAGAGTAGCGCCTGGTCCCTCTGCCCGGATCCTCCCTGGTCACGGAGTCGTTAGCCGCCGTCCGACCAGGGTCGGTTTGGGTTGATACTTAGTTACGCCCCTCTGGGTCCCTCCTTGCACCGCGGCACAGAGGTTCCACCACCCGGACCCGTAACAACGGGATCTTACAGTCCGGAGGAGGCATACCTGCAGGGTGCCAAGAAGATGGACGCCAGGCCTGGCCAGTCCGATCCAGGCAGCGGGAGTCCCCTGCCTCGGCTGGTGCGGTGTCCTGATGCTCCACCGCTGGGGTCAGTGGGCCTTTAGGGTGTGCGGAGGGGGTTCCAGACGAAGAGGACAGGGCCTATCGGGGGCGTCGAGGACTGTGCTGGACCCCCCTGGTTGCGAAGGTGAGAGTGCGGTGCGCCCCGGCGGCGTGCACTTGAGCTTCCGGGTCCTCCGCGCATGCGCGCGGGGCGCCCCTGGATGACGCGGCGCCGCAATGCATGACTGTGTAGCCAGCCTGCGCAGGCGCAGGCGTCCTCCTGCAGGTGCAGGGGAGGAGGGGGCATCGGGTCACTACAGGCACTATGGGAGGGACTCCCAGTGCCTTAAAATACAGCGATGGACGCCAGTAGTTGCTCATCAGAGCTCTGGCACGCTGTGGAAAAAAAAATAATAATAATAATGAGTGACCAGGAGCTACCTGAGGAGCAAGAGCTACATCCTCAGTCGCCACCACCACCGCCAACCCAACGAAAGGAGAGGCCGGAAGAGTCGGGGCAACAGGACCGGAACAGTGGAAGCGGGCGCTCCGGCAGATCGTCGCAGCGCAGCAAGGACTCCACCTCAGCATCTTCCAGGAGGACTCCGTCTACAAAGATGGTTCCACCTCCTGAAACGGACCCGCTCTTCTATCTGGTTGGTAAGTGAGCTTCGTGAAAGTCCACTTTGTAACTAGGGGTCCTTGCTCTCTCTCTTTTGTCTCCTATAGGGAAAAAAGAGTACAGGGAAATCAAAAAATAGGACTTGTGCACTATGCACTGAAGCCTTGCCCACTACTTGGGATAAGAGACTCTGCAGCTCCTGCATTGAGCAGACTATATGCGAGGGAACCCCGAGATTTGCCTCTGAACTTAGAGACCTAATTAAATCGCAGGTCGAAAACACCATTAAATCTTTTCAGGGGGGCAAAAGGTTAAGGAAAACTAAAAACATATCCCCAGAGTCCAGGTCTAGCAGTTCTGAGGATGGCGGAGATTCAGACACGTCCACCTCTTCCTTGTCTACAGATAGAGGAGGACGGAGCTGTTTCCCTATCGAGGAAACAGATAGCCTCCTCAAGGCAGTCAGATCTACCATGGGATTAACAGATCCCCGGCCCAAAAAATCCATACAAGACGTGATGTTCAGTGGTCTAGAACAAAAAAAGAGGAGATCTTTTCCACTCAACGAACATGTTCACTCGCTGATTAAGAACGGAGAGAAAGGGCTTCCTTTCCCCTAAACGAAAGTACCCGTTTGAGGACCCTGCATGTTCCTTTTGGGAGAAAGCACCAAAATTGGATGTCGCCATAGCCAAAGCCTCAAAGAAATACTCCCTTCCATTTGAGGACATGGGCGTCTTAAAAGACCCCATGGATAAAAAGGCAGACACCTTCCTAAAGGGTTCCTGGGAAGCCGCTGGGGGGGGGGGTTTAAAACCTGCGGTAGCTGCCACGTGTACGGCCAGGTCACTAATGGTCTGGCTGGATCAGCTTGGATCACAACTGAGGCAAAAAACATCGAGAGACACAATCCTTGAATCTATCCCGATAATGAAAGGGGCAGCGGCCTTCCTGGCCGACGCCTCGGCGGACTCCGTCAGGTTAGGTGCTAGAGCGGCAGGGCTTGCTAACGCGGCTAGACGAGCCCTCTGGCTCAAATGTTGGCCTGGGGATCTACAGACTAAATCTAGGTTGTGCTCCATCCCCTGTGAGGGTGAGTTTCTATTTGGGCCCGCCCTTGATGACATCTTGGATAAGGCAGGGGACAATAAGAAGCAGTTTCCGATCCTGTCTAACACTGCTTACAGGAAACCTTTTCGGAGTAAAAGGTTTATACGTAGAAAGCCCCCTAAAGAACAGGATAGGTAGGAAGACAGGAGAAGGAAGACCAAGGGATTCCTATTTAACAAGGCCTCCAGCGATAACAGAAAGCCCCACCAATGAAGATTTTCCCCGGGTGGGGGGAAGGCTATCAAGTTTTCTCCCGGCCTGGGAGCTAATATCCAACAGCTCGTGGATTCTGAGCCTAATACAATCGGGCCTGAAACTCCAGTTCCTCAAATTCCCTCAGCAAAACTTTGTTATAACCCCCGAAAGGTCTTCAAACGAGGAGCAACTGGCCTTGGAGCAGGAAATCCAGGGGCTGGTAGGGAAGGCAGTCCTTCAGGAGGTCCCGGGCGGGGGGGGAGAAAGGCATGGGCTTCTATTCTCCATTATTCCTGAGAAAAAAAACAGACGGGACATACAGGACGATTGTGAATCTAAAAAAAATGAACAAACTGTTGAAGGTGGAAGCCTTCAAAATGGAAACAATAAAATCTTCAGTAAAAATGCTGTTTCCCGGTTGTTTCATGGCCGTCCTGGGCTTAAAAGACGCTTATTATCACGTCCCGATACACAAAGACTACCGGAAGTTCCTCAGGGTAGCAGTTCCTATGGGTGGAGTTGTCAAACACTACCAATATACAGCCCTCCCATTCGGCATCGCCATAGCCCCAAGGGTCTTCACCAAAGTTGTTGCAGAGGTGATGGCTCATCTAAGGGAACAGAACACCCTGGTCGTCCCATACCTAGACGACTTCCTGATAATAGGCAGCTCCTTCCTAGACTGCAAATCCCATCTGAAAAAGGTCATGGATTCCTTGACTCGCTTAGGATGGCTTTTGAATCTGGAAAAGTCCAAAACAGAACCATGCCAGATACAGGAATACCTAGGCATCGTGCTGGATTCAAAAGGTCAGGAGTGTCGTCTCCCCGCAGAAAAAATTCAAAAAATATTAGGCCAGATATCACGGGCAAAGTCACACCCGTCTATGTCCCTTCGGAAAGCCTTGTCCCTTCTAGGTTCCCTGACAGCATGCTTTCCGGCCGTCCAATGGGGTCAAATACATACCAGGACCCTTCAGTGGGAAATCCTAGAGGCATAAAAAGCCCTAAAAGGGCGTTTAGAAGGGCTGTTAACGCTATTTGCAAAAACCACACTTTCCCTAGAGTGGTGGGGGAACATAGACAATCTAGCCCGGGGGATTCCTTGGACAATCCCAACACCGCAAATCCTGACCACAGATGCAAGTCCCGGGGGCTGGGGGGCTCACCTCAACAACCTGGTAGCTCTGGTAGCTCAGGGGGTCTGGACAGAACGCCTAAAACTAATGTCATCAAACATGAAGGAGCTCCTAGCAGTAGAGCGGGCACTCCGGGAGTTCATGCATACACTACAAGGACATCACGTGAGGGTCTTTTCAGACAACCGAGTAGTAGTGGTGTACCTGAACCACCAGGGGGGTACACGGTCCCATTCCCTAATGCAGACGACAGAGGTCATCTTTCGCTTAGCCGAGGAGAACTTACAATCCCTATCCGCTCTACACATAAAAGGGCTAGAAAATCGCACCGCAGACTTTCTGAGTCGGACACAGCTGAAGCAGGGCGAGTGGGAATTAAGTCAGGCTGGTTTTCGGCAGATTATACTAAGGTGGGGCCGGCCCTCCATAGATCTGTTCGCCAACAATCAGAACAAAAAAACACGCTCTTTTTGCTCCCTAGATCCCAAAGGGAACCCCGTAGCCGTGGATGCCTTCATGATCCCATGGAATTACCCTCTAGCTTACGCTTTTCCTCCGACCGCTCTGATTCCAGCTGTTCTGAGGAAAATCAGAGAAGAGGAAGCGAGGGTAATCTTGATAGCCCCCTTTTAGCCAAAGAGGGTATGGTTTTCATGGCTGAGGAGGTTATCAATCTCTGACCCATGGGTTCTTCCGGAGCTCCCGGACCTTCTTTCTCAGGGTCCGGTCCTCCATCCTCGGGCTTCAAGCTTACACTTGACAGCCTGGAAGTTGAGAGGGCTCTTCTGAAAGACAAAAGGTTTCTCCCCAAATCTTATCACCACACTACTGCAAAGTAGAAAACCAGTCACCACCAAACTATACGGGAAAACCTGGAAGAAATTCCTTTCAGTCTCAGGTTCTAGGTTTGGTGGGGAGGTTCCATTGACAGCCATCCTGGAATTTTTACAGAGGGGTTTGGAGCAGGGCCTGGCGACAAGTACCTTAAAAGTTCAAGTTGCGGCCCTGGGAGCGCTCTATAATTTTGACCTAGCTAGGGATAGATGGGTATCTAGGTTTATTAAGGCATCAGCTACAGTCATGGCCAAAAGTATTGAGAATGACACCAAAATTATATTTTCACATGATCTGCTGGCCTCTGGTTTTTATTAGTGTTTGTCTGATGTTTATATCACATACAGAAATATAATTGCAATCATATTATGAGTACCAATAGGTTATATTGACAGTTAGAATGAGTTAATGCCGCAAGTCAATATTTGCAGTGTTGCCCCTTCTTCTTCAAGACCTCTGTAATTCTCCCTGGCATGCTCTCAATCAACTTTTGGACCAAATCCTGACTGATAGCAGTCCATTCTTGCATAATCAATGCTTGCATTTTGCCAGAATTTGTTGGTTTTTGTTTGTCCACCCGTCTCTTGATGATTGACCACAAGTTCTCAATGGGATTAAGATCTGGGGAGTTTCCAGGCCATGGACCCAAAATCTCTATGTTTTGTTCCATGAGCCATTTAGTTATCACCTTTGCTTTATGGCAAGGTGCTCCATCATGCTGGAAAAGGCATTGTTGGGCGCCAAACTGCTCTTGGACGGTTGGGAGAAGTTGCTCTTGGAGGACATTCTGGTACCATTCTTTATTCATGGCTGTGTTTTTAGGCAAGACTGTGAGTGAGCCGATTCCCTTGGCTGAGAAGCAACCCCACACATGAATGGTTTCAGGATGCTTTACAGTTGGCATGAGACAAGACTGGTGGTAGCGCTCATCTCTTCTTCTCCGAATAAGCTGTTTTCCAAATGTCCCAAACCATCGAAAAGGGGATTCATCAGAGAAAATTACTTTGCCCCAGTCCTCAGCAGTCCACTCCCTGTAACTTTTGCAGAATATCAGTCGGTCCCTGATGTTTTTTATGGAGAGAAGTGGCTTCTTTGCTGCCCTCCTTGAATCCAGCCCTTGCTCAGAGTCTCCGCCTCACAGTGCGTGCAGAAGCACTCACACCAGCCTGCTGCCATTCCTGAGCAAGCTTGGCACTGCTGGTAGTCTGATCCCGCAGCTGAAACAGTTTTAAGATACGGTCCTGGCGCTTGCTGGTCTTTCTTGGGCGCCCTGGAGCCTTTTTGACAACAATGGAAGCTCTCTCCTTGAAGTTCTTGATGATGCGATAGATTGTTGACTGAGGTGCAATCTTTGTAGCTGCGATACTCTTCCCTGTTAGGCCATTTTTGTGCAGTGCAATGATGGCTGCACGTGTTTCTTTAGAGATAACCATGGTTAACTGAAGAGAAACAATGATACCAAGAACCAGCCTCCTTTTAAAGTGTCCAGTGATGTCATTCTTACTTAATCATGACTGATTGATCGCCAGCCCTGTCCTCATCAACACCCACACCTGTGTTAATGGATCAATCACTAAAACGATGTTAGCTGCTCCTTTTAAGGCAGGACTGCAATGATGTTGAAATGTGTTTTGGGGGTTAAAGTTCATTTTCTGGGCAAATATTGACTTTGCAAGTACAGTAATTGCTGTTAAGCTTATCACTCTTTGACATTCAGAAGTATATGCAAATTGCCATTACAAAAAATGAAGCAGTAAACTTTGGAAAAATTACTATTTGTCTCATTCTCAATACTTTTGGCCATGACTGTAGATCCCGACCCATCCCATCCCGAAATACTACACCCTGGGATTTAAACTTGGTCCTTTCGGCTTTGACGGAGGCCCCTTTTGAACCCCTGTCGGAAGCATCCCTAAAAATTCTGTCCCTAAAAGCAGCACTCTTGGTAGCTCTCACATCCGCACGTAGGGTTAGTGATATTCAGGCCCTATCGGCAGGCTCCCCCTTCACACAAATCTTGGAGGATAGGGTTATTCTGAAGACCGACCCTGCCTATCTACCAAAAGTGGCGTCAAGATTTCACAGGTCCCAGGAAATCACCCTTCCTTCTCTTTCGTGTTCCTAGGGTTAGGGCAGAAAGAAGGTCTTGCATACACTAGACGTCAGAAGGTGCCTAATCCAGTATCTAGAGGCGACACGAGAGTGTAGGCAGGATAGTTCTCTCTTTGTTTGCTTTCAGGGCCCTCGTAAGGGGAAGAAAGCTTCTAAGGGCACGCTGGCCAGATGGATAAGGGAGGCCACCACACTATCTTACTCCTCACGTGGAGAAGCTGCCCCGGAGAAACTGAAGGCCCACTCAACAAGAGCGGTGGCAGCCTCCTGGGCAGAGAAGGCCGGTGCTACGATAGAGCAGATATGTAGAGCGGCAACCTGGTCTTCCCCCTCTACCTTCTTTAATCACTACCGGCTAGACTTAACCTCTTCTTCGGACCTTACTTTCGGGAGAAGGGTTCTGGAAGCTGTGGTCCCCCCCTAATGAGTCACTTCTCTGTAATTCTCTCCGTGGTGCCGTCATGGGGGAAGGAGAAAGACGTAGTTACTTACCGGTAACGGGATTTCTCAGAGCCCATGACGGCACCCGTACATTCCCTCCCTTCACGCGTGGGTGAGCACACTTATTAGTTACTTGTTGTAGCCACGTGGTGTGTCTGACGAGGTCTTAAATTGTAAAATTTTGTGTTACTAACCTGGTGGTCCTCTCATGCTCTGTAAACAACTGATGCGGGAGAGAGGCACCGCCCTTTTATCTGTAGGTTTCCTGTACTTGAAGGGCGGATCCCCTCTCTCCGTGGTGCCGTCATGGGCTCTGAGAAATCCCGTGACCGGTAAGTAACTATGTCTTTTCCTCTGCTCCTGAGCTCATTTATGACGACCCCAATAAAGTTTCGGTTGCTGAATCAATGATCTGCAGGTTGGTTCAGGGAAATCGCAAAGTGGAGGACTACTGCTCTCAGTTCGGATGCTGGGCAGAGGAGACCTCCTGGAATGACCCAGGTCTCCCCAATCAATTATGCCTGGGTCTCTCTAGTAAGATATGTGATATGATGGTTTATAGTCCCTCTTCGTTGTCCCTGGATGAGGCCATGTCTCTGGGAAAAGAACACATTTGAGGCTGTTTCTGTGATTTCTCCCTCTCATCCTACTGATGCAGGTGAACCCATGCAAATTGGGGCCTTCAGAGAGTCCAATGAGGGAGTTGTACGTGAATCACCTGCTCGTTTCTGTCCATACTGCGGTTGAACAAGTCATGGAATGATCCAGTGTTTCAAGGAGTTAGTTATCTCTGCATTTGTGGACTCAGGTTCCACCTTAGATCTCATTAACCGTGATTTTGCTATCTAGTGTGGGTACTCTGTTTCTACTCTTGGCCATCCTACTCAAGTATCTGCAATTGATAATTCTCCCCTTACCCAAAGTCATGTTACTTCGAAGTTTGAGAGCGTGTGCATGAGAGTGGGAATGTTACACACAGAGACTATTTCTTTCATGGTGTTTCCTTCCCTACCAGCTAAAGTTGTGTTGGATATGCCCTGGTTGATGAGACACAATCCTACCATTGATTGGGGGACTCGCGAAGGTTAATTTTGGGGAAGTTTTTGTTTTTTCAGTTATGTAAATCCCTGGCATCTATGAGATCTCTTCTTCCAAATTACATTCAGGATTTTGAGGATGTTTTTT
This sequence comes from Phyllobates terribilis, assembly GCF_046119375.1. NCBI lineage: Eukaryota > Metazoa > Chordata > Amphibia > Anura > Dendrobatidae > Phyllobates > Phyllobates terribilis. Next base: position 63,119,353 of record NW_027362772.1, on the reverse strand, counting down.
TCTGAAACTGAATGTGAAGGTTTTCCTCCGCATAGATGATATGATTGTGCTATCAAATTTATCCCAGTGGCAAAATTGCCTAAATCTCGGCTGTTCAATCTCTCTCTTCCTGAAAGAGATGCCTTGAATGAGTATATTCAAAAGAGTCTCTCCAAGGGTTACATTAGACCTTCCACCTCACCAGCCGCCGTGGTTTTTTTTTTTTTAGAAAAAAGATGGAGGTTTACATCCTTGTTTAGATTTCAGAGAGATTAATAAGATTACTGTATGTAAGCCATACCTGTTACCTCTTATTCCTGATCTGTTTAATCGACTAGCGAGGGCCAAGTGGGTTTATAAACTGGATCTAAGAGGGGCATATAACCTTATATGTGTTTGCCAAGGTGATGAGTGGAAGACTGCCTTCAATACTCCTGAGGGTCACTTTGAGAATTTGGTAATGCCATTCAGTTTGACCAACGCTCCTAATGTATTTCAGAATGAACTTCATGAATGATATTTTTTCTTCTTTGGTGGGTAGATTTGTGGTGATATACTTGGATGATATTTTGATCAATTCAGGTTCTCGTGAGAAGCATCGGGAGCATGTTCGACAGGTGCTTCAGGTTCTTTGTGGCAATCATTTGCCAAGCCAGAGAAGTGTCAGTTTGAAGTGCAGCAGATTCAGTTTTTGGGTCATTTGGTTTCTGCTGAAGGTTTTCAGATGGTTCCCATTAAGGTACAGGCCATCCTTGATTGGTGGCAACCTACTAATCTTAAGGCTTTACAGAGGTTCTTAGGTTTTGCTAATTATTTTTGTAAGTTCATTAAAAACTTCTCAGTTATAGTCAAGCCACAGTCCTAGTCAAACCTTGGTCTTCTTCAGCTTCAGAAGACCAAGAGGTAAAGGTGCAGACTTTGCCTCTTTGTCTTTTGAGGCTGTTGATGCTTTTACTAATCTCAAGTTAGCCTTTTCTAAAGCTCTGGTCCTCCGCAAACCCAATGTTGATTTGCCTTTTGTGGTTGAGGTGGATGCCTCTTCTGTAGGGATGGGTGCTGTTCTTTCACAGAAGAAGGATGGTTACTTTCATCATTGTGTTTATTTTCTCTCTGAAATTCTCATAAGCAGAGTCCAAATATGATATAGGTGATTGGGAACTCTTGGCGGTTAAAAGAACTTTCGAGGAATGGAGGCATTGGTTGGAGGGGGCTAGGCATAGAGTAATGGTCTTTACTAATCACAAAAATGTACTGTATGTTGACGCCATTAAGTGCCTGAATACTAGACTGGCCCAGTGAGCCCTCTTTTTTGCTCTGATTAATTTCTTTGTGACATATCTCCATGGTACAAAGAATGTAGCGGTGGGTGCTTTGGGTATCAGTCTCAGACAGCGCATTATGGAAGTTCAGGATGGTGCAACTGTGGAGGGTTTGCCACCCGGCAAGTTTTTTGTGCCTTCATTCCTTCGCACTGATCTTCTTAATGAACTACATGACTCTGTGTTGGCTAGACATCCTGCTTCCTCTGCCACCTGAAGAGCTGTTTCCAGGTCCTTTTGGTGGCAGAGTGCTCGAAAAGATGTGGATGAGTATGTCAGTAAGTGCAGGATTTGCACCAGGTCTAAAGCCTCTTGCCAAGCCCCTGCAAGGGTTTCTTTTGCTTAACGAGGTTCCGTGTCAACCTTGGACCCACTTGTTTATGGATTTTGTCACAGATTTGCCTTATTCTGGTGGTGACACTGCGGTGTGGGTGGTGGTGGGCCATTATAGCAAGATGGTTCACTTCGTCCGTCTACCAAAATTGCATACAGCTAAAAGTTTAGCTAAATTGTTTATCTCTCACATCGTTAAGTTACATGGTGTTCCCAAAAACATTATTTCTGACAGAGGGGTTCAGTTTGTAGCTAGCTTTTGCTCCAGGTTGGGAATTAAGCTTTTCGTTCTCCTCAGGTTATCATCCTGAGGCTAATAGACTGAGAGAATAAACCAGGAGTTAGAACAATATTTAAGATGTTTTGTCTCATCTAATCAAGAGGACTGGGTGGATTTTCTTCCTCTGGCTAAACTCTCAATAACTGCACCTCTACTGCTACCGGTACCCCGCCTCTTTTTTGTTGTGGGGGTATTCATCCAGTTTTCGGAGTTTTTTCTGGTTTGGAGTCTGCAGTCCCAGAGAAGGAAAGCTATTCTTCTAAATTGATTAAGGTCTGGAGAGAAGTTTTAAAGAGGTCTGTTGATAACTTGTGATCGGACCAAGAGAACTGCCAACCACAAACGTAGGAAGGCTCCTGTCTTTAAGGTGGGAGATTTTGTCTGGTTATCCTCTAAAAATCTCCTTTTTTAAAGTTCTATCTAGAAAATTTGCTCCTAAATTTTTGGACTGTATAAAATAATCAAGATCATTAATCTGGTGACAGTTAAGCTCCAACTCCCGGTTGCATGGAGGATTAATAATTCTTTCCATGTCTCTCTTCTTAAAAAGTTTGAAGGAACGCCGGGTCCTCAGGACTGTATTGATGTAGACCTGGAGACAGAAGGAGTATGAGGTGGAACAAGTCTTAAAATCCAGATGTGTCAGAAGACGACTGCAGTTTCTCGTTAAGTGGAAGGGTTTTGGTCCAGACGATAACTCCTGGATGGATGCTAAAGACCTACATGCCGATCGCCTACTGAGGGAAATTCTATCTGTGGCGTCAGCTGTTGGGGATCTCTGTGTGTCCAGTTGCCCTATGCTTATGGATTCGAACCATTGATCCTGTGTTCTGTGGTCGGCGTATCTTTCCACTGAGCCACTGCAGATACACCTTTTTCTTTGGGTGTTTTAGTTCTGTTATCTTTGTTTCTGTCGGTTTTGGGTAATATGTGTTTTTCATTTACTCTGTTTATGTACCCGATCACCTTTCGGGTGCAGCTTTATATGCCTTCCCCTGATAGTGTTTGCTGCTGACATAGCCTTTGTTGGATGCATTCACTTTGCTGTAGCTTATGTTGGTTGCAGCTGTTTCGTGTGTGATTCCTTTATTCCTTAGAGAAATGCTACTCTAGCGATACTAGCACCTGCTAAGGACATTCAGGGTAAACTGAGTGGGAGCACCATTGCGTTATCTTAGGGTGCCAACCTCCGCAGTCAGGCAGTGACATACCAAGGTCAGAGGAGGGCTTTTCCTAGTCTGAACAGGGATCTGTCAGGTTCAGGTATTTGTCTCCTGGGTTTGTACGCTACCTGTGTGAAGGTGCTTTAGCAGTCATTACAGATGTAGGCAGCAGCTTGCTTTCCCATCCAAATGGTCATAGGCAGGAGCTCGGTTTCTAATCAACATGGTCATAGGCAGCAGTTTGCTTTCTCATCCAGAAGGATATAGGCAGGAGCTTGCTTTCTTACACATATGGTTATAGGCAGGAGCTTGATTTCTTATCTATATGGTTATAGGCTGGTGCTTGATTTCTCATCCAGATGGGTATAGGTAGGAATTTCCTTTCCCATCCAGATGGTTATGGTTAGGAGCTTGCTTAGTCATTCATGTGGTTATAGGCAGGAGCTTGATTTCTAATCCAGATGGGTATAGGTAGGAGTTTGGTTTCTCATCTAGATGGTTATAGCTAGGAGCTTGCTTTCTCATCTAGTTGGACATAGGCAGCAGCTTACTTTCTCATCCACATGATTTTAGTCAGGAGCTTGCCTTGTCCAGTTGGTTGTATACAGGAGCTCTTGCTTTCTCATCTACGCAAATGAGATCAAGGGTACATGAAGACATCTAGATATCCAAAGCCTGGAAAACACAGGCCATGTTCACACTTTAGAGATCTTGTTCGGGATTTACCCTGTATCTAAAAGTAGAAATAATCCAACAAATATTCTGCAGGTAAATCAAGTCTATGAAATATTTAATTCCACATTCTCATGCACCTTTCTGGTTTACCTACCAAGATATTCACTCAAGTATAAAATTAGATAAAGATAACTGCTTTTTTTCCAGAAGCAGTGTAGCGTCCCCCCTTCATGTACATGCACATATAGAGCCCATGAAGGCGCTATTTCTAAAAAGAACCCCCAAAAAAAACAAAAAAACAACTCCATGCTTTACTAATTCTATAGAATTTAAGGTTATAGCAACAGGAGAATATAAAAATAGGTTATTGAATTCATTTGTTGGACCAGATTAGAGAAGAGTCAAAAAAGGACGAATACTCTGGTGGACCGCCATTTATGGGCTACCTCCAGTTTCGGGGACATTTGTTACCGGAGTTGTCGCTCCACTCTCCCATGTTCCAGACAGGCGGATCTGCTTAGTTATTGGCTAGATGGAGACCTTGTGTTCCCCTATAGGGATCTATTTATAGGGAAAGGCCTTCTTTGAGGCCCAAAGGGCTTTTTTTTTGTTGCTAGAATTTGCCTTTAAATCTCACATATATTACTTTTTACATTATTACTTGTAGTTTGTGCATTATTAACATACTATGCAGCTATTATAATTGTTGAAAAATTCTGATTGGGGGCCACCTTGTGACTAAATTGGTCTATTCTATATCTGACCCCCTGTCATTTCAAGTTACATCTCGCGCTAATGATTCATTGTTGTACCTCGATGATAGAAAACATAGAAATTGCTAGTTTAAAGATAGAATTTTACGCTCTTTTTAGGGCCGTTGCCCCATCTGGCGGTGAAGGGGTTAAGAGGCCGCCTGGGGTCATATAGAAAGCAGTTACCAATGTCTCTGGCAGAGGATGGGAAGGAGGGGGCGTCCTCAGGGGATTGAGGAATACAAAGTGACAGATTTAATCCTTAAACCAGCAGAGGGGTGAGGAGGGGGGCGCTCACAAATGATGAGAAAAAATGGTAAAAGAAATGAGTTTGGAAAGATGTGATTCTCCGAGTGCCGGGAACAAACTCTGCTCTCCTGTCCCTGCGTGTGATCCGACTGCTCCATATACTTACATGTACTCGTCTATCTATCCTTCCATCCAATATCTATCTATCATCTATCTATCCATCCATCCATATATCTATCTATCATCTATCTATTCATCCATCTATCTATCTATCTATCTATCTATCTATTTATCTATCTATCTATCTATTCATCCATCTATCTATCTATCTATCTATCTATCCCTCTATCTATCTATCCCTTTATCTATATATCCCTCTATCTATCTATCTATCTATCTATCTATCTGTCTATCCCTCTATCTGTCTATCCTTCTATCTGTCTATCCCTCTATCTGTCTATCCCTCTATCTGTCTATCCCTCTATCTGTCTATCCCTCTATCTATCTATCTATCCCTCTATCTATCTATCTATCTATCTATCTGTCTATCCCTCTATCTGTCTATCCATCTATCTGTCTATCCCTCTATCTGTCTATCCCTCTATCTGTCTATCCCTCTATCTGTCTATCCCTCTATCTGTCTATCCCTCTATCTGTCTATCCATCTATCTGTCTATCCCTCTGTCTATCCTTCTATCTGTCTATCCCTCTATCTGTCTATCCCTCTATCTGTCTATCCCTCTATATGTCTATCCCTCTATCCGTCTCATATTTTGCCGTCTCCCTTGCTGGGTCACCTGGTCCTTGGTTCTTCCTTGTTGTTCTCTTCATTTCTTTCTTTTCCCCTCTTCTCTTCCTCTTCCACTCTCGTCCCTTCCTTCCCTCCCTCCCCCTTTCTCCGGGGGGCAGCCATGCATGGAAAGTCCCTTATTTAATTTAGACGCAATGAAAATCGATCCTGCCATTCGATACAAAATAAGAATCAAGCAGATTAAGGGACGGAAATTAACTCTGAAAATATTTTTGATGGAGTGCCTTGTACTCTCCCCAGCAAATGGACTGCAAAGTGGAACAAATGACGGGAGGCAAGTGTCTCAGACAGGGGCTCTCCATCTTTCTATTAGTGGGTAATGGGAAAGGTCCAGCACAGAGCCTGGGACCCGCCATTAATCACAAACCGCCTTTATGAAGATTTATTTCCTCCTGCATGCAGCCTGCGCTGGGAATGAAGTCATAACGTAGCAGGGAAGGGCGGGGGGGAAAGGGTGACAGAAAGAGGGACAGCACCGGCGGCCACACGGGACACCAAAACTAACAGTCCAAACATGGCCGGAAAACAATGCGAAAGGAAATCGTCAAGTCAGCTGGAATTGGCTGCGGTCGAACGTCCTCCACCTGCCTGGGAGCTGCATGTGGTCGCGGACCTGCAAGACGGAGGCACCTTGCATATCCACTCAACACCAGTGGGGGGCACAAACTTTGCAATAATTGTAATCTCATTTTTGCACAGATCTAGAGGTAGAAGTCACAGCTGGACCGTAGTGCCTAAAGGGGCCCAATGGGGAAAAGCATGGTAGGTTAGGGGTCACGTTACAGATTTTGCATTAGGTCCAAGAGCTTCGGACATGGGGAAGTAACTATCGTGGTTGAAGTTGCACCCGGGCCACTGAGCGCAAGGGGCCCAAAGGTCCCTTTAAGGGAAGAGTCAGACGGCCGTATAATTCGGACGAGGATTGCAAAGCAATACTTAGGCTGGCTGTCATGTATTTCTATGCAGCTGTCCCGCTCAGGTCGGGAGAGCCGACAGCCAGTCCAAGCATTGCATTACGATCCCCATCCAAGTTATACGGCCGTCTAACTCTTCCTTTACCCTCATATTTGTGTGGCGCTGCTTTTCACTCTCACTCTCCTCTTTCCTTCTCTTCTTCATAGACTACAATAGGCAGCTGTAATCTGATCCCTCAGTGAGCTCTCAGTGCCTAAAAGGTCTCTTTAAGGGAAGAGTCAAATGGCCATAAAATTCGGACAAGGATCCCAACGCAATGCTTGGACTGGCCGTCAGTTCTCCAAACTCTGTCATGACAGCATGTATTTCTATGCAGCTGTCACGTTCGGGTCGGGAGAGCCGACAGCCAGTCTAAGCATTGCGTTACGATTCCCATTCGAGTTATACGGCCGTCTAACTTTTCCCTTACCCTCATATTTGTGTGGCACTGCTTTTCTCTCTCCTCTTTCCTTCCCTTCTTCATAGACTACAATAGGCAGCTGTAATCTGATCCCTTAGTGAGCTGGCAGTGCCAAAAAGGTCTCTATAATGGAATAGTCAGATGGCCATAAAATTCGGACAAGGATCACAACGCAATGCTTGGACTGGCCGTCAGTTCTCCAAACTCAAGCATGACAGCATGTACATTTCTATGCAGCTGTCATGTTCGTGTCAGGAGAGCTGACAACCAGTCCAAGCATTGCGTTGTGATCTCCGACCAAGTTATACGGCCATCTGACTCTTCCCTTACCCTCAAAATTGCGTGGAGCTGCTTTTCTTTCTCACTCTTCTCTTATTTTCTTCCCTTAATAGACTACAATAGGCAGCTATGAGTTCAGTAGGCACAAGGGGAGTGAGGAGAAGTGTCTCATAAGTGGAGACAGAATATTTTCTTAGTAGCCCTGTTGGGGATTTTGCTTTGCTGTTTTTGTTACTTACAAAAAATTTTGTGACTTTTTGTCCCAATGCACAAAATTTGTGACCCTTCAATCTTACTCTGGTAGAATTACAGAGAGGTCCAAGAAAGATTGGTATAAATTATATCAATAGGAAGAGGTAGTTTTTGGTTGTGGAGGCATGGATATCCCAAGATGTGGCAACTTTATCGAAAGGTTTGCTCCATTACAACTGACGTATAAATAGAAGTTTTAGTAAATTCCTCCCTATAAGAAACTGCTTTATTATTATTAAATTGTATATGTATTTTATACTATTTGGAATATGTGCATTTTTTGGTCTTGAGTTGCTGGGACTGGTGGGACACGGGACTCGGAAACAATGGCGTCGCTTGAGACTTGCGAATTCAAATGGAAAATCCTCAAACGGGCTCCCAAGTATCAAGGTTATTTAATAGTATCCTTGTTTTATATGGTCCAGAGAGTCTCCTTTGCTCGAGGGGTTGGAGCGGCTACTATAATTATGCCCCAGGAAATTTGTCCATGCCCGATCACCATGGCTGCTAGCTCGGCTTGGGGCTTGTCTAGTAGAGAAGCGTTTGAGGTCAGACTGGACTCGTTCATCGTTGGTGAATCATTAGGAGCCCCTTTGGGCAAGAGGCGTCAACTGGATGTCTCCAAGCAAGACCTGGAGAGGAATTGTCCACAATCATCTACCAAGCTGGAAAACCCAATTAGAATAGACGGGGACATGCAAACTCCATGCAGAGTGGCATCAGAACCCAGTGCGCTCCCCAATCCCCATGGCACGCGGTAAAACGTCCAAACATTTTGTAACTCTGGTCAAAAATTTGCAAATCAAGAGATCTCCAATCCAGGTGCGAATATCCCTTGATATTCATTGACATCTTTTGTTCCAAATTCTTCATAATGGTGAACGCTTTGCATGAATCTTATGCAAAGTCAAAAATGTTCTTTATTTTTGTCTTTAACCTTTTTTTCTACAACTTTTTACAGCAAAACGTCGCATTTCGTGTTAAAATGTTGCAAAAATTTTTTAAAAATATTTAGATGAACAGAAAATCACTCCAGGGGGGACTGAAGAACATTACGCAAAAATGTGAATCGGACAAAACACCTGGAAATCCCAAAACCTCGCTCACAATGATAAACACGAAAAAACAACAGGAGAAAATGGTACAAATGAAAAACTGGTGAAAATAACCTAAAAAATAGACAAAAAAGGAGCAAAAGCAATAATGAGTCTCAAAAAGTTGAAATTGCATTCAACAAAATCACACAAAAATCATCAATGGAAATCAAATTTATTAACCAATGGATGCCTGGATTTGGAGTCACCCCCAAAGTTAAAGTGGAAAAACACACTACAGGCTGATCCAACTTTGATGTAATGTCCTTAAAACAAGTCAAAATGAGGCTCAGTATTGTGTGTGGCCTCCACATGCCTGTATGACCTCCCTACAATGCCTGGGCATGCTCCTGATGAGGTTGCGGATGGTCTCCTGTGGGATCTCCTCCCAGACCTGGACTAAAGCATCCGCCAACTCCTGGACAGTCTGTGGTGCAACGTGACATTGGTGGATGGAGCGAGTCATGATGTCCCAGATGTGCTTAATCGGATTCAGGTCTGGGGAACGGGCGGGCCAGTCCATAGCTTGAATGCCTTCATCTTGCAGGAACTGCTGACACACTCCAGCCACTTGAGGTCTGGCATTGTCCTGCATTAGTAGGAATCCAGGGCCAACCACACCAGCATATGGTCTCACAAGGGGTCTGAGGATCTCATCTCGGTACCAAATGGCAGTCAGGCTACCTCTGGCGAGCATATGGAGGGCTGTGCGGCCCTCCAAAGAAATGCCACCCCACACCATTACTGACCCACTGCCAAACCGGTCATGCTGAAAGATGTTGCAGGCAGCAGATTGCTCTCCACGGCATCTCCAGACTCTGTCACATCTGTTACATGTGCTCAGTGTGAACCTGCTTTCATCTGTGAAGAGCACAGGGCGCCAGTGGCGACCTTTGCCAATCCTGGTGTTATGTGGCAAATGCCAAGCGTCATGCATGGTGTTGGGCTGTGAGCACAACCCCCATCTGTGGACGTCGGGCCCTCATACCACCCTCATGGAGTCGATTTCTAACCGTTTGTGCAGAGACATGCACATTTGTGGCCTGCTTGGAGATCATTTTTCAGGGTTATGGCAGTGCTCCTACTGTTCGTCCTTGCACGAAGGCGGAGGTAGCGGTCCTGCTGCTGGGTTGTTGCCCTCCTAGGGCCCCCTCCGCGTCTCTTGGTGTACTGGCCTGTCTCCTGGTAGCGCCTCCAGCCTCTGGACACTACTCTGACAGACACAGCAAACCTTCTTTCCACAGCTCGTATTGATGTGCCATCCTGGATGAGCTGCACTACCTGAGCAACTTCTGTGGGTTGTAGAGTCCGTCTCATGCTACCACGAGTGTGAAAGCACAAGCAACATTCAAAAGTGACCAAAACATCAACCAGAAAGCATTGGTACTGAGATGTGGTCTGTGGTCCCCACCTGCAGAAACACTCCTTTATTGAGGGTGTCTTGATAATTGCCAATAATTTCCATCTATTGTCTATTCCATTTGCACAACAGCATGTGAAATTTATTGTCAATCAGTGTTGCTTCCTGAGTGGACAGTTTGATTTCACAGAAGTTTGATTCACTTGGAGTTATATTCTGTTGTTTAAGTGTTCCCTTTATTTTTTTGAGCAGTGTTTATACATACATACTGTACATATATACAGTGGGTACGGAAAGTATTCAAACCCCTTTAAATTTTTCACTCTGTTTCATTACAGCAATTTGGTAAATTCTAAAAAGTTCATTTTTTTTCTCATTAAAGTACACTCTGCACCCCATCTTCACTGAAAAAAAGCAGAAATGTAGAAATTTTTTCAAATTTATTAAAAAAGAAAAACTGAAATATCACATGGTCATAAATATTCAGACCCTTTGCTCAGTATTGAGTAGAAGCCCCCTTTGAGCTAGTACAGCCATGAGTCTTCTTGGGAATGATGCAACAAGTTTTTCACACCTGGATTTTGGGGATCCTCTGCCATTCTTCCTTGCAGATCCTTGCAGATCCTTTCCAGTTCCGTCAGGTTGGATGGTGAACGTTCGTGGACAGCCATTTTCAGGTCTCTCCAGAGATGCTCAATTGGGTTTAGGTCAGGGCTCTGGCTGGGCCAGTCAAGAATGGTCACAGAGTTGTTCTGAAGCCACTCCTTTGTTATTTTAGCTGTGTGTTTAGGGTCATTGTCTTGTTGGAAGGTGAACCTTCAGCCAAGTCTGAGGTCCAAAGCACTCTGGAAGAGATTTTCATCCAGGATACCTCTGTACTTGGTCGCATTCATGTTTCCTTCATTTACAACCAGTCATCCTGTCCCTGCAGCTGAAAAACACCCCATAGCATGCTGCCACCACCATGTTTCACTGTTGGGATTGTATTGGTCAGGTGATGAGCAGTGCCTGGTTTTCTCCACACATACCGCTTAGAATTATCACCAAAATGTTCTATCTTCATCTCATCAGACCAGAGAATCTTATTTCTCATAGTCTGGGAGTCCTTCATGTGTTTTTGAGCAAACTCTATGCAGGCTTTCATATGTCTTGCGCTGAGGAGGGGCTTCGGTCGGGCCAATCTGCCATAAAGGCCCGACTGGTGGAGGGCTGCAGTGATAGTTGACTTTGTGGAACTTTCTCCCATCTCCCTACTGCATCTCTGGAACTCAGCCACAGTGATCTAGGGGTTCTTCTTTACCTCTCTCACCAAGGCTCTTCTCCCACAATTGCTCAGTTTGGCTGGATGGCCAGGTCTAGGAAGACTTCTGATGGTCCCAAACTTCTTCCATTTAAGGATTATGGAGGCCACTGTATATATACAGTACAGACCAAAAGTTTGGACACACCTTCTCATTTAAAGATTTTTCTGTATTTTCTTGAATATGAAAATTGTACATTCACACTGAAGGCATCAAAACTATGAATTAACACGTGGAATTATATACTTAACAAAAAAGTGTGAAACAACTGAAAATATGTCTTATATTCTAGGTTCTTCAAAGTAGCCACCTTTTGCTTTGATGACTGCTTTGCACACTCTTGGCATTCTCTTGATGAGCTTCCAGAGGTAGTCACCGGAAATGGTCTTCCAACAATCTTGAAGGAGTTCCCAGAGATGCTTAGCACTTGTTGGCCCTTTTGCCTTCACTCTGCAGTCCAGCTCACCCCAAACCATCTCGATTGGGTTCAGGTCTGGTGACTGTGGAGGCCAGGTCATCTGGCGTAGCACCCCATCACTCTCCTGCTTGGTCAAATAGCCCTTACACAGCCTGGAGGTGTGTTTGGGGTCATTGTCCTGTTGAAAAATAAATGATGGTCCAACTAAACGCAAACCGGATGGAATAGCATGCCGCTGCAAGATGCTGTGGTAGCCATGCTGGTTCAGTATGCCTTCAATTTTAAATAAATCCCCAACAGTGTCACCAGCAAAGCACCCCCACACCATCACACCTCCTCCTCCATGCTTCACGGTGGGAACCAGGCATGTAGAGTCCATCCGTTCACCTTTTCTGCGTCGCACAAAGACACGGTGGTTGGAACCAAAGATCTCAAATTTGGACTCATCAGACCAAAGTACAGATTTCCACTGGTCTAATGTCCATTCCTTGTATTCTTTAGCCCAAACAAGTCTCTTCTGCTTGTTGCCTGTCCTTAGCAGTGGTCTCCTAGCAGCTATTTTACCATGAAGGCCTGTTGCACAAAGTTTCCTCTTAACAGTTGTTGAAGAGATGTGTCTGCTGCTACAACTCTGTGTGGCATTGACCTGGTCTCTAATCTGAGCTGCTGTTAACCTGCGATTTCTGAGGCTGGTGACTCGGATAAACTTATCCTCAGAAGCAGAGGTGACTCTTGGTCTTCCTTTCCTGGGGCGGTCCTCATGTGAGCCAGTTTCTTTGTAGCGCGTGATGGTTTTTGCAACTGCACTTGGGGACACTTTCAAAGTTTTCCCAATTTTTCGCACTGACTGACCTTCATTTCTTAAAGTAATGATGGCCACTCGTTTTTCTTTACTTAGCTGCTTTTTTCTTGCCATAATACAAATTCTAACAGTGTATTCAGTAGGACTATCAGCTGTGTATCCACCAGACTTCTGCACAACACAACTGATGGTCCCATCCCCATTTATAAAGCAAGAAATCCCACTTATTAAACCTGACAGGGCACACCTGTGAAGTGAAAACCATTTCCGGTGACTACCTCTTGAAGCTCATCAAGAGAATGCCAAGAGAGTGCAAAGCAGTCATCAAAGCAAAAGGTGGCTACTTTGAAGAACCTAGAATATAAGACATATTTTCAGCTGTTTCACACTTTTTTGTTAAGTATATAATTCCACATGAGTTAATTCATAGTTTTGATGCCTTCAGTGTGAATATTCAGTTTTCATAGTCATGAAAATACAGAAAAATCTTTAAATGAGAAGGTGTGTCCAAACGTTTGGTCTGTACTGTGTATATATATATATATATATATATATATATATATATATAATATAATATAATCTCCAGTATATATAATCCATTGATTAATAGATGGGATCCTCTGATCAGTATCCTCCTGCTCTGGAGAACCCGTCCTGTCCTGCCCTTTGATTTAAATGGACTCTGTGTAATACTTCATTTCACCTGCGGAGGCACTGCAGGGAAAATGAACACATATTGCCACTGATTACAGCTGATTCATGTGGCTGGATTGACCGAATGGGTCACAAATTAAAAAATAAAAACCCCTAAAGGATAGGTACAACTTTTTTTCATGGATACCCTGTAGCTACACAGTGAGATTTTGACCCCAAATTCTCTACTTTTAGCAGCGATGATCTCTACAGTGCTTTTTCCAGGATTACAGTCCATAGATGTCATCATATACAGACTCCATATTTTCATCTTCTCTGACCCGCTGTTGCGTTACGCCATTATTTGGAGACTACTGAACGAGACAGCGCTGATCCCGGTGACATTGCTGTCCTCTGTTATTTCCACTGTCATGGCAGGCCATCTCCGCCATACAGCCGTCATCTATCATCTCTGGTGTATATCTCGTAGATCGACCACCATGACAGAGAACTGGTGAGAGTGGAGGATAGGGTGCGCTGATCCGGCTGACTACCCTACCTCTGTATCTTGTTGTACACATTAGACACCCATCCTCATGGCTGGCTTATGTCTCCTCTTAGTCATGCCCCCTTTTCTAGACACTTTAAAAAAAAATATGTCGCATGACATATGCGTCAGCTTACTTTGAGTCTGGATTCGGGTACGTTTTCTTTAGCAAATCTGCTTCATAGTGTTTTCTTGCAGCCACCACTAGAGGGAGCTCATTCATTAGACATTTCAGAAGCGTTTGTACTACAGTGAGCTCCCCCTAGTGGTGGCTGTGGACAATCAGAATTGTTTAATTTAAAAAGTATCTAAACTTTAATTTTTTAAAATAATTTTCTACAGCGGGAAAATTTATGAAACTGTGCTAATCACTTTATTAGGGGATTTGTCTCCATTCCTGTAAAAAAAAGATGCAAGTGGCTTCCAAACCTTTGGCTTTTCCCCAGTTTATTTGCCTTCAGCTGCTTTTAGAACGTACTCATTTGGAGTACAGATGATGGCAGTGATGAGTCAGCGTCCATCGTCTTCTTCTTTTCTTCTTTTATCAGATCAATCTCCTGCAGCAGCTTCTCCCCAGGATTAGTGACACATGTACTGAGCTGACCCATCACTGCCATCATCTGTACTCCAAATGAGTATGTTCTGATATCAGTGCAGCTGAAGGCAAATAGAGTGGGGAAAACAGAAATTTGGAAGCTACTTACATTTTTTAAACAAATCCCCTAATATAGTGATTTTCAAAGTTTCATAACTTTCAAAACAAGACAAAATTATACAAAAAAAAAGTTTAGTTACTTTTTAACTGTTACGTGAACTGCACATAATCTCTACACCTATGTTACAAAATTGTATCTCATATGACTATGTGTCGATATTTTCCTTGGTTGTCCACTAGGAGGAGCATTGAAATCTCAAGCATATTGTTTGCAGCAACTCATAAAGCGTAAACTGTTAAGCTCCCCCTAGTGGTGGCTTCAGGCAGCAATTTTTTTTTGCTAATTGTGTTGATTTGGAGTTCTGTATACAAAGCACATTGGCCGATTGGAAAACAAATCAAAATTGTTAAATTTAGCTGAAGCAGTATAACGTACCACTATACTGACTATATATTTATTACTCTCCTAGCAGCCCCAAGTAGCGTGTTCTCAGTTTACGAAGTTGTCTGTGACATCCAGTGTAGGTGACCCTCATTTCCTCATCTAAACAGATGTTTTCCTCTTTGGGTACTCATATTCCAAGATTACCTAAAGCTTTAAAAAAAAAAACGCTAATTTTGCAACACACTCTTTGAGCATTTATGTTATATGTGTCTATATGTCGCCGCCCAGTGGTAGGGTTGTGCATTACAGTTTTTTTGTCATAGAAAATACGTGAAAAGTTAAAGCGTAACTGTTGTTCAGTATAACTTTTGAGAATAACTTACTGACTTGTGCACATGAGAAATGACACTATTCATGGCCATTATTTGACTTGTATCCTGCATGTTTCACCAGTTTGCCCTCTGCACCCTCTATCTCTATTTTTAAGTTGTCTCTGAACTAGTTGGTGGACACAATCTACAATGATGTTTGCCATACACCGCACACAAGGATATGAGTGATTTTCCTATGTAGTACATACTCAAACAGCAGCATGGAGGATATTATCCAGCAGTGTAGCTGTGAATCCAGCTCTCGGTGAGATGAAACACTCACTAGAAATCAGGAGCATTGTTTCTCTATTCCTCTCTGCTCCTACTCTCCCTTTCTATAAAAATAACAAGCAGCTGCATTCTAAAAGCTCAGTGAGCTGCGGTTCCTCTTCTTTTGACCAAGGTGGAGTTTAGAAACTTTTCAGGACATTGTACAGCAGTACTGAGCAGTGTAGTTATGAATCCAGCTATGGATGAGATAAAACACTTATTAGAAGGGTGGCAGCACTGTCTGTGCCTATGTTCCTCTATTCTCCACATCTCTATGTAAACTTGAATAGGGAGCTGTAATCTGATCACTCAGTGAGCTGACATTTCCTTTTGTTTTCACCAAGATGGATTTTAGCAGTTTTTTTAACATTATACAGCAGTACTGAGCAGTGTAGCTATGATTCCAGCTCTGAAAATATAAAACACTTACTATAAAGCAGCTGCACCTCTTTGTGCCTTTCCTTCTCCTCTTCATAGACATTGATAGGCAGCTGTAATCTGAGGCCTCGGTGAGCTGGAAGTCTATTTTTTTTCTGAGTAAGATGGATTTTAGTAGTATTCAGGACATTATATAACAGTACTAAGCAGTGTAGCTATAAATCTAACCCTGGATTAGATAAAACACTTACTAGAAAGCTGCATCTCTCACTCTGATCCTCTTTCCATTTCCTCTTCAAAGAATTCAACAGTCAGTTGTAATCTGATAGTTCAGTGAGCTGGCAGTTCCTTTTGTTTTTACCAAGAAGGATTTTAGCAGTTTTCGCGACAATATATAGCTGTACTGAGCAGTGTTGCTATGAATCCAACTCTGGATGAAATAAATCACTTACTAGAAAGTGCCAGCACCTCTTTTTGCCTACCTATTTCCGTCTCCTCTTCATAGACTTCAACAGGCAGCTGTAATCTGATAGTTAAGTGAGCCTGCACTTCCTTTTGTTTAAACCAAAATGGATTTTAGCAGCTTTTTAGGACATTATACTGCAGTACTGAGCAGGTTAGCAATGAATCCAGCTATCAATGAGATAAATCACTTACTAGAAGGCAGAAGTGCCTCTTTTTATCTCTTCTTCATAGACTTCAACAGGCAGCTGTAATCTGATCCCTCAGTGAGTTAGCTGTTTGTTTTGCTTTCAGTAAGATGGATTTTAGGAGTTCAGGAGACCGCATTAGGAAGAAAAGTCGCTCATAAGTGGAGAAAAAAGCTGATTTCTCTGATAAGACAAATTGTAAAGTTTTCTTTTATATTCAACTTTTTTTGCGCAATTTTATGACGAAAGCATGCCGGAACGGGATGGATTGTAAGTTCTGCCTCAGCATTGGGCGACTGCCTGTGAATTGCTCAATGAAGAACATTGCGATGATTTATCTATTCTGTTATCCCTATATATCTGAGTAATAAAATCTTAGCGGCAGAGTCACCTAGTGTGACACAATCAGATGCTAAGCCAATGTATATGCAGCAGAAATGTAGCATGCGTCCGACGCTCACGCTTCCAGAGCCTGATGCTTAATGACAGCGGCATTATTTGTTTAAGAGGACAAGGAAGGACAATAATTGTCACATAAGGTTAGATTGATATTGAAACTGACTGATTTATACGCAAGGAAACTGCAGGCGGGATGTGCAGGTTCATTACGCTGCTTAGTAAGGTCTGCTGAAAGATGGCTGCGAGCACCACCCCGGACCCGGCATCGGATAATATTACACTACATAGGTTATAATAATGCATCCTGTTTACTGATCTAGTCTCATTGACTTCTCTTACACTAAATTCCTGCTATTTGGGCATTCTCAGCACCTTATGGCGGTACTTTTTTTTTTTTGCATATTGTATGGCGGTTTTATTTAGGCACTGTTTAATGACATTCTATAGGCACTGTATAACACAAAATTGAGCACCTGTACTAACAATTGTATAATACTATTATTGGGGCACAGTTTGGCGGTATTATTTGGACTTTTTTTTTTTAATATGTTAAATGCATTATGTGAACAGTATATGTTGGTATATTTACAGCACTGTCATTTGACAGCTGTATAGCAGTGCTCTCTCAACGCAGTGTGGCACTGAGATTTGGGCATTGTATGACAGTTTTACATTTTGAAGTCAACGCGTTTCGAAATCGATCTGATTTCGAAATGCGTTGTCTTTAAAAAGATTCCAATTCAACCACATTTATTTCCATGGTTTACATTAAGTTTTGGATTTGCTTTCTGCGGCTGACAATTCATTTCGAAACACGCTGTCTTCAAATAAATTCTTGGGAGATAGGACCGCGAACTTTGTGCTGGGCTAAGATGCGCCAAACTCATTAAGAGGTAATGAGTTCGAAGCATCACTTAGTTGCCGTGCGCCACCACAAGAAATGTGCTCCGGAAAGAGACTGCAGTTCATTTCTGTCATAATTTACTGCATTTTTTTTACATAAATTATGATGAATTTGTTGGTTGCACTTTTCCTTGACCCCTCTATGCTGTACTTTGCCCATTTTGTGCCCTACCAACTTAATGGCCGACCAATGTGTGAAAGTAAACAATGCCCTATCAATGCGTGAAATTGAACAATGCCCTACCCACTCATTGCCCTACCAAAGTGTGAAAGTAAACATTGCCTTACCAACGCAATGCAGGACCAATGAGTAAAAGTACCAATGTGTGAAATTGAACAATACCTGATCAACTCACTGCTATGCCAATATGTTAGGTAAACTATGCCTGACCAATTCCACTTTCACCTGCTATTTTTTTTACATTTGCAATTGTGTATCTTTTCTATGAACTTTTTTTGTTCAGAATAGTCACTATTTTTCTGACATAAACTTTTTCCACTAAATAATTTGATCAAATTGCCTTTTTTTTTTTTCAAAAAATATTTTATGCTTTCATATATGTCTTGCATTAGTGGCCTAACACCATGCATTGTTCTTGCTTGCATAATGAAAGCAAAGGTGAACTTTGGGATCCTGAAAAACGGCAAAAAGCCAGCAAAAACATGCTTTTTTTTACTGCCCAGAGATCAGGTTTTGGCTGCAGAAAAACGCAGTAAAAAAGCAACGTGTAAACATAGCCTTCGTCATTTGGCAGCAGTATAGCCTTGCTAACGCACCACGATATGGCACTAACAATTGGGCGGTATTATTTTTTTGTCTGGGGAATTGTATGGCACTGCTATTTCAATTATATGATGGTATTATTTAGGCACTGTATAGCACTGTCAATAGGCAGCTGTATAGCAGAGCTATCTCACCACTGTATGACATTAATATTAGAGTATTGTATTGCAGTATTACTTAGGCACCTTATGATAATTATGATATTATTTAGGTATTTAGACGCCTTATGCACTTTTTAATTTCTTGGGAATTATCAAATGGTATTATTTAGACATTGTATAGCACTGTCAATAGTAACTGTATGGCAGGGCTATCTGGTACTGTTTAATAGGGCACTGTTTGGCAGTATTATTTAAACAACATACAGTATCATGGTATTAATTTGGAAAATGATGGCTCTATATTATGGTATTGTTTAAGCACTGTGCTTCAGCTGTATTGCAGTGCTAACTTATTATTGTATGGTATTTCCATAAGGGCACTGTTTGGCAGTATTTGTTTCAAGAAAAGTGTTTTTCTCAAAAATTGTATGGCATTGCTATTTGAGCATTGCAGGGTGGAAATATATGGGCATTATATAATAATGTTAATGACAGCTGTGACATCTAACTATATGGCTCTCTTATTTAATCACTGTTTGGCAGTATAATTTTTTTGTGAATTGTGTGTCACATAATTGGGTGTTACATACAAGGTTGTATTTAGACACTGAAGTTAGGACACTGTATTATATGAGCACTCTGATCTTTGGATACTTTTTCTGTTAGGCTCATTAAGCAAGGTGGATCCTTGAAGCCCAAGGTCCGGGTGGGCACACTGGCCACGATTGTCTGTACAGCAGCCAGCTGAGGCACACGGGAAACAAGTAGTAGAGGTCCTGGAAGACCGCAGACAGGTAGCAGAGGTCGTGGAAGACCGGGAACAGGTAGCAGAGGGACTGGAAGCCACAGGCAGACAGGAGACATCTTGGAGACTGCAGACAGGTAGCAAAGGTACTAGAAACTGCAGACAGGTAGCAGAGGTCCTGGAAGGCACAGGTGGTTAGGAGATGTCCTGAAAGCCTCAGGTAGACATGTGGCAGAGAGGTCCTGGAAGCTGCAGGTGGACTGGAGACATCCTGAAAGTTTCAGGTGGACACATAGCAAAGGTCCTGGAAGACCGAGAACATGTAGCAGAAGTTCTGGAAGCAGTGGCAGACAGGAGGTGTCCTGGAAGCTGCAGGTGGGCATGTAGCAGAGGTCCTGGAAAACCGGGAACATGTAGAAGAGGCACTGGAAGCCACAGGTGGACAGGAGATGCCCTGGAAGCTGCAGGTGGACACGTAGCAAAGGTCCTAGAAGACTGGGAACATGTAGTAGAAGTACTGGAAGCTGCAGGCAGACAGGAGATGTCCTGGAAGCTGCAGGTGGACACGTAGCAGAGGTCCTGGAAGACTGGTATCATGTAGTACAGGTACTGGAAACCACAGGCGGACAGGAGATGTCCTGGAAGCTCCAGGTGGACATGTAGCAGAGGACCTAGAAGATCAGGAACATGTAGTAGAGGTACTGGAAACCACAGGCGGACAGGAGATGTCCTGGAAGCTGCAGGTGGACACGTAGCAGAGGTCCTAGAAGACCAGGAACATGTAGTAGAGATACTGGAAGCCGCAGACTGACAGGAGATGTCCTGGAAGCTGCAGGTAGACACATAGCAGAGGTCCTGGAAGACCGGAAACATGTAGCAGAGGTACTGGAAGCCGCAGACTGATGGTAGATGTCCTGGAAGCTGCCGGTAGACACATAGCAGAGGTCCTGGAAGATTGGGAACATGTAGTAGAGGTACTGGAAGCTACAGGTGGACAGAACATGTCCTGGAAGCCTCAGATGGACACATAGAAGAGATCCCGGAAGACCGGCAACAGGTAGCAGACAGACTTCCAGAGTAACTACAAAGTCTGAATACCAAGACACAGGTGTGTGTCTTGGTGAGCCTTATATAAGCCCAGGCGGATCATCACATCGGAGCACGGCCATCCTCAAAGTTCGCTCTGGAGCACAGCAAAGTTCAGCAGACCGGGGTGAGAGGAGCACAGCCTTTATCTGAGACAGGTGTGTAACATTTTCTTGTATATTAGTGCTATTTTACCTTTGTATAGAGCTGAGATGGACACTGTGTGATAAGTTTTAGAACTATTCTTTTTTTTTTTTTTGCCATCCAGAATAAAAGAAGTGATTAGATTTTAACAACAACAAAAAATGTTAATGTGGAGTCGGAGCAGGTCCCTAGAATTAGAAAGGGAAAGTTTCTTTTTGGGGAGGAATGTCCCTTTAATTTATTTCATTTGTCTCGTTACAAAATGCGAACCCTTTGTGGTGCTCATTATGTCTGAGTTAATTGAGCCTCCGATATCCTGCACAATACAATACAATGCATAGTTCTAGGTTGAGGAGTTAATCCCTACACTGCGGGGAGTAATGGAGGGTACATACAGCGCTTGTCCGATCTACTAAAACTTCCTTTTAATTGCAAATGTAAATCTCCATTGTGGAAGTGCGATTCATCATGTGTCAAACTGCCTGTTCTCACTTCCAGCCGAATTAGCGCTGCGAAAGTCACCATAATAATACTGTTACAGCGCTAGTTCCCCCCTGTGTATTCCTTTATCTCGCCCCCTGCCGATATGTAACCAATTCATAAAGCACAAAAGCTGCACAAAATGTGATAGTACCCTCATCTAATCATAAGAGGGGGTGTCAGGAGCAGACCCCTTTAGATGGGTCAAGCTTGCCCCACTACATTGTCAATATATGAGGCATTCAATCGGATTGTAGGGCAATTAAAACGGCCCCCAACATCTACTTTCCTCCAACCCAACTCAAGTTTCTGGGGGACTTAGGTGGAGTTTTTCCAACTCCTCTGGGAGGATGAGAGATGTCTTATTTTCTTGGGAGCCTCTGAGATAGTTGGAAAGTATGTGCTAAGTCTGTACTTAACTAAGATGGTCAAAACTCACTTTGGCTCGACTGGCCAAATATCTTATGTGTATGGTGGTGCCCAGAATCTTCCCTGAAGATGTCAGGGAAAAGAATAGGCATGTTGAAATTTATCGTCCCATCTTTTTGTTCTTAGGGGGAGATTGGACGCCCCCAGAGGAGTCTGGCCGTGACTTACTTCACTGTCTTCATTGAAAACACCTGCATGCTCAACCCCGCAGAGGGGTCAGGAGGAATAGCTGTCAGCCAACAGATGTTGAAGGTACATGACCACCACAAAGAGGACCTGTCACCAAGGCAAAAGTGGCCAATTTTTAATCTTATTTTATTCCTGCTGCTCTCATGAGTATTCTGCTTTTTTTGTTTTCTTAAAATCTGCAATAGGGTTAGAGAGATATGGGCCTTTTTATTTAGGGTTTCCCTCTGGGGCGTGTCTTTAGGCTGCTCTGCATAACTATCTCGTTAACCACACACCCAGAGGTATGATTGGTGGGAGTCTGGGTATGGTGGATGCCAGGAGAACGTTACTTGCCTTACTACATTTTGCCCTCTGTACAGATGGTGGAGGGGGATAATGCTATGGGCTTGATATCAGGGCTCGGCCTCGGCCCCTTAGTTTCAGTGAAGGGAAATCTTAATCCTTCTGCACAAGACATTGTAGCTTCTAACTTTGTGGGAACAGTTTGGGGAAGACCTTTTTCCATTTCTCATGACTGTCCCCAGTGCACAAGTGTAAGGAGATGGACATACTGCCCAAGTTCCCCCTTGATGAGACGAGTATTGTTGTGGTGCATAGTATGAATTGAGACATGCGTTATTGGTGATAATGTTGTGTTCTGCTTGACAGTAGAGAGAGTTAGGGTTAACAGTTGGGACTAGCCCAGAGTGGGAGGGCCAAAGGTGAAGGGACAGAGACAGTTTCCTGTCAGGACGTCAGATAGGGCCTAGTGTGTGTTAGAAACAGACCTAAGGTCTGGACAGTAAGCAGTACTGAATGACATGTGTGTCCTGAAGTGAGAGGAGACCAAGATAGTGGTTAGCGTGATCCATAGTAAAGAGGAAGGAAAATGGACAGAGGGACAGAGTGGTCAACTGGAGACAGGTCCTGGGAGAGGATGCCTAGAAGTACGGCCCTGAGTTGTGTAACTCATAGAGGTGATGGGCCAGGATGAGACAGACAATGCAAGACGAAGAGAATGCCCCAGGCGGGAGTTCCAAGGCGTCAGTAGCAGAGAAGCTAAGTATCGGCCATATTGGCAAACTAGTTCCCTTGAGGGGAAAGAAGACACTGAACCGCAGGTTGAGAATAGGACCCTCACTATCTGGACTGTAGTACTGAGCTGGGTTGTGGTGAAGGAAGGTGAAAGAGTGGAGATAAAGACCAAGTGTGTTAATAGAAAGGAACTGAGACTGTGTGAAAATCCTCCGTATTGTGAAGGAAACGTTCATCAACCTGTGTACCTGCTTTCTGTTGCAAATAATCCGTACCAAGTTATTGTTCAGTAAAAAGTTTATTTTTGACTGGTGTTCTCCCTCATTGAAGTCCTCAACATCTGGTTCTGGCCAACACAAGCCACCGGTAACCTGTGACCTGCTAAGGCGTAGCTTCTCCGTAGAGTCACACCCAGCCAGGACCCCGAACTTCATGTAACGTGCTGGGGTGTAAGAGCCAAGTACCTTGCCCACGGCTACTGCCCCACACCACCTTACACAAGATACGTAAAGACATGGCTAAAGGAGTTTGGTGTGAAAGAACATGACCAGCCGGGAAGTGCCTGGACCTCAACCCCATCCAACATCTTTGGGATGAACTCGAAATTCTGAGCCTCTCCTCTCCTCAAAATCCATGTCTGACCTCACAAATGTTCTTCTGGATGAAGGGAAAAATACCCACAGACACCTCCAAAATCTTGTAGCTGAAGAGTGGGAAACTCTATATTATTGGATGTAGACTGGGAGGCAACAGAAGCTCCTGTTGTGTAATGTGGAGGGGGCACGTACTTTTCTCCATATAGTGAATGTTGTTTTAGGACAACTCCTTTTATTAATGGTAACTCAACACCATGGAAGGTTTGTCCCTCTATTACACAAGTCTCTCATTCTCTGACTTCTGGTTTGGTTATTTTCCTTCCTTCTGTAGGGAAGCTAATTTGCATCTCTTTTTCCCATGGAGCATTGCCTGTTAATAACCCTCGATCCATCATCTTGATCTCTTTAACAGAAACCAGAACCTTCAGAACTGTAAGACTTCACTAGATTTCATCTCCCACTGGTATTTCATGATGAAATCCACAGTCAGAAGATCGGTGGTCATCAGCGTTGGCTCCAGTCCTCTCCTCCGGTAATGAGGACGTCACAGTACGTCAAGAGGGAAACCAGCAGTGTCTGAACCTCTCAATTTAGGTTCACCATCGTGTTGGATTTTTCACGTCTTGGAGAACAATGTATGGTGTTTGTTTGCTGCTTGTTGAGTGGGGGGGCTGTTTGTTTAGTGCCGTCATCAGCGATTGATGGGGTATCTCAGCGAATTTGTCCCCCGACGCGTCTCTATGAGCGCCTGATGGATTTAGGTTTATTATCTATTAGGAACAGCGGGAGACGCGGCCACCCGCACCCATTCATCAAAGAGGGGGGGGGGCGCATGCAGATTCCTAATCAAAACATTTTACTCTAAATGGTCTCGAACTAATTAAGTAACTGTTAATTAAAGTTCAGCAGACAGGGGATTGTTCTGAGACTCGTCACGCCTTATCCATCTACTAGTTATTGATAACATCCTTTCCGAGTGGGTACGGGAGGGAGAGGAGACTGGGGTGGGAGGCAGAGGAATCAGTGAGGGAAAAGGAGACGAAGTGGCAAAGAAAGGGTGGACGGAAGAGCGTAAGAAAGGGAAAACGGAGAAGATGTTCATTAAATCTAAAATTGATAAAGAATGAACTTTCCTTGTATGGTTTAGGTTGGCCAACTCAACTGATTTTGGTAGGATTGGCTCACCATCTAATGGGTAGAACGTATTTGGCCAACGAGTGTTTTGGCTTAAGGAACAGACATGTTAAGTTTTGATGTGACCATTCCTTTGCTCCCCTCTAACCACTGACAACAGATATACGCTTGTCGAAACTGAGCATTTGTCTGTATGGACATAGCTGTTGATGGAACGAGTGGAAAATGTGGCGTGAATAAGTCCCAATACAGTTTAGGATTCTTGTGGCTGTCAAAGATTTCTTCACATTGGCCATGGCCTTCAGGTTGGACTATAGGTAGGAAATAAGGGGCACATTCCCTGGTAACTTCATCACTTTGAAGATCTAGTTGATCAATACTAGATCCTACTTTCTTTACCAGATCCACTACTGATCTAGTCTGCTCATTATTTTCTGTCTACCCCCTGATAGTCACTGTTTATACGGCTGATGCATACACTGCCTAACTCTTGAAACATGCACCACTTCTTGAGAAGCATGGACCACCTCTTGAGAAGCATGGACCACCTCTTGAGAAGCATGCACCACCTCTTGAGAAGCATGCACCACCTCTTGAGAAGCATGCACCACCTCTTGAGAAGCATGCACCACCTCTTGAGAAGCATGCACCACCTCTTGAGAAGCATGCACCACCTCTTGAGAAACATGCACCACTTCTTGAGAAACATGCACATGTTTGGGCATGAATATTGGTGGAACGAGTGGAAACGGTGTGACCAGTTTTCCTGTTTAGCATAAAGGATGGCTGCTTCATGCAATCCCTGTGGCTGTAGCTCAGAGTTGACCACATTAATCATGGCCACCAAGGCTCTAGTATTGGTAGGACCCATGGTGGGAAATTTTTCCATGAGGCCACCATTACCTTAATCATCTACAGTATATGGCCCGTAGATCCTCCCTTCTTTACCTAATCCAGTACTTCGGATCTACTTTTCCTATCAATTTATAGCTACACCCCTAGTAGTCACTGTTAAAATGCACACATTCCACCACTGGGCCCCTCACTTCTTAGAAAATGATCCAATCCAACTAAGAAGAAGAAGAGAGGTAGCCATTCATGCTGACTCTTCTGTCTCCATTACTCCCACATGTGTGTCCACGTCTCCTATAAGTGGCTACAATAGGGGGTCAGATGGGTGGAACCATGCCCCCACCAGACTTTTTGCACTGGGAAACTCAACCATCTGAGGTCCTAAGATTTGGTTCCTTTATGGTCAACCTACTGAAATGTCTACCCTTAAGATGTCCGGACACATTAGATGAACATTGGTGAATGTATATGAGGGTTCCCCAACATACTGGATTTACTCCCGTGGCGTCAGTGATGTCCACGATTTGTGAATAATTGGTTTTTACTGCTCTGAGTCTTTTCTAGCATCAAAGGAATTAAAGGACTTTGCAATGAGACAATGATCAGAGAACCCTAGGATCATTTTAGGGGTGGGGGCATAGATTACATAGATTAGAAGACCAAGACATACGTGAAGGAGTCAACGGTTGGGACCTCGTGGTGAGTAGACTCCCAAATTAGGCAAATGAATGCACCAATTCACCACCCTCCTGCAAAAATAAGATGTCACTCTATGGATTGAAATTGTCTGGATTCTCCGGGTGAAGAGGGCACAGGAGGTACCAGCTCTGAGGTGGCTCCTAATTGCTCCAAAAGTCCATCAACTTTTAGTTTCTTCTGCGCCTGAAAAAGTTGGGTGACAATCAATATGTAAACCAGCCTGGGCTCCCCCTTGCTAAAAGGAATACCACTGATGTCCTAAAGCCCAAAGTTTGTAGTCTTCAGACTCGAAACTTGCAACCACCAATTTTTATATTTGATAGTATAGCGGTATTATTATTATAATGTAGCATATTGAGTGGCGCTATTACTTAGACACTTTACAGTGTGTTATTATTGCAGTTTATGATATTCACCACACTGTATGACATGCATAACACTATTTGGTCACAATACTGTATTATTATTATTTATATGTATGACACTATATGTTGGCGTCAAGGCATCATCCAAGGTCACCTACCCTGGGCAAGTCTCAAAGGGGTACACTTACTAAAGGGTGGCACCATAGATGGCCTCAACACCAAGTCTTGCAATCACTTCTAATCTTCATAGTATAGCGATATAATTATTTATAATGTAGCTGTTAGATCAGCGCTGTATGGCAGTACTATTTTGGTATTTTTGGAGCTACTAATTAGATACGTTGCATTGTTTTATTTTTTTTAGTGTATGCACCACTGTATGACACGCCGGGCACTACACTGTGTTCCAAATTATTATGCAAATAATATTTTCTCAGATTTTCCCAAATTACCTATATGAATTGCAGTCATTGTAATTTTCCAGTCAAATAACTATTAGAGTACAATTGAAAGGTTTTTGTACAAACTGCCGATGATAACAGTATATTTTTAAAAAAATAAAAAACTCAAACTGCACTCAAAATGCATGTTCCAAATTATTATGCACAGCAGAGTTTTCAACCTTTTCATTTTAATAAAGAACAAAAAAATGGTCATTTTTGAAATTATAAGCATTAGCAGGTTATTACAAACTGAAGTCAAACAGTTTTCAACTCAAAACTTTATTCTAGGTGATGTTACATTTGCACATAGGACCCCTTGTTCGAAAGGAGCTTCTGAACTCTCTCGTCCATTGAATTTGTCAGGTTTTGGATGGTTTCTGCTTCAGTTGTTTTGCATGAGGACAGAATACCCTCCCAGAGCTGTTGCTTAGATGTGAACTGCCTCCCGCCATCATAGACACTCCTTTTGATGATGCTCCCGAGGTTCTCAATGGGGTTGAGGTCAGGGGAGCATGGGGGCCACACCATAAGTTTGTCCCCTTTTATGCCCATAGCAGCCAGAGATGCAGATGTGTTATGTGCAGCATGAGACGGGGCATTATCATGCATGAAAATGATCTTGCTGCGGAATGCACAGTTCTTCTTCTTGAACCATGGAAGGAAGTGCTG
Source organism: Phyllobates terribilis (assembly GCF_046119375.1). Classification (NCBI taxonomy): domain Eukaryota; kingdom Metazoa; phylum Chordata; class Amphibia; order Anura; family Dendrobatidae; genus Phyllobates; species Phyllobates terribilis. The sequence goes on along the minus strand of NW_027362772.1, from coordinate 63,091,990 downwards.
TTTGAGAAACTCAACATACATTATGGAGTTCATCTTTACCCCTTCTGGGATCCTAAAAGGGCCGACAATCTCTCTCCCCATTATTACAGCCCAAAACATTACTCCACCTCCTCCTTGTTAGTGCCGTAGTCGTGTTTGCATGGGGTGTCCATCAACCAACCATCCTCCACTCCATCCATCTAGACCATCGAGATCATTTTCATGCATGATAATGCCCCGTCTCATGCTGCACATAACACATCTGCATCTCTGGCTGCTATGGGCATAAAAGGGGACAAACTTATGGTGTGACCCCCATGCTCCCCTGACCTCAACCCCATTGAGAACCTCTGGAGCATCATCAAAAGGAGTGTCTATGATGGCGGGAGGCAGTTCACATCTAAGCAACAGCTCTGGGAGGGTATTCTGTCCTCATGCAAAACAATTGAAGCAGAAACCATCCAAAACCTGACAAATTCAATAAATGAGAGAGTTCAGAAGCTCCTTTCGGACAAGGGGTCCTATGTGCAAATGTAACATCACCTAGAATAAAGTTTTGAGTTGAAAACTGTTTGATTTCAGTTTGTAATAACCTGCTAATGCTTATAATTTCAAAAATGACCATTTGTTTGTTCTTTATTAAAATGAAAAGGTTGAAAACTCTGCTGTGCATAATAATTTGGAACATGCATTTTGAGTGCAGTTTGAGTGTTTTATTTTTTTTTTAAATATACTGTTATCATCGGCAGTTTGTACAAAAACCTTTCAATTGTACTCGAATAGTTATTTGACTGGAAAATTACAATGACTGCAATTCATATAGGTAATTTGGGAAAATCTGAGAAAATATTATTTGCATAATAATTTGGAACACAGTGTATATGAGCACCAAACTGTACGGTTATGTGCACACTATATGGCACTATATGAAAGCAGGCGCAGCAGTAGGGTTCTGTACAAGACATTATTGAAAGTTGCTAAAGAGGGGCGTAACAGATGGCCTGACCCCCAAGTCTTGCCATCGCCAAAAATTATAATATTATAGTAGTAGTATTATTTATAGTGTAACTGGTATATCAGCACTGTATGGTGGCATTATTTTGAAAATTTTGGCTATGTTACGGTGTATTCGTTTTGCAGTGTGCAACATTGTATGACATGTAAGGCAAGGAAAGTGATAGTAGTGGTAAGGCTGTATGGCGGTATTTGGTATTTTGCAGCATTGATCCTGACACTGCACTGCGTCTTTTAATTTTGCAATATATGCAATAGTTATAATAATAGTATAGAGGTAATATTATTATGCTGTATCTATTTTATCAGCGTTATATGGCGGTGTATTATTTTTGCAATTTAGGCTCTAGTAATAATAATAGTATAGCGGTAATATTTTTTATGATGTATCTCTATTTTATCAACACTATATGGCCTTGTTTACTTTGATATTGTGTGGCATTGATACTTTAATACTGTGCATTATATTATTTTTGCAGTTTAGGCTCTAGTAATAGTAATAATATAGCGGTATTATTATATACAATGTATTTACTTATTTACTTTGATATTGTGTGGCACTGGTACTTTGTGCAGTGTATTATTTTTGCAGTTTAGGCTCTAGTAATAATAGTATAGCGGTATTATTGTTATATCCAATGTATCTATTTTTTCTGCACTATATGGCGGTATATACTTTGATATTGTGTGGCACTGATACTTTGTGCAGTGTATTATTTTTGCAGTGTATAGTAGGTACAACGCTGCACTATTTGGGCTCCATATTGTATGGCATATAGTACGCTGCACCCAGCGTTACCACATATTGCAGTGGCAAGTGTGCTTAGTTATGCCGCGGTATGTTCTTTCCATACATTGAAATTCATCCAGAATTACCATCCTGGTTCATTTTGGTTCCCCAATAAAGAATCAATACGTGTTAACCCTCCCCCCTCTGTACAGCGCTGCATTCTGTTCTCTGTCTATATGATTGAGGCAGTTCATTAACCCATCAGGGAATAGTCGGGCCCAGTCAATAAGGGGTTAAGTGCCTGCCTGGGATTGATGGGAGCTGCCGCGGGAAGGCGTCGGGAGTTAAGTGAATAGATATATAACTGTACAGGATTATTACAGCAGGCTTTAAACTAATTAAAACAAATTACCGCAGAGACCGGCTGTTGATAAGCAAAAATCTCTTGTTCTGGTTAGACACTTCCCTGATTGAAGTCAAATTATCATTATAAAGATGGGAGTAGGAGGCGGAAGAGGGGGGAGAGGAGAGACGGCGCCAAAAGCCACTGCTTTACAGGATCTGGGTATATTTACTGTACCCACTGACTATACATAGGTGTTTATTTCAATTATGACATAATTATATAGCACCGACATATAACGTAACCAATCTATCCAGCCGTACATAGAAAACTTTTTTTTATTTTTACAATCAAAGTGCTTCTGGTCACCTATGATCACTGAATTCGAGGCCTGTGCCTTTTAATTATTTACCCTATATCTGTATAATGCATCTGTATGTGAGGGTAAAGCCAACTGGAGCAGTCGTGCAGGCTTATCGCTGCTGCAGTTTTTGTCATGGCCACTCCATTTGGCCTCACCCCAAATATTTTTCTTATATGAACCAATTTTCTGCTAACATGAGTCAGGCAGAGTTGGTTGAGATGGAAAATAGTAGAAATCTTTTAAAAAAGACCTCTGATTACCATAAATATGTAATTTTCTTTACCTGGTGTAAATGCCGCTGTTCTCCTGAATCTGGCGTTGTTTTTCTTTTGTTCCTACTTCTTTCTGTTCCTGAGATATGGCCCCATCTTCCCTGTATATAAATCTAGTCTTGTTAGGCAAGTGGGTGTAACCTCCAAAAGACTACGCCCATGAATAAGAGTAGGTGACCCCACCCACTTTATATACAAGGAAGAGGGGGCCATAGCTCAGGAACCGGGAGGCACAGGAACAAAAGAAAAACATCGTCAAATTCAGGGGAACAGCGACATTTACACCAGGCAAAAAAAAAATACATATTTGTGGCAAGTGACAGATCACCTTTAAGGGATTAATTTAGTATTGGCTGGTAGTGGGGAGCATTTAGGCATGACAATACCCTAAGGAAGAGATGGAAGGATGTACAAAAAATAGTGTGACTGCAAATCTTCTAGACTCATTTTTGAGAAGGTAGCCACAAGGATGTGGCCTATCACAAGTCCTCTCCTAAATGAGAAGGGCCCCCAATGAACCTTTCCCAACCCTCCAGGGTATTACGGCAAGAGTGAGGATCGGTGGCTTCCCTCCGAAGTGTAGGGAGAGCCTATCTCCCTATGTCATGAACCTCATGGTGCTTAGATTGCAGGAGGTGAGAAATCTGATGGCCACACAAACACATAACGCACACATATACACAATGAGATTTTTGTGATGCACTTGTACAGGCGATCACACAATATTCTTTGCTCGTTTCAACAAGTTGTAACTGGCACAAGTTTTTTATTTTTATCGTAAACTTCAATATATAGTTTTTGCCATTTTGCCAAACGCGTATGTATGTAAGCGTTACATTTGTTTTACATTTTTATGGGGTTAATGGAGAAAAAAACCAACTTTTTTCAAGCCATTTACCAATCACAATGTCACGATGGTAACTCGTACATGTTCCTGCCTCTGTGCTACTCAGTGTTCGCCGCTCTGCGTATCCTCATGTCAGGCCGCCCCGCTGAGTCCATGCAGCACTTCAAACTGTACTGCATATCCTTGATGACTATAAGGGGCTATAGGGGGTGGGGCCGGATCCTGCAGGAATTGAACCCTGCTGTACCCTGCAGGGTTTGGTTTCCGCAGCCAATTACCAGCCTGCAGGTGCTATATCAGGCAGCTCCTCGCTCCTCACCTTTGCCTGAGCTTAGGTTCCAGTTTGCTATTAGCATCTAGTTCCCAGTCAAGGTGTTTTGTTGTTTATCCCTCCCATCATTGATCTGGCTTGTCTTCTCATCTTGTCTGATCTCTCTGCTCCTGACCTCGGCTACATGTCCTGAACCTGTGCTGCCTGCCCCGACCCTGGATCGGCTGACTACGCTTCAGTCTTGCCCTTCCTGTACCTAGTATACCTTATCTGACTTGTGGGTCAGTTGCTGCTGCAGGTCCAGACACTGCCCTGGAGAGGTACCTGGTGGCTATCCTGCGGCCCAAGCCTATCCTCACTATCATAGGCGCTAGTGAAGACCAGGTAGCCACTTAGTCATGCCCCTCTAGAGTAAGCCCGGCCAGTGGCGCAGTGGGTCCACAGCCACCAATGTTTACAGTAAGCTGAGGCCATGGACCACGCTGACAAATCGGGACCCCACGTCTAGTGTACAAGTACTGTATGAGGAGGTTCGTTTGCAAAGTGAGCGTCAAGACCAGCTGATGCAGGCGATTAATGTGATGGCAACTCGGCTGCATGATTTGTCCACTTCTATGTCCACCCTGTCCCACGCCTCAACCGCAACAGGTCTGCCTTCATCAGTTTGGATATTGTCTCCAGGGGTGCTGCCTGGAGTTCCAGTGTCTGGTGGAGCAGCTAAGCTTCAGTTTCCACTTTCGTCCCGCTTTGATGGAGACCCTGAGGAGAGGCGCGGCTTCATAAACCAATGCCAGATCCACTTCACTCTCTAAGCTCATCTTTTTTCTTCGGACCAGACCAAAATTGCGTTCAAGTTCTCTCTCTTGTGTCCGAATGAGCTCTGGCTTGGGTAACCCCATCTGGGAGCATGGTGGTCCCGAGACTCGCGATGCTGGGAGATTCTTGTAGATATTCGGGGCAATATTCGAGGAACCTGGCACCACCTTGTCTTCCACCTCATCCCTGCTGATTCTAAGACAGGGCATGGATACCATAGCTCAGTATGTCTTACGCTTCCGCACCCTGGCGGCGGAGCTGGCCAGGAATGAAGAGGCCCTGGTGGCAACGTTCTGGCAGGGTCTATCTGGTCATAGTAAGGATGAGATGGCAGGCAGAGATCTACCATTCTGTCTGGATGCCCTTATACAGCTCGCTACTAGGATTGATCTCCGTTTCCATGAACAGGCTCACGGGTCTTCTCTTTTCGAAGAACCTCCCAGGTTGGTTCCTATCTTTCAGTACTCCTTGTTGCCGCAAGCTCGACCTCCGGCTATAGAGCTGATGCAGATAGAGCGAGCCAAACTCTCTGTGCAAGAGCAACAGCAAAGGTTTTGTTACAACGTGTGCATATACTGTGGTGGCAAAGGCCATTATGTTCGTCATTGCCGGGAGAACCCCTGCATCTAGGGTTGGGTGAAGAGGTGACCCTAGGTAAGAGAGATTGCTCTCCAAAACCGGTGACTGAAGTTACCATGGCCTGTAAGGAGAGGTCTCTCTCCGCGGTTGCCCATCTGGATTCTGGCTTCGTGGGCAACTTCATCCATCAGGATCTAGTATCTCATTCTCTACTTCAGCTCCCTACGCAATAGCTTAATTGTCCCCTGGTTTTTGGCCGTGTTGACGGACAACTCCTGGCAGAACCTATTCATTATATCACGCTACCATATTGTACATGGTATCCTTTGCTAAGTAATTTGTTATACCCCATTTTTATTTCTTGACTAGCATTCAGTGCAGGAAGAGTGAGCACATTCAGTGTCAGACTGGGGTTCCAGGGGTCGACCAGTAACATTGATCCGCACTACCCACTGTACACCTACATCCAATATTACCTGACTCTTGTTCGCAAATTTGCCTATTTTTATGTATCATAATAAACTAATAAATTGTGTTTTTTGTTAAATTAAGGATGAGATGTTGCTTTTGTATGTCCATGTTGGGGGGCTGGGGGCCCACCAGGAGATTCTCCTACTCTCCGGTGGACCAGTCCGAGCCTGAGCATACTGAAACTTTTCAAACTTAAGCCTACGATACACATTAGATGTGTATGGGTCAATTCTGCCGATTTTGGTGCTTGGGGGCCTCTCTTCTCTTAGCCGACAGCTGTTGGGGGAGAAAATGATCTGGCTGTTGAAAACCTTTTGTAAAATGGAGTAAAATAACAAAACCTCCATTATTGGATAGCAGGTATCTCATGTATCGTTGGATTTAACAAGGAGACAATGTAGCTTCTATTTGGACCATTTTAATATGTCTGAACTAGTGGCATAACTCGAAATCTGTAAAATACGGGTGTCTTTGGAGCTCCTTCGACACCAGGGACTGGGTGTGACTGCTACCTCTGTCCCCTGTATAGTTGCACCCCTGGTCTTCGGACTAATGCAAAACACCAAAAGTAATGTAGGTGGCTCAAACTTTTTCTTCCATCCACTGTGCAGTAATTTCTTTTTGCAGATTTTTTTTTTACAACTTCCAAAACTCTAAAACCTATCCATTTATATATACCCAAACAGCAAAATAATTATAAATATTGATGTATAAAGTGACCATATATCTCGATTTACTTTGGGGCGACATGGGTGCCCACAGTGATCCCATGGATCACTTTGTCGCCCCCTTTGCTGCCATGTCTTCTGCACCCATTTATTCATGATTGACATGATAAGAAATATGAATCTTGAGCGTCTCGAGAGGTTAAACCTCCTGCTCCTTTATTCACACCAAATTGGGTGCCATAAATAGCCCAAGGTGCAGCGTGGAAGGGGCGAGGGGGGCTGTTGATTGGGTGTCTCAGAAGCCGTATTCTGTGTGACCCGTGGGGTGAGAGCCCATATATCACCCACTGACAGCTACAGAAAAGCCGCAGATTAGCAACTAAATCGGTTATTGATCAGTCAAGCGCTTGGCTGGACGGGATGCGTTAGGGACGCGTCAGCCGATCCCGGAGAATGTATGAGTGTGGAAAGAGAAAGAGGGGGGGTAGCGAACTGTCATAGGGGACCTTTAACCCCTTCGATACCAAGCAGGTCGACAACGGATCGCTGCCCGGTGGGGAACAGCGGAAGGATTAAGTTGTCGATAGATAACAAGGCTGGGATCTCTGGCAGCGGGCATCTTTAACCCCTTCAAATCCAGGAGCGAGCGGATAACTCTTTCCAATTTTTTCCATTTGTGACCTCATCTGCTATATTTTCCCCCAGTACATCCTCCTGTAACCCCAATACAAGAGCTTTTCTTCATGTTATCACCCTCTTTACGAACCAGGAAGTATAACTTTTCTCTAGACATTGGAATAAGCGACGAATGTAAGCTCTGCGCATCCTACAATGTATCATCTTTGCAGATGTATGTTTGTGTGTTTATTTACACAACATTACACTTTGATACAAAGTTGCACGACTGTAAAGTGTTGGGTGGTCGGTTACTAATATTTTTTTTTTACTACTTTTTTTCTTCTATTCATATCCAATGCATTTAGTATAAAAAATAAAACATTTTTACCTCCCACCGTTTTGTCTATACAGCACCAATGTCGACCTATGCGGGATACTTTACTCCTTCTATCCCTTTTTTTTGCCAACCTAGAGACCATAGAAGAGGGAGTAGGAGGAGGCTACACTATCCCTTTTTTTTGCCAACCTAGAGACCATAGAAGAGGGAGTAGGAGGAGACTACACTATCCCTTTTTTTTGCCAACCTAGGGACCATAGAAGAGGGAGTAGGAGGAGACTACACACAGGGCTGGCTTATATTTGCTAGCTATAGGGACACATATATTTGCATAGTAGCTGTATACTCAAAACGGTACAAGTTTTTTTTTTAAATTAATTTAGACCTTTTGCAAAGTTGTCTCATTTTTTATTTTACATGCATTGGTGCACAAGAATGGCTGCACAGGTGGACGCATGAATTTTTTTTTGTGTCTTTTTATGGGTAGGGTAGTGATGGATACCTATGCAGTAAAAGCAGTCACACCCGGACCATGTGCCTAAGGGCTCGTACACATGATCGTATTTTCGGTCCGAGTGCAATCCGACAAAACTTCGGATCACACTCGGACCAATGTTAGTCTATGGGGCAGAGCACATGTCCGATTTTTTTTTCCTTGGACCAAGACGGTTCGAGGAAAAAATGGCGGCATGCAAGATTTGGATCTAATTATCGGCCATGCAAGTCAATGAGTCCATGGAAACCATCGGACTGCACTCGGATGACATCTGAGTGCAATCCGATTTTCACAGACTGACAGAATGGAGACATTTTTTTTTCCATCCAAGAAAATCATATCAAACTCTGATCAGTGCGTGATGAGCATAATCTGCTCAATTCTCTCAGATAAGAAAATATGCTGATGTGACCTTGGCCTGATAGAGACACCGGAATAATAAATGACCCATGGTAGGAAGGGGCTTCCTTGGGGCACAACTTTCTGCTTCTGGAAGGGCATTGCATCCTTAGCCACTTAGGGAACGATGGCCAAATTTGAAGCCACCCGAACAATTGTCTGGTCCATTTTCTTACTCAATATTTAACCATTTAGATGCCGCTATGTAGGAAAGTCCAAACTGTTGGTCAAGTATTCTAAAAAAAAGTTTTTTCTAATGTGAATCACAAGACGTGTGCTCATCTATATGCGCGGCCTCAGCCCTCGCTCTCCATGGTATCGTATTCTCCGTCTTCTGTGTTACTTAGTTTCATTTAGCCACAAGCAAAGTGTTCAATCAGAGAAGATTAAATGCATCATGAAAGCCATCTGTCATCCAGTTGCAGGAAGGGTCTACGGCGGGCATCGCCACCAAACCAAAGAGCTCACACCCAACTCACGTGCACAGTCATGCACTTTCTAGGATCGGATTGTCAGTCGGAGTCTTAGTTCAGATCCTTAAAGGGAATCTGTCAGCAGTTTTTTGACATGTAATCTGAGGATAGTATGAAGAAGGGGTTAAAACACCGATTTTAACGATGTATCACATGTCAGGCTATGTGCTATTGTTTACTTACACTGAAGGTTTTATTACTTAGTGATTATCATTGTCCGGTCTACAGCAGCGCGTGCATGCTAGTCTGACTCCGCCCACTTGTGTGATGAGCAGCACACTGTCTATAGACTATGTACATTGAGAACCTGGTGTGGGCGGGGTTAGCTTTCTCAGCTCTGCTGCATTGCAAAATCTAAGAAGTTTGATTGTGTTAGAATCGCTGCACCCAGTAAACTAAGTGATACATCATTGGATTCAGAGTCTCTTTGCCAACATCAGGCTGCTCTCAGATCAGGTAGCAAAAATCTGCTGACAAATTCCCTTTAATATTGACCGTACCCAAGGCTGAAGAGCCCATAATGGGTAGTAATTGTTTAAAGGTCAATTCTCTAATATACTCATAGGGGAATATAGATTTCTAACTATGGGGGCAATTTTCTTTTCTTGTATTTTGGGCTGAAAATCATTTTTGCAATTGGGTTTCATTAAAATTTTGCACTGTTTGCCTTGTACAGCCTCTGTGTGTCGTGCTGTCTGCAGAAAGAGTTAACTGTGATTCCACTAGTGAGCTCATTTTCATGGTCCAATGGGAGAGAAAACTCATTCTGATCATTTAAGGGGAGAATTTGTTACTCTTTTTTTTTTTGTCTTTTTCTAACCAGATTTATGATCACAGATCACATCAAAGCTGAATGTGCAGGAAACAAAGAGCCTGTAAAAGCCAAACAATGCAAACATTTTAATGAAACCCAATTGCAAAAATTATTTTTATCCCCAAATACATGCACTTAAGTAAAAAAAAAATGTCAGCAAAGGTGGAAAACCACCAGGCTTGGACATGGGGTTGTCAAATTTGCCATAGTGATAAGCTGCAATACTAGTCACAGACTATAGAAAAAAGTAATGCAAATCTTTTTTTTTTTTTTACTAACGATAGAAAATTTCTAGTAAGAGGGATCGGAAAAAATGAATGTATTGTACAGTCCCTGGGTTGTTCCTCTTGGAAACACATTGATAAATCAACCAATGGTCAATACTATTCCAAATTTTGGTGGGGTGTGTCCCTAAACAGTCTTATATATACTATCAGCAAAATCTGCTTATTTCTCCATTTATGAGCCACTTCTCACCCACTCTGGAAACAAAAATCAGTTCAATTCTGTCTTGGTCCAAACCAGATGGACTGCCAGCTTACTGAGGGATCAGGTTACAACAGCCTATTCAAATGTATGGAGATGAGAGGAAGGAGCAAAGAGGATCAGATACTCAGACCATGTTCTATCTCAACTCAGTACTGGCTTCTTATCTACACTGCTCAATACTGCTGTATAATAACCTCCATATAACTGCTGCTTTTGAGCATGTGCTGCATGGAGACAGAAATAGTCTTCTTCCTTATGTATGCACACAACAATTTATTCTTAAATGACAGGTAGGTTGTATTAGATGCACAGTATGCTGGATTCACAGCTACACTGCTCTGTCTGGCTGTATAATACCCTCCATACTGCTGCTGCTTTTGAGCATGTGTTGCATAAAAACAAGAAATCAGGAATCCCTAATGTCAGTGTGTGCAGATTATGGGGGACATCATAACTGCTAATCTTCACCCACTAGCTCAGAATCAACCAAAATTAGAGGTAAAGACTACAGTGGGGAAAACTACAAAAATAAATGACAAATCTTTTATTGGTCAGAAACCGTGTCGTTCCTCATGTATGCCCATGACAACTTATTCTGAAATGACAGGTAAGCTTTATCTATAGCACAGTATACTGGATTCACAGCTACACTGCTCAGTACTGCTGTATAATGTCCTCCATGCAACTGCTACTTCTGAACATGTGCTACGTAGAGGCAAGAAATCAGTAATCCCTTATGAAGGTGCGTGCAGTTTATGGGAGACATCATAACATCTTGTCTCCACCAACAAGCTCAGAGACAACTGAAAATTAGAGAGAGATCCTGCAGAGGGGAAAACTACAAAAATAAAATAGAATTCATGTCTTGTCCAGAAATGGTGTTGTTCCTTGCATACACACAGCAACTTATTCTGAAATGACAAGTAGGCTTTATTACTAGCACAGTATGCTGAATTCACAGCTACACTGTTCAGTAATGTTGCAAACTGTCCTCTATCTTCTGAACATGTGCTACATAGAAACAGCAGAGCAGGAATCCCTTATATCTGTGAGTGCAGCGTATCATAGCAGCTAGTTCCCAATAGCTCAAAGACCACTGAAAATTAAACGTGGAGCCTGCAGATGGGAAAAACTACAAAAATAAAATACAAGAAATAGTGCTATTCCTCATATATGCCCGCAGCAACATATTCTAAAATGACAGGTAGGCTTTATTACTAGCACATTATGCTGGATTCACAGCTACACTGCTCAGTATTGCTGTATAATATTCTCCATGCTGCTGCTGCTTTTGAAGATGTGCTGCATAGAGACAGAAGAACAGGAATCCATCATGTCTGTGTGTGCAGTGTATCATAGCAGTTAGTTTCCACTAGTTCAGAGACAACTGAAAATGAGAGGTAGAGCCTGCAGAGGGGAAAAACTACAAAAAGAAAATACATGTCATTTATTGGCCAGAAATAGTACTGTTCCTCATATTTGCACTCAACAACATATTCTAAAATAACAGAATGACAGGTAGACTTTATTACTAGCACATTATGCTGGATTCACAGCTACACTGCTCAGTATTGCTGTATAATATCCTCCACGCTGCTGCTGTTTTTGAACATGTGCTACATAGAGACAGGAGAACAGGAATCCATGATGTCTGTGTGTGCTGAGGATCATAGCAGCTAGTCTCCACTAGCTGGGAGACAACTGAAAATTAAAAGTAGAGCCTGCAGAAGGGGAAAATGGTGAAACAAGCAAGCTACTAGTGATATAACGTACATGTAATGTACACATATGACCGCTTATTCTGCACAATTGTCTAAAATCTCAGGTACACTCTATAAATTCATTCTGTCCTCATACTTCTTACAGGTGAGTGTAACGATAGGACTCGTGACTATACTTAGTATATGCGACTCCATAGACATTAGCTCGGGAAATCATTGTCCACCACCACATTTCTATAGTATGGGCTTGTACAACAGGCTGAGATGTAGCAGAGCTGTGAATAATGCATGCGTTCCTCTAATAATGAGCCCCACTAAACCCTGTGACAAATGAATCCACAATGCACACAAGTAATCACAGCGAATGATGCATGGCCCATGAGCGCAAGACAAAGGAACAAACTGTATCCATCATCTGTAGGCAAATAGGAATCTATCATCATTTTCTGTTTCTAAATGATAGTTTTTCTTGTGATTATGCGCCAGTTACAATTCTGCTGTCCTGCCATATGGCAGAGAGGGTCACCGAGCTTCTTCAGGGACACCTGGGGGTGACTAACTTCTGAATTTCCTTGGCTATGGCTCCATTCACACCAGGGATCCCTGTTCTTTTACGCAGGTCCTACCCTGATCACCTCTCCTGTGGATAGGTAATACATAATTTTGGTGAGATAACCCCTTCAACATTGTATGGCTTGTAAGGTTGCAGCCGGACAGGTCGTGGACGGGAGATATGTGTCCCCAAGGTGCCAAGCCTTGGTGATGTAGGACTCGGAAAGCAGGCTCCAGCACATATAGTGCTGAGAGCAGTTTAATGGGTCCGGATTATAGGGCCAGGTTTTACGAGCAGCTGAAAGAGCTGGGGGGGGGGCAGCTGCTCACTTACCTCCAGTCCAGGTCTTGGCAGGTCTGATTTAAGACAGCTGCGCCTGACTCAGTGTGTCTGTGTGTTGTGCAAGGTGAGCAAGCCTTGCTTGTGCTGCTCAGACTCTGCTGGAGGTAGAAAAAGGCATCTGCATTTAAACTTCTGAGGCCGTGCTATATGGACTTGTTATTTTGAGTTTTGTTCTGTTATACCTTTTTGTGCCAGAAAGAGGCTGTTATCATTTGTTACCCTGACCAGTTTATGGACATGGAATAAACCGCCTGTTTGTTTGCACCAACGAACTGCATCCCTGTGTGAACCTGTGCCTACCACAGAGCTGACTCTCCACAAATTGATGGAGAATGTGGGCACGAATCCCAAGTGGCAGGGTGGCTGCTACAGGAAACTGTACATGTTCTGGGAAGTGGCTGCAGCCAGAGACTTTTTCCCCAGCCCAGATGGTCGAGAGAGTGATCATGGATCGGTTTATCCACTCTCTGCCAAAGCCGATTCAGTCCTGGGTTACCCAGGGAGATCTCCAAAATGTAGATGACCTGGTGGGCCTAGTGGAGAGGTACCAGGCGGTAGAGGGTTCCCTGAGTGGTCAAGCGGGGGTTAGGTCACCTTTCTTGGGTTCCCAATGGGGGGATGGCTCCCAAAAGAAGAGGACTAAACCCTCACTGGGTGGGCGTCCAAAGTCCCAGAAGGCCACTGAATCGCAGCTGGGGAATCAGTCCCAATCCATCCTCTGTTGGAGGTGTCATGCCCCTGGCCATATAGCCGCCCAGTGTCCCATGAACTCTGAGCTGATGGACTGCAATGTAGGCCGGTGGTGCTCCTATTTTGCCTACCCCACCTGCAGCGCGGTTCCTCAACATGGCGAGGGCCCTCAGGCGTGCTCAGTGTCCGTAATCGGGGTGCAAGTGTCTGGACTGTTGGACTCAGGAAGTTTGGTAACCCTAATAAGCGCCAAACTCCCTCATCGGCTGGTTCCTGGGAATATGGTGGGTGTCCGGTGTATCCATGGGGACGCTATAAACTATTCTGTGGCCCAGGTGAATGTAAGCACGGACTGTGGCAACGTGTCTCATGAAGTGGGGGTCGTCAAAGACTTATTGCACCCTATAATAATTGGATGGGACTTTGTATTGTTTTGGGACATGTCGAGGTAAAGGCGGATGTCTGGTTGCTCAGACGACAGCCAGATCACCCCTAAAGAAATCTCGCCGCCGTCCGTAGTGAATGAGTTTCCCGTGTGTGTGCTTGTTGGCGATGAGGATGAGGTAGCATCCCCAGAGACCAACATCCCTGAGCTGGAGGTGTCCGAGGGAAACTTTGGAACTGCCCAACTTGGGTACTTAAGACTTAAAGGGGCGTTCGAAAATGTTACAGTGTTAAATCGGGTGCCTCAGGAGCCGGGGGCCGACAGTTCCCTCATCTTGCTGTGAATGGGGATTTGCTGTATAGAGTAACCAAGCCAAGGTGTGAGGTAATAGAGCAGTTACTGGTGCCACGACCCTATAGATGCAGGGTGTTAGACATGGCTCTTTCCCATATGTTGGGTGGTCACCTGGGGGCAGATAAGACACAGGAACAGATCCTCCAGAGATTCTACTGGCCATGGTGCTACAGAGAAATATTAAGGTATTGGCATTCCTGTCCCACTTGCCAGCTAACCTCCCCGGTGGCCCACTTCCGCAGTCCCCTAGTACCGCTACCTGTCATCGAAGTCTCCTTTGAACACATAGCGATGGATTTAGTGGGGTCCCTGGTAAAGTCCGCTCGAGGGCATCAGTATATACTGGTGGTATTAGATATAAAGACCACTGTGTCACAAATACGGGACCATCTACGTTTTATTGCTGAAATATTTAGAAAAGAAGGCGCATGGACGCCATTTACCAGGGGACGAACCCTGAGACAACACAGCCCCAACCCCAACATCCAACGCATCAACCTCCACAATAAAGGTTTGGGAAACATTGGGTTGACTGAGTATAGGTGCAGTGGCAAAATGATTCTTTAAGGAAGAAAAAGCCTGGAGGGAGGCATCCGACCAGCTGGAAAAATCAGACCCCTTCTTAGTCATGTCAGTAAGTGGTTTCACTATAACAGAGTAAATTTGGATGAATTTCCTGTAAAAATTAGGAAAGCCCAGAAAACGTTGTAGGGCCTTCAGGTTCTCGAGACATTCCCAGTCAAGAACTGCACGGATCTTCTCCGGATCCATCCGAAAACCTGAAGATGACAACAAGTAACCCAAAAACTGCACCTCCTGAACAGCGAGAACACATTTTTCTAGTTTGGCATAAAGTTTGTTATCCCTTAATATCTGGAGCACCTGCTTAACATGCCCCCGATGTGTCTCAAAATCAGGTGAGTAAACCAAAATATTGTCCAGATAGACCACCACCACAAACCTCCACACCAAATGATGGAAAATATCATTTATGAAATGCTGGAATACCGCAGGTGCATTGATCAAACCAAAAGACATAACCAGACTCTCGAAATGTCTTTCCGGGGTATTGAACGCTGTCTTCCATTTGTCCCCTTCTCTGATTCTAACCAGATTGTAGGCTCCCCTTAAATCCAGCTTGGGGAATACCTTAGCTCCTACAACCTGGCTGAACAAATCAGGAATCAGAGGAGAAGGGTATGAATCATGAATGGTAATTTGATTTAATTCCCGGAAATCTAAACAGGGACGTAGACCACCATCCTTTTTCTTCACAAAGAAGAACGCCGCCATGGGCAAAGATGAGGGTCTGATATGTCCCTTCTCCAGACTTTCCGCAATGAAATCCTTCATGGCTTGTCTCTCACGGCCAGAAAAATAATACAGTCTGGACTTGGGTAGTTTAGCTCCGGGGGTCAGGTTAATAGGACAATTATAATCACGATGAGGAGGCAAATCCTGACACCCACTCTCAGAAAAAACGTCCTCAAAAACCAGACAGAAAAGCCGGTAATATATCCATAGAGACAGTAGCAAGAGAAATATCTAGACAGTTCTCATGGCAGTAATCTCCCCATTCAATAATCTCCCCGGTTTGCCAATCCACCAACGGATTATGTTTAACAAGCCAAGGTATACGCAAGACAATCGGAGTAGGAAGATTGTCCAGAACATAGTGACGCGCCCCCTGGGCCGTGGGGTACTCGGTTCCGGGCCGGTCGTTGCTTGGGGAGATGTCACAGTGGCGGTGACCCGGTCCGTGACCCAGGGCGGTCATTAAAAAGGGCATTATTTACAGGGGAGTTTAATAAAGTTTTTATGTACAGTTCGTGACGCCACCTGTGGTATGCGGCTATGTGGAGCCGCCGCTGCGGAGCAGGTCCTCTGGAGCTGCTGTTAGTGCAGCAAAGCTGGTGTGGCTCTCCACAGGTAGAGCTTAGCTCCAGGGCAGTGTAGATGTAGTAGGTGATGCTGGGCATTGTAGTGCAGGGGTGATGGCGCAGTTAATCACAGAGACAGTGGGGTGCAGTCCTCAGGGTCTTTACTCAAGGTTGTTGCAGTCCAAGTTACAGGTACCAGTGTAACTTCCCTTGTCGTGCTACACTTACTCAGGGAGGGGTTCAGTCCACCCTCAGATATCTCCGGAGTACTTAGCGGGACCCCCTTCTATGTGTTCTCTCTCTGGCCGTTTCCCTGCACCTCATACCAAGTGTCCCAATCCGGTACCTGTGGGCCATGTCAGGCGACGTCTGTTCCGTCCCCTGGGTCCTCTATAGTTACCTTCTTGGTGAGACTTATATGGACTGTTGACTACAGGACTTGAAATACTGCAGCCTCCGGTTTCTAGTTGAGACATAAAGTGCTCTGCTAGTTGAGGGACCGGTCCCCTTTGTGTGGCCTGACTCCTCCACCTCCTGGTAGATTCGGGCGTGCGGGTGGCCTCCAGCACTGCCCGTACCCCTGGGGTCCCTTCCTCATTCCTGGAGCCCTTCTCCTACTCCCTCTCCTCTTCCTTCAGTCCTGGGCCTCTCCTCAGGCCCGCTCTGGAGCAGAGCTCTTGCAGAGCCTCTGCTCCCCTCCACTTCTCCTCCTCTGACTGAACTCTCTGATTGTCCCTCTTCTGCTCTCTAAACAAGATGGTTTCTCTATTTATACCTTCCTTTCATGTGCTCCCCTAAGCTATTTCCTCCACCCACACCCACTACATAGCCCCTCCCAACAGCTAGGGACCCGGGATTGTGCTCTCCCTTAGGAGCAATCTCGTCCTACCCCCACTGCAGGTATGTGTTGGATGCAGGTGTTAGGGTCCCGAACTGTACTCCTTTCTTACCTGAGAGTGAGATACCACACCTCTCGGTGAGATGCAGTACCTCTGTGGTGACCGAACCCTCAGGGGCGCCACATACCCCCCCTGGTAAAACACAGCACGTCCGCAGGCTGGAACAGAGTAAAAACAGGGTATGTTACAGACATGCAAAATTTTTAGATGTATCACATACAAGAACATAAACATAATATCTTTTCTTCCCTTTATGGGAGGCACTTTCTCTTGAATGTTACTGGTTACGTTTTTATCAAAACATTGAGACTTTTTAAAGAACATCTTTCTTTACACTTATAAAACATTTTTCATATAAAACATTTGTCAACAGGTTACAGCACGATCTGCAACCGGGTGTCCATTCTCTTTATCAAGGTGCTAGCTAGCAAACATGAGCATGAGGGACCCGTCCGAAAACCCTCAACGTAGGCCCTGGGCGTGGCTGCAGGGCATAGATGATCCAGGTGTTGGACCACGTCTTCGTCCACGCCAAACGGGTTTTTGTTCTGAGGTCATTTGTTGTTGCATAAAACCAATAAGGGGCACTTTAAGAAGTGCAACTATTTACAATGGAAAGTTCTTTGGCTATTCACCGTCCATAACCTGACAATTCTTTAAACGGGTAACTATAAAATCTTGAATACACACAAGTTAACTTTGTAAACTGGCATGGTTGTACCCTTCCAGGTAACTATAAATAGTTTAAACAGTTTAACAGGGATGCTCCCTCCGGGGAAACTCCTGATTCCTGCAGGCCGACCCAGCCGGGTCTTCAGCCTCGCGCTGCAGGGGCATGTCTCTCCTTTTCGCCACTTGATATACCTGGAGGGCATACCAGCTGCGCTCGCCCTTGTGACGGGTAAATGTGACGTAGTCACCGGGGTAAAGGTCTCGACCGGGATGCCCCTGTTGGAGGGGGGGTTCTACATCCCGCCGGTTGACAAATACGTCTCGATTGGTGTGCTGTACCCTCACAAAGCCCCACCCCGCGTCCAGATCGAACTTGACTACGATCCCCTCTAGACGGGGACTAGGGGTGGCAACTCTTGCTTGGCGGGCCCGGGTTTTGGCCATGTTCCGGGCCTCCATCCGTTCCCACTGCACCTGCCGGTCGTGACGATCCCGCTCCAACTGCAGGAGCTTCCTCCTGCAGTGCTCTTCCCTCCGGAGGGCTTGGGTCTGCGTCTCCCTCGGGAACCCCATGAGGTTCCCTTCCTGGTTGTCCCACCGGAACTCCTTTCCCCCTGGGCAGGTAACCAGGGGTGCAGGTGCTAGCGGGGGTCCTTGCTGGTCCTCATATTTGGCGGACCAGTCGTAGGTGGTGTTTCCGTAGACCCACTCGGGCGCGGGGGCAGGTGGCTCCGGTAGGGGGCCCAGGAGCATGTCGGCGGAGCAAGCTCCCAGGATCGGGGTTTCCGCCAGGGGGTCTGGGAGCCAGTCAGTGAAGTAGGTGCCCGGGACGGGAGATTCCGCCTGGAGACCGGGGGGCAGATTGGCAGAGCAGGCGCCCGGGATCGGAGGTTCCGCCAGGGAGCCCAGGAGTAGGTCGGTGGAGCAGGCGCCCGGGATCGGAGGTTCCGCCAGGGAGCCCAGGAGCAGGCTAGCACTCTCAGTGCGCGGGACAGGGAGTCTCTCCTTACCTGCTCCCGCGGCAGCGCTTGTGCCGTCCTCTGCCTCCTGGCTCCATTCAGGTTCCTCTGGGGCTGGGGCGCTGCTGGTGGAGTGCAGCGCTGGCAACTGCCAGACCAGCAGCTCTTTTTTCCAGCCGGCAATGGCGTCCTGCTGGGCCCTCTCCATTCTCCGGCCCAGCTCCTGGATTTCCGCCTGGAGGAATTCGGTATCCTCCAAGGATAGCTCCGCCATGGCCTCCTCCAAGGTGAGAGGTGTTGCTGCTTGCTGCAGACCACGGATGGGAGCTGGCTCCTAACTCTCCATCTTGCCCTTCCAGGTGCGGTCTGTCTGGACTCCTGGAGACTCCGCCCTGTCTCCCAGGTTTCTTCTCTCCTCTCCCCTTTCGGGGGCGGTTCCATGGCAACTTGCTGTCGGACACACCTTGCGGCGGCCCCCCCAGCTAGATGGACACATCCACATACATAGTCACTCGGGGCGGGCCTCGCTTTTGGCGCCATTCTGGAACTTGGCCCACGATGGGAGGCGGTTTCTTGTTGTCCTTTGGCTCGCACATAATGGCGCCCGTTCTTCTGGGGCGGGCGCCACATTCAGTATAAAACACAGTCTCTAGGCGCACAATACCTGGTGATAACGGGTGGGCTCATATCCTGTTCGTGACGCCAAAGATGACGCGCCCCCTGGGCCGTGGGGTACTTGGTGCCGGGCCGGTCGTTGCTTGGGGAGATAGAAAAAAGAGAGGGGTCGCTCACTGGTCTATTCGGGTGCTCTGAAGAAAAGAGTACTCCATACATGAAAATATAAGAAATATTGTATCTAGACTAATGTCACTTTGAAAAATGAAGTTTCTTTGCGCATAATTTGGCCAATAGCACCCGAATAGACCAGTGAGCGACCCCTCTCTTTTTTCTATTAATCATTTTTGGGATCCCGCTCCTGGAGCATTGCAGCAGGTACGTGTTCACACTATTAGAAGTTTGACAGCCTTTTTTTCTGACCATGTGTCCCTCCCATTCAGTCACAGGTGGTTTTAACTAGCTCTACCAGCCCATACATTGTAGGTTAAAAGCCCAAGCAAAGACATATTGTCCATACAGGCTTACAGCCCAAGAGTGGCATATCCAGTGGTAGCGTAGCGTAGTTTCCCATCATACGAAGGTGACCTTGTCGTGGTTGATGGGCACACATAAATTGGCCAAATTATGCGCAAAAAACCTTCATTTTTCAAAGTGACATTAGTCTAGATACAATATTTCTTATATTTTCATGTATGGAGTGCCGAAGTTCTTTTTGCAGTTGCTTGGGGAGATGTCACAGTGGCGGTGACTCGGTCCGTGACCCAGGGCGGTCATTAAAAAGGGGATTATTTACAGGGGAATTTAATAAAGTTTTTATGTACAGTTCGTGACGCCACCTGTGCTATGCGGTTATGTGGAGCCGTCGCTGCGGAGCAGGTCCTCTGGAGCTGATGTTAGTGCAGCAAAGCTGGTGTGGCTCTCCACAGGTAGAGCTTAGCTCCAGGGCAGTGTACATGTAGTAGGTGATGCTGGCGTTGTAGTGCAGGGGTGATGGAGCAGTTAATAATCACAGAGACAATGGGGTGCAGTCCTCAGGGTCTTTACTCACGGTTGTTGCAGTCCAAGTTACAGGTACCAGTGTAACTTCCCTCGTCGTGCTGCGCTTACTCAGGGAGGGGTTCAGTCCACCCTCAGATATCTCCGGAGTACTTAGCGGGACCCCCTTCTGTGTGTTCTCTCTCTGGCCGTTTCCCTGCACCTCATACCAAGTGTCCCAATCCGGTACCTGTGGGCCTTGTCGGGCGACGTCTGTTCCGTCCCCTGGGTCCTCTATAGTTACCTTCTTGGTGAGATTGATATGGACTGTTGACTACAGGACTTGAAATACTGAAGCCTCCGGTTTCTAGTTGAGACATAAAGAGCTCTGCTAGTTGAGGGACCGGTCCCCTTTGTGTGGCCTGACTCCTCCACCTCCTGGTAGATTCGGGCGTACGGGTGGCCTCCAGCACTGCCCGTACCCCTGGGGTCCCTTCCTCGTTCCTGGAGCCCTTCTCCTGCTCCCTCTCCTCTTCCTTCAGTCCTGGGTCTCTCCTCAGGCCCGCTCTGGAGCAGAGCTCTTGCAGAGCCTCTGCTCCCCTCCACTTCTCCTCCTCTGACTGAACTCTCTGATTGTCCCTCTTCTGCTCTCTAAACAAGATGGTTTCTCTATTTATACCTTCCATTCATGTGCTCCCCTAAGCTACTTCCTCCACCCACACCCACTACATAGCCCCTCCCAACAGCTAGGAACCTGGGATTGTGCTCTCCCTTAGGAGCAATCTCGCCCTACCCCCACTGCAGGTATGTGTTGGATGCAGGTGCTATGGTCCCGAACTGTACTCCTTCCTTACCTGAGAGTGAGATACCATACCTCTGGGTGAGATGCAGTACCTCTGTGGCGACCGAACCCTCAGGGGTGCCACAATAGCAAGCGATGATTTCACAATAAACCGACCCCACCCTCAGTTTCACATTATGTACAATCTGAGTAAATGCTTTCTGTGCAAGTGGCGCCGAGTCAATGGCAAAGATGGAAATAGGTTAAGCTAAAGCACAGCAAGCAAGACCATGAGTTTGCACAAACTCAGCATCAACCATGCTGACTCCGGCTCCACTGTCAACAAACAGACATTTTTTCGGTTTTGCTCTCTAGCACCACCTCTGCTGTCAGGACAAAGCTGGAACTGCAGTTTGGCCACAAATGCACCCCTTGTTTATCCAACTCAAGACTACCGAGAGGTAATCGAGTCTCCTTTTTGTTTAGGAATTAAAGGACAGGTCCCAACAAAGTGTAAGTTTTTCCCACAAAAAAAAACAAACACCTTTTTTCTTGCGAATCTCCGGGGAGATGTATGATGTACAGATACCCCCTAACTGCATGGGTTCCTCCACCTTCCCCAGTACTAGTTCACCCCCAGACCGCTCCCCTAGCAGAGGTACACAACCCCGGCAAGAAGGCCCCAAAGAAGGTGGTCGCACCTGTCTATCCCGAAGGCGTCTATCAAGACGTATGGCCAAAGACATTGCAGCCTCCAAGGACTGAGAGGTATCACATACTGCCAAGGCATCTTTCAAACTTTCAGTAAGCCCCTCACAAAATTGGCTTCTAAGGGCTGAGTCATTCATTTAGAATCCGTTGCCCATCTACGGAATTCAGAACTGTACATCTCAACTGACCGATTCCCCTGCTGAAGACGACGTAGCCTAGACTCAGCCAGGGTCATCATAGATGAGGACAAGAGCTCAAAAAACCCCTCCACATATTGGAGACAAACAGTCGTGCGGTAACGAAAACGCCCAAGACTGAGGATCGCCCTGCAATAGAGAGATCACAATACCAACCCGTTGCTCCTCATTATTGGAGGATTAGGGACGAAGTTTGAAGTACAATTTGCATGTCTCCTTAAACACAAAATATTTGTCCCTACCTCCTGAAAACCTGTCCGAGAGGGCAACCTTAGGTTCAGGCTGGATAGGCCTACCTGCAGAGACCACCATATTGGCGACCTGTAACCGCTGATGCTGCTGCTGCTGCTGCTGAACCTCAAAGCAGAGGTCATTCACCTCCAGAGACAGACAGCGGAACTGCTCTGCGAGCTCTGCAACTGAACCCATACCAAAGGGAGAAAGGAAAAAAAAAGTGCACACCCATAAACAAAGAAAAAAACAAAACAAAATTTCAGTTGCCTTTTTTTTTTTCCTTTTCAAAACGTGCTCGGCTGGCTATAATGTCACGCCAGGTGTGGGGAAGACTTAGTCCAACACACAGGGAAAAGGGAAAGGGAGCCCAGACGCTAGGGAAAGGGGGGGAAGTGGAGACCTCCTAGTCTGGTCTAGTGTCACCGTGTCTCAACTATCATCCCTATATTGCCTCCTCAGCAATTGCCGCACGCGTGCCTCGCCCTACTCTCCCTGGCATATGGCTACAGCTAGGGATGGAAGGAGATGAGCACTTGTCAACCTCCACTAAACTCTATTGACAAGGGTGGACAAAACAGGGGAAATGGCTTAGCTTTAGATGAACTCCAAATAAGCACACGATTTCAAGCTCCAGAGAGGACGAAGTACTGCTCCTGCTAAGCTTCACAAGTAGAAATGGATATAGCCGGCGACTCCCTCTCAGACACACCAGGTATATATACACCCAGGCCAGAGAGCTAATTAGCAAGAGAGAGGTAGCCGCTCGGTCCTAAAGACAGCCTCTTATCTAAGAAACTGTCTGCAGTGCCGAATGTAGAGATCTCCTGCAACACACTGCAGGGCGACTTTCTGTCGCCTCTGACACACCCGTGACAGTACCACTATGAAACTCCTCCGCCAGGTGTATAGCTTGGGAGCTGGTCCATATGTTTTCTAGAACGAGGTTGCCTAAGGAAATTCTAACCGACCAAGGGACTCCATTTATGTTGAAGGTCATAAGGGAATTGTGCAAGACACTGCAGATTGCACAACTGATAACCTCAGTGTATCATCCCTAGATGGACGGACTGGTTGAGTGGTTTAACAAAACCTTAATGTTGAGGAAAGCAGTGGAGAAGGATGGCCGAGACTGGGACTGTCTACTTCCCTATCTGTTGTTCTCCATCAGGGAAGTCCCCCAAGCTTCCACAGGCTTCTCCCCATTTGAGCTAGTCTATGGCCGACACCCTTGAGGACTACTGGATGTGGCAAAAGAGTCTTGGGAAGCTGAGACCACTCCCTATAGGAGCGTGGTGTAGCACATTGCCCAGATGCAAGAGAGGATTGCCAACGTGATGCCCATTGTGAAGGAGCACCTCCTCAAGTCACAAGAGGCACAGTCCAGGGTGTATAATAGGTCAGCCAAGTTGAGACAGTTGAACCCAGGAGATCGAGTACTTGTGCTAGCGCTCACAGTGGAGAGCAAGTTCATGGCCAAGTGGTAGGGTCCCTATGAGGTGGTAGAAAAAGTTGGGGAAGTCAACTATAAAGTCCACCAACCGGGGAAGAGGAAGCCCTACCAAATTTACCATGTTAACCTGCTTAAATCGTGGCAGGACAGGGAACCCATAGAAGCTACTTGTCTGGTGGCCAAGTCTGAAGTCAATGCGGAAGATGTTAAGGTGGCAGACACCTTGTCCTGCTCACAGAAACAGCATTGTCGAGAGCTGTTGCAGCGAAATAAAGACCTGTTTACGGAGTTGCCAGGTCATAGAGCATGAAGTACTCACAGAGCCTTATGTTCGTGTCAACCTAAAACCATATCGGATCCCAGAGACCAGCAGGAAGGTGATCTCGAAAGAGGTGAAGCGAATGCTTAACCTGGGAGTCATTGAGGAGTCCAAAAGTGGCTGGTCCAGTCCCATAGTCTTAGTGCCGAAACCAGATGGGGAATGGCGGTTTTGCAACGAATATAGGAAGCTGAACGAGGTCTCGAAGTTCGACGCCTACCCAATGCCTAGGGTAGATGAGCTTATCAAAAGGCTAGGACCTGCTCGGTACATCACCACCCTGGACCTCACAAAAGGATATTGGCAAATTCCCCTGTCCAAAGAGGCCTAGGAGAAAACGGCCCTCTCGACGCCAGATGGATGTTATCAATATGTCAGGATGCCATTTGGGTTGCAGGGAGCTCCGGCCACCTTCCAGAGTGCCATGGACCGAATCTTGGCACCACACAAAAAGTATGCAGCGGCCTACCTAGATGACATCATTATATTCAGCCAGGACTGGGAAAATCATCTTGGCAAAGTTCAAGCCATACTTGACGCCCTATGGAAGGCTGGCTTTACCATCAACCCGAAGAAATTTTCCATGGGGTTGGAGGAAGTCAAGTATCTGGGCTACGTGGTTGGTAGAGGAGAAATAAAACCACAAATAAATAAGGTCGAGGCGATCCTGAACTGGCCACAGCCCCTCTCGAAGAAGTAGGTCAAGGCATTTCTAGGCATCGTGGGCAACTATGGGAGGTTTGTCCCTAACTTTGCCCTGCTATGGCCAAATCGTCCCCGGAAGCTGAAGCTGCCTTTCAGGAATTAAAACTGGCCCTCTGTAAACAGCCAGTCTTGCTGGCGCCCAACTTCTCCAAAGAGTTTGTGGTCCAGACGGATGCACTCTATATCGGGCTGGGAGCAGTCATGTTCCAGGAGATTAACGAACAGGAACACCCTATAATGTACCTCAGTTGGAAACTGTCCACGTGCGAGAAGAGCTACTCCACAGTGGAAAAAGAATGTTTAGCCATCAAGTGGGCGTTGGACACTCTGAGGTATTACCTGTTAGGTAGAAGATTCAGGTTAGTGTCAGACCATGCCCCACTGAGGTGGATGCGAGAAAAGAAGGGGAACAATGCCCAAGTAACTAGGTGGTTCCTAGCCCTACAAGATTTTAGTTTCCAAGTAGAGCATAGGCCTGGGAAGCAACATGGGAATCCTGATGCCCTATCAAGGGTCTATTGTATGGTGGCAGAAAGTGCCAAGCCCTCCGGCTTTGGGCAGAGGTG
This sequence comes from Phyllobates terribilis, assembly GCF_046119375.1. Lineage (NCBI taxonomy): Eukaryota > Metazoa > Chordata > Amphibia > Anura > Dendrobatidae > Phyllobates > Phyllobates terribilis. Next base: position 63,066,999 of record NW_027362772.1, on the reverse strand, counting down.
GGGTATGTAAGGTTGCAGCCGGACAGGTCGTGGACGGGAGGTATGTGTCCCCAAGGTGCCAAGCTTTGGTGATGTAGGACTCAGAAAGCAGGCTCCAGCACATATAGTGTTGATAGGCGTTTAATGGGCCCGGATCATAGGGCCGGGTTTTACGAACAGCTGAAAGAGCTGGGGGAGAACAGCTGCTCACTTACCTCCAGTCCAGGTCTTGGAAGGTCTGATTTAAGACAGCTGCGCCTGACTCAGTGTGTCTGTGTGTTGTGCAAGGTGAGCAGACCTTGCTTGTGCTGCTCAGACTCTGCTGGAGGTAGAAAAAGGCATCTGCATTTAAACTTCTGAGGTCGTGCTGTATGGACTTGTTATTTTGAGTTTTGTTCTGTTATACCTTTTTGTGCCAGAAAGAGGCTGTTATCATTTGTTGCCCTGACCGGTTTATGGACATGGAATAAACCGCCTGTTTGTTTGCACTAACGAACTGCATTTCTGTGTGAACCTGCGCCTACCACAGAGCTGACTCTCCACAGGCTTTATAGAAGGTACATTTTTGATTGATGTAGGTCTTTGCCCCAGTTCCTCTCACTGTAGGACTGTGGTGAGGACTATTCTGAGTCAGCAGCATGCTCATTGTCGCATCATTGCAAGTCTATGAATGCCAGGAGCCTTCGCCCTCACCCCTTCTCCCGTCAAAGATGCTGGTCCAGCAGATGAGAGGGGATGAAATGTATTTATTTTTTTAACTTTTGACAAGCCAGTGCCGCCCCCTATAACCTGCCGCCCTAAAAAACGGACCCCCTTGTGGAAAATACAGCCCTATTGTTGTGCGCCTTCTTTGTTCTCCTTCCCTATCTTTTATGTTTTGGGCACGATCCTTTTCCTCTATCAGCTACTTCTATTGGGCTTCTTCTACCTTTCTCTACCCTTTATTTAGTTTGGTCACCGGCCTTTCTCCTTCTCTACACTCTATTTATACTGGATATGAGCTTCTTCCTCCTTTTTTATATTGGAATCCAATTTCTACCACTTCTTTCCCATTCTCAACCATCTTTGAATATTGGCACCTCTTCTTCCCCCTCCTCTTTGTATATTGGGTACCGTCTTCTTTCTTTTTCTTCACCTTCCATTTATATTGGGTACCCACTTGGTCTTCTTCCACCACCCTTTCTTCTCCACCCTCTTTCTCTACCAGTTTCTTCCTCCTCCTTTACCCCCTAGGAATATTGGGCACCAGCTCCTTCCTCTCTCTTCACCTTCCATGTATATTGGGCCTCTTCTTTCTCCTTCTCTATCCTCTATGTGTATTGGGCAGCAGCTGTTTCCTCCTTCTTCAGCCTTTTTGTATGTTGGGTACCTGTTTCTTCCTCCTTCTCCACCCTCTTTGTATTTTGGGTACTCACTTCTTCCTTCTTCTTCACCCTTTTTGTATATTAGGTACCAGCTTCTTCCTCCACCCTCTTTGTATATTAGACATCCACTCCTCCCACCCTCTTTGTTTATTGGAAACCCTCTTCTTCCTACTTCTCCACCCTCTTTGTATATTGGGCACCTCTTTCTTCCGCCTCCTTCACCCTCTTTGTATATTCACCACACAGTTCTTAGTCCTTCTCCACTGTCTTTGTATATTGTGTACCCTTTTCTTCCTCCATCTTCACCCCCTTTGTATATTTAGCACCTGCTGCTTCCTCCTTCTCCATCCTCTGTATACTGGGCACCAGCTTCTTACTCTTTGTCCACTCTCTTTGTACAGTATATTGGGCATCTGCTTTGTCCGCCTTCTCCACCCTCTGTTTATTGGGTACCGCTTCTTCTTTATTCTCCACCTTCTGCACATTGAGCACCTGCTTCTTTTTCCTTCTCCACCATCTGTGTAATAGGCACCTGCTTCTTCCTCCTTCACACTTCTTTGTATATTGGGTACCCGCGTTTTCCTCCTTCTTCAACCTCTGTATATTTGTACCCGCGTCTTCCTCCTTTTCCACCCTTTTTGTACATTGGACTCCCGTTCCTTTCTCCTTCGTCACCCTCTTTGTATATCGGCACTCATTCTTCCTCTTTCTCCACCCTCTGTATATTGGGCACCTGCTTTTTCCTCTGTCTCCAACCTCTGTAGATTGGCACCCGCTTCTTCTTATTTCTCCATCCTCTTTGTAGATTAAGCACCCGCTTCTTCTTCCTTCTCCACCCTTCTTGTATATTGGGCACCCACTTCTTCCTTCTCCACCCTTCTTGTATATTGGGCACCCACTTCTTCCTTCTCTACCCTTCTTGTATATTGTGCACAGGGCCGGTGTCAACACGCAGTGCACCCGGGCAGGTGCCGGGACCCTAAGCAAGTGGGGGGGGGGGCACTTGCCGTCGGGGACCCCGGGACGCTATAGAGCCCATGAGTCGGGGGAGCCCAGTGCCAGCCCCCGTGAGTGTGCCCCCCCCTGCTTTCTCAGGGTCCCGGCACTTGCAATACTTACCTCTCCCCATTCCTCCACACCTCCGATGCTTCCGCATCTTCTGGCTGTGAGATATCTCAGGACAGAGGGCGCGATGACGTCACTACAGTGCGCTGTATGTGCTGAGCAGTCAGTGCAGAGAAGGGGAAGATGCTGAGGAGACCGGAGCACTGCAGCGGCAGAGGGGAACGAGGAGAGGTGAATATTTTTTTATGTATGGAGTATTATATGGGGCCCATACTGTATGGAGCAATATATGGGGCCCATACTGTATAGAGCAATATATGGGGCACATACTGTATGGAGCAATATATGGGGCCCATACTGTATGGAGCAATATATGGGGCCCATACTGTATAGAGTAATATATGGGGCCCATACTGTATAGAGCAATATATGAGGCCCATAGTGTATAGAGCAATATATGGGGCCCATACTGTATTGAGCAATATATGGGGCCCACACTGTATGGAGCTATATATGGGGCCCATACTGTATGGATCAGTATATAAGGCCCATTCTATATGGAGCATTATATGGGGCCCATTCTGTATGGAGCAATATATGGGGCCCATACTGTATAGAGCAATATATGGGGCACATACTGTATGGAGCAATATATGGGGCCCATACTGTATGGAGCAATATATGGGGCCCATACTGTATAGAGCAATATATGGGGCACATACTGTATGGAGCAATATATGGGGCCCATACTGTATGGAGCAATATATGGGGCCCATACTGTATAGAGTAATATATGGGGCCCATACTGTATGGAGCAATATATGGGGCCCATACTGTATAGAGCAATATATGGGGCACATACTGTATGGAGCAATATATGGGGCCCATACTGTATGGAGTAATATATGGGGCCCATACTGTATAGAGTAATATATGGGGCCCATACTGTATAGAGCAATATATGAGGCCCATAGTGTATAGAGCAATATATGGGGCCCATACTGTATTGAGCAATATATGGGGCCCACACTGTATGGAGCTATATATGGGGCCCATACTGTATGGATCAGTATATAAGGCCCATTCTATATGGAGCATTATATGGGGCCCATTCTGTATGGAGCAATATATGGGGCCCATACTGTATGGAGCAATATATGGGGCCCATACTGTATGGAGCAATATATGGGGCCCATACTGTATGGAGCAATATATGGGGCCCATACTGTATGGAGCAATATATGGGGCCCATACTGTATGGAGCAATATATGGGGCCCATACTGTATGGAGCAATATATAAGGCCCATACTGTATGGAGCAATATATGAGGCCCATACTGTATGGAGCAATATATGGGGCTTATTATTCTGTATGGAGCATTATATGGGGCTTATTATTCTGCATGGAGCATTATATGGGGCCCAATATTCTGTATGAAGCATTATATGGGGCCCATTATTCTGGGAAGTGGGGGTCACCCACTTCTTCCTCCTCTTCCTCCCTCCTTGTATATTGGGCACCTGCGTCTTCCTCCTTCTACTCCCTCCTTGTATATTGAACACCAGCTTCGTCCTTCTCCACCCTCCTTGTATATTGGGCACCTGCTTCTTCCTCTTCCTCCCTCCTTGTATATTGGGCACCTACTTCTTCCTCCTTCTCCTCCCTCCTTGTATATTGGGCACCCACTTCTTCTTCCTCCTTCACTCTCTGTATATTGGGTACCCGCTTCTTCCTCCTCCTCCCTCCTTTTATAATGTAAGAAGTAAGTCAAATCTATATATATATTTTTCTGTCGTATCTGTGCATCATGAATCATGGTATGTGCTCAGACTCTTTGGCCCTGGGCCCACGAAAACGTGGAGCCAGTCCTGATTGACATACACTTCTTTTTACTTCTCCACCCTCCTTGTATATTGGGCATCTACTTCTTCCTCCTCCTCCTCCTCCCTCCTTGTATATTGAGCACCCACTTCTTCCTCCTTCTCCTCCCTCCTTGTATATTGGGCACCCGCTTCTTCCTCCTTCTCCTCTCTCCTTGTATATTGGGCACCCACCCACTTCTTCCTTCTTCTCCTCCCTCCTTGTATATTGGGCACCCGCTTCTTCCTCCCTGAGACTCTTTGGCCCTGGGCCCACGAAAACGTGGAGCCAGTCCTGATTGACATACACTTCTTTTTACTTCTCCACCCTCCTTGTATATTGGGCATCTACTTCTTCCTCCTCCTCCTCCTCCCTCCTTGTATATTGGGCACCAGCTTCTTCCTGCTTCTCCTCCCTCCTTGTATATTGGGCACCCGCTTCTTCCTCCTTCTCCTCTCTCCTTGTATATTGGGCACCCACCCACTTCTTCCTTCTTCTCCTCCCTCCTCGTATATTGGGCACCCGCTTCTTCTTCCTCCTCCTCCTCCCTCCTTTTATATTGGGCACCCGCTTTTTCTTCCTCCTCCTCCCTTCTTGTATATTGGGCACCCACTTCTTCCTCCTTCTCCTCTCTCCTTGTATATTGAGCACCCGCTTCTTCCTTCTTCTCCTCCCTCCTTATGTATTGAACACCCACTTCTTCCTCCTTCTCCTCCCTCCTTGTATATTGGGCACCTGCTTCTTCTTCCTCCTCCTCCCTCCTTGTATATTGGGCACACACTTCTTCCTCATTCTGCTCCCTCCTTGTATATTGAGCACCCACTTCTTCCTCCTTCTCCTCCCTCCTTGTATATTGGGCACCCACTTCTTCTTCCTCCTCCTCCCTCCTTGTATATTGAGCACCCACTTCTTCCTCCTTCTCCTCCCTCCTTGTATATATTGTCACCCACTTCTTCCTCCTCTTCCTCCCTCCTTGTATATTGGGCACCTGCTTCTTCCTCCTTCTACTCCCTCCTTGTATATTGAGTAGCAGCTTCCTCCTTCTACTCCCTCCTTGTATATTGAGTAGCAGCTTCTTCCTTCTCCACCATCCTTGTATATTGGGCACCTGCTTCTTCCTCCTCCTTCCTCCTTGTATATTGAGCACCCGCTTCTTCCTCCTCCTCCCTCCTTGCATATTGGGCACCCACTTCTTCCTTCTTCTCCTCCCTCCTTGTATATTGGGCACCCACTTCTTCCTTCTTCTCCTCCCTCCTTGTATATTGGGCACCCGCTTCTTCCTCCTCCTCCCTCCTTGTATATATTGTCACCCACTTCTTCCTCCTTCTCCTCCCTCCTTGTATATTGGGCACGCACCCACTTCTTCCTCCTTCTCCTCCCTCCTTGTATATTGGGCACCCGCTTCTTTCTCCCTGAGACTCTTTGGCCCTGGGCCCACGAAAACCTGGAGTCAGTCCTGATTGACATCCACTTCTTTTTACTTCTCCACCCTCCTTGTATATTGGGCACCCGCTTCTTCTTCCTCCTACTCCTCCCTCCTTGTATATTGGGCACCCACTTCTTCCTTCTTCTTGTCCCTCCTTGTATAATGAGCACCCGCTTCTTCCTCCTTCTTTCTCTTCCCTCCTTGTATATTGAACACCCACTTCTTCCTCCTTCTTTCTCTTCCCTCCTTGTATATTGGGCACGCACCCACTTCTTCCTCCTTCTCCTCCCTCCTTGTATATTGGGCACATGCTTCTTCCTCCTCCTCCTCTCTCCTTGTATATTGGGCACCTGCTTGTTCCTCCTCCTCCTCTCTCCTTGTATATTGGGCACCTGCTTCTTCCTCCTTCTCCTCCCTCCTTGTATATTGGGCACCCACTTCTTCCTCCTTCTCCTCCCTCCTTGTATATTGGGCACCCGCTTCTTCCTCCTCCTTCCTCCTTCTATATTGGTCACATACTTCTTCCTCCACTTCCCTCCTTGTATATATTGTCACCCACTTCTTCCTCCTCCTCCCTCCTTGTATATTGAGCACCCGCTTCTTCCTCCTTCTCCTCCCTCCTTGTATATTGGGCACCCGCTTCTTCCTCCTCCTCCCTCCTTGTATATAGTGTCACCCAGTTCTTCCTCCTCTTCCTCCCTCCTTGTATATTGGGCACCCGCTTCTTCCTCCTTCTACTCCCTCCTTGTATATTGAGTAGCAGCTTCTTCCTTCTCCACCTTCCTTGTATATTGGGAACCTGCTTCTTCCTTCTTCTCCTCCCTCTTTGTATATTGGGCACCCACTTCTTCCTTCTTCTCCTCCCTCCATGTATATTGGGCACCCACTTCTTCCTTCTTCTCCTCCCTCCTTGTATATTGGGCACCTGCTTCTTCCTCCTTCTCCTCCCTCCTTGTATATTGGGCACGCACCCATTTCTTCCTCCTTCTCCTCCCTCCTTGTATATTGAGCACCCGCTTCTTCCTCCTTCTCCTCCCTCCTTGTATATTGGGCACCCGCTTCTTCCTCCTCCTCCCTCCTTGTATATAGTGTCACCCAGTTCTTCCTCCTCTTCCTCCCTCCTTGTATATTGGGCACCCGCTTCTTCCTCCTTCTACTCCCTCCTTGTATATTGAGTAGCAGCTTCTTCCTTCTCCACCTTCCTTGTATATTGGGAACCTGCTTCTTCCTTCTTCTCCTCCCTCTTTGTATATTGGGCACCCACTTCTTCCTTCTTCTTCTCCCTCCATGTATATTGGGCACCCACTTCTTCCTTCTTCTCCTCCCTCCTTGTATATTGGACACCTGCTTCTTCCTCCTTCTCCTCCCTCCTTGTATATTGGGCACGCACCCATTTCTTCCTCCTTCTCCTCCCTCCTTTTATATTGGGCACCCGCTTCTTCTTCCTCCTTCTCCTCCCTCCTTTTATATTGGGCACCCGCTTCTTCTTCCTCCTTCTCCCTCCTTGTATATTGGGCACCCACTTCTTCCTCCTTCTTCTCCCTCCTTGTATAATGAGCACCCGCTTCTTCCTCCTTCTCTTTCTCCTCCCTCCTTGTATATTGAACACCCACTTCTTTCTCCTTCTCCTCCCTCCTTGTATATTGGGCACATGCTTCTTCCTCCTCCCTCCTTGTATATTGGGCACCTGCTTCTTCCTCCTTCTCCTCCTTCCTTGTATATTGGGCACCCACTTCTTTCTCCTTCTCCCTCCTTGTATATATTGTCACCCACTTCTTCCTAATCTTCCTCCCTCCTTCATATTGAGCACCCGCTTCTTCCTCCTTCTCCTCCCTCCTTGTATATTGGGCACCCACTTCTTCCTCCTTCTCCTCCCTCCTTGTATATTGGGCAGCCGCTTCTGCCTCCTCCTCCCTCCTTATATATTGGTCACTCACTTCTTCCTCCTCCTCCCTCCTAGCATATATATTGTCACCCACTTCTTCCTCCTCTTCCTCCCTTCTTGTATATTGGGCACTCACTTCTTCCTCCTTCTACTCCCTCCTTGTATATTGAGTACAAGCTTCTTCCTCCTCCTCCCTCCTTGTATATTGAGCACCCGCTTCTTCCTCCTTCTCCTCCCTCCTTGTATATTTGGCACCCACGTCTTCCTCCTCCTCCCTCCTTGTATATATTGGTCACCCACTTCTTCCTCCTCTTATTCCCTCCTTGTATATTGGGCACCCACTTCTTCCTCCTTCTACTCCCTCCTTGTATATTGGGCACCCACTTCTTCCTCCTCCTCCCTCATTGTATATTGGGCACCCACTTTTTTCTTCTTCTCCTCCCTCCTTGTATATTGGGCACCTGCTTCTTCCTCCTTCTCCTCCCTCCTTGTATATTGGGCACCCACTTCTTCCTCCTTCTCCTCCCTCCTTGTATATTGGGCACCCGCTTCTTCCTCCTCCTTCCTCCTTCTATATTGGTCACACACTTCTTCCTCCACTTCCCTCCTTGTATATATTGTCACCCACTTCTTCCTCCTCTTCCTCCCTCCTTGTATATTGGGCACCCACTTCTTCCTCCTTCTACTCCCTCCTTGTATATTGAGTACCAGCTTCTTCCTCCTCCTCCCTCCTTGTATATTGAGCACCCGCTTCTTCCTCCTTCTCCTCCCTCCTTGTATATTGGGCACCCGCTTCTTCCTCCTCCTCCCTCCTTGTATATAGTGTCACCCAGTTCTTCCTCCTCTTCCTCCCTCCTTGTATATTGGGCACCCGCTTCTTCCTCCTTCTACTCCCTCCTTGTATATTGAGTAGCAGCTTCTTCCTTCTCCACCTTCCTTGTATATTGGGAACCTGCTTCTTCCTTCTTCTCCTCCCTCTTTGTATATTGGGCACCCACTTCTTCCTTCTTCTCCTCCCTCCATGTATATTGGGCACCCACTTCTTCCTTCTTCTCCTCCCTCCTTGTATATTGGGCACCTGCTTCTTCCTCCTTCTCCTCCCTCCTTGTATATTGGGCACGCACCCATTTCTTCCTCCTTCTCCTCCCTCCTTGTATATTGAGCACCCGCTTCTTCCTCCTTCTCCTCCCTCCTTGTATATTGGGCACCCGCTTCTTCCTCCTCCTCCCTCCTTGTATATAGTGTCACCCAGTTCTTCCTCCTCTTCCTCCCTCCTTGTATATTGGGCACCCGCTTCTTCCTCCTTCTACTCCCTCCTTGTATATTGAGTAGCAGCTTCTTCCTTCTCCACCTTCCTTGTATATTGGGAACCTGCTTCTTCCTTCTTCTCCTCCCTCTTTGTATATTGGGCACCCACTTCTTCCTTCTTCTCCTCCCTCCATGTATATTGGGCACCCACTTCTTCCTTCTTCTCCTCCCTCCTTGTATATTGGACACCTGCTTCTTCCTCCTTCTCCTCCCTCCTTGTATATTGGGCACGCACCCATTTCTTCCTCCTTCTCCTCCCTCCTTTTATATTGGGCACCCGCTTCTTCTTCCTCCTTCTCCTCCCTCCTTTTATATTGGGCACCCGCTTCTTCTTCCTCCTTCTCCCTCCTTGTATATTGGGCACCCACTTCTTCCTCCTTCTTCTCCCTCCTTGTATAATGAGCACCCGCTTCTTCCTCCTTCTCTTTCTCCTCCCTCCTTGTATATTGAACACCCACTTCTTTCTCCTTCTCCTCCCTCCTTGTATATTGGGCACATGCTTCTTCCTCCTCCCTCCTTGTATATTGGGCACCTGCTTCTTCCTCCTTCTCCTCCTTCCTTGTATATTGGGCACCCGCTTCTTTCTCCTTCTCCCTCCTTGTATATATTGTCACCCACTTCTTCCTAATCTTCCTCCCTCCTTCATATTGAGCACCCGCTTCTTCCTCCTTCTCCTCCCTCCTTGTATATTGGGCACCCACTTCTTCCTCCTTCTCCTCCCTCCTTTTATATTGGGCAGCCGCTTCTGCCTCCTCCTCCCTCCTTATATATTGGTCACTCACTTCTTCCTCCTCCTCCCTCCTAGCATATATATTGTCACCCACTTCTTCCTCCTCCTCCCTCCTTGTATATATTGTCACCCACTTCTTCCTCCTCTTCCTCCCTTCTTGTATATTGGGCACTCACTTCTTCCTCCTTCTACTCCCTCCTTGTATATTGAGTACCAGCTTCTTCCTCCTCCTCCCTCCTTGTATATTGAGCACCCGCTTCTTCCTCCTTCTCCTCCCTCCTTGTATATTTGGCACCCACGTCTTCCTCCTCCTCCCTCCTTGTATATATTGGTCACCCACTTCTTCCTCCTCTTATTCCCTCCTTGTATATTGGGCACCCACTTCTTCCTCCTTCTACTCCCTCCTTGTATATTGGGCACCCACTTCTTCCTCCTCCTCCCTCATTGTATATTGGGCACCCACTTTTTTCTTCTTCTCCTCCCTCCTTGTATATTGGGCACCCGCTTCTTCCTCCTTCTCCTCCCTCCTTGTATATTGGGCACCCGCTTCTTCCTCCTTCTCCTCCCTCCTGGTATATTGGGCACCCACCCACTTCTTCCTCCTTCTCCTCCCTCCTTGTATATTGGGCACCCACCCACTTCTTCCTCCTTCTCCTCCCTCCTTGTATATTGGGCACCCACCCACTTCTTCCTCCTTCTCCTCCCTCCTTGTATATTGGGCACCCACCCACTTCTTCCTCCTTCTCCTCCCCCCTTGTATATTGGGCACTCACCCACTTCTTCCTCCTTCTCCTCCCTCCTCGTATATTGGGCACCCTCTTCTTCCTCCCTGAAACTCTTTGGCCCTGGGCCCACGAAAACCTCCGGAGCCGGTCCTGATTGACATCCACTTCTTTTTACTTCTCCACCCTCCTTGTATATTGGGCACCCACTTCTTCTTCCTCCTTCTCCCTCCTTTTATAATGTAAGAAGTAAGTCAAATCTATATATATATTTTTCTGTCGTATCTGTGCATCATGAATCATGGTATGTGCTCAGACTCTTTGGCCCTGGGCCCACGAAAATGTGGAGCCAGTCCTGATTGACATACACTTCGTTTTACTTCTCCACCCTCCTTGTATATTCGGCATCCACTTCTTCCTCCTCCCCGTCCCTCCTTGTATATTGGGCACCCGCTTCTTCCTCCTTCTCCTCCCTCCTTGTATATTCGGCATCCACTTCTTCCTCCTCCCCGTCCCTCTTTGTATATTGGGCACCCGCTTCCTCCTCCTCCCTCCTTTTATATTGAGCACCCGCTTTTTCTTCCTCCTCCTCCCTCCTCTTATATTGAGCACCCGCTTCTTCCTCCTCCTCCCTCCTTGTATACTGGGCACCCGCTTCTTCCTCCTCCTCCTCCCTCCTTGTATATTGAGCACTTGCTACTTCCTCCTTCTCCTCCCTCCTTGTATATTGAGCACCCGCTTCTTCCTCCTTCTCCTCCCTCCTTGTATATTGGGCACCCGCTTCTTCCTCCTCCTCCCTCCTTGTATATAGTGTCACCCAGTTCTTCCTCCTCTTCCTCCCTCCTTGTATATTGGGCACCCGCTTCTTCCTCCTTCTACTCCCTCCTTGTATATTGAGTAGCAGCTTCTTCCTTCTCCACCTTCCTTGTATATTGGGAACCTGCTTCTTCCTTCTTCTCCTCCCTCTTTGTATATTGGGCACCCACTTCTTCCTTCTTCTCCTCCCTCCATGTATATTGGGCACCCACTTCTTCCTTCTTCTCCTCCCTCCTTGTATATTGGGCACCTGCTTCTTCCTCCTTCTCCTCCCTCCTTGTATATTGGGCACGCACCCATTTCTTCCTCCTTCTCCTCCCTCCTTGTATATTGAGCACCCGCTTCTTCCTCCTTCTCCTCCCTCCTTGTATATTGGGCACCCGCTTCTTCCTCCTCCTCCCTCCTTGTATATAGTGTCACCCAGTTCTTCCTCCTCTTCCTCCCTCCTTGTATATTGGGCACCCGCTTCTTCCTCCTTCTACTCCCTCCTTGTATATTGAGTAGCAGCTTCTTCCTTCTCCACCTTCCTTGTATATTGGGAACCTGCTTCTTCCTTCTTCTCCTCCCTCTTTGTATATTGGGCACCCACTTCTTCCTTCTTCTCCTCCCTCCATGTATATTGGGCACCCACTTCTTCCTTCTTCTCCTCCCTCCTTGTATATTGGACACCTGCTTCTTCCTCCTTCTCCTCCCTCCTTGTATATTGGGCACGCACCCATTTCTTCCTCCTTCTCCTCCCTCCTTTTATATTGGGCACCCGCTTCTTCTTCCTCCTTCTCCTCCCTCCTTTTATATTGGGCACCCGCTTCTTCTTCCTCCTTCTCCCTCCTTGTATATTGGGCACCCACTTCTTCCTCCTTCTTCTCCCTCCTTGTATAATGAGCACCCGCTTCTTCCTCCTTCTCTTTCTCCTCCCTCCTTGTATATTGAACACCCACTTCTTTCTCCTTCTCCTCCCTCCTTGTATATTGGGCACATGCTTCTTCCTCCTCCCTCCTTGTATATTGGGCACCTGCTTCTTCCTCCTTCTCCTCCTTCCTTGTATATTGGGCACCCGCTTCTTTCTCCTTCTCCCTCCTTGTATATATTGTCACCCACTTCTTCCTAATCTTCCTCCCTCCTTCATATTGAGCACCCGCTTCTTCCTCCTTCTCCTCCCTCCTTGTATATTGGGCACCCACTTCTTCCTCCTTCTCCTCCCTCCTTTTATATTGGGCAGCCGCTTCTGCCTCCTCCTCCCTCCTTATATATTGGTCACTCACTTCTTCCTCCTCCTCCCTCCTAGCATATATATTGTCACCCACTTCTTCCTCCTCCTCCCTCCTTGTATATATTGTCACCCACTTCTTCCTCCTCTTCCTCCCTTCTTGTATATTGGGCACTCACTTCTTCCTCCTTCTACTCCCTCCTTGTATATTGAGTACCAGCTTCTTCCTCCTCCTCCCTCCTTGTATATTGAGCACCCGCTTCTTCCTCCTTCTCCTCCCTCCTTGTATATTTGGCACCCACGTCTTCCTCCTCCTCCCTCCTTGTATATATTGGTCACCCACTTCTTCCTCCTCTTATTCCCTCCTTGTATATTGGGCACCCACTTCTTCCTCCTTCTACTCCCTCCTTGTATATTGGGCACCCACTTCTTCCTCCTCCTCCCTCATTGTATATTGGGCACCCACTTTTTTCTTCTTCTCCTCCCTCCTTGTATATTGGGCACCCGCTTCTTCCTCCTTCTCCTCCCTCCTTGTATATTGGGCACCCGCTTCTTCCTCCTTCTCCTCCCTCCTGGTATATTGGGCACCCACCCACTTCTTCCTCCTTCTCCTCCCTCCTTGTATATTGGGCACCCACCCACTTCTTCCTCCTTCTCCTCCCTCCTTGTATATTGGGCACCCACCCACTTCTTCCTCCTTCTCCTCCCTCCTTGTATATTGGGCACCCATCCACTTCTTCCTCCTTCTCCTCCCCCCTTGTATATTGGGCACTCACCCACTTCTTCCTCCTTCTCCTCCCTCCTCGTATATTGGGCACCCTCTTCTTCCTCCCTGAAACTCTTTGGCCCTGGGCCCACGAAAACCTCCAGAGCCGGTCCTGATTGACATCCACTTCTTTTTACTTCTCCACCCTCCTTGTATATTGGGCACCCACTTCTTCTTCCTCCTTCTCCCTCCTTTTATAATGTAAGAAGTAAGTCAAATCTATATATATATTTTTCTGTCGTATCTGTGCATCATGAATCATGGTATGTGCTCAGACTCTTTGGCCCTGGGCCCACGAAAATGTGGAGCCAGTCCTGATTGACATACACTTCGTTTTACTTCTCCACCCTCCTTGTATATTCGGCATCCACTTCTTCCTCCTCCCCGTCCCTCCTTGTATATTGGGCACCCGCTTCTTCCTCCTTCTCCTCCCTCCTTGTATATTCGGCATCCACTTCTTCCTCCTCCCCGTCCCTCTTTGTATATTGGGCACCCGCTTCCTCCTCCTCCCTCCTTTTATATTGAGCACCCGCTTTTTCTTCCTCCTCCTCCCTCCTCTTATATTGAGCACCCGCTTCTTCCTCCTCCTCCTCCCTCCTTGTATACTGGGCACCCGCTTCTTCCTCCTCCTCCTCCCTCCTTGTATATTGAGCACTTGCTACTTCCTCCTTCTCCTCCCTCCTTGTATATTGAGCACCCGCTTCTTCCTCCTTCTCCTCCCTCCTTGTATATTGGGCACCCGCTTCTTCCTCCTCCTCCCTCCTTGTATATAGTGTCACCCAGTTCTTCCTCCTCTTCCTCCCTCCTTGTATATTGGGCACCCGCTTCTTCCTCCTTCTACTCCCTCCTTGTATATTGAGTAGCAGCTTCTTCCTTCTCCACCTTCCTTGTATATTGGGAACCTGCTTCTTCCTTCTTCTCCTCCCTCTTTGTATATTGGGCACCCACTTCTTCCTTCTTCTCCTCCCTCCATGTATATTGGGCACCCACTTCTTCCTTCTTCTCCTCCCTCCTTGTATATTGGACACCTGCTTCTTCCTCCTTCTCCTCCCTCCTTGTATATTGGGCACGCACCCATTTCTTCCTCCTTCGCCTCCCTCCTTTTATATTGGGCACCCGCTTCTTCTTCCTCCTTCTCCTCCCTCCTTTTATATTGGGCACCCGCTTCTTCTTCCTCCTTCTCCCTCCTTGTATATTGGGCACCCACTTCTTCCTCCTTCTTCTCCCTCCTTGTATAATGAGCACCCGCTTCTTCCTCCTTCTCTTTCTCCTCCCTCCTTGTATATTGAACACCCACTTCTTTCTCCTTCTCCTCCCTCCTTGTATATTGGGCACATGCTTCTTCCTCCTCCCTCCTTGTATATTGGGCACCTGCTTCTTCCTCCTTCTCCTCCTTCCTTGTATATTGGGCACCCGCTTCTTTCTCCTTCTCCCTCCTTGTATATATTGTCACCCACTTCTTCCTAATCTTCCTCCCTCCTTCATATTGAGCACCCGCTTCTTCCTCCTTCTCCTCCCTCCTTGTATATTGGGCACCCACTTCTTCCTCCTTCTCCTCCCTCCTTTTATATTGGGCAGCCGCTTCTGCCTCCTCCTCCCTCCTTATATATTGGTCACTCACTTCTTCCTCCTCCTCCCTCCTAGCATATATATTGTCACCCACTTCTTCCTCCTCCTCCCTCCTTGTATATATTGTCACCCACTTCTTCCTCCTCTTCCTCCCTTCTTGTATATTGGGCACTCACTTCTTCCTCCTTCTACTCCCTCCTTGTATATTGAGTACCAGCTTCTTCCTCCTCCTCCCTCCTTGTATATTGAGCACCCGCTTCTTCCTCCTTCTCCTCCCTCCTTGTATATTTGGCACCCACGTCTTCCTCCTCCTCCCTCCTTGTATATATTGGTCACCCACTTCTTCCTCCTCTTATTCCCTCCTTGTATATTGGGCACCCACTTCTTCCTCCTTCTACTCCCTCCTTGTATATTGGGCACCCACTTCTTCCTCCTCCTCCCTCATTGTATATTGGGCACCCACTTTTTTCTTCTTCTCCTCCCTCCTTGTATATTGGGCACCCGCTTCTTCCTCCTTCTCCTCCCTCCTTGTATATTGGGCACCCGCTTCTTCCTCCTTCTCCTCCCTCCTGGTATATTGGGCACCCACCCACTTCTTCCTCCTTCTCCTCCCTCCTTGTATATTGGGCACCCACCCACTTCTTCCTCCTTCTCCTCCCTCCTTGTATATTGGGCACCCACCCACTTCTTCCTCCTTCTCCTCCCTCCTTGTATATTGGGCACCCACCCACTTCTTCCTCCTTCTCCTCCCCCCTTGTATATTGGGCACTCACCCACTTCTTCCTCCTTCTCCTCCCTCCTCGTATATTGGGCACCCTCTTCTTCCTCCCTGAAACTCTTTGGCCCTGGGCCCACGAAAACCTCCGGAGCCGGTCCTGATTGACATCCACTTCTTTTTACTTCTCCACCCTCCTTGTATATTGGGCACCCACTTCTTCTTCCTCCTTCTCCCTCCTTTTATAATGTAAGAAGTAAGTCAAATCTATATATATATTTTTCTGTCGTATCTGTGCATCATGAATCATGGTATGTGCTCAGACTCTTTGGCCCTGGGCCCACGAAAATGTGGAGCCAGTCCTGATTGACATACACTTCGTTTTACTTCTCCACCCTCCTTGTATATTCGGCATCCACTTCTTCCTCCTCCCCGTCCCTCCTTGTATATTGGGCACCCGCTTCTTCCTCCTTCTCCTCCCTCCTTGTATATTCGGCATCCACTTCTTCCTCCTCCCCGTCCCTCTTTGTATATTGGGCACCCGCTTCCTCCTCCTCCCTCCTTTTATATTGAGCACCCGCTTTTTCTTCCTCCTCCTCCCTCCTCTTATATTGAGCACCCGCTTCTTCCTCCTCCTCCTCCCTCCTTGTATACTGGGCACCCGCTTCTTCCTCCTCCTCCTCCCTCCTTGTATATTGAGCACTTGCTACTTCCTCCTTCTCCTCCCTCCTTGTATATTGAGCACCCGCTTCTTCCTCCTTCTCCTCCCTCCTTGTATATTGGGCACCCGCTTCTTCCTCCTCCTCCCTCCTTGTATATAGTGTCACCCAGTTCTTCCTCCTCTTCCTCCCTCCTTGTATATTGGGCACCCGCTTCTTCCTCCTTCTACTCCCTCCTTGTATATTGAGTAGCAGCTTCTTCCTTCTCCACCTTCCTTGTATATTGGGAACCTGCTTCTTCCTTCTTCTCCTCCCTCTTTGTATATTGGGCACCCACTTCTTCCTTCTTCTCCTCCCTCCATGTATATTGGGCACCCACTTCTTCCTTCTTCTCCTCCCTCCTTGTATATTGGACACCTGCTTCTTCCTCCTTCTCCTCCCTCCTTGTATATTGGGCACGCACCCATTTCTTCCTCCTTCTCCTCCCTCCTTTTATATTGGGCACCCGCTTCTTCTTCCTCCTTCTCCTCCCTCCTTTTATATTGGGCACCCGCTTCTTCTTCCTCCTTCTCCCTCCTTGTATATTGGGCACCCACTTCTTCCTCCTTCTTCTCCCTCCTTGTATAATGAGCACCCGCTTCTTCCTCCTTCTCTTTCTCCTCCCTCCTTGTATATTGAACACCCACTTCTTTCTCCTTCTCCTCCCTCCTTGTATATTGGGCACATGCTTCTTCCTCCTCCCTCCTTGTATATTGGGCACCTGCTTCTTCCTCCTTCTCCTCCTTCCTTGTATATTGGGCACCCGCTTCTTTCTCCTTCTCCCTCCTTGTATATATTGTCACCCACTTCTTCCTAATCTTCCTCCCTCCTTCATATTGAGCACCCGCTTCTTCCTCTTTCTCCTCCCTCCTTGTATATTGGGCACCCACTTCTTCCTCCTTCTCCTCCCTCCTTTTATATTGGGCAGCCGCTTCTGCCTCCTCCTCCCTCCTTATATATTGGTCACTCACTTCTTCATCCTCCTCCCTCCTAGCATATATATTGTCACCCACTTCTTCCTCCTCCTCCCTCCTTGTATATATTGTCACCCACTTCTTCCTCCTCTTCCTCCCTTCTTGTATATCGGGCACTCACTTCTTCCTCCTTCTACTCCCTCCTTGTATATTGAGTACCAGCTTCTTCCTCCTCCTCCCTCCTTGTATATTGAGCACCCGCTTCTTCCTCCTTCTCCTCCCTCCTTGTATATTTGGCACCCACTTCTTCCTCCTCCTCCCTCCTTGTATATATTGGTCACCCACTTCTTCCTCCTCTTATTCCCTCCTTGTATATTGGGCACCCACTTCTTCCTCCTTCTACTCCCTCCTTGTATATTGGGCACCCACTTCTTCCTCCTCCTCCCTCATTGTATATTGGGCACCCACTTTTTTCTTCTTCTCCTCCCTCCTTGTATATTGGGCACCCGCTTCTTCCTCCTTCTCCTCCCTCCTTGTATATTGGGCACCCGCTTCTTCCTCCTTCTCCTCCCTCCTGGTATATTGGGCACCCACCCACTTCTTCCTCCTTCTCCTCCCTCCTTGTATATTGGGCACCCACCCACTTCTTCCTCCTTCTCCTCCCTCCTTGTATATTGGGCACCCACCCACTTCTTCCTCCTTCTCCTCCCTCCTTGTATATTGGGCACCCACCCACTTCTTCCTCCTTCTCCTCCCCCCTTGTATATTGGGCACTCACCCACTTCTTCCTCCTTCTCCTCCCTCCTCGTATATTGGGCACCCTCTTCTTCCTCCCTGAAACTCTTTGGCCCTGGGCCCACGAAAACCTCCAGAGCCGGTCCTGATTGACATCCACTTCTTTTTACTTCTCCACCCTCCTTGTATATTGGGCACCCACTTCTTCTTCCTCCTTCTCCCTCCTTTTATAATGTAAGAAGTAAGTCAAATCTTTATATATATTTTTCTGTCGTATCTGTGCATCATGAATCATGGTATGTGCTCAGACTCTTTGGCCCTGGGCCCACGAAAATGTGGAGCCAGTCCTGATTGACATACACTTCGTTTTACTTCTCCACCCTCCTTGTATATTCGGCATCCACTTCTTCCTCCTCCCCGTCCCTCCTTGTATATTGGGCACCCGCTTCTTCCTCCTTCTCCTCCCTCCTTGTATATTCGGCATCCACTTCTTCCTCCTCCCCGTCCCTCTTTGTATATTGGGCACCCTCTTCCTCCTCCTCCCTCCTTTTATATTGAGCACCCGCTTTTTCTTCCTCCTCCTCCCTCCTCTTATATTGAGCACCCGCTTCTTCCTCCTCCTCCTCCCTCCTTGTATACTGGGCACCCGCTTCTTCCTCCTCCTCCTCCCTCCTTGTATATTGAGCACTTGCTACTTCCTCCTTCTCCTCCCTCCTTGTATATTGGGCACCCACTTCTTCCTCTACCTCTTCCCGTCTTTCATGTTTATTCCTTACTTCAGTCTTTCTTTCTAGGTTTTGCTCCCTCTCCTCCATATGTTCTCTCTGCTCTGTGCCATTGATCTGTATATAACATCTTTGCACCTTTCTTCCCACCTCCGGACCTCATGCTGTTTAAGCCCTTAGGTCTCATATGTGATATAGATCCAAGCTGAGAGCGAGGCTCCCCGGCCTGGTAAAATACAATACACTTTTACTACAGGGGTTAATCTTCACAAGATTCTTGATTTCTTATTACAATCTTTTGGGTAACATGGATTTGCGTGTCTTTAAGTTGGGACCATAGACTTTTCCCATGACGGTCATAGTATAGATTGGCAGCTCGGCTGTAGTCAGTGAATGGAAACATTCTTGATTTGATCCAAAAGTTTCTAATTCCTTTTCAGCGAGTTCTATCAATCCGGCTGGGAGGTTGTTACTTTGTGTTAGTGAAGATAAGAGATCAGCCTGGGGCACATATCATGTTGCTGCTATGTTTAGATCTCAAGGGGATTTCTTAGCTGTAAACACCGGTGTTGAAGGATATGATGTTTGGGTCACATTCATATATAAAGGGTTACTTCCCATCTTCATAAATAGGTATTTTTGGATAGAGCTTGTAAATATAAACAATTTTGCAATTTACTGTGTGTTAAAATTTGCAGCCATTTTTGCGATATTGACACTTTTTCTTTTATTTACTCCTCGTTGCCTTGGAGACTGACCACCGCTGCTAGATAGCATAACATGCTCATAGCTTACAAGCTCTTTCCTGTTGAGCTTGTAAACACTGTTTTGAACCTGGCCAGGATCCCTGGAGCACGTTGCTGCCTCCTAATCTCAGCTAGGTTCAGCGCAGTGCTTACAAACTAGACAGCAGCGGTGGTCGTTTTCCTAGGCAACGAGCTGTAATTAAAAGTGTTAATATCTCAAGAACGGCTGCAAATTTTAAGAAGCCGTAAATTGCAAAAGTGCTTGTTTTCACAAGAACTATCTGACCATATCCATCTATGAAGATGGGAATAATAACCCTTTAAGTTCTTCATTCACGAAAGCCCAATGTGTGAACATTCAATTTTTTTTTTGCTGGTGCCAGATGAGCAGAACATCACCTGATTGAAAAAAAAACCCTACATTCACTGTCAGCAAACAGAGATCTTGAAAATGGTGAGAAATGGAGACACAAAGTATATTTGATAAATCTGGCACAAACTGTATAGAATAGTGATACAGTACAGTGTTATAAAATGTCTACTGTAACAAACCCTCAGCTGTGTGAGCAGAACATTAAGTAGAGTAGATTTTACGCCTCTGAATGTACATAGCAAAAAAAAGCAAAAAAACAAAATTTAATTCAATGTCAGCAAGCAAAGATATTGAAAAGGGGGAGAAGTCCAGGCACAAACGTTACTGTCCAAAGTTATCAAATTCCTTCCACTGCAACAAACCATCAGCTAAATGAGCAGGACATAATGTGGGTAGTTTTTAAGCTTCTAAATGTACACAGAAAATGTCTCCATTCACTGACAGCAAGTAGAGATTTTAAGATGATGATAAATTGGGAAGACAAAGTATCTGATGACTCTGGCAGAAGCCAGAGACCCAGAAACATATTATCTAGTCTCCACTATTGTAGCGCACCCTCAGCTGTGTGAGCAGGACTTGATAAAAATGGACGATCGGCCTTCAGATATACATAGAGATGTCTCCATTTAATGACAGCAAGCAGAGATCTTTAAAAGGCTGAGAAATTGACACATGCGTGATATTTAATGAATCTGGTATAAACTGTATAAAGAAGTGATACATCCAGGATGATCAAATTACCTCCATAGTAGCAAACCCTAGCTGTGTGAGCAGGACATAATCTGGGTAGGAATATACACACACACAAAAAAAATCTTTGCTCAATGTCAGCAAGCAGAGATTTTGAAAACTAAGAACTTGAGACACAAGTTTATTAGGTGAATCTGATATAAAAGTTAGGTATATGGCATTATGAAATCTCCTCATTGCAACAACCCTTGCTGTGTGAGCAGCACATGATCATGTTGAGTTTTCAGCCTTTATATACACACATAGCAATGTATTCATTCACTACCAGCAAGCAGAGATCTTAAAAATTCTGAGAAATTGATGCACAAAATGATGGAAGCAGGGCATGATTACAATGGCTGTTCAGTCTTCAAATATACACAAACATGTCTTCATTTACTGACAGCAAGCAGAGTTATTATTATTATTTATTATTATAGTGCCATTTATTCCATGGCTCTTTACATGTGAAAGGTGTATACAAAGCACAAACAATTACAATAGTTTGAACAATACAAGTCAGCGAATGGTACTGGAGGAGAAAGGACCCTGCCAGTGAGGGCTCAGTCTACAAGGGATGGGCGAGGATACAGTAGGTGAGGGTAGAGCTGGTCGTGGAGCGGTATGGTAGAGCGAAGGTTACTGTAGATTGTAGGCTTGTTCTTGAAAACTGTAAGAAATTGAATTTTATGCAATCTTATATTCCTTAGTGTTATTAAATCTCATCTATTGTAGCAAACCCTCAGCTGTGTGAGCAGGACTTGATCATGATGGGTTATCAACCTTTAAAATATACATGAACTGTCAGCAAGCAGAGATCTTGAAAACTGTAAGAATTTGGATCTGGTGTAATCTTATATTCCTTAGTGTTATAAAATCTCTATTCTAAGGAACCCTCAGCTGTGTGAGCAGGACTTGATCCAGATGAGTTGTCAGCTTTTAATATATAAATTTGCTGTCAGCAAGCAGATATCATGAAAGCTATAAGAAATTGAATCTGCTACAATCTTTATTTTATGGAAAAAGTTATATTCCTTAGTGTTATGAATACTCCTCTATTCTAAGGAACCCTCAGCTGTGTGAGCAGGACTTGATCCTGATGGGTTGTCAGCCTTTAAAAAAAACATTCACTGTCAGCAAGCAGAGATCTTGAAAACTGTAAGAAATTGTATCTGGTGCAATCTTTATGGAATAAGTTATATTTCTTAGTGTTGTAAAATCTCATCTATTTTAATGAACCCTCAGCTGTGTTAGCAGGACTTGATCCTGATGGGTTGTCAGCCTTTAAAATATACAATCACTGACAGCAAGCAGAGATCTTGAAAACTGTAAGATATTGAATCTGGTGCAATCTTATATTCCTTAGTGTTATGAAAGCTCCTCTATTCTAAGGAACCCTCAGCTGTGTGAGCAGGACTTGATCCTCAATGGTTGTCAGCCTTTAAAATATACATTCACTGTCAGTAACCAGACATCTTGAAAACTGTAAGAAATTGTATCTGGTGCAATCTTTATGGAATAAGTTATATTCCTTAGTGTTGTAAAATCTCATCTATTCTAAGGAACCCTCAGCTGTGTGAGCAGGACTTGATCAGTCTTATAAATATACATTCACGATCATTGGCAAGCAAAGATCTTGAAAATGAAAAAGAAATCGAAATGCAAAGTAGATTTGTTAAAGTAGAGTAGATTTTAAGCCTCTAAGTGAAAATACGAATGTTTCAATT
This sequence comes from Phyllobates terribilis, assembly GCF_046119375.1. Taxonomy (NCBI): domain Eukaryota; kingdom Metazoa; phylum Chordata; class Amphibia; order Anura; family Dendrobatidae; genus Phyllobates; species Phyllobates terribilis. Next base: position 63,044,939 of record NW_027362772.1, on the reverse strand, counting down.
CACTGACAGGTAGCAGGGATGTTGAAAAAGAGTAATACACAGAGGATGTGAGAGCCTTGATTGTATCTCTGGTTATCACAGGTGACAGCGTCCAGTTACAATCAGTCGTTGTAATGGTAATAGGCAGCCGATAACTGCATCCCTCGCCTCCCGTTCCCGGTACTGAAGCTCTCCTCCCTGCCATCAATATTAATTCTTATTTTATAAACAAGGATAAGAGTTAATTAGTTACCTAACAGAAATAATACAAAGCATGACAGAGATTTATCTGATTGCTGAAGACAGAGAATGTGAGTAGGCGGGAGAATGAATGAGCGCGGAGCAAGCAGAGACAGGGAAGACAGAGACTGACGGAAAAAGAGACCGCCAGCGTCAAGGAGGAAAGGAGAGAGGGAAGACATTGGGCATCTGTCACTGGCCAGCGCCAAAAGCAAGAATACGGGGCAGCCATCATATAGGGATTCTTGATATAATTTGCTTTTTTTTTTTTAAAGTCCCGTTTCTTTTTTCATTGTTTTTTTTGCACCAAATTTTCCCTGAATTTTGCGCAAAATTAAAAATGCTCGACTTTAACCTTTTTTGCAACTTGTTAGCACAAAAAGTGTTAAAAATGGCAAAAAATTACAGCAGAAAATTCAGGTATACATCAAATCGCCCTAAGGGGGAGGACTGGACTACGTTGGCGCAAAACTTTAGCGACTTTTTAAAAAGTTGTAATTGATGAATCAACCGAAAATATATGGAAACCCCAAACCGTGCCCATAATGAATAACAGAAGAGAAAAGAAGAACATAAATAAAAAATACTTAAAAATGGCGCAAGTGAAAAAAGAATAGGAGAAAAATGCCAACAATTGGACAAAAAAAGGTACAAATGCCTGGAATTTTAAGCATTTTTTTTTTATTTTGTACTTTTGTATCCTGCATTTCTTCCAGTATTTTTGAAGAACTATAAGGAAGACTATAGAAAAATTCCGGGAAAAAAAACCTTTACCACCAGGCACCCTAAAAAAAACCTGTTGAAAACACTAGCAAAAAATTCCCCAAATATTCAAACTATGAGCATGAATCCAGCCTAATAGTTGTTTTCTCCACAATAATGAGAATATCCCCAAAAAAGGATATAGATACCTTTTGGAAGAAATTACATTTTTACTTGAATTTCTGGCTAAAAATATATTTTTTTTTTTAACAAGGCTTTATTAAAAAAATTTGGACTATTTGGCTTCTTCAGCCTCTATGTACCACAGTACATAGCAGACTGCAGAATAAGCCAATGGTGACTGACAGTAAGCTCATTTGGCTGCAGTGTTTGTATCTCCTGATCCATCTTCTAAGCTGATTTATGACCACATCAAAGTTCAGCTTAGGCTCAGTGCATAGCAGACTGTAGAATGAGCCAACAGTGACTCCAGCAGCTTATTTTGACGGCAGTGTCTGTAACACTTATTCCATTTCTCCAGAGCAATCTTCTAAGCTGATTTCTGACTGCATCAAAGTTCAGCTTAGGGAATAGCAGACTGTAGAATGAGCCAACAGTGACCCCAACAGTAAGATCATTTTGACGGCAGCGTCTGTAACTCTTATCTCGTTTCTCCTAAGCCATTTTCTAAGCGGCTTTATGACCACATCAAAGTTTAGCTTAGTGCTTAGCAGACTGAAGAATGAGCCCAAAATCACTCTGGCACTAAGCTCATTTTGACAGCAGCATCTGTAACCCTTATCTTATTTCTCCTGAGCCATCTTCTAAGCTGATTCATGACCACTGCAAAGTTAAGCTCATTGCATAGCGGACTGCAGAATGAGCAAACAGTGATTTAGACAGTAAACTCATTTTGACGGCAGCGTCTCTAACCCTTATCTTGTTTCTCCTGAGAGATCTTCTAAGCTGATTTATGACCACATCAAAGTTAAGCTTTCAACTGGTGTTAAATCAGATGGTTCAGGAGATAAGAGGGAAGGGTTACATCCCCTGTCATCTTAAAGAGCAGATTCACTGGTAACTCATTCTGCAGTCTGCTATGTACTATGATAGAGGCTGTAGAATCCAAAGAATCCAAAAATTGTAATGAAACCCAATTGCAAAAATTATTTTTAGTCAAAAATATGTGCATTTTATTACAGTTTGTATCTGGGGTCAAATGTAATAGGGGCCATTTAATAAGACATAACTCTTAGAGGACACTATGCCCCCCGACCATGATGACCAATCAGACATCTTATGAGATCGAGCGACTTGTTATCAGGGTTCAGGTTCTGATTAGACAATCTTACAAGTTATTTTATAATTCTAATAATTAAAATTAAAAGTGGTCCTCCCATATAGGACATTTATGGAATATCCATGTGATAATAATACCGTCATATAATGCTTATAAAGTGAAGGAGCTATAGGGGTTATTCCTACCTTCATAGACTGATGTTGTCAGATAGTACAATTTTGCAATTTACTGCTTATTAAAATTTTAAGCCGTTCTTGAGATACTAACACTTTTATCTTTGCCTACAGCTAGTTACCTTGGAAACCGTCCACCTCTGCTAAACAGTAGAACATGTGCAGTGTTTACAGGCTCTTTTCTATTAAGTTTGTAAGCGCTGTTTTGAATCTGGTCAAGATCGCAGGAGCATGCAGTTACCTCCTGATACCGGTGAGCTTCAAAGTAGTTAGTAGACAGCAGCAGTGGTCGGTCTCCTAGGTAACAAGCTGTAAACAAAAGTGTTAATATCTCAAGAACGGCTGCAAATTTTAATAAGCAGTAAATTGCAAAAGTGCTTGTTTTTACATTTCCTTCTAGGAATTGTCAGGATTCTAAGAGTTGGTCTTTGATGCCAGTCTTTGAGGTCCCTGTGCAATGGCCCAGTTTGCCACCCCCTAAATGGGCCCCTGTTCGAGAGAAGAGGTCAAGTCAAGGATGTATATTTTGTAATTGCCTAGACCCTATGTCTGATATCGGCTTGTCTTACATGATTTGCAAATCTTACCAAGAGTGACAGCCTCACCCGAACATGAGACCGTCTCGGGCCGGAGCGAAAGAATCAATATGAAAAATTAGAAAACAGATGTGAGTGATAGAGAAACGGTGGTAGACAAAGCATTGAGGGGAGGGCGGTGTAATAAAGATAAATAGGAGTGCTAAAGGTTAAACCAACCAGACAGGGAGAGATGGATTGGGGAGCAGCGCAGAGTGTCTGCTGCGATAGAGTCGTCTCTGCTCCACTTGTGACACAGGACCCGACCTCATGTCCTCTCCTGACCTGTGACCCATAACCATCCTCTTCTAAACATCTAAGCTGTGGGCACAGATCCTCACTGTCAACACTGGGTGGCACTGCGACATTCACCGAGACCGAGTCCGGAGCTCTGAGAATCATTGTATCACACCTGACTTCTACTACATAAGTCTCAATTCACATTCAATGACAATGTGACTGGAAACTCTACCTCTTATCATGACGTCCATGGTCTTTTATATTTGGACTTAAGTTCCGTTTCTCTTGATCCACCACATATAAAATGTATCCGTCTCTTTAAATATCTGCCGATCGTTAAATGGTATATTAAGAGTTTAAGCTGATCCTCATAGGAGGGGTTGGCATTGAAGTTCCACCCATGCTCGTCTCTTTACAATATCTGCTCAGTCCTATAATAATTTTAAATAATATGGTTATGTATTTTTTATCCGATTATCCATATCTAAATATTAAAGTATCTGACAAATAATGAGTGATATGAGTGATAATTGAAGTTTAGACAATCAAAAGGTTGAGCTGATCCTCATGGGAGGGGTTAGAATTGAAGTTCCACCCATGCTCATCTCTTTTCAATTTGTGTTAACCATATTATTTGAAATGATTACAGGACTTCCATTTAGTTTTTATTCGATTATCCATATATAAATCTTTAAGTATCAGACAATGAGTGATATAAATAATAATTCAAGTTTAGACAATCAAAAGGATAAGCTGATCCTCATGGGAGGGGTTAGTGATGAAGTCCCACCTATACTCATCTGTTCTTAGGAAGAGTGATAATAGCTCTGCAGAGCTATTCTCCACTCATACTTCCTGGCTTTTATCAGTCTTGAGATATTGTCTATATTATACTTCAGAGCTGAATTCACAATGTTGCAGGCTTTAGTGATGAAATTTCCCAGTAAAAAATGCAGCAAAAAAGCAACGTGTGAACATAGCTTACTAAAGAAGATATAACTCAGGATCAATACAGGATAAGTAATGTAATGTATGCACACAGTGACGCCACCAGCAGAATAGTGAGTGCAGCTCTGAAGTATAATACAGGATGTAATTCAGGATCAGTAATATAATGTATGTACACAGTGACTGCACCAGCAGAATAGTGAGTGCAGCTCTGGAGTATAATACAGGATGTAACTCAGGATCAGTACAGGATCAATAATGTAATGTATGTACACAGTGACTCCACCAGCAGAATAGTGAGTGCAGCTCTGGAGTATAATACAGGATGTAATTCAGGATCAGTAATATAATGTATGTACACAGTGACTGCACCAGCAGAATAGTGAGTGCAGCTCTGGAGTATAATACAGGATATAACTCACGATCACTACAGGATCAATAATGTAATGTATGTAAACAGTGACTCCACCAGCAGAATAGTGAGTGCAGCTCTGGAGTATAATACAGGATGTAACTCAGGATCAGTAATGTAATGTATGTACACAGTGACTGCACCAGCAGAATAGTGAGTGCAGTTCTGGAGTATAATACAGGATGTAACTCAGGATCAGTACAGGATCAATAATGTAATGTATGTACACAGTGACTGCACCAGCAGAATAGTGAGTGCAGCTCTGGAGTATACTGTAATACAGGATGTAACTCAGGATCAGTACAGGATCAGTAATGTAATGTATATACACAGTGACTGCACCAGCAGAATAGTGAGTGCAGCTCTGGAGTATAATACTGGATGTAACTCAGGATCAGTACAGGATAAGTAATGTAATGTATGTACACAGTGACTGCACCAGCAGAATAGTGAGTGCAGCTCTGATCAGCTGTTGCTCACTGTGGTGATTGCGGGTGTGGTGGCTGCAGATCCTGCTGTGTGCTCCAGAGCTCTGAGAACCAACACCTCTCCACCTGGGGATCTGCTCTCTCTCCTACCCGGGGAGGGAGTGGGTTTCCTGGGATAAGTGATGGAGCCAAGTCCCAGGCTTCTGCTTCCCGAACCAGGTCGGCGGGGGACAGGAGAAACCAGCAACCGGCCTGCACATCGGAGGACTCGGGGGTGAGACACTCTACCAGGAGTCACAGCAATGTGGCTCCTACTCCCCCCGGGACTGTGGAGACTCCTAGAAGCTGCAAGGCTTCCTGCATGGAGGAAAAGCCTGACAGCGTGCATGATGGCGCTCCTTCCGGAGGAAAGCTGAGTGCTCACGGAGGTGAGGCCGACCTCAATGAGGAAGGTTGGGGGCTGCAAAGTCCCCGGGAGTCTGTGTCCACCTATGCCTCCCGGGTCATGATCCACCTCCGTGAGTATGAAGATGCGAGTAAGCTCATCAGGAGACTTCGGGAGGAGCTGCACTGCACAAGCGCCAAAGCTGCAGGGGCCTCCAAACCGAGGAAGACTAAACTCCAGGCAGAGGTAAAGAGGCTCACCAGTGAGATTCATGTGCTGGAACTAAGGAAAGCCACCATCAGAGAGCAGAGTGGTCCGTTTAAGGAAAAACTAATTAATGAAGACCGCTTCAGAGAAATGGATGATAACAGAGAGCAAAGGCGGATGGGGCTGCAGCCTGAGAGCCAGGTGGATGATGAGAGTGATGATGACCAGCGAGCTCCCTGCAGGACAGGCGACAATGACATCCGATCGCAGTTCTGCCCACTCTGGGGAGGACCGTGACAGCAGTGGAAATAAAGTTCCTGGAGTCCCCAGTGTGCCTCCAAAACTTCCATCTTGGTGAAGACCAAGCCAAAGCTGCAGGAAGCGGTAAGATACGTATATGCCCCTCTCCCTGTACCCCCTGAGTCGGCAGCAGGCTCAGCTCGCTGTATAAGCCCCGTTGCCCAGCCCGGGTTCTGCTGTGGATCCGGTGCAAAGGCGCGGGGAGATTACACAGCGTGGTAGTGAGGCGCAGAGTTCCGTCTCTGCTTGTGGTGGCGGGGACGCAGCAGAAGGTGCATCAGCCGAGAGGCTGGACAGTGAGGGCGGCCTGGCAGCGGGCGTTCGGTCAGGCCACGATGCTGTGGTGCGCTCCTCAGTGGGAGGGGGGAGCAGCCCGGTGTCGGGAGCAGCTCCGGTAGCCTCGGCGCCTCTGAATGCTGTTGCCGCTGATCGCTTAGTTGAGAAGCGGCGGCAGTGTGAGGGGGCTGTCGGGCTGAGCGTTCCAGTCCCCCCACGAAAGTGCTATTTTGTGTTGGCGTCGCTGGTCTGGAAGATCCTGATGCTAAAGATCAGCGGCGCCTCACAGCGGCTAAAGATCAGCGGCGCATTATACCGAATGCCAAACAGAAATTACCGACTGATGATGTGGAGGGCACACATAAGACCAAGGGTGAGGTCACCTCCAGTTCTATGGAGGTGACTGAGCCCCTTGTGCCTGATGATGCCGAGGTCAAAATGTCATCCACCATTGTTACTGGTCCAGCAGGAATGAATGTGGTGGTGGGTGTGAATGAGGCCAATTCATTGTCTAGTGGTGTGGTTGCTGGTTTGGTGGAGGGTGAGATGGAAATGGGTAATGGTAATGCTGTTGGGGCTGATGTAGTCACTGGTCCGGTTGCCCCCCTGGTGGTGGCAACGCCTGTCCAGAGTTATGCCAGTGTCACCTCCGGGGCAAATAGGGCATCCTCCTCCTCCTCGTCTCCGGGCTTTGGGGACGGCATGTTGCAACGGCGCCTTCTGGAGGCTCTAAAGAAGGGGGAGAAATCACTAATGGTAGAGGGACGAGAGGTTGATCTATCCTTCTGGATAGAGAGGCATGGCCACGGGGCCTTCCGAGAGCAAAAAGGGGGGATACAGTGTGGTCCCTCCCAACAGCCGGGCCAGGCAGTGTGCGTAGGAATGTGGTCCGTCTTCGGTGGAGGGGCAGTGATGCATGTCCTCCAAGGTCTAAAGTTGTGGAGCTCCTGCTGAGGATGGGCTTCAAGGCTATTGACATCTACGCCTTGATACATCCCTATTCCACGCCTGAGTTTGATGTCAGCTTTGTTCGGCCGGAGGGGCTTGAGCCCTTCTGGACGAATTATGAGTTGGCAAAAAATGAGCCCGGCTGGCGAGACTTTGCCATTCAGGCAGTGTCTCGCCAAAACCAGATCAAGAAAGTGACCGTGATGACTCGTAACGAGTCACTTTCTTGTTATGACATCATGACGTGGCTTGGTCGGTATGGAGAGGTGGTGGAGATGCCAAATAAAAACCGCAACGAGTTTGGTATCTGGTCAGGGGCCTGGACGTTTATGGTAAAACTTAGGCGTTCAGGTGGTACGGTTGCCCACATTCCATCATCTGCCTTCCTGGGTAGGGATCGTATTCTGGTCTTCTACCAGGAGCAACCGAAGCTCTGTCACAGGTGCGGCGACCCCACACACTTCAGTGCAAACTGCACTGTGCAGAAATGTGTGTTGTGTGGGGGTGTCGGCCATCTTGCTGCCTCTTGTGTGGAGATTAGGTGCCACCTGTGTGGTGTGTTAGGTCACCCATTCAGCCGTTGTCCTCGCTCCTTCCCTTATGCAGTCGAGACCCCGGTGGGAGAAAGCCATGAGGCCGATTCTGCTGGGGAGGGGACTAGTAGGGGTGGGGGAGCTGAGGGGCCAGGGAAGAAAAGCAATAAAAAGACGCCTGCCCAGCTGAGGCACCTAGACATGCGCAGTCAAGAGAGCGAGCGGGGCGAGCCCCGGGATACTGGGTCAGCCCCTGTCCTGGATGCCAGTCTTGCTGCTGAGGCCCCGAGGGATGATGAGTTGGATGAGGAGGTCAGGAGGATCCTCAGGGAGGAAACCGCCTCTGCCTCAGAATCCTCCCATTATGAAAGTATGGATGAGGATAATAAGCGGTGGCTAGAGGACAAGCGTAAGCTCGGCACCAAAAAGAAGAGAAAGAAGGGAGATCAAACATCTTCTCCCGCTCTGACCAAGGTACTTAAGGAAGGTAAAACCGACTCCCATCTAGTTGGTCTTTCTAACCGGTTCCAAGCCCTTGATAACATCTCTTCCTCTGAGGAGGAGGCTGAGGGTGAGGTTTCAGCTTCAGCGGAGCTTACAGGGGGCGCCGAGTCTCCTTCTCCTGGGGATGCAAGGTCCTTGGGGGGAGGGACTGGCCCAGAGTCCGGAGACGAGGACGAGAAAAGAAGGAAAAATGCTGGAATGGACACCTCTGTGTCATTAAAGAGGGGAAAGGATTCCTCCTCTGAGGCAGAGGATAAGGTGAGTGGGAAGAGGAAAGCCATCTAACTCAATCACCAATGATGGCGGTACCCACTCCGTTGACGCTGGCGTCCATTAATGTCGCCAGCATTAAGTCAAATATGGCTAGATTTGCGGCCTTTGATTTTCTCAGCCGGGTTGAAGCTGACATTTTCTTTTTGCAAGAAACCAGGCTGCCAAATATGGCAGAGGTGTTTATAGCTAAGAAGGAGTGGAGACTCGGGCCCTCCTATTGGTCTCTTGCGGCCGAGCCGTATAGCGGAGTGGCGGTCCTTTTTACCGCACCGGTAGAATGCCGACGGGTTATTGAGTTAGAAATGGGGAGGTGCCAGATATTAGATGTCCTCATGAAGGGACAAGAGCTCCGGCTCATTAACATCTATGGTCCCCAATCTAAGTGGGACCGGAAGTGTCTCTTTACGAGGATCAAGCCCTACCTTTTTACGAGTCGGCAGGTCGTCTTTGGAGGGGACTTCAACACTGTCACGAGGCCCCGGGATAGAGGAGGTTCCAGAGACATGCTGACTTATGATAGCGTCGCCCTTAATAGTATAGCTAGTGAGGCTCGCCTGGTGGATGTCCACATCCGGCACACCCCAGGCCACGAGGGGTTCACCTATCAGAGAGGTAACTGTAGGTCCAGGATAGACAGGTTTTATTTAAAGGAGGAAGCCGTCTCTTCAGCAGTATCTGTTGTTGAGGTGGAGTTCTCCGATCACTGTTTGATTTTGTTTTCCCTGAATGTTACAGAGACCCCCCGGATGGGAAGAGGCTTTTGGAGGCTCAATTCGTCTCTCTTGGAAGAAGCGGAGATAAGACAGTCCTTTGAGGATTTTCTTCAGAGCCAGGTACCCTTACTGGATCTTTGTAGTAGTAAGTCAGAGTGGTGGGAGATGTTTAAGAAAAGGGTGGCGAGATTCTTCCGCCAGCTCTCGAGCCTCAGGAGCCTGGACAGGTATCGCCTGTATCAGGGCCTGAGGAGGAAACTCGAGCATCTTGTCTCAACTGAAGGTAGCCGCGAGGAGATCTCCAGAGTGAAATCTTTGCTAATGAGGTGTCAATATGATAGACACGCATCTTTGGTTTTTGAGAGGTATTACGGGAAGTACCGCTCGCCCGACCCATACAGAAACTGCAAGATGTCAGTGAATAGTAAAGTTGTTACAGGACTGGTTGACACTGCGGGGTCCCTGAAAAGATCCAGATCAGGGATCCTGGAGATCGTCAGATCCTTCTACTCACACCTCTTGGGGAAGAGAGATCTGGATTGAGATGAGATGTCGGCTTTTCTGGCTGAAGCCGTCCCCGAACCAGGGGTAGACCCCTCTCTTGGTGTTTTGACAGAGATGATCAGGGAAGAGGAAGTTAAGTTGGCGATTGAAGGGCTTGCCCTAAAGAAATCTCCCGGTCCAGATGGCTTAACATCTGAATTCTATAAGACCTTTAAGGACGCCTTGGTTCCCCTCTTGACTGAGGTATTCAATGAGTGTCTTCCCTCGGGCACTCTGCCAAAGTCAATGAGAAGGTCTGCCCTGATCATCTTGTCAAAGGGTAAGAACCCATCTTGCATTGAGAATTGGCGTCCCATAGCGCTTCTCAATGCAGACAGGAAGGTTTTGGCAAAGGTGCTGTTTAATCGGCTGGTGAAATTTGCACCCCAGCTCCTTTCGGGGGCCCAGCATTGCTCTGTTCCGGGCCGCAGTACAATTAGTGCTGTACTCTGTGTCCGAGAGGCGGTGGAGCAGGGTAGGGCTGGCCACTGGAAGGGGTACATGCTGTCATTGGACCAGGCAAAAGCGTTTGATCGGGTTAATCATGAGTACCTCTGGTCTGTCCTTCTGAGGTATGGCCTGCCGGGGGATTTCGTTAACTGGCTTAAGACCTTGTACGCTGGGGCAGAGAGTTTCCCGCTTGTGAACGGTTGGATTGGCAGCTCTTTTGAGGTTGGGTGTGGTGTTCACCAGGGTTGTCCCTTGAGCCCGCTACTGTACGTGTTTGCGATTGACCCACTTCTTAGGAGGGAGGAGGGTGGAGGGTGGACCGTTGGCTGGGATCGGGATGGACCGGGCAGCACCGGAAGCCACTCTGAGAGTGGTGGCATATGCCGATGACGTCACCGTTTTTGTTTCCTCTGATAGGGAGGCAGAATGGCTGATGTCAGAGGTAAATCGCTACTCTGAGGCATCCGGGTCTAAGATCAACCGGGATAAGTGTGAGAGTCTCTGGCTGGGAGGAGGAGATCCTGGTTTTGATCTCCCGGACACCCTTCCAGAACCCAAAGTCTCTGAAAAAGTTCTTGGCATTGAATTTGGCCAGGGGGATTACCCCCCAAAAAATTGGGACAGCAGGCTAGAGATCGCCACTCAGAAGGTGAACCAATAGAAGGGTTGGTCTTTGACCCTAAGGGAAAGGGTAAACCTGATCAAAACTTACCTGCTCCCTTTGCTGATCTATCTGGGCAGTGTGTGCATCTTGCTAGAGCCTCTCTGGACTCGGGTCTACAGTTTGTTCTTCCAACTGTTATGGGGGAATAGACTGAACCTGGTCAAGAGGGAGGTTACTTACCGTACGAGGAGACTAGGAGGGTTGGGTATGGTCAACCCTGTGGTATTCCTTGTGAATACCTTCATTAAGATCAATATTGCAAACCTCTGGAAAGAGAGGGCTCCTCCGTGGGTATTCTCCTGTAAGGGATGGTTTCAGCCTTTCTTCCAGGAATGGGAGACAGAAGGGCAAGTGAAGGATCTCCGCACACCGCATGGACATCTCCCGGCTTACGCTACCGTGGTTCTGAAGGTAATTCGCCGGTGGGGTCTGGAAATGTGGGAGGTCAGGACTCTGTCAAGGAAGCTCCTTGACAAAAGGGTTCTGTTGACCCATTTTCTGAGGCCTCTGGCGCTCAGGGATTGCCCAAGTCGGGATCTTGGGGTGGGTCTGCATCTTTTGAATTCTATCAGAATCCCCTCGAAGGTTTGGGACTTGGCTTGGCGCTGCTTCCATGGGAAACTGTGTGTGAGGAACAATCTGAAGTGTAGGAGCTCTGAGGACAGGAACTGTCCTCGGGAGCATTGTGGTACCATGCTTGAAAGCATGGACCACTTCCTGCTTCGTTGTCCCTTTAACACAGAGGTGTACAACAGGGTGGGCGCCTCCATTGGCTGGCCCCGGCTGGCCGGTCTCTCTTATGCGGAATGGGCCTATGGAGCATTCGGGGACCTGGGTGGTCGGGACCTCTGCACCTTATTTCTAGTTAGCGCAGTGGTTAGGTATCACACGTGGAACGCACGGTGCTTAGTATCGACGCAGCGGAAAATCCTCCCAGTGGACGATGTGTTTAGGACCATACTCGGAGACCTGGTGAAGGTGCGTTCTCTGGAGTATGAGAGACTGGGTACACGGAGGGCCGCTCTCCTCTGGAGGGGCTTTTCTTTTAGTGTGCCCTAGTCTGGTCATCTCCTCTCCTGGTGGTGGGCTGCTGCTGACACCATAGATTTTTGTTTTATTGATCAGTAGACAGTGATGTAGGGCTGAAGGGGCCGAACTTGGGCTTTGTCAGTTGTGGTTATTGTATTGTGTGTTATTCTACTGTTTGTTTCTGTATATATTGTATATATGGGTTTGGGTGTAGGTGTTAGGTTGGGTGGTGGGAAAAGGGGGGAGGGGGTTCATCTTGTGGGACACTGGGTATTTGGGTGAAAAACTGGCACTGCCTGATCTGGCCTATGGCGCAGGACCAGCTCTCAGGTCAGTGCCGGGGAGGGACTGGTGGGCTCGAGTGTGGGGTATTTTGTTTTGTCTTGTATATATTTGTATACTAGTATTTATTTTATTTAAAAAAAAAAAAAATGTATATATTAGTTTGTATATAATTTGTCGGTTATTGTTTATTATATTGTTATTATTTGTTTGGTAACCGGACCAGATGTCATGGTGTAGGTAGTTATTATTGTGTATATATGTATAATATGTGTGTGAGGAGAGAGAGAGCGGCTGGACCAGTTTCATTTCATTGTTTATTTTCTGGTTATTAATTTTGTTATGTTTCTGTTATTATTATTGTTATGTTTTTCATTTTTATAATAAAAGATCTACAGGATGTAACGCAGGATCAATAGAATATAGTAGTACTGTGCAAATGTTTTAGTCAGGAGTGGAAAAAGTGCTGTAAAGTAAGAATACTTTGAAAAATAGAAGTGTTAATAGCTTATTTTACCAGTTATCAAAAAGCAAAGTGAATGAACAAAAGAAAAATATAATTGCCATAAATATTTGGTGATGATCGCCTTTTGCCTTCATCACTTCTAGGTACTTGGTAGGAGGTTGTGCCAAACATCTTGGAGAACCAATCACAGATCTTTTGAGTCTTGTGCAGATCCTTCTGTCTCTTTGTTGTTTGGTTGCAGAATAAATTTGGAACCAATCAGACACCTCATTGATACTATTACATGACGGATAAGTATCTGTCCTTATTTCTCAGAATCCTGACCAAATTTCCACCTCCATTTGTTGAAATGAATCCCCAAACTTGCAGGAGCCTCCACCATGCTTCACTGTTCCTGCAGACCCTCATTATTGTGCCTCTCTCCAGCCATTCAGTGATAAACTGCCTTCTGTTACAGCCAAATATTTCACATGTTAAGTCATCAGTCCTGAGCATCTGCTGCCATTTTTATGCACCTCAGTTCTTATGTTTTCGTGCATAGATGAGTTACTTGGCCTTGTTTCCATGTTGAATATGTCATGCACGCGTGTGGCGCACGTGGATCGTGGACCCACTGTGCCATGGGACCGGGCTTACCGAAGAGGGGCATAGCCAAGCTACCTTTTCTTTGCTAGAGCTCCTGATTGTGGAGTTAGATTTTAGCTGCAGGTAGCCGCCAGGTACCACTCTTAGGCAGTCCCCGGTGTTGCAGCTGCTGACCCTAGGGGTCAGAATCACAGACATGGACTGGACTTGGAGTAACTGGCAGCACAGGATATGAACTCTGTTCGGACTGCACAGGTTCTGGATCCTCGGGCAGAACGGATACTGACAGAGTCACAGACAGGGGTGGATTTGGATACTGGAACAGGCTACGACAGTACGGACTCTGGTGGAACACTAACCAGGACTGACACTGGTACAGGTTCAAGTACCACTGGAATGGTTGCAGGATTCAGGTACCGCCGGTGCAGCTTCAGGGTTCAGGTACCGCCAGAGCGATGTCAGGGTTCACATACTGCAGGTGCGGCTTTGGACATGGGTACGACCAGGAGCGGTGTCAGGCTACAGGGACCGCGAAGAGTGGTTTCAGGTTCAGGCCCCGTCTATACAAGGACCAGGAGTTCAGGTTCAGGCCTGGCCACACAAGCACCATGGGTTCCGGTTCATGTACTAACTACACAGGACACTAGGATGGGGGACCTGGCAACGTGCAGTTGCACACAGGCACCTCCCTATTGGGGAGGATGCCGTTTATACAAGATGCCTCCCAGCTGTTGGCTGGGGGCATTTTTAAAGTATGCGCTGCTCCTTTAGAACAGGGGAGCACGTGCACAATCGCACACTAGACATGCCGGCGTGCACAGGAGCAGGACAAGAAGCAGGAAACGGGGAACTCGCCGCACGCCTGGGTCGGTGAGTACGTCGGCGTCCCTGCATGGAGGGAGAAGAGGGATCATGCAGGGGCGCCAACATTAGTGTTACAGATTGTATAGGGTTTTGACCACAATTCTTCCATATAAACCACTTTCAGCCAGACTTCTCGATACAGTAGATGCGTGTAGTTGGATCCTATTAGATGCTGACTGTTCTGAGTTGATGGCACTGCTGGACATCTTCTGATTTAGAAGAGAAGTAAGCATGATGTGTCTTTCATCTGCTGCATTAAATTTCCTTGGTCGATTTTTGCTTCTACGGTCCTCAGTGTTGCCCATTTTTGGCTTAAACAGTGCATCTTGAAAACCCCGGTCTGCAACGAAATCTTTTCTTGGGAGACACCTGGCTGATGCAGTATAACTACCTTGAGTCTTATTACTTTTCTCAGTCTTGCTATGCTCTATAACCTGTGACACGAAACTGTCTTCCCCAACCTCACCTTTGTGGTACTGTTTGTCTACTCCTCACCCAGTTTTAAACCTTAAACACAGCTGTTTCTGTTTCAGTTAATGACCTGCATATGGAAATGATGATTGCTATTACCTATTTGGTTGCTCATACCCTTTACTCTATTCCAACAAAATCCCTGACTTTGTACAAATGTAGAAGAATTGATCCTGATTTGGAGGTAATAGACGGTCACATTATTGATTTGATTTAGACTTCTCTTTCGTTCGTTTTGTTTTGCTCATTTATAAACTATTATCAGTTTTTATTTTTAATACATTGTTACTTTGCAGCATTTTTTTTCCACAGCTGCCTAAAATTTTTGTGCAGTGCCGTATAAATGTGTTTTCGGAAAGTATTCAATACCCACCATGTGGGGTCCACCCTCCGCAGAGCAACTACCAGCTGGTGGGAAATGGTATCACAGAAAAGCGATCTTCTCTCCGCTGCTCCTCAGATCATTCCCGTGTCTGTTATTCCCAGCTACATGCAGAAATATTAGCTGCAAATCTAAATTACCTGTCTTACATGCCGTTTCCCTGATATGTGGTTTGATCAGAGGAAATTTATCACAACTCCTTCTGCATAAATATATACTACAGGAGAGAAATTGAGCGAGGGCACTAGAGAAAAAAAATGAAAAGGTTTCTATGAAATGGGACATAAGATGTAAATTGTGAAAAAAAAATCCCTAAAATAATCGTATCTGACGCAATTCTTCAAATAGATAATCATATGGGTTTCCCACTTAGGAAAATCTTTTTTTTTTAATGTCCGTTGATCACAGAGTGACTTCCTTTGGTTATCTGTAAACCTAGAAGCAAGTATTCAATTTCCCTGCAGCACCCCCAGAGGATTAAAAAAGTATTACACATTTTACAATGATATTAATGCACTGGGTCCTCCAGAGGGAGTTAATCTCCGCACGATAAGGGTCCATTATGGAGGATGTGGTATTTCTAATGGGGTTTTCTCTTTAAATATATAGATTTTGCTTTATTATGTAAAATAGAATTTCAACATTTTAAAAATATTAATGTAAAAAAAAAAAAAAAAATGAAGGACAGGTAGATAAAATACTGATGAGCATGTGACAATAACGTTTCGGTTACAGGTTCAGCTGCAATAAAATATAGGTTTGTGTTAAAAGCAAAAACACTTAAAAGGAACATGTGCGGGAGAAATGAAATGGTTCTCGGCTAGTTCCAGGGTAGGTCAGCGGATAAACTATTAAGGGCAGATAATAGCAATCTGTGCGGTGTCTGGATCTCACCTCCTCAACAATTTCATTATGTGACCTAGCTCTGCCTCGCACGTTCTCTGCCATACACATAGCGGGCGGCAGATACAGCTCTGGTACAGCAGGGGGCAGTAGTGGAGATTGAAGAATTTGTATGGAAGTTTCTCCACCTGCTTACCCCCTTTTTTTTTTATCCGATTGAGATTACTATGTTTGTGACCCTATATTAATAAATAACATTCTATGTAGTTTCCATTTAAATAGTTTAGAAAGTGCCCAGTTAAAAATATCAATCAATGCACTGATACCTTGTGCTCTATCATAAGTAGAATGCAGTTCGCAAATAAATACAGCCCCGCCAAATAGTGGCATTCAAAGGCAAAAAATACTGCTATACAGTGCCCCAATAATCAGTTCTAAATAGAGACTAAAAATAAAAGCATACAATGCTCTGATGAACAGTACAACATATTTCCCTATAGCGCTCCAATAAATAGTACAATAATTACCCAATAAACAGTGCCATACAGTGCACTACCATACAGTTACCTAATGAATAGTGCTATACAGTGATCTAACAATTATTGCCATACAGTGACCATAAAAAGTGCCAGATCATTATCCAGCAAACAGTGTTATATAGTGTCCCAATAAAGATTGCCATACAGTGCTAATATAGTGCCATGCATTTTTCCAATAAATAGTGCTATATAGTACCCATATAATCAGTGCCATCCACTTGCCCAATAATTAGTGCTATACAGTACCCATATAATCAGTGCCATCCACTTGCCCAATAAATAGTGCTATACAATACTCATATAAATAGTGGCATGCTGTTTCCCAATAAATAGTGCTATATAGTACCCATGTAAATAGTGCCATGTGCTTGCCCAATAAATAGTGCTATACAGTACCCATATAATCAATGCCATGCACTTGCCCAATAATTAGTGCTATACAGTACCCATATAATCAGTGCCATGAGCTTGCCCAATAAATAGTGCTATACAGTACCCATATAATCAGTGCCATGCACTTGCCCAATAAATAGTGCTATACAGTACCCATATAATCAGTGCCATGTGCTTGCCCAATAATTAATGCTATACAGTACCCATATAAATAGTGGTATGCAGTTTCCCAATAATTAGTGCTATACAATACCCATATAACCAGTGCCATATAGTGTCTAAATAAATAGTACCCTGTGCAGTTACAATAAAAACAGTGCCACACAGTGCTAAGGTGATAGTGTCAGAGACTTACCCAACAAATAGTGCCATAGAGTCCCAATAAATAATGTAAAACTAATGCCATACAGTGCATGCCCAAATAGTGTCATACACTTGTCCAATAAATAGTTCCATTCTGTAACATTATAAACAAAGCAGTGTAGTGTCCTATTAAATAAAGCCATACAGTTACCCATAAATAAGTAAATGATGCCATACAGTACCAATATAGACAATGCCATACCTTTTCGCTATGAAAAAATGGCATATATTCAACCAATAAATAGTGCCGTACAATGCTCCATGAGATACTGTCATGCAGTGCCCATATAAAAAGTGCCATGCAGTGCCTCAAAAACTGTCCCATACTTTTACACAAATAACAGTGTCATATAGTGTCCGAATAAATAGTGTCATACAGTGCAAGAATAGATAGTGAAATATTCTTATCCAAATGATAGCTCCTTATGGTGCCCATATAAATAGTGCCATGCTGTGCAGAAATTAATAATGCCCTATACAGCAAACTGTGCCAATAATTGGCCCAATATATAATTCCATACAGTTTCTCAATAAAAATGCCATACAGTGGCAGTACAAACAGTGCCATGAAGCACTACAATAGTGCCATACAGTTACCCTATGAAAAGTGCCATATAGTTTTCCAATTAATAGTGCCATAAAGAGATCACTCAGGAAGCAGAAGAGATCATGGGACATCTGGACTCCCCCCACAGTTTCATATTTTTTTTGGTCCTTCTGTAGGATTGATCACATTGATTCCCTCCTGAGGTTCCTCAGTGAGATCTTGATGATACAATAACCGCTTTACTGTATTTTACACCTCCCCCATTTACAAAGAGACTGACGCAGCAGCTCCTGGTGCTCCGCACTTCATGGCACCATGTTTCCAGCCATGTGATTTTTCTCTCTTCATTATCTGGATTCATGTATTAATGAAACTTCACAACAACAATAAGATCTCAGGAGGCAAACGGGCGGTGCGCAGAAAGGCTGTAATGACACCCGTGGCGTAGGGTGGTATGCCCACGAGGCAATGCAAGTATTTTTCGTCCCCTTATCCCATGAACTGTTAGATAAACAATTTTTAAAATATTGGTGTTTTTTTACATTAGTTTTATTACATTTCTGAGTTATTTATGTAACTATATTATTACCCTAACTTAATCCCCATCCCTTACTCTAGACCTATCCCTAGCCCTTCTCCCTAACCCTATCCCTAGCCCTATCCGTATCCCTATCCCTAACCTTATTAGTAACCCTAGACCTATCTCTAACCCTATACCTATCTCTAATCGTAGATCTATCCCTAACCCAATCCCTTGCCCTTGTACTATCCCTAAAGCTACTCCTATGTCTAACCCTATTCATAACCCTGGACCTAACCCTATCCCTATCTCTATCCGTAGCCCTATCACTAACCCTATCCCTAACCTTATTAGTAACCCTAGACCTATCTCTAACCCTATACCTATCTCTAATCCTAGATCTATCCCTGACCCAATCCCTTGCCCTTGACCCATCCCTAAAGCTACTCCTATCTCTAACCCTATTCATAACCCTGGACCTAACCCTATCCCTATCTCTATCCGTAGCCCTAGACCTATCCCTATCTCTAACCCTATCTCTATCCCTTACCCTAGACCTATCCCTAACCCTATGTCTATCCCTAACCCTAGACCTATCCCTAACCCTAGACCTATCCCTAACCCTAATCCTATCAATATCCCTAACCCTATCACTACTTCTAACCCCATTGCTACCTCAAACCTTCTCTCTTTCCCTAACCCTAGACTTATCCCTAGCCCTAGCCCTATCCCTGACTCCATCCCTAACCCTATATCTATCCTTAGCCCTTCTCCCTAACCCTATTCATAGAGCTATCCCTATCACTATCTCTAAACCTATCCTTAACCCTAGACCTATCCCTAACCCTGTCCCAATCTGTAACCGTATCTCTAACTCTAGACCTATCCCTTATCCTAGTTCTAACTTTATCCCTATTTAGAGATAGAAAAAGAATGCAAAAACTGTTTTAAATTAGGAACAGGTCTCCCATTTTGATTCGGCCTCTTTTATCACAAAGCTATAAGCTGAAAGAAGGGAGGATCCAGGGGGGAGGACAGTGCAGCTTCTGTCGTTTTAGTTGCTGCCTATGCAGAGTACAGCAGTTAAAATGTGTTTGTCATAGGTTGCTTCATAGGCAGCGACCCAGATGACAAAGGTCACTTCACCATATTGAGAGCTTTGTTTTTTCGGTAACTGCTTTTGCAGAGCGCAGCAGTCAACGACAAATTCATCTCAGCTGTAGCACTCTGCATAGGAAGCAGTGACACCGACCTAGATATCAAAGTTCAAGGGCCTCCGTAGATACTATTTGGAGCTGTGCTGATGAAAGTTTATACACTATATACATTTCTTGGCATTGGGAGCTGGAAACATCTGATTGTGGGGTGCCGAGTGTCGTATGATAAGGATAGGTCATCAGTAGATCAATCGTGGACCAGTCTTTTAAGCATCAATCGGACAGACATGTATATTTGTTCTTCTACCTGTATAGTCTATTGCTGAATCAACTTTCTACCACTTTTTGCTATTTCCCTTTGCTCCTTCCAGTATTAATACTTTATGTAGAGATGCTGGGTTTTCTGCTGATGCTATAAAATCTTGTTTGGAAATAGGAAACTTAGACATACAGTGCCAACTTTTCTGTTGTTTAGAAGGAAATCATCGAAATAAGTTATATACAGTAGAATCTTATCCTGTATCCTACTCCAGAGCTGCACTCACTATTCTGCTGGTGCAGTCACTGTGTACATACATTACATTACTGATCCTGAGTTACATCCTGTATTATACCCCAGAGCTGCACTCACTATTCTGCTGGTGCAGTCACTGTGTACATACATTACATTACTGATCCTGAGTTACATCCTGCATTATACTCCAGAGCTGCACTCACTATTCTGCTGGTGCAGTCACTGTGTACATACATTACATTACTGATCCTGAGTTACATCCTGTATTATACCCCAGAGCTGCACTCACTATTCTGCTGGTGCAGTCACTGTGTACATACATTACATTACTGATCCTGTGCTGATCCTGAGTTACATCCTGTATTATACTCCAGAGCTGCACTCACTATTCTGCTGGTGCAGTCACTGTGTACATACATTACATTACTGATCCTGAGTTACATCCTGTATTATACCCCAGAGCTGCACTCACTATTCTGCTGGTGCAGTCACTGTGTACATACATTACATTACTGATCCTGAGTTACATCCTGTATTATACCCCAGAGCTGTGCTCACTATTCTGCTGGTGTAGTCACTGTGTACATACATTACAATACTGATCCTGTACTGATCCTGAGTTATATCCTGTATTATACTCCAGAGCTGCACTCACTATTCTGCTGGTGCAGTCACTGTGTACATACATTATATTACTGATCCTGTACTGATCCTGAGTTACATCCTGTATTATACTCCAGAGCTGCACTCACTATTCTGCTGGTGCAGTCACTGTGTACATACATTACATTACTGATCCTGAGTTACATCCTGTATTATACTCTAGAGCTGCACTCACTATTCTGCTGTTGGAGTCACTGTGTACATGCATTACATTACTGATCCTGAGTTACATCCTGTATTATACCCCAGAGCTGCACTCACTATTCTGCTGGTGCAGTCACTGTGTACATACATTGCATTACTGATCCTGAGTTACATCCTGTATTATACCCCAGAGCTGCACTCACTATTCTGCTGGTGCAGTCACTGTGTACATACATTACATTACTGATCCTGTACTGATCCTGAGTTACATCCTGTATTATACTCCAGAGCTGCACTCACTATTCTGCTGGTGCAGTCACTGTGTACATACATTACATTACTGATCCTGTACTGATCCTGAGTTACATCCTGTATTATACTCCAGAGCTGCACTCACTATTCTGCTGGTGCAGTCACTGTGTACATACATTACATTACTGATCCTGTACTGATCCTGAGTTACATCCTTGCCCTGGATCACCGCAGCTTCTCTGATCCCGGTGTTTGGGCAGCAGTGATGTCACATCGGCAGCACACATCACCGCTTCAGCCAATCTCTAAGCTCAGTGGCTCATTCCGTCTACATCAGCACAGCTACTAAGCTCAGTGATTGGCAGCAGCGGTGATGCTAGCTGTTGATGTGACATCACCAATGCAACTAAAATGCAGAGACCCCAGCAGCAATGGGGATCCGGGGCTAGACCTGGGAATGGTGACTGTTTGGTATTTTAGGAATATAAGAGTGTTTGGGGTCCACTTTCCTTGATGTGGAATACCTCTTTAAGTCTATTCTTATGTCTGTAGGAATACTTTTTAAAGTATACGGTAAAAATGATGAACGCCACAACTTCTTTCCTCCAGGTCTATCACAGGCGCAGGAGCTGTGTCATTGTTCCAGAGGAAGGCTACAATCCTTCCAAGATTCTGTTTAATTATCCCTTTTAATGCTCCATTAAAACTCATCGGTCTGGGGTATCAAGTGTGCAGTGAACGCGCACGAGGGAGAGGAGAGGAGCAGGTGGACAGACGTCTTCAATCACAAGTAGGAAATCTCTAGACAAATGCTGATACAGTTATATAAACCTATAGAAACAAAGTATAAACTAAGGGGTAGGAGCCGTTTTTACATAGTATGTGATTTGAATATATGAGATCACATGCAGACTAGACATGTGCGGCCTCGCTCCATACAAGTGAATTGACCGAGGTTGAACATGTCTAGTTGGAATGTGGCCGGAAGTATGCAAATCGCATACTTGTGGTCATACGTTCGCCCGGAGAATAGTGAGAATTCGCAAGTCTGCAGTCACATAGAGAACCCCAACAATGGACAACCCCTTTAAATGCTGACAGATTTGCATTATAATAATATAATGCATCATGCAGGACGAGCTTAAAGGGGTTGTCCTTGTAGTGCCCGAGTCCCCTGTGTAAAATAAGAAAAGCTTATACTTGCTTCCCACACCAGTAATGTCGAAGCTGGATCTCCCGACCCTCGCGCAACATTATGTCACGTGAACCCTGCAGCCAATCAGTGACTAATGCTGACTGGCTGTGTAGCACCCTGAGGACTCGGCTGCTACAGGGGTATTACACCTCAAGCCAGAGGTGTGGTATTCCACTCCCGGGTAAGGATGGAGTGTGGAACTGAGCTCAGTAGGCTGCATACACTACATACATCCCATTTCCGGGGGACAGATCGACGGTACTCCCACCAATATATGTGCAGGTACGATAGTGTCTGTCCCTGGCTGGAGTGGGAGGGGGGTGGAACATCCCAGTAGTGTAGGGGCAGATAGGGGGAGCAGTCTGGGTAATGCTAGGAGCTCATTGGGTGCTGGTCACCTGAGCTCACACATAGAGGGAGTATATAAGGTGGGAACCATCTTAGATCAGGGTCAGACAGGCAGACAGCTACTAGTCAGTCTGTTGTAGAGGGTCAAGCAGTCCTGAAAGAAGAGAGAGAGAGGAGTCAGAAGGACCCAGAGGGGAAGAAGAGGGAACCCCAAGAGCCCAAATACAAGCAACAGGGTGAAGGGTTGGCACAAGGGTACCGGATCCCAAGCTGGTGGAGGGCACTAATCTTCAGCCAGAGACCGGAGGTTGTGGGCAGGATCTGCCACGACCCCCCACTAAATCCACCCGAAAGGCAGACCAAGCATAGGGTCAGGGAACCCAGAAGAGTTGTACTCACCAAGAGACCCGAGGGAGCCGGACATAGGTGGATCCCTGGTGGGGAAGGCCAGAGAAAAGGAACGTCAGAGAGGGAGCTCAGGATCATGCTCCAGAATTACCTGGGGGTTGGCCGAGTCCAGGACCTGGTGGACGCAGCACGGCTCGGGCGGTCACTCAAGGCCGGAGTGACCAGAACAACAGCAGTAAGTAAAAACCCTGAACTGCACAGCCCGACTCTGAGTCTTAATACCATCCTCACTGCACCACCACAACCACCACCCTCTACAACTGACCCCCTGAGGCTATACCCCTCCCGTTGGGGGTTATACCACCAGAAGCTGCACACACACCACCAGCCTCAGCGGACCCTGCTGCAGCGGTGGCCGTATTGACCGCAAATCAACGGGTGGCGTAGTCGACACTAAAGAACATCCAGCAACATCTGTAGGACTGCCACACACTGAGCTTGACACCCTGGGCACGGACCGGGTCAACGCCACTCGGAGACTACAACCCCCATCTGATCCGGCTCCGGGTATCCCCCAAACAACACTGGCCCAGGGGGCGCGTCAACTTTGGCGTAGTCGGCAGGATCACGTGCCCGCAACAACCGGGTACTGCGTGCCTGAAGAAAAGTTCACCGTTACCTCAAAAAGAAGTCTCCCGCCGGTTCCGGAGGGTCCCCGCCAACGGACCCCATCACAGGTCGTTTCCCGCCGGTTGTCCGCCATTTGCAGCTTTTTCCCGCCACTGGGAGACGATTCCCGCCATTTCCAAAGATTTCCCGCCTTGGAAGAGCGGACGCCATTATGGGCGTGCCAGAGGGTGGCAAGAGGCCACCTCCCATCGTGGGCCAGGTCGAAGAATGGCGCCAAAAGCGGAAACCGCGCCCACCAACAGAGACTGTGTTGCTGGAAGTGTCCATCAGCGTAAGAGAACTGCCCCTGGAACTGACAATCACAAAGTTGCCCCGGGACCACCCTCAATGTGGGCGGAGACAGAAGAAAAGAACGAAGATGGGTGCAGCCTGGAGGAGTCTGGAGAGAGCGCACCCGGAGACAAGAAGTCTGGAGAGGACTCCGGAGAAGTCGTACCCGGAGATGGAGGGAGAGACAGGCAGCACCGACCCAGTGGTCAGGAGCCTGCTACAAGCAACAACCCCACTAGGCTTAGTGGAGATCCTAGCACAGCTCCCCCGAGACCGGGAGTGTGCACAGACCGCGCTGGAGGGCCTCGCACGGAGGATGGCCCAGGTGCAGCAAGACACGCTGACGGAGTGGAGCCGTGAGATGGCCCAGCAGACCGGAACCCGTCAGCGGAGCACGCCACCCGAGACGAGGAGACAGACCGCCTCTGAGGATGGTGCAGGAGGAGTGAAGGCCGGAGACGGCGCCGAGAAGGGAGCTGGACAACTGGAGGCAGGTAAAGGGGACGTCTCTACCCCGAGCCGAGAAACCGTGTACCTGTCCCGGCTCCCCGTCGCAGAGCCCGAAATTCCCCCTGCCGTGCCCGTCGCTGCATCGTCACCGTGCCGGACTAGGCCTCAAGCAGAAGCCGCGGCCGCGATCCCTGTGACGTCACACGCCTCGACCCTGAGCGCGACGAAACAGGAAATACCATCGGCCTGGTCGCAAGGTCTAGTACCCCCGGGCGCCGCAATTCCAACAGCGCCCCCTACCTCCGCGGAGCCACCGGCCTGGTCGCAGGGCCGAGTAACCCCGGGCGCCGCCGTCCTTACGGTGCCCTTTACCTTTAGGGTGCCCCAAGCCTGGTCGCAAGGCCTGGTCAATCCGGGTGCTGCTTCCATCAACGCGCCCTCAACATCTCGAGTGCCGCACCTGGGCGAAGATCTATTTGCCCAGCACACGTGCCCGGATGGGCAGCCCTTTGTATGGCCCCAGGAGTACTACCAACTGGAACTCCAAAGAGCAAGGCCCCTGTGCGAGCCCCTGATTCCGGCTCCGAAGCCCGTCAGGAGAACCCCGCTCCCGCTAGAAGAAGCACAATTCGAGTTGGACCCCACCGGAGGAGACCTCATGGGGTTCACTCAAGAAACGCGGGCAGCTGCAGCAGAGCGAGTGGAGTGCTGCCGCCAGCAGTTGGCAGCCTTTGAGCAAGAGCGGAAAGAGAGGCGGATCCGAGAGCAGCGGCTGCAAGAACAGAGCGCAGGGCAGAAGAGCCGGACCAGGAGGAACCCCCGTGCAGCTCATGGTCCCCGTACCACCGGGACTGTGATTAAATTCAACCTGCAGCATGGGTGGGGCTTCATAAAAGACCATCATACCCCCGGCGACGTCTTTGTAACCCGCAGAGACGTAGAAAGCCATCTGCCGGAGGGACACAGAGGTCGTGACCTGTACGTAGGGGACGAGGTCACGTTCACCCGGCACAAATGTGCCAAAGGACCCTACGCCCTCCATGTGCATCGCCTGACGGAGGAGGAGCTGCGGTGTGAGGAGGAGCAAGAGGACCCGGACGGGTCTGAAGATAAAGAAGGAGCAGGAGGACGCCGTCATTAAAGTACGGTAAAGAGACTGTAAATAGTTACCCGTCGGGGTACAGTGAACTGTTGCTGCTTTAAATATGTCCCCGTTGGGACAAGTGTAAACTGTTAACCGTATTCCCCTTAATCCCACTGACCGAGGACTGAGAGCGGTCATTCCTTCCTTATACCTGGCCGAGGACTGAGAGCGGCCACTATCCCTTGTATATAGTTGCGCTTCCTAAGGCGCCCCCTACCGGTTTTATAGGAAACTGTTGTTTTTCTTGAAGAGACTGTCGCACTTTACCCGGTCACTAGTTGCACCGTGGCCGGAGGAACAAGAATGTTATTTATGAAAAGTTTATGCTGATATATATATTGTTTTATATGTTTATGTTTTATGAAAAAAATTTGTATGTTTTGGATGTTTATTCTCTTACAGCCCGAGGACGTGCTGTGATTTACCAGGGGGGAATGTAGCACCCTGAGGACTCGGCTGCTACAGGGGTATTACACCTCAAGCCAGAGGTGTGGTATTCCACTCCCGGGTAAGGATGGAGTGTGGAACTGAGCTCAGTAGGCTGCATACACTACATACATCCCATTTCCGGGGGACAGATCGACGGTACTCCCACCAATATATGTGCAGGTACGATAGTGTCTGTCCCTGGCTGGAGTGGGAGGGTGGTGGAACATCCCAGTAGTGTAGGGGCAGATAGGGGGAGCAGTCTGGGTAATGCTAGGAGCTCATTGGGTGCTGGTCACCTGAGCTCACACATAGAGGGAGTATATAAGGTGGGAACCATCTTAGATCAGGGTCAGACAGGCAGACAGCTACTAGTCAGTCTGTTGTAGAGGGTCAAGCAGTCCTGAAAGAAGAGAGAGAGAGGAGTCAGAAGGACCCAGAGGGGAAGAAGAGGGAACCCCAAGAGCCCAAATACAAGCAACAGGGTGAAGGGTTGGCACAAGGGTACCGGATCCCAAGCTGGTGGAGGGCACTAATCCTCAGCCAGAGACCGGAGGTTGTGGGCAGGATCTGCCACGACCCCCCACTAAATCCACCCGAAAGGCAGACCAAGCATAGGGTCAGGGAACCCAGAAGAGGTGTACCCACCAAGAGACCCGAGGGAGCCGGACATAGGTGGATCCCTGGTGGGGAAGGCCAGAGAAAAGGAACGTCAGAGAGGGAGCTCAGGATCACGCTCCAGAATTACCTGGGGGTTGGCCGAGTCCAGGACCTGGTGGACGCAGCACGGCTCGGGCGGTCACTCAAGGCCGGAGTGACCAGAACAACAGCAGTAAGTAAAAACCCTGAACTGCACAGCCCGACTCTGAGTCTTAATACCATCCTCACTGCACCACCACAACCACCACCCTCTACATCTGACCCCCTGAGGCTATACCCTCCCGTTGGGGGTTATACCACCAGAAGCTGCACACACACCACCAGCCTCAGCGGACCCTGCTGCAGCGGCGGCCGTATTGACCGCAAATCAACGGGTGGCGTAGTCGACACTAAAGAACATCCAGCAACATCTGTAGGACTGCCACACACTGAGCTTGACACCCTGGGCACGGACCGGGTCACCGCCACTCGGAGACTACAACCCCCATCTGATCCGGCTCCGGGTATCCCCCAAACAACACTGGCCCAGGGGGCGCGTCAGCTGCAGTGTTTACTATTTCGGAATATTGATGAGCAGCAGCCGATCAGCGACCGCTGATCACACATCAATATCGCATCAACCACTGGGAATAGCAGCGCCGACATTGCTGAAATGATGACTGATAGCTGCGGCTTGTATTTAACTGGGTGAGATTTCAGCAACAGCAGGGAGGATGGACACTGATGAGCAACCAATCAGACCAATAGCAGAGATTTGTGAGCAGGCAGGAGGGACACTGAGGAGCTGTCAGCCAAGCTAAGTGGGCAAAAGTTTGGGGGGTGTGGGCTGGCATAGGGGAGATATCAATCAGGCTACATGGGAAGAAATTCAGCAGCAAGGAGTAGAGAAACTGAGGAGCTGCCAGGCTAGATGAGTGGAAATGGGCAGAGATTCTGCAGCAGCAGGAAAGAGACCCAGGAGCTGTCAATCAGGCTAGATGAGCAGAGATTCTGCAGCAGAGGGGAGGAGACTGAGGAGCTGTCAATCAGGCTACATGGGCAGAAATTCTGCAGGAGCAGGGAGGAGGAACACTGAGGAGCTGTCAATCGGGCTAGATGGGCAGAGATTCTGCAGCTGCAGGGAGGAAACCCAGCAGTTATCAATCAGGCTAGATGGGCAGAGATTCTGTAGCAGCAGGTTGCAGACCCAGGAGCTGTAAATCAGGTCAGATGGGCAGTCATTCTGCAGAAGGGAAGAGACCCAGGAGCTGTAAATCAGGCCAGAAGGAAAGAGATTCTGCAGCAGTGGGGAGGGGACCCAGGAGCTGTCAATCAGGTCAGAAGGGCAGAAATTCTGCAGTAGCAGGAAGGAGACCCAGGAGCTGTCAATCAGGTCAGATGGGCAGAAATTCTGCAGCAGCAGGGAGGAGGAACACCGAGGAGCTGAAATCAGCAGAGACTGATTTTTTGACTTTCACAAAGGATTGTACAGCCATTCTGACATGGATTTTCCCCATAAGTACACCAGCCTCATTAAGTCTAGTAAGATCTATTTAATAATGTATGTTTGCATTGGAAAAGGCAGGTAAGGGGTTTAACCAACTTTTCAAAGGGTAACATGACGTCCATGACGCTTGTACAATATCTGTTCATGTCGGTGTTATTATTAGGATGGAAGCGTTAAAGTGACAGAAGAGTAAAAGTACAAACACTGATAGATTTCATGTCCTATTTAGTTTTCTCCTTGTAGCTAATGACTGGATGCTGTATAAAGCAGATGGGGGTCCCGGCCGTTCCCACACTATTGAGTCGCACTGTAATGTATCTGCATCTTTATGAAAGAGAATTCTCTTGTCAATTTGGCAACATAAAACGTCAAACCAATATTTTCCTCTCTGCTCTATTGATTGGAATCGCCCGCACTTACAGTCAGGACTTGCCAGCTCAGTCACGGGGTCTGACACCGGCCGAGCCGTACACAACACTTATCAGTTAATTAGTGGTAACTAAAAATCCTATTGTTTTACAGCACGAAGAAAAGTGACCGAACTCAAGGATCTCTCCGCAGACCTGGGATGTGCATGAAAGATAGAGAAGAGTTCCTAAAATTCATTCAATTTTGCTTTAAAGCGGCTGTACAGAATTAGAATAGCATGGCTGCTTTCTGTTAACAACAGCGCCACCTTTATCTGTAGGTGGTGTGTGGTATTGCAGCTCTTCCCCATTCACTTCAATACAGCTGAAGAGCAGTTTCATAGCTTGAGTCCCATGGGCCCCAGGGCCAAAATTGGACCGATCCGCACTTCCACCAGCTCCATCAGATACTTGGGTCCCAATAGCGTTGATGATAGTCTGTATGAACTATACCAAAATTAGTATACCAATAATGCCACATAGAAGAAACAAAGACCGCCACACCGTGGCCATATATTACCACCAAATAATAGGACCGAATAATGTCCCCCTAGGTGGCCCCCGTTACATTAATAATTTACCTCTGTGTGGCCCCCATATAGTAATACTGTCCCCCTATGTGGCCCCCATTTTATCATAATGTCCCTGTATGTGACTACCATGTAGTAATGTCCACGTTCTTGGCCCGCATAAATTAATAATGTCTCCCTATGTGACCCCCATAAATTAATAATGCCCCCCTATGTGGCCCCCATAAATTAATAATGCCCTCCTATGTGGCCCCATTAACTAAAAATACCCACTATGTGACCCCCATAAATTAATAATACCCCCTATGTGACCCCCATAAATGAATACCCCCCTATGTGGCCTCCATAAATTAATAATACCCCCCTATGTGGCCTCCACAAATTAATAATACCCCCCTATGTGGCCCCCATAAATTTATAATGCCCCCCTATGAGGCCCCCATAAATTATTAATGCCCCCCTATGTGGCCCCCATAAATTAATAATGCCCCCCTATGCTATGTGGCCCCCATAAATTAATAATACCCCCTATGTGGCCCCCATAAATTAATAATGCCCCCCCTATATGGCCCTCACAAATTAATAATGGCCCCCACAAATTAATAATGCCCCCTATGTGGCCCTCATAAATTAATAATGCCCCCCTATGTGGCCCACATAAATTAATAATGCCCCCCTATGTGGCCCCCATAAATTAATAATGCCCCCCTATATGGTCCCCATAATTAAATAATGCCCCCCTATGAGGCCCCCATAAATTATTAATGCTCCCCTATGTGGCCCCCATAAATTAATAATACCCCCCATAAATTAATAATGTCCCCCTATGCTATGTGGCCCCCATAAATTAATAATACCCCCTATGTGGCCCCCATAAATTAATAATGCCCCCCTATGTGACCCCCACAAATTAATAATGCCCCCCTATGTGACCCCCATAAATTATTAATGCCCCCCCTATGAGGCCCCCATAAAATATTAATGCCCCCCTATGTGGCCCCCATAAATTAATAATACCCCCCATAAATTAATAATGCCCCCCTATGCTATGTGGCCCCCATAAATTAATAATACCCCCTATGTGGCCCCCATAAATTAATAATGCCCCCCCTATGTGGCCCCCATAAATTAATAATGCCCCCCTATATGGCCCTCACAAATTAATAATGCCCCCCTATGTGGCCCCCATAAATTAATAATGCCCCCTATGTGGCCCTCATAAATTAATAATGCCCCCCTATGTGGCCCACATAAATTAATAATGCCCTCCTATGTGGCCCACATAAATTAATAATGCCCTCCTATGTGGCCCCCATAAATTAATAATGCCCCCCTATGTGGCCCCCATAAATTAATAATGCCCCCCTATGTGGCCCCCATAAATGAATAATGCCCCCCTATGAAGCCCCCATAAATTATTAATGCCCCCCTATGTGGCCCCCATAAAGTAATAATACCCCCCATAAATTAATAATGCCCCCCTATGCTATGTGGCCCCCATAAATTAATAATACCCCCTATGTGGCCCCCATAAATTAATAATGCCCCCCCCCTATGTGGCCCCCATAAATTTATAATGCCCCCCTATATGGCCCTCACAAATTAATAATGGCCCCCATAAATTAATAATGCCCCCTATGTGGCCCTCATAAATTAATAATGCCCCCCTATGTGGCCCACATAAATTAATAATGCCCCCCTATGTGGCCCCATAAATTAATAATGCCCCCCATAAATTAATAATGCCCCCCTATATGGTCCCCATAATTAAATAATGCCCCCCTATGTGGCCCCCATAAATTATTAATGCCCCCCTATGAGGCCCCCATAAATTATTAATGCCCCCCTATGTGGCCCCCATAAATTAATAATACCCCCCATAAATTAATAATGCCCCCCTATGCTATGTGGCCCCCATAAATTAATAATACCCCCTATGTGGCCCCCATAAATTAATAATGCCCCCCTATGTGACCCCCACAAATTAATAATGCCCCCCTATGTTGCCCCCATAAATGAATAATGCCCCCCTATGTGGCCCCCATAAATGAATAATGCCCCCCTATGTGGCCCCCATAAATTAATAATGCCCCCCTATGTGGCCCCCATAAATTAATAATGCCCCCCTATGTGGCCCCCATAAATTAATAATGCCCCCCTATGTGGCCCCCATAAATTAATAATGCCCCCCCTATGTGGCCACTAGATGTAGCAAAGTCCAGTTTGCCATTTGGCACTACCAACCAGCACTGCATTATCTGCTGACTGTGATTCTGTGTAGAATTGCAGGTAACTAATATACAATGTATCAGTCTATTAATCCATACATGTATCTCCTATGTATACATTTATCTATGTAAACATCCATTATCTGTCTATACATCTCATCATTCCCATCTAAACATCTATCTATCTCCTCTAATACATATATACAATACATAAATCCAGTATATATTTAGTAAATCCAATAAATACCCTTTGAATCCCTTCTATACTTCTCGGTGCTGTCACTGTTCAGTAGTCACAATGAAGTTACTGAAGACCATTTGCCAGTCATTACCTGTCATCCTCCTGGGACCATATATTGGTGATCTCCGGGACTATTTGTAGTTTGAAAATGCCTACAATTAAAGTTAGGAACACAGGGTGTAGTGGAGAGCAGGTCAGATAGGGGGCAGCCCAGGGGAGTGCTTTATTTTTGGTAGAGACTGGCTTTAATTAGTCCGACATCCTAAGGATATGCTCGGTGTGACTCCAAAGTGTTGTGCAATAGTCGTATATACATAGTATCAAAGTACTACATTGTGATAGTAACATAGTATTATAGTGTCATAGTAACAAAGCACCATTGCAACATAGTATTAGTGTCATACATAGTGTCAAAGTAACATTGTGCCATAGAACCTAGTATCATAGTTATATAATATCATATAGTGACATAGTATAGTAACAGAATATCAAAGTAATATATTGTCATAATAACATTGTATTATTGTGTCAAAGTAACAAAGCACCATTGCAAAGTAGTATTAGTGTCAAAGTAACATTTTGCCATAGAACTTAGTATCATGGTTATGTAATATCATATAGTGTCATAGTAACAGAATATCAAAGTAACAAAGCACCATTGCAACATAGTATTAGTGTCATACATAGTATCAAAGTAACATTGTGCCATACAACCTAGTATCATAGTTATATAATATCTTACCGTGTCATAGTAACATAGTATAGTGACAGAGTAACAAAGTTCATGAGATTTAAAAAGACAAAGTTCAACCAATTATTATTAACCCAATGAAGTGTTTCCTAAAATATCCTTCTTGAAACCAAAATGTATGTGAGAGGGTTTCCATCCCCTACACAAAAAAATGGCCATCACCATGGGTGTATCCAGGATCAAAACTAGGGGGGGGGGGGGGGCAAGCCATGGTCACAGATTCCGAAGAGAAATATATATATAGTACAATGCAAAGATTTCACTTCTTACATGAGCGATATCTATTGTAAATTCCACAATAGCTCAGAAACCGGCGAATCGCTCCACACAGTATACTGGCCCCCATAAAATGCTCCATACAGGATACTGGTCCCCATAAAATGCTCCATACAGAATACTGGCCCCCATAAAATGCTCCATACAGAATACTGGCCCCCATATAACGCTCCATACAGGATACTGGCCCCCATATAACGCTCCATACAGAATACTGGCCCCCATATAATGCTCCATACAGAATACTGACCCCCATATAGCGCTTCATACAGGATACTGGCCCCCATATAACTCTCCATACAGGATACTGGCCCCCATATAACACTCCATACAGAATACTAGCCCCCATAAAATGCTCCATACAGAATACTGGCCCCCATATAACGCTCCATACGGAATACTGGCCCCCATATAACACTCCATACAGGATACTGGCCCCCATATAACGCTCCATGCAGGATACTGGACCCCATATAACGCTCCATACAGGATACTGGCCCCCATAAAATGCTCCATACAGAATACTGGCCCCCATATAACGCTCCATACAGAATACTGGCTCTCATATAACGCTTCATACAGGATACTGGCCCCCATATAATGCTCCATACAGAATACTGGCCCCCATATAATGCTCCATACAGAATACTGGCCCCCATATAACGCTCCATACAGAATACTGGCTCCCATATAATGCTCCATACAGAATACTGACCCCCATATAGCGCTCCATACAGAATACTGGCTCCCATATAATGCTCCATACAGAATACTGACCCCCATATAGCGCTCCATACAGGATACTGGCCCCCATATAACTCTCCATACAGGATACTGGCCCCCATATAACACTCCATACAGAATACTGGCCCCCATATAATGCTCCATGCGGAATACTGGCCCCCCTATAACACTCCATACAGGATACTAGCCCCCATATAATGCTCCATATGGAATACTGGCCCCCATATAACGCTCCATACAGGATACTGGCCCCCATATAACGCTCCATACAGAATACTGGCCCCCATATAACGCTCCATGCAGGATACTGGCCACCATATAACACTCCATGCAGGATACTGGCCCCCATATAACGCTCCATGCAGGATACTGGCCCTCATATAACGCTCCATGCAGGCTGTTCCCCACACATAATGCCCCACGCAGGCTGTTGCCCCCACATAATGCCCCACGCAGGCTGTTCCCCCCACATAATGCCCCACGCAGGCTGTTCCCCCCACATAATGCCCCATGCAGGCTATTCCCCACTCATATAATGCCCCATACAGGATGACACCCCCCCTTCCTTATACTGCCCCATGTAGGATGTCACACACAGCGTAGCCGGCATCTTCCCGCTCTGCGCTGTGACTGCTCAGGAGAGAGCGCGGTGTAAAGACGTCACCACGCCCTCTGACCTGAGACGTCACAGTGCAGCAGCCGCGGAGGATGCAGGAGCTGCTGCGGAGGCACGGGGAGGGGTAAGTATTGTGCCGGGTACTGGGGCCCTGAGCAAGCGGGGGGGAGTGGGTGCTGACACCGCTCTCCTCCGGTTACGGGTCCCATAGCGCGTGGGGTGCCCGACGGTGAGGGCCCCCACCCGTCTGCTCAGTGCCCCGGCATTTGCCCGGGTGCGCCGGGTGCTGACGCCGGCCCTGGTGTGCGGCGTGCGTCCCTGCTTCAAGGGGGGGGCAGCTCCCCCCCTGCCACACGGTGGGTATGCCCATGGCCACCACATAGACTATCCAGACAAAGTATTGTGACGCACCTCTTAGGTCATGAACTCAGGTTTGTCCTTCAGTCCCATTGCCCCCGGTGTATAACATCTGGCTCTGCACTAAGCAGTCAGAATGGCTGGTGCTGAACCTCAGCAAACACCTTTGGGAACAACTGGTTGCATTGATATTGGCAGGTTCAACATAATGTGTATGGGGACCTCTGTCAAACTCTGACCACAGGGAGGGGTGTTACAAAAAACATCTAGAACTATTGAGTGTGATCCAATCTTTTTGGGATGTGGAGAATAAAACAAGTGTCTCCATCTTTTCCGTTCAGTCTGTCAGCAAAAATCAGACCACGCTTTGATGTCATCCAAGTGCAGTCCAATTTTTTTCATGGATCCATAGACTTGAATGGCTGAGTGTGTTCCACTTATCGGAACTCAAATCATGCAAGCTTTGATTCTTTATCCTTGGACCACTCAGTCCGAATAAAAAATCGGACATATGCACAGCCCCATAGAATAACAAGGGGAAGAGTGCTAAAATGATGGATAGTAGCACTCGTCTGATTATTAGGGTCATGCGCATGAGCCCTTACTCAGGAGTTACTTAGAAGTTTGCTGTATTAGGCTAGGGTCAGACGGCCGTAGAGAATCTAGCTGATTATGCAAATAACACTAAGGAAAAGATGGAGAACAAAATGTCTCCATCTTCTCCATTTTGTCAGTGTGCAGAAATCGAAATGCACTCAGATGCCAGTGTAGTCTGATGGTTTCCACTGACTCATTAATTTGCATGGCCGAGTGTGATCCGAATATTGGAACAAACTCAAGTAAGCTGTGATTTTTTACCTTGTATCACCTCGGTCCAAGGAAAAAATTGGACATGTGCGTGGCCCCATAGAATAACATTGGTCCGAGTGCGATCCGATGTTTTGTCGGATGCACTCGGATGGAAATTACAATGGTGTGAGCGAGCCCTTACAATGTTTCCATAACTCCCATTCATTTCTATGGCAATGACAGAAACGGCGTAGCGTGGGTACCCTCAGCCGCTTCCATAGCCTCATCCCTAGTGGTCAGAGCCTGGATGGAATTATTCCTGTCTCATTTATGCAAACCCGAGATCGAAAAAAAAAAACCCTTAAGGGCTCATTCAGACATCTGATTTTCCATGTACGAGAAAAACGGACCGATTATTCTGATCAGAGTGTGGTCTGAGTGTCAACTGATTTTTCTTGTAGGTAGAAAAACTAAAAAAAAAAATTCTCCTCCTTCTCCATTCCATGAAGATCAGAAGTCATCCGAGTGCGGTCTGATTTTTTTCACAGACCCATTCACTTGCATTGTCAATTTTGATCCGACCCTTGGATCAAAATTAGCCATGTCGCCGCAGTTTTCTGTGGACCACTAGGTCCGTGAAAAATCACGGATAGGACTTGTACGCAAAAATCTGACGTCTGACCGAGCCCTTATTCTTAGGAGTTCCATAGCCATATTAGTTAGTAAGGGTTCTGTGACTTGTAGTGCTTCATGCCCAGATCACTCAATCCGCTACTGATCCCACCGATAAAACTCAATAGGCCCCCCCATTTGATAGTTTGATAGGGCTGCAGTTTGCCACAACTTTGTCTATGGATGGAAATAGGAACTTTTTTTTTTTTTTGCCCTTCATCCATTTCAGTGACCAACTTAAAAGTTGCAGCTGAAAGTTTTATTCCCTTGAAGAAAATGAGAAGAGATGTCAGCTGACCCAACAACTTGTGTTGTTTATATAAATAAGGAAATAAATGTATCAAAAAATAAATAAACAAACAGAAATATTGCTACAAAAATAAATAAACAAAGCTAAATCCCCAGCTATGGCTGGTTGTGCCCCCTGTGTAGGTGGCTGGTGGGGTCTGGGCTGCTGTGACTTTCTCTCCATTGCCTTGATATCAGTTTTCCCTCTTCTCTCCCCTTTATCTCTTTGTCTCACCCTATCTATCCATCTCCCTGGATCCCTGTCCCCCACCCCCTCCATCCCTTTGTCTTCCCAGCTCCTCTCCCTCTCTCTCCTCTCTCAAGTGTTTTCAATTTTATTCTGAGTGGAATTAACTACCCCTGATGTCAAATTGCCGCCGAAATCGATAATAATATCTTTACAAAAGAGGATATTCTTCTCTCTCCGAACGGCTTCTGAAAAATGGAAAATTTAGTCGAAATTGATTCATTACTTGACACTTTATAGGCCGGCCTGGGTATTGATCGCGTCTTGTCATGTCCCATCTCCCTTAATCGAAGCTGAAGTCCAATGTCGATGCTGGTATTTTTCATAATTCCAAGAGTGCAGACAGACACAAAAACAGACACATCCCCCCTCCCTTCCCTGTGCCCCCAGCTGCCAATGCTGCTCCTAGTGCCCCCTCACCCTGCCTCATTATGGGGGTACACACATCCCCCCACCTGCCCTGGTGCCCCCCAAATGTCACTGCTGCCCCTCACTTTCTATTGCACTTATCTACTTCTATCATTGTGCCCCTCAGCTGCCAATGCTTCTCCTAGTGCCCCCTCACCCCGCTTCTTAATAGAAATACACCCCCCACCATTTGTCCTGGTGCCCCCCAAATGTCACTGCTGCTTCTGCTGCCCCTCACTTTCTATTGCACTTATCTACAACTATCATTGTGCCCCTCAGCTGCCAATGCTTCTCCTAGTGCTTCTCCTAGTGCCCCCTCACCCTGCTTCTTAATAGAAATACACACATCCCCCCCATTTGTCCTGGTGCCCCCCAAATGTCACTGCTGCTCCTGCTGCCCCTCACCTTCTATTGCACTTATCTACTACTATCATTGTGACCCTCACCTGCCAAAGCTTCTCCTAGTGCCCCCTCACCCTGCTTCTTAATAGAAATACACACACCCTCCCCCATTTGTCCTGGTGCCCCCCAAATGTCACTGCTGCTCCTGGTGCCCCTCGCCTTCTATTACACTTGTCTACTATTTTCATGGTGCCCCTCAGCTGCCAATGCTGCTCCTAGTGCCCCCTTACCCTGCTTCTTAATAGGAATACACACCTCCCCCACCTGCCCTGGTGCCCCCCAAATGTCACTACTGCTCCTGGTGCCCCTCACTTTCTATTGCACTTATCTACTATTTTCATTGTGCCCCTCAGCTGCCAATGCTTCTCATAGTGCCCACTCACCTTGCTTCTTAATAGAAATGCACACGTCCCCCCATTTGCCCTGGTGCCCCCCAAATGTCACTGCTGCTCCTGGTGCCCCTCACTTTCTATTGCACTTATCTACTATTTTCATTGTGCCCCTCAGCTGCCAATGCTTCTCATAGTGCCCACTCACCTTGCTTCTTAATAGAAATGCACACGTCCCCCCATTTGCCCTGGTGCCCCCCAAATGTCACTGCTGCTCCTGGTGCCCCTCACCTTCTATTGCACTTATCTACTATTTTAATTATGCCCCTCACCTGCCAATGTTTCTCCTAGTGCCCCCTTACCATGCTTCTTAATAGGAATACACAAATCCCCTCATCTGTCCTGGTGCCCCCCAAATGTCAATGCAGCACCCGGTGCCCCCTCGCCTTGTATCACACATATATACTCCTATCACAATGCCCCTCAAAGGCAAATCCCCCTCAATCTGCTTTATTATAAGGGTACAGACATCCCCCACCTGCCCTGACGCCCTCCCAAATGTCACTGCTGCTCCTGGTGCCCCCTCACCTTCTATCACACTTATCTACTACTTTCATTAAACTTTGTGCCCCTCAGCTGCCAATGTCACTCACGTTGTCCCCTCACCCTGCTTCTTTATAGGAATACATACACCCCACCTGCCCTAGTGCCCCCATATGTCAATGCAGCACCCGGTGCCCCCTCACCTTGTGTCACACATATTTACTACAATCATTGTGCCCCCTCAGCTGCAAATCCCCCTTAAGCTGCTTTATTATAAGGGTACAGACATCCCCCACCTGCCCTGGTGCCCCCCCAAATGTCACTGCTGCTCCTGGTGCCCCCTCACCTTCTATCACACATATCTACTCCTATCATTGTGCCCCCTCAGCTGCAAATCCCCTTCAATATGCATTATTATAAGGGTACAGACATCTCCTTCCCTGCCCTGGTGCCCCCCCAAATGTCACTGCAGCTCGTGGTGCCCCCTCACCTTTCTATAGCACATATCTACTATTATCATTGTGCCCCTCAGCTGCCAATGCTGCTCCTGGTGCCCCCATCACCCTGCTTCAGTATAAGGGTACACACATCCCTCCACCTGCCCTGGCGCCCCCTAAATGTCACTGCTGCAGCTAGTGCCCCCTCACCCTGGATCGTTATAAAGATAGACGCACATATCTGCTCCCATCATCGTGCCCCCTCAATCTGCTTCATTATAGGGGTACACACATCCCCCACCTGCTCTGGCGCCCCCTAAATGTCACTGCTGCCCCCTCACCTTATATCGCATATATCTACTACTATCCTTGTGCCTCTGCCTGCCAGTGTCTCTCCTGGTGCCCCCTCACCCTGCGTCAAGATAGGGCTAAACATATCCGCCACCTGCCCTGGTGCCCCCCAAATTTCAATACTGCACCTGATTCCCCCTCACCCTGGATCGTTATAAAGATAGACACACATATCTACTCCTATGATTGTGCCCTTCTCTTTGTATCTCACACATCTACTACTATTATTGTGCCCCTAGTTGCCAACTTCGCTCTTGGTGCCCCTTTTTCCTACTTCATTATAGAGGTACAACCCCAAATTTTCCTCATCCACTCCCCAATTTGAAGCAGCTCCTTGTGTCCCCCTCACCTCACACTGTATATAGATATACCCTAATAATTGAATATATATAAGGACATACAGTCACTGTGCCCCACAGCAGCCAGTGCTGCACCCTTAATCATTATAGGGGTACCAGCTCTGTGCAGATCATGGGGATATTCCCCTACACCCCACCCCACTCCTAGACAAGGCTCCCCTTTTACTTATAGGTAATCAGATGACCCACAAAACACCAGATATTGATTCATCTCATGGGAATAAGATTTTCGGATTTTATATCAATCATTAAACTTTTGAGATCCAAAAATGCAGCCAAATGTAAAAAAAAAAAAACAACCACCTATTTCTCCCCATATTTCCTATATTGTACCAAATACCCTCATAGTCCACAAGCAGCACAACCTATCCCTGAATAGAAAAAGCCATATACACAGTAATTCCACACAGTAGAATGAAATGATTTGTATCATATTATTATTCCATTAATTCTTCTTTGATTCTTGCATTTCTTTCCTCTCATCCTCATATCATTGCAGCATAAGGCGCAGTATAGGCAGATTTCTCCATGTGCAGCTGATAATATTCCAGGCTCCAGCAGGACCTCAAATCGAGAGGTGGAGGAGCAATTAGAGAGGAAATTAATAGTGCGATAATCAGTCAATAACTCAGTGTTCAGGGCGCACTGGCCTCCATAGTGTGGACGGGGCTGTCAGGGCTGGAGATCTCCAAGGTGCTGAAATCAACTAGGCAGCTGCATAAGGACACAGGGACCAGAGGGAGGACTATAGGATAAGTGCCATATTATGGATATTGCATAGGGGCAGAGATTGTGATGGGGAGAGGAGAACTGTGGGGACAGTTGGGTGTTGGAGGAGAGTTGGAAAGGAAGGAGAAGCAAAATAAGGGAGAGGGATGGTAAAACTTGGAAGGGGGAGGACAGATTTTTGAGAGAGAAAAGGGTAGAAAAAGTGGAGAAGAGAGAGGATGTAAGGGGGCAGAGGTGGGGAAAGAGGAAAGAGAAAAAGGAGAAAACTAGGTAAGATTGACTTGGAGAAAGCGCAAGAGAGGTCAGAGAAAGAGAAAGGCAAGATAAAATGGGGAACGGGTGGAATTTGAGGGGGAAACTGATTTTTGAGAGAGAAATGGGAAAGCGTGATGATATAAGAGGGCAGATGTGGGGAAAGAGGAGAGATAAAAAGGAGCAAAATAGGAAAGGTTGACTTGGAGAAAACGCAAGAGAGGTCAGAGATAGAGAAAGGCAAGAGAAAGTGAGGGATAAAGAGAAGGATTGCAATTGGATGGGGAGACAGATTTTTGAGAGAGAAAGGGGTATATAAAAGAGGGAAAGAGAGAGATAATGTAAGGGGGCAGATGAGAAAGATGGGAGATAAAATGGGCAAGATAGGAAAGGTTGATTGGAGAAAGCGCAAGAGAGGTCAGAGATAGAGAAAGGCAGGAGAAAGTGGGGAATAAAGAGAAGAGTGGTAATTGGAGACGACGACTGATTTTTGAGAGAGAAAGGAGTATATAAAGTGTGAAAAGGAGAGAGGATGAAAGGAGGACAGATGTGGGGGAAGAGGAAGGAGAAGAAAAAAATGACGCATAATAGGAAAGGAAAACTTGGAGAGAACGCAAGGGAGGTCAGAGAAAGGCAAGAGAAAGTGGGGAATAAAGAGAAGGGTGGTTTTTGATTTTTGAGAGAGAAAGGGGTATAAAAAGTGGGAGAGAGATGATGTAAGGGGGCAGATGTGGGGAAAGAGGAGAGAGATAGAAAGAAGCAAAATAGGAAAGGAAGACTTGGAGACAACGCAAGGGGTAAGAGAAAGTGGGGCAGAAAGAGAAAGGTAGCAGAGGGGGGAACTGGAGAAGAGATGGATGGAGGTTTGAGAACATGAGGTAGAGAGGGGCAAAATTAGAGGAACGTTGGAGAAAGAGGAAGATATGGTGGTAGATGGCAATGAAAAGGGCAGAGAGATGGAAAAGGGAAAGTGGACAGAGGAAAGAAATAGAGAGAGATGGTGATAACGTTTGGAGAGGAGAAGGGGTATGAAGTAGGAGAAAAAAGTGAGAAAGTTGTGAAAAAAAATGATAGGGGGATAAAAGAAGATGAGAAAGAATGAGGCAAAGTAAAAAAAAAAAGGAGATACATAGACAAAAGAATAGGGCTGGGGTTAGAGGGGGTGTAAAAAGAATTCAGTCTGGAATTAAAAGTAAAGTTTGTGGCTGCGCAGGACGCTGCGGGGAGGTCACTGTCTGCGTGGAGTCACTCGGTAAAGTTTGCAGCTAACTTTCCTCCTCCTCTGCGCCGCACGCACATACTTAGCTCCAGAGAATTTACTTTACGCACTTGAAAGCACTTTGTGATGATGAATCTGTGTCCCAGAGACGGAGCATCTTCCCAGTGCGTGTTCCCCCCTCAGGTCTCCACCATCCTCCTCCTCCTCCTTCATCCCATGCAGTCCCAGCTTTAATAAATAAATAAGGAGCCAGTAGCAGAGGCTGCAGGAAAAATACCTTGGGTGCTTTTTGGCTGCCTTCAGTCCCCACCTCTAGAGTGAGAAGCGGTCGATAAGTAATTGTTATTGCGGGCAGGGAATGCAGAGAGAGGGGTCCTGCTAGTGCAATTCTCATTTATTTGGTCGCTTTTTTTTATTGGTGGCATCTGTCCCCCCCTCTCTCTCCCCTCCACTGAGCCCAGGGGGTGACATTCATCCATCTCACTTTAGGGGTCTCTCTCAAAACATACACACACCAAACTAAATATAGGGAAGAGGAGGAGGAAAAGGGTGGGGGGGATGGGAAAGGAAAAGATGGTGGTGTTGGGAGGGGGGGCACTAAAAAAAAGCCATTTTCAGCAAAACAAGTTTTTTTTTTTTTTTTATCTCCACTCCCTAACAACCCTGTGTAAATGAAATCACTCATTCTCATCAAGTGGCAGGCCAAATATTATCTACAGTGCATTGAGAGGGATCGAATCCTATTTAGAATCGCGATTCGACATCTGTTTTCAAATTTGATCATCTATGAACTTTATTTTCCGAGTTTGGGGAAAATTATATTCTATCGATCCCAGACACTGGCTGCCTGTACATATATTTTCTGCTGCAGCTCAAGCCCAGGAGTGCGCAGGAAAGGAGTTTAGCCTGACACTGCAGAGCGCACACACACATTTCCTTTCTCCTCCTCTTCTTCTTCTTTCTATCCATTGAGACTTCCCTCCTTCTCTTTCATCATTATTATCTGGGATCTCTCCTTCCTTTTCTGTCATCTTCTTGGTTCTTCTTCTACATTTCTTCTTGGCTTTTATTTCCTTCTGCCTTTCTTCACTTGCACCCAACTTCTTCCACTCTACTTTTTGCTCCTTACTTCTTCTTCTTCTTCTCCCTTCCTAACACTTTAAGTCCCTTATTACAATCCTCTTTCTTCTACTTCCATTGGGTTCCTTTTCCACCTCTTAAAGGTTCCTGGACTCACTTTTTTTTCTGAGTCATTATAAAAGGGTTTCATTA
Source organism: Phyllobates terribilis (assembly GCF_046119375.1). Classification (NCBI taxonomy): domain Eukaryota; kingdom Metazoa; phylum Chordata; class Amphibia; order Anura; family Dendrobatidae; genus Phyllobates; species Phyllobates terribilis. The sequence goes on along the minus strand of NW_027362772.1, from coordinate 63,002,668 downwards.
TTTTATTCAAGTCTTCAAGGAGCCAACTGAGGTCTATAGTAAAGGATATTGGATGCCAAGGAAAACGTGAGTACTCCAAGACTGTTCTTTTCTTCTTGATGTCTTGTTGTGGGGGTAGGTGCAATGTTATAAGTTGGACACATGTATAGACTATCCTATCTATCCATCTATCTATCTATCCATTATCTATCTATCTATCTATCTATCTATCTATCTATCTATCTATCCATTATCTATCCATTATCTATCTATCTCTATCTATCTCTATCCATCTATCTCTGCTACTTCATGGGATCAGAAAGAAAATTCTAAGACTACACTACTGGTGCAGCCCTGTCCTGCTCAGCCTGGAAATAGTCACCTAAAGGTCCATGTCAGATGTCATTCAGGACCTAGAAGCAAATAGTTATCTAACTGGTGTAGTGCAGGCTCCTTATCTGAATATGAGCTGAAGGGAGGTAGGTAAGACAAGGAATTAGAGCTTTTGTAGATGTAGCAGAGCTGAAAGTGTTTGGAATCTCATCTTTTTTAAATCATGTAAAACTACAGATAAGATGTCACCAGTTGGTGTGAAAAGTCACACTCAGCTCTGCTATACCTACATACACATGTAAGGAATGGACAACTTTTAACAAAGTGCTCTAGTATAAAGTTTCCACCCATCTTCCTCCTCTCAGCTGAAGACTTCCCTCTCCGCTTCCCTGGAGTTTCCATCCCCTGCTGTGCAGAGCTGACTTTGTTATTTAATTGCTCTATGTTAAGATAACGCAGTCCTATGTAAAACTACAAATCCAATCGTTGGGACGAAATGACCAACTCAACTCAAACTCAAGCAGCACTGCTACAATTGACAAACTCAACTCTGGGTCATTGATAAATTCAGTCCGTCCTTAACTTTTTCGCTGTCTCCCCTTCCAAGTTTCATTCGGCATTAAGGTGAGTTTTAAGGTAGAGTTTTTGGAGCAAGTTTTGTTAGGAGGATTTTGACGCTCAGTGTGAACACGCGCTTATAGTCTGGCACAGTGCTAGAGATAATGAATGCTTTATAATTTTGCTGCCTTTCTAGTAAGGGGTAAAACCCTCCTAATCCGCTCTTGTGTTATGGATTTTTTAAATTTATTTTACGCAATTTATGTCTCCGATCGTCATTCGCCTGTTTTCCATTTTCCTCGGCCGTACCTCAATCTCTCTTTATCCTCTCCCCCTCTCTCACGTCTCTTCCCCTCTCTGCAGCTAACTGGGGCCGGTTTCCGTTTAGATTAAGCCAGGGAACCTAATTCCAGGGCAAGGATCGAATTTTCTGGCAACAAAGGGAAATAGCGTATTGATCAGGAGCTCCGGAGATTAAGAGACAAGTGTGTGTATCCATCAGAGCTAAACTGCCTCTCTCTGCCCTCTGTGGGGCTGCCTGCGGACGCTTCTTGCATGCCAAGCGCCTACTACACTTAACCCTCCACTTACCCCAGTAACACCCTAAAAAGCCTTATACGAAGACCTTTCCGGTGCACCGACCACCTCTTCCGTATGCCCATTGAGGTAAGACCATCCCAAGAGAGCTCTCTCCAAATCCTTCCACGTAGCAGAGAAATTTACATAGTTGCATAGTTGATAAGGATGAAAAAAAGACACCGGTCCATCATGTCCAACCTATAACCCTGTTGGGCGATTGGCCTTTTTACTGCTCTGATGTAGCAGAGTCGAATTTAGCTAGTTGTGTAGTTAAAAAAGACACCGATCCATCAAGTCCAACCTATAACCCAACTGGGCGATTGACTTTTTATTGCTTCGATGTAGCAGAGCCGAATTTACTTAGTTGTGTAGTTAAAAAAGACACTGGTCCATCAAGTCCAACCTATAGCCCTACTGGGCTATTTCCTTTTTACTGCTCCGATGTAGCAGAGCCGAATTTAGTGAGCTGTGTAGTTAAAAAAAGACACTGGTCCATCAAGTCCAACCTATAACCTTACTGGGCGATTGACTTTTTATTGCTCCGATATAGCAGAGCCAAATTTACCTAGTTGTGTAGTTAAAAAAGATACCGGTCCATCAAGTCCAACCTATAACCCTAATTGGCTATTTCCTTTCTAGTGCTCCAATGTAGCAGAGTCGAATTTATCCAGTTGTGTTGTTAAAAAAGACACCGGTCCATCAAGTCCAACCTATAACCCTACTGGGCTATTTCCTTTTTACTGCTCCGATGTAGCAGAGCCAAATTTGCTTAGTTGTGTGGTTAAAAAAGACACCGATCCATCAAGTCCAACCTATAACCCTGCTGGGCAATTGGCTTTTTACTGCTTCGATGTAGCAGAGATGAATTTACATAGTTGTGTAGTCAAAAACATTGAAAAAAAGACCAACCTATAAGCCAACCTATAACCCAAGTGGGAAATTGCCTCTTTTACTTTTTTGGGGGAGTCTGCCTGAAGATAAAGGTGTCTGATGACCTACAGGTCTATGTAAAACTCCATGAGATGAGTCGTGCCAAATGGCAAACTCAGCTTTACTACACACAACAAACTTGGCACTGCTTTGTCTACATTTCTGGGTAAGAGATAATGGGGTGTCGTATCCTTTTACCTTATACTCTACGTCTTTGGGGTGTCCTAATTTATCCGCTCATACTTTTTTTTTGTTTACAAGTGTATATTATCATGCCGCGTAGGTTCAGATGTAGTAGAGGTGAATTTGTGATGTGTAACCTATGACTTTACATAGGACTGCACGGAAACCTACTGCTATATCTTAACTCATGGGATTCTGTTAAATGACACACTCAGCTCTGCTATATCTGTATACCACATAATGCCCACCAGTATGTTGCATGTATGTATATACGTCCTGATACATACCAGCTGTGATACTGATGTAGCAGAGCTAGGAGTGTGAGATTTAACTTCAGCTCTGCTACATCTGTAGACCACTCATTACTGTGTAATGCGGTCACTTTTTTTGTCGTTTAGACCATGATAAAGCAGGTTATAAAACAAAAAGTAAAACATCATTTTCAACTCTGCTACATCTGACTCTAATATTGTGTATAATATCACACCGGGATCATATACTTCCCGTAACTCCCAATAGACGGGGGAACCTGTTGCTTTGTGATGTTCATCGCGTACGCTGACTTCTCCCTCATTCATGGACTCGTCGTAGGGCGGACATCCAAGAGGAAACATCACACATGGCAGTGATCTCCAACCTGTAGCTGTGAAACTACAACTCCTATCATGTCCTAACAGCTTTGCGCTGAGTTGTTTCTCCATTTTATCATATGACCAACCCCAAAATAAATTAGAAAAGAACAGAAAAACTCCTATTAAGTAGAAATAATCTTAATTTCCGTATCAGATGTAGCAGAGCTGAGTTTGTCATCCGCCTCATTTGAATAGTATGTGTTTACATAGGACTGCAGTTGACCCTACATCGTTATCTAAACTCGGTGACATAAAAAATGTGCAAAAGATGCAATGACAAATGCAGCTCTGCAATGACAAACACAGCTCTGCAATGACAAACGCAGCTCTGGAACATCTGTTTATGTATTTTAAAGTATGCGTGAAGGACTATGCAGCGTGAATATATAATATGACATAAGAAACTACTATGACGGTGCGTTGGGATGTGGCCGGAGTGAAAATAAGATATAATTTGTGTTTTCTGCCGCCATCTTTTATTTACACTGGGATTCACTGACACTTTGACCCTCCATTAAATGTAATTGAATACAACAGCGGTACAGGCCGGCAACGTCTGTAACTGAATTCACCTTGTTCTTCTTTTATCTAAAGAGAGTGGGATTCGTGTAAGGCTGAAATGGGATTCATGCGGACTGCAGAGTCCCAAGAGCTTACAATCTACGGCAGCGGTGGCGGTAATCATCATGGACTGGCAAAATGTAATATCTCGCCCTCAAAAATAAAAAAAATCACCTATACTTTCTACATATATAGCAGAGCTGAGTTTGTCCTTTACTAATGCTTACATTGCTGCTCATTTTGAGTCACCTCATACAGGACTACAGTAATTCCTACAGGTTTTATGATAGAACTCCAAAGCAAATCTAGCTCTGCTACATAAGTCACAAATAAAACTGTGCCTATTCCGATTGCTGCCGTCCTTAATTGCCTCAAGTCTCCCACACGCCGACTCCTTTAAAGTATCGATTAATCAGAATTCATATTTTTATTCTTTTTTTGCAAGATGAAGAAGACGCGTTTGTGTGTTATCCCGCGGATCATATTCATCAGTGTCGAGAATAGTTCACTGATTGATAAATTCACCCGTTACATTTACATAGGGACTCATTCCACATGAGATTAATAACAGGGATCTGATAGATAGAGGGGCTGAGTGCGGGGATACAAGGGATAGCAGCGCCGTGGTGTATGGGGAAAAGTGTGTGTGTATGGGGGGGGGGGTTAGTATCAAATCCGTCTGCTTAGGGGTTAATTGTGCAGTTTGATATCCGAATTGCAAGAAGATGAAAAGGAGATAAAGATTTATGGCTTTATGGTAGTTATATGGAGAAACCTGAGATAGAGACATAGATAATAGAGAGGTATTGAATGGATAGATAGTAAGGATAGATAGATAGATAGATAGAATAGATAGGATAGATAGATAATGGATGCATTGGTAGATAGATAGAAATATAGATATAGAGAAATGGATAGACAACGTAATAGATTGCTAGATAAATGGATAGATAGATAATAGATAGATGATAGATAATAGATATGAAAAACTATAGATAGATAGAGATAGGCAGGTGAAGTGGATAGATACATATGAAGACATAATGATAGATAAGAGAAAGATGGATAAATAGATAGAAATACAGATAGATATAGAGAGGTAAACCTGTGATAGATGGATAAATGGTTTGAGAAAGGTTCACACTATGAGCTGAAATGTCGTTACATGAGCCATAAAGTCTTATAATTTGCACTATTTTTGGAGAGCTGCTTCCATTTTTTGTTTCGACATAGATGGATAGATAGATAGATAGATAGATAGATGATAGATAGAGGGATAGATAGATATAGGTGATGGGTAGAGAAGTAGAAAGATGGACAGATAGAAAGATAGCTAAAGATAAGTGAGGGATAGGTTGAGAAGTAGATACATACATACTAAGATACTTGGATCAAATTATAAATATGAGAAAGATGGATACATAGATAACGGATGGATAGATACAGAAAGGTAAACAAATAGTTAGATATAGAGATAGATAATAGATAGATAGATAGATAGATAGATGATAGATAATAGATAGATAATAGATGGATAATAGATAGATGATAGATAGATAGAGGATAGATAATAGATAGATGATAGTAGATAGATGATAGATAATAGATGGATAATAGATAGATGATAGATAATAGATGGATAATAGATAGATGATAGATAATAGATAGATGATAGTAGATAGATGGATAGATAGATAATAGATGGATAATAGATAGATGATAGTAGATAGAGGATAGATAATAGATAGATAGATAATAGATAGATGATAGTAGATAGATGGATAGATAGATAGATGATAGATAATAGATGGATAATAGATAGATGATAGTAGATAGATAGAGGATAGATAATAGATAGATAGATAATAGATAGATGATAGTAGATAGATGGATAGATAGATAATAGATAGATAGATAATAGATAGATAATAGATAGATGATAGATAATAGATAGATAGATAATAGATGGATGATAGTAGATAGATAGATAGATGATAGATAATAGATGGATAATAGATAGATGATAGTAGATAGATAGATAGATGATAGATAATATATGATAGATAATAGATAGATAGATGATAGATAGATGATAGATATAGAGATAGATAGATGGATAATATATAGATATGGATAGATAATAGATAATAGATAGATAATAGATGATAGATAGATAATTGATAGATATAGATGATAGATAATAGATAGATAGATAGATGATAGATAGATAATAGATAGATAATAGATAGATAATAGATAATAGATGATAGATAATAGATAGATAGATGATAGATAATAGATAGATGATAGATAATAGATAGATGATAGATAGATATAGAGATAGATGGATAATATATAGATATGGATAGATAATAGATAGATCAGTATGGGAGATAGACGGATAAAACATAAGTAAAAAGAAATACCAAGTACATAATGTAACAACAGGAGAGCAAAGGCATAAAAATCCACAAGAAAGCTTAGACCGTGCATCATGGGGGACATTGAGTACTCCCCCACTTTACACCAGAACCATGAAAATTGCGGGGGGAAAAAAGTAAGAGAAGATTGAGTACATAGAGATAAGAGAGATAACCAGAGGAGAGTGCAGAGTGCAGGGAGCTTTCCGGGGAACCATCAGAATCCTGGAACATTTGTACTTTTTGTTCTTGGTTCCCAATCATTTCATAACCTGTACGTGTAATGTAGCAGAGCTGAATTTGTCATAGGACTTTTACTTTTCTGCTCCATGACACCTCACTGATCAATAGCTGAACCTTCAGCCATGTGAAACCCCACAGAAGTCCACCTAGATGTCCTCACGAGCCACCTGACAAACTCCTCTCTACTTTACAGACCTGTAGAATAAGTCTGAGATGTTCACGATTTCCATGCAGAAATGGAAAACTCTGAACGTCAGAAATGAAATCCTTCTCCTCCTCCTTTAGCCGCATTTGGCATAGAAAGGATGCGATGTAGCAGTGTTGAGTTTGTCGGACTCCTCTCAGTGAGTCTTCTGTGGTTTATCGGCATAGTCAAAGATTTTTTTTTTATTTCATTTTTTGAAAAAAAAATTCCAATTTGTAATTTTAATTTATTTTTCCGATTAAAGGGACAAATGGTGATTATGACTTGTCGCATGTCGGCATTTCGATTTGTGAGTTGGCAGCGCGGCTCCTCGTCACGTACGCCGGGGTCTGATCCGAATAAAAATCCGGCATATTTGATTTTCATTCTGCCGGCGTTAAGATGCCGCAGGACAGGACTTAAAATGATGAAGGCATTCGAGACAAGGTCCTATCATCAAGATCCGAATTCTCCCTCACCCCTCCCCCACCCGCCGCGCCACCCAATGTCTGCACCTGACCCATCTCCCAAACTGGGCCGGAGATGGTAGACAGCTGTGGGTATCTCAGCCAACGTGTCACAGAAGAGGCCAAATCAGGGACATTTTATTAAGGTTCCTAATACCTTCCAGCGCTGTCGAAAGGAAAATGACATGTTTTTTTTTGGTTTTGAGATCTCCCAAGAGGATAAGCGGCGGAATTGGCTCCGGGGCCTTGTAATCTTAACAGGTGAGAGCAACACAGTCAGCTACAGCCATGTTGTTTCAGGGCCAAATTTTTATATATTTCAAATTTTTTAGTGTTCATTTTAGGGTCCACAAGTAGCAAAATGAGGTCAAGTACGAGCCCAACGCTCTCACCTTGTTCCAGAAAATAATCCTAAGAAAAATTAAAAAAATATTATTTATTTGTTTTTTTTAAATAATCAAATATTAGAAAAAAGTGAGAACCCAATGAAATATTTTATTTCAGCAAATTTATAAAAATCAGACAGAATTTTTTTCTTGGGTCCCATCTGGGTCATCATCATCGGGGCCCCTTATCCGTTAAAAAAAAAACGAAAAAAACAATCAATAAATTAATTTCTTTTAAATTCATTTTTATTTTTTTAGGAAATAAAAAAAAATAGATTAAGAAAATGTAATTTTTTTAAATTAATTTTTATTTTTTTAGGAAATACAAAAATAATAAATTCAATTTTTTTTAATTCAATTTTTTTTAATTACTTTTTATTATTTTAGGAAATAAAAACAATAAATTGGTCCAATAAATTAAATATTTTTAATTGATTTTTATTTTTTAATAAATAAAAAAATAATTGGTCCAATAAATTCAAATTTTTTTAATTGATTTTTATTTTTTAGGAAATAAAAAAAAAAAAAATGGTCCAATAAATTAGTATTTTTTTTATTAATTTTTATTTTTTAGGAAATAATAAATAAAAAAAAATAGGTTGAGCGGAAACGCAATCCCAACTAAATTTTCTGTGTTCTGTTAAAATTTGCAAATGTTTTGGCCAAAAACGATCCATCCCGCTTATCAATAACGGCACTCTATACGGCGCTTGGTAAGCGTATATATAATCCACCGTACACGATCCCAAACTTGTGGATTCACTAATTATAAGCAACTTTGTTTTATTTTTTTTAAGTATTTTTTTTTATTTTTTTTGTAAATATTTACAGATTTGATATAATGAACATTTAAAAAAAAAAAAAAAAGACTGAAAATCTAAGAAGTTATTTTTTTCTTATTTTGGCATCTAAAAAAAAAGAAATAAAATCAATCGATAATGTTATCATTTGTCATTCTAAAACTATTTTCTGCCACGTTCGGTTTTTCGGATGCTTTGTGTTTCTTTCTACGCTGGTCAAAAAGCCTAATTGCTTCTTTTGAAACATTTTTGTAAAATTCTTTTTAATTTTTTATATATTTTTTGTTTGTTTTCTAATTATCCAAAGTAAAGGGATGTCACCAAATTTTGAAAAAATGAAAAACGTAGATATTCTTTATCGTTATTTTTTTTTTCATATTTAATTTATTTTTTTCTTTATTTTTTCTCTTTAAATTATTTTTTTTCTTTATTTTTTCTTTTCCTAATTTTTTCCTTTTTACGCTTTTACAGCAGCCAATAAATGGGCTTTTTTTTTTTATTTTGGAGCTGTTCTGCGGCCCAGCCGGTACCAATCAATAAGCGAGTGGTTACCGCCTTGGTTTTAATTAGATATAAATAGATACTGATGAAGACATGATGAGCCGAGGACCAATAATCCGTTCAGAATTATAGACTTTAATATCATACAGAACATACATTGCGGTCATTCAGGATTGAAAGAGACTCATACTGATGTACTTTCACTATACAGAGATGTGGCAGAGCTGAGTTTGTCATCGGGCATAGCGAATTGTAATATTATGATATGATATCTGTGGTTTTACATAGGACTGCAGCTAATCTTACCCCATTATTTTTTCAGAAATACTGAAATGATGAGACCCTGTGGATATAAACAACACTTTCAGCTCTGCTACATCTGTAACCCACATTGTCCCATTCATTGTCTATGAATTGAGAAGTAAAAATATTAATACAGTTTTAGATTTTGACACCCCCCACCCCCCCCCGCATGTTCAGCCGGGGGCCCAATGGGGGGAACTGTACGTGATAATTTCGGAGTGGACGGTAGAGTTGGGAATGGCCGACGGGGATCTGACACCTCGAAGATCAACCAGCTAGAAAAAAAAGTGAAATATAATTTGATGCTATAATTCAACTTTTTATACAATAATGCAACTTTTCATGATTTTAATCCCTATCAAAAATAAGAGGTAGTGGGAGGGAGGGGGAGTGAAAGACGAGCATCACCCCCATACATGTCCACCTTACCATGACAATCACTTCACCACATCACCACCATCCACCAGCTATGAATAAATATCTACCCCATCCATTAACCTCCCACCATTAACCTACCTTTACCACTCCTCATGCTACCGTCACATCTTCATCCCACAACCACCCATATCTGTCATCCATTAACCCATATTTACCACCACAACCCCCCATCACCCCACCACAACCAGACATGAACTCACCATCACTGCATCCCACCTTCTCCCCACAACCACCACCCACATCTACCATCACCCCACCACAACCACATCCTACCATTGATATCACCTATAGCCAACCATCACTCCACATCTGCCACACATAAAGCCACATCTACCACCACATGTACACATCACTCATAATCTTTACCTCTCGTCATTTCACATTCACAACCTCATCACCCCACCACCACTACCTAATAATCCACAACATTTCCCACCTCAACAAACATCATCTTACCATCATTACCATTTACCTTCTCCCCACAACCACTACCTACATTTACCACAACCATCACTCCACCACAACCACACATCATCCAATCATCACTATCATCAACCTTCTTCCCACAAACATCACCCACATTTACCACAACCATCATCGCACCTCAACCACACATCATCCTACCAATAATGTGACAACCAACTTTCACCACATATCTGTCACCAATTAAGCAATATTTACCACAACCATTATCCCATCACAATTACAAATCAACCCACAATCACCAACACCCATAACCCATCTTCACCACACAACCACCATCCGTCACCCCACGACAAATCATCCTACCATCACTATCAACAATCTTCACCCCACAACTATCACCCAACACCCTATCACAACCAGACATCATACTACCATCACTATCATCATCCTTCACCCCACAAACATCTCCCCACCACATCCACACATCATCTTGCCACCAACACACATAACCCATCTTGACCTCACAACCACCATCCATCACCCCACCATAACCACACATCATCTTATCACTACCATCAACCCTCAGTCCACAAACATGACCCACATTTACTACATTTACTACAACCATCACTCCAACGCAACCACACATCATCCTATAATCACTATCATTAACCTTCACCCTACAAACATCACTCACATTTTCCACAACCACACAATATGCTACCATCAATATCACCAACAACCAACCATCACCCCATATCTCTCCCCTATTAACCAACATTTACCACAACCATTACCCCACTACAACTACAATTCACCCCATAATCACCAACACCCTAACCCATCTTCACCCCGCAATCACCATCCATCACCCCACCACAACCACACATCATCCTACCATCATTATCATCATCCTTCACCCCAGAACCATAACACAACACAACCACATATCATCCTACCATCAGTGTCCCCGACAAGAACCTTCACCCCATATCTGTCACCTATTAACCAACATTTACCACAATCATCACGCCACCACAATTACAAATCACCCCACAATCACCAACACCCATAACCCAACTTCACTCAACAACCACCACTCGTCACCCCACCACAACCACACATCGTCCTATCATCACTCATAACTTCAACATCTCTTAATCTTACTACCCCAGCACTCCATAACCACCATCTATCAATCCACCACTTTCACAATCCATCAGCCCACCACCATTCACCCCATCACTACCAAATTCCAACCGCAATCCTTTTCCCACCCACCATCTTGCATTCCCCACTATCACATCTACTCCCATCCAATACCATCAAAGATCACCTTACAATGATTGAACCACCTGCCACCACCATCACATTTACAAACCACTCATTATCTCCCACCATCTATAACCCCAACCACCATCTCCAGCTTTTAACTCATAACTACCATCACTATTGTCTCTAACCCAACAGCTCCCATCATCTCCCATGCACATCCAGCCGATATCTTCCCACAACCACCACCCATTACCATTCAACCATCCATGATCTCACAATTGCCAACACCACCTCTAAGGGGCCATATTATGGACTTTAGAAGAGCATCTAGATTATTACTTTCCATAGATCCTACAAAAGTCACGAGACCCATCATGTATGAAAGCCACTGCTGATCCTTCATAAACATATGGAACGATCTCTCCTCATTTGTTATTCCTTATAGTAAGTCTACCATGGTGGGTAATGATGCCCTTCACCAGCCTCCGACTTAATGAGCCTCAGTGGCTAACATGGTCTACAGAGCGACCCCTATTACCAAGGATTGCCTCCGAAATGATATTAATGGGAGCCCGGGCCGTACAGGTGCTTCTGGTCGCAGGCGCGACAGCAATCCATACCGGCAGACAGACAAGCGTATATAGAGACGGATGAGCTGCGGGCGAGAAGGAGGCAGCGACGTTTCGGGACCAATATGGGATTTATAAGCAACCGAATAAAATAATAATAAAAAAAAAGTGGAAAACAGAGACATCACGTAGCGGTGGCAGGAATTATGGCTGCGGAGTGTGGAAAACGAGGCAATAAAAAGATGGGGATTAATATGGAGGACGTACGGCTGGAGGGAGACAAGAAGACGACGGCCGCGAAGAAAGAGGGGAAAAGATGGGAGAGGGAGCCGAGGAGGGAGAGGCAGGTGAGGGGGATAGGTGATTGGGCATAGACAGGGTTAGGTGCCTCTAGCTTAAACTGCAGCAAGTGGAGAGAAAATCAATATGTGGATAGGAGCAGCTGAGAAGGAATGTATCTTGTCAAAATAATGTATTACCCTCATCCCGTCTGATCGATGCTCTGAATTAGCAGAGCTGCAGCTTTAATATTTACCTCCGCGCAACACTTCCAATCTAAATTTTAATTGATTTCGACACCACTAGGGTGGGAGTGAGCGAGGGGAAGAGGCCTGCGAAGGAGGGACTAATATACAAGAGGCCAGCGCGCCAGGGGGCACGGCACATCATACTTGTGGTGGAAAACAGCGTTTCCAGTAGGAGGTTATCAGTGACGGGCACTGCCAACATCGATGAGGTTACCCCTGATATGCTTCGATATTTGTACTGGGTTTCCATGGACTTGTATGTTGCGGATTTTCCAGGCTGCGAGTTAAAATACCAGCAGTTCGGATGAAAAACCCACTGCAGATCCGCAGCATTTATGCAATGAAATTTGCAACAAAATCCAAACTAAATTTGGTAGCAATTCAGTCCTACGTATACTTAAAAAAACAAGTCATCCCCGTTAGAATACAGCGGCAATGCGCATACCCAACCATCATCCAGTTGTCTGAGTGGAAATGCAGAGGGTAGGTTTAAAATCTGGCAAAGTCTCGGACCTCTGACTTTCATGGTGCAGGTAAAGGAGTTGGCCATAAAAGGGTCTGACTAACATCTCCAGATGCTAGGTATGACATTTACATAAAGTCTCGGACCCCTGACTTCCATGGTGCAGGTAAGGGAGATGTGGTAAAAAGCTCCGACCAACAACTCCAGAGGCTCGGTAAGACATTTACATAAAGTCCTGGACCCCTGACTTCCATGGTGACGGCACAGGAGTTGGCAATAAAAAGGTCTGACCAACAGTTCCAGAGGCTCGGTATGACATTTACATAAAGTCTCGGACCCCTAACTTCCATGGCGCAGCCTTGATAGTTTCCCCAACCAACAGCTCCAGGGGCATGGTTTGACATTTACAAAAAGTTCTGGACCCTGACTTCCATGGTGAAGTTGCAGGAGTTGGCCGTAAAAGGGTCTGACCAACATCTCCAGAGGCTCGGTGTGAAATTTACATAAAATCCTGGACCCCTGACTTCCATGGTGCAGGCACGAGAGTTGGCTGTAAAAGGGTCCGACCAACCCTCTAAGAAGCTCAGTATGACATTTACATAAAGTCTCGGACCCCCGACTTCCATGGTGCAGGCGCGGGTGTTGGCCATAAAAGAGCACAACCAACAGCTCCAGAGGCTTGGTTTGACATCTATATAAAGTCCTGGACCCCTGACTTCCACAATGCAGGCTTGATAGTTGCCATAAAAGGGCTCAACGAACAGCCCCAGAGGCTCGTTATCAAATTTTCATAAAGTCTCAGACCCCTGACTTCCATGGTGCAGGCATGAGAGTTGGCCGGTAAAGGGTCTGACCAACAGTTCCAGGGGGTCGTTATGAAATTTACCGGGAAAAGCTGAAGCCCAGCGCTCAGTAGCCCCATAGGGAATGATTGGAGCAATGGTCGATCTTGAACACTGCCGCTCCATTCTAACAGGGATAAAAAGTCCCCATTCTGTGGATGGGCGTGGGCACCAGCAGTCGGACCTCCAGTGGATAGGTAATAACTTGTTTCACTGGATAACCCCTTTAAACTAAGGCTACATGTCAACTTTGCTTGCACAATATCAAGCCCTAGATAAATCACATAAGCAAAACGTCTGCAATTTAGTGTCCCACAGCTATGTAAAAGTCCCAGTTAAGCTGTAAAAAAAAATAAAAAATAAAATCCTAGGTAGGTCGCAAGTAAGTCACAGCAACAACACATGCAACATGTGACCTATGACCTGCAGGCTTCATTTTTGGCAACAGTCACAGTCTTAGGTTATGTTCAGGAGGCCGCTGTAAAACTTGGGCCGGTCACGTCCATAAATTGGGCAAACGCAGGAGCACCTGGTGTTTGCATGCACTAGTCTGGTCCGTAAAACAGACTGAATACAGCATGCTGCTAATTTTTTCACATGGACATAAAGTCCATTTGAAAAATAGCCCATGTGAACTAGCACTTAGACTAATGTTGGGTCTGTGTGCTGTCCGTTTTTTCGTCTGCACCTTACCTCTATTCTACTTACAATTTTGCAAGGGAGGCGGTATGCTAATAAGGACTTCTTCCAGCCTCATGCTTGAGCCATTACTTACCAAAACACCGACCGTACAGGCTCATTTTACTTCGACAGTCTCAGAGTGGCCTGTTACTTAGGTAAGAGCGTGCGCAGGACCTATGCTTTCCAACCTGCCTGCATCACTCTTAAATTAGATGGATCGCTGGATCCTATCAGCCTCTGCGCTTCTTCATTGCTGCAGAGGTAACGTTACCTCTGCAAGCAACAGCAGTCAGTTTGGAAATGTCTGGTCAAAACTTCACTTCTTACAAAGCAGGAAGCGCAGGGTTGGGGAGTGAAAGAAAAGAAGACAAGGCAAACCCTTTAAAGGGGTTCAATTCCCTGTATAACAGAAGTGTGGCCCTTATATTTTCAGTTCACGTTTCCACTGTCACTCCTACACCTTTTTACTAACATGGGTGACAGCGGAGATGCGTCTGCAAAAATGTGCGCCAACTGTAGCAAATGGGTGACCATGAATTGACTAAGTGGGGCTCCTAATCCGGGGTCCCGTACTACCCAATCTATCGTATATAACAATATATGATACGGTATGAAATCGTGATCACGTAAAATGTCGCAATATGGCGGTTGCGTAAAATTAAACATGCAACTTCATGTGACTCCTTATTATTACATTAAACAGGTTTTGCCCTTGCGATGCCAGGGGAGGGGGCCGTAATAATCATCTGCAGCGCTGGTGAAACGCTCTGCTGCCCAGAAACGTTACATCTGCTGAGACAAGAAGCATGAAATAATAACAGGGGGTAATGTTCATGAGATATGCGGTGTTCGTTAGGGGAGGGGGGACATGTTTTTTTATTAAGTGTTAGCTCTGACTGAGGAGGAGAGGTGGTGCATCAGCGGCGGTGGTACTAAAGGGTTGCTCCGGGCACAGGACCTGGCATAGAGATGTGTGAGAGGTTGCCCTGCTGAGCATCATGCAGAGAGCAGGAATGTCAAGCCGCGTTGTTCTGTACTGTGTAAATGTATGTATCTGTGACATGTACGCCGCGTGCAGGTGTGTGCGCTTTTCGCCTGCGGCACGCACGTAGCGTGGATGGATGTTTTTTTTTGGAGTGTACGCACCTTTAATTATGAGCTGACGTGTTGATATTTACAAACTGATGCTGTCAGGAATATACATATATATCCATAAGGTGCTAAGATGCTAGAAAACCTACTAATTTTCTATTACCGTGCCTTTGTAATAGAGAAACAAATGCTCCATGAATGGCCATCGATCTTCCCTCAGACCCTGCATGGCATGTGAATGTTTACGTGCTTTGCCTCTTTAAACGTGTCAGTCTTCACTGTGGTTCTGGAATTGTATTTATGAATCAGGTAGATCAGGATGAACGCTTTAGATTCAGCGGTAAGATTAATGTATGTACGTATACATTCCAACTCTGAAGGACAGGAAACAGGGACAGATACAGCTTAGCCATGCTTCATAACCTTGCTACCGAAATAGTGCCCCTAGTAAACAACCTTGGTGGCCCTATAAATTATAATACCCCTCACATAACATGGTGACATCCACAATGCCCTTCCACAAAGTATGTTGCCCAAAAGATGGTCCTCCACATATAGATGCCCCAAAGTGTCCCCTTGCATACACAATATAATGCCCCTACTGTGCTCACCACAAAGTATGATGCCCCCCACACACCGCATAATACCCCACATACATTATGATGCCCCCACAGTGTCTCCCAAAATACAGTGCCTCTCTAACTTTGATGTCAGGGCAGCACGGTGGCTCAGTAGTTAGCAATGCAGCATTGCAGCGCTGGGGTCCTGGGTTCAAATCCCACCAAGGACAACATCTGCAAGGAGTTTGTATGTTCTCCCCTTGTTTGCGTGGGTTTCCTCCGGGTTCTCCGGCTTCCTCCCACACTCCAAAGACATACTAATAGGGAATGTAGATTGTGAGCACCAATTGGGACAGCGATGATAATGTCTGTAAAGCGCTGCGGAATATGTTGGCGCTATATAAAAATAAAATAAAGAAAAAAGAAGAGATGCCACCAGAGCCCCCACACAGTATGATATCTTAAAGATGCCTGCCACAGATTGATGTCCCAGAGTGCCTACTTACATACACAATATGAAGCCCCCCACGATGTTCTCCACACACAGTATGATACCCATCCAGATATGATGTCCCACTATTACCCCACACAGTATGATGCCCACACAGTGCCCTGTACACAATATGATGCCACATTATACATTTCGATGCCCCTCAGTGCTTTTCCTACACAATATCATGCCCCCACACATTATGGCCCCACAATGCTTCCCAAACACAGCATTATACCATCCACACATGATGTCCAACCAGTACTCCACACACATTATGATGCCCCCCACATGATGTCCGCACACACAACATGATACACCCAGCACATCATATCTCACCAATAACCCACACACAGTATGATACTCCCGACACATAATGTCTCACCAGTACCCCACACACAGTATGATGCCCCACACACACAGTATGAAAATCCCGACACATGATGTCTCACCAATATTCACACAGGGTATGATGCCCCCCACAGTGCCCCCACACACAGCATGATACTCCCGACACATGATGTCTCCACAATACCCCACACCTTATGATGTCCTCACAGTGCCCACCACACTCAGCATAATACTCCCGACATATGATGTCTCACCAATACCCCACAGACAGGATGATGACCTCACAGTTCCCCCCCACACACAGTATGATACTCTGCACATATGATGTCTCACCAATATTCACACAGGGTATGATGCCCCCCACAGTGCCCCCCACACACAGCATGATACTCCCAATACATGATGTCTCACCAATACCCCACACACAGTATGATACCCCCACACACAGCATGATACTCCTGACACATGATGTCTCACCAGTACCCCACACACAGTATGATACCCCCCACACACAGCATGATACCCCCCACACACAGCATGATACTCCCGATACATGATGTCTCACCAATACCCCACACACAGTATGATGCCCCCCACACACAGCATGATACTCCCGATACATGATGTCTCACCAATACCCCACATACAGTATGATGCCCCCCACACACAGCATGATACTCCCAACACATTTCTCACCAATACCCCACATACAGTATGATGCCCCCCACACACAGCATGATACTCCCAACACATTTCTCACCAATACCCCACATACAGTATGATGCCCCCCACACACAGCATGATACTCTGGACACGATATCTCACCAATACTCCATAATACACACAGGATTATAACATTGTCATCCCATACATGATGCCCCCATAGTGCCTCCCTTTAACATTATGTTGCCCCCTGTGCATTCCACACAGTATGATGGTGCCGCAGTGCCCCCACACAGTTCCCCATATACATTTTGGTGACCCCACAGTGCCCTTCCCATACAGTATGAAGATACGCCCACACATGATGCCTCCCATGCCCCCTCACACAGTATGGTCCCCCTCCACTTCACCAGCAAATTAAAAAATAACCCTCATTCCCACTCCCACGATGAGTGGAGCAGATCTCCCCTCGGTGCAGTGTGTGCAAAGGCGCCCCACCATTATATTTCCCAGTATCCACACCCTAATGACACAGATAACATTTGAAAGAAGGACAGCTCCCAAATTCTGGGTCTGTTCTTCTGGATCTGTGATGGTTGGTTGTCATGGTGTACAAAGCCATATAAATGGAAGTTACACACAAGGGGTCTACGATGAGTTATTACGTATATGTGGTTTACATAGTCGTATCTAAGGCAACACCATCTCTGTTGTACCTAGCAACCAATCACAGAGCAGCTTTTGTTTTACCAGAGCAGCTTAAAAAATGAGAACTGAGCTGTGATTGGTTACTATGGACAACAAAGTCCGTTTCCGTTTCGTAAATCTCCCAATACTCCGGCCTGGGCATCCAAAATCTGAAAGTTTTGTACCATCAGACAAAAATTAAGATTTGGCAGGAAAAAAAAACAAGAAATATGTCCATAATCTGTCAGTTCCCGATGAAATTGTTGCGGAATTGGGGGCAGGACAAAATGTCCCTAAATGACCAACACAGATATTAGAAATTGCATCAAAGCCGCAGTGTTTTCCTATGGTTCTAAAAAAAAAAAAAAAAACCTCTGAGGGTATGTTCTCACTGCGTTTTTCTTAGACTTTTCTTGAGTGGGTCAGTTCTGAAAAATCACTCAAAAAAACACTTGAAAAACCCTTCCTATACAATTCTATGGAAAAATGACTCGCTGTTTCAGGCTTTTGAGCAATTTTTAACCAATTCAGGTTCACAAAATGCAATTTTTCAGGCATTTTTCACTATGAGAAACTATATATGAAAATATTCGACAAATAGGTCATTGATGTAAAATAAAAGAAACCTTTATTATAACAAGTAGGGTACATGGTGGCACAGAAAAGGAGCACACACACATGATAATGACATGTTAAAACATATGGTTATTATTGTATACAGACAGGATATCAGAGCTTAACCCTGATGAAGGACTCACCCAAACGCGCGTCGGGTTGAGCATCACACTAACAGCGGGACCACTGAACCAGGAGCCACTTCATATACGTGCATGCTTTATGGATCATTGAACCTAGAGTTACTATACAACGTGCATGTTTCACGAATCAAGTATGAACCATTTGAATACCATATAACTATGTACAACTATGTATATGGACATGATAAGCAACTAATGCAATGTACTAACAACTACTTATACTTTCAAATGTTACCTATCTTTTGATAGGGATATATACCGCTGGTCATATCCCTGGTTGTGCCTAATTTGGCTACAAGCTCCCAGCATCTGGGATTGATACCCTGATAGTGTAGCAGTTTTCAGTGGCAGTTATACTGGATCTCAAAATCAGAGTGGTTTTACTGTCATTAAGCTCTGATATCCTGTCTGTATACAATAATAACCATATTTTTTAACATGTCATTATCATGTATGTGTGCTCCTTTTCTGTGCCACCATGTACCCTACCTGTTATAATAAAGGTTTCTTTTATTTTACATCAATGACCTATTTGTCGGATATTTTCATATATAGGTTCTAATTTCGTTCCGATTGGTCTATCCAATCTAGTCAGCAGATATACATATTTCTACTATGATGATGTTCATGACTAATAAGACTACATGTAAATTTAAATGTATATTATCTGCTTGTCCTCTGCAATTTTTTCATAATTTTTCACTATGAATCTGCTCCATATTTTGCAATAAAAGTTAATGGGACAACTTAAAAAAAAAGAATGCAAGAACGCCTGGGCATCTTTTTAAGGGTTTCTAAGCATTTTTGAAGCGTTCTCTAATTTATTCAATAAAAACATGGGAAGATTGCCCGTAACAACATTCAAAAATTGCTAAAAAAAAACGCTTAAAATTAAAAAAAAAAAAAAAAAAAAGTACACAAGTAAAACCATTAACAAAATTGCTTAAAAAAAAAAAAAAAAAACACTGACGTTTCCGGAAGCGGTTCCCTCTTGAAAAACGATGTTCAAGCTGAGTTTTTTGGGGAGTTTTCCGCTCCAAAATCCTCTTTAAAAAGACGCTTCAAAAACACTTTGGATATTTTTCCTCTTCATTTTTATGGGAAATCCACTTTTCTGTTCATATATAAAGTTTTTCGAGTTTTCTTTTTTTCCCTGACGAGATTTTTGAAAAACGCCATTGGTGAAAAATGCTCACGAAAAAAAGAAAAAAAGGACGCAGCTAGCAAAAAAAAAAAAGTTATAAAAATCTCTCCAGAAATACTTTAGGAACAGAAACAAACTGTTCCGAAAATTCCGACCAAAAATAAATAAAATAACTTTTTATCATTTAAATAAAGTAAATAAAAAAACCCCGATAATATCACAATTTAGGATTTTTTTCCTCCGCCGTCGAGCATGAATTTAGCTACAACTCCCATTCTCCTCTGCAGTGGAATGCAGCTGATGGTTGCATATATTAAGAGTCAATTAAAGCTTATTTGAATATTTAATGGCATGCACATGATAAGCAAAGGGCAAATGAATATGCAATTGCTCATTAGTGACGGATTGCGTAATCTCTGCTGAGACTGAACAGCGTTTTTTATGGCTTCCTGGTTATTAGTCCTGTTATCGCTACAAAGGGACGACGGCCATTGATTAGTTCTGCCACTTATCGCCTGTCAATAGTTAGAGCTGGCGCTTCTCATTGTCTCCCTCACCCATGGGCTCGTCAGCAGGGCCCCTCCGTAGCACGGCTTATAGTCTTACGCGATGCTCCCCGTGTTCGTATGACTGTGTGCGTCCTGTTAATTAGTTTGTGTGGAAGTATTCCTGATTCCTCAAAACAGTCCTTAAGAGTGCCTGTCCACGTAGCGGTCGTATACATACATAGCTCCCAACTTTGAAAGATAAAATGAGGGACACATATTGTAGATAGCGCTGCAGGAATTTTTTTCTGCACTAAGTAACTAACCTCACCTATTCCCTCATACGCGGTCATAAAGAAATATTCTCCTAGTGAAGCCCATTATGGTCCCACACTTTATGGTACCCGTTCATGGCCCTCACAATGCCCACCACTCTCTATGATGCCCCTATACAGTATAATGCCCCCACAGAACATTCCCCTACAGCCTCCCACACAGTATGATGTCCCCAGTGTCCCCCACACACAATATGCGCCTAGTGTCCCCCACACACAGTATGATATTCCCACAGTACATTTACTGCAACACACTATGACGACCCCATAGTACATTCCTTCTACATATAGAATAATGTTCCCACAGTACATACCCCCACACAGTATGATGTCCCCACAGTACATTCCTTCCACATATAGTATAATGTTCCCACAGTACATACCCCCCAACACAGTATGATGCCCCCACAGTGCATTCCCTCCACACAGTATGACGTCCCCACAGTACATTCCCTCCACACAGTATGATGCCCCCACAGTACATTCCCACCACACAGTATGATGCCCCCACAGTACATTCCCACCACACAGTATGATGCCCCCACAGTACATTCCCTCCACACAGTATGATGCCCCCTCAGTAAATTTCCCCCACACAGTATGATGCCCCCACAGTGCATTTCCCCCACACAGTATGATGCCCCCACAGTACATTCCCACCACACAGTATGATGCCCCCACAGTACATTTCCACCACACAGTATGATGTCCCCACAAAACATTCCCCCCGACACACAGTATGATGTTCCCACACAGTATGATGTCCGCACAGTACATTCCCCCACACACAATTTGATGTCCCCAAAGTACATGCCTTCCACACACATTATCATGTCCCCACAGCACATCCAACCACACAGTATGATGCCCCCACAGTACATTCCTTCCACACAAAGTATGATGTCCCCACAGTACATTCCTTCCACACAAAGTATGATGTCCCCACAGTACATTCCTTCCACACACAGTATGATGCCCCCACAGTACATTCCTTCCACACACAGTATGATGCCCCCACAGTACATTCCTTCCACACACAGTATGATGTCCCCACAGTACATTCCTTCCACACACAGTATGATGTCCCCACAGTACATTCCTTCCACACACAGTATGATGTCCCCACAGTACATTCCTCCCACACACAGTATGATGTCCCCACAGTACATTCCCCCACACACAGTATGATGTCCCCACAGTACATTCCTTCCACACACAGTATGATGCCCCCACAGTACATTCCCCACACACAGTATGATGCCCCCACACACAGTATGATGCCCCCACAGTACATAACCCCACACACAGTATGATGCCCCCATAGTACATTCCTTCCACACACAGTATGATGTCCCCACAGTACATTCCTCCCACACACAGTATGATGCCCCCACAGTACATTTACTCCACACACAGTATGAGAACCTAAGGACACAGATTCAGTTGAAGTCGGGACATACCCCTGACCTCCTGGGACAGTGGGACCACTGCCCAAAGTCGGGACTGAACTTGGGACTGGGAAGGCATTGACTTTGAAACATATTGCAGCTATCTTGGCCTTGAAATATGGCTTTGGGGGAAGTGTTTGGGGAGTGTTCTATCCATAAGACCTTGTTGAGAGGAGCATGTATAAAATTATTAATTTTTAATTCGAGAAAAATGGCCAATTTTTCATTCATATGTCCAGTATTTACCGCTTTTATATATCAAGTTATATAAATATACAACTACAAATGTAGAGTTTTCTATGTAAATAATTGCAATGGATCCATTAACCACAGATGCCATACCGATGGTGGCTGTATGGCTTTTTTTTATTTTTTATTTGCCTATTCAATTCAATTGTCCTGTGAAAAAACGGAGAGCGCACTCATGCCATCCATGTGTCACACCTGTGCCGGCCGATTTTTATTTTTCAAATCATAGAATCTCAGAATTTTTTTTCCTTCCAAGCGAGAAAAATGTCTGCCGCATTGACAGTAAAAACGGAAACGCACGGAGCAAAACTGGATGAAAAGTTTGTCCGTTTTTTTTCTCCCACGCCAAAAAAAAAAAAATGTTGGAATGAGGCCTTTCCTAACGCTCATCAGAGGCCATTGTGCAAATGCAAGATAAATCAATAACCCATTTCCAATGATCTCCTCCTCCACAATGAGTTTAGTTCTTTCTATCATTCCCACTATTAGGAATCCTATAGGGCGATACAATGAGATACTAGTCTATATTCTGCATTCCCAGGAGATTTGGGAGCCATGGGAAGGTCACCTTGGACCTGCTGGGATCTGGCTCATTCCTGAATAATTAGAACATTAGGGCATGAAAATAGAAACAGCGCCACTTTTGTCTTTAGGTTGTGTCTGGTATTGCTGATCATCTCAATCTACCAAAGAGTTGCATTTGGGGTGGGGGGGTGGGAAATACCTTTTGTTTTCTAATGTTGGGCAACCCATTTAACTCTCCCAATTTGGACGTAATCCTCATCTAAATTGAGCTCAGCAGGTGCGCACAGGTATTATATGGGCAAATTGACCTGTCTTTGGAAACCCTTAACTGAGGATTTTTTTCAGGTCAGTCTTCTTCTGCTCGGCCCTTAGCCTCGAATGATATTCCGCATCGTTTGTGTGATTTCCATTGATTTTTTTTTTCCATAGCAGATCCACGGCTTATCTCCTGGAAAAAAAAATAAAATAAAAAAATCAGCGCACAATAATGTAAAAATAGATGCAGCAGCGAAGGGGTTAATGTGGCAGCAGAAGGCAGGGGGGATATACATATTGTTTAAAACCTCTCAAAAATGAGGGTGCCAATTGAGAGGGCCGCGAGGAGGAGGAGGAGGTGGAGGTGGAGGTGGAGGTGGGGGTGGGAGCGCGTCTGCCATTTAGATGGCTGAAATTATCCAGGTGTATGATTGGGATCGAGCCGCTGTTTATATCTCTAATGACAAATTCTTTTTTAGAAGTGTCTCTGTGATGTGTTCCAAAGCTTTATCTAAACACAGATCTATACGGCACGAAATTACCTCCAAGGAAAACACACTCGCCAGTCGGCACTCAGCCCGACTCATTGTGTGCCGAGGTCAAAGGCACAATGAGAGCATTTATACCGCTCACCTAATGCCTATATGTAGCAAGGAGGCCGACCCAACACACGTACCCCTCTGTATACCCATACCGGGGCCATGCCCTTCTTACCTTTTGTCCAGGTAACAGGTTTGGCACTTGGCTCGACCCTAGCTAATCCCACCGTCTAGTGGCGTAAGCAAAAGCTCCAATGGGGCCTCCAATTATTGCAAGTCTTTAATAGTATTGGTCTCTTCATAGGGACTTTTTGGGCCCCGTAGGCTCCAGGGCCAGGATGCGATTGCAGCTCCTCCACCAATTATCATTATGCCCCTGCCACCATCTCTCCAGGTAAAGCCTCCTGCGCTGGATCTGATTTTCATCCCTTTTTCATCCATGTGTCCATTTTTTTCCATCCATTTCTCTAGTTTCTAAGCT
The DNA here is from genome assembly GCF_046119375.1 of Phyllobates terribilis. Classification (NCBI taxonomy): domain Eukaryota; kingdom Metazoa; phylum Chordata; class Amphibia; order Anura; family Dendrobatidae; genus Phyllobates; species Phyllobates terribilis. The sequence goes on along the minus strand of NW_027362772.1, from coordinate 62,978,326 downwards.
TCTCCTACCCACTAAATGGCAAAGCACAGATAGCACCCTTGTGCCGCCCATTATTTTCACAGACGTATTGATTGGAATCAAATCAAAATTGGACATTTCTCCATTTTTTTTGCTGGGTACAGACCCGAAGACTATAATGGGAAAGTGTCCTATAGAGTACAACCCTGAAGACTATAATGGAAAGTGTCCTATCGGGTACAGCCCCGAAGACTATAATGGGAAAGTGTCCTATTGGGTACAGCCTCGAAGACTAGAATGGGAAAGTGTTCTATCGGGTACAGCCTCGAAGACTATAATGGGAAAGTGTTCTATCGGGTACAGCCTCGAAGACTATAATGGGAAAGTGTCCTATCAGGTACAGCCCCGAAGACTAGAATGGGAAAGTATCCTATCGGGTACAGCCCCGAAGACTAGAATGGGAAAGTGTCCTATCGGGTACAGCCCCGAAGACTAGAATGGGAAAGTGTCCTATCGGGTACATCCTCGAAGACTATAATGGGAAAGTGTCCTATCGGGTACAGCCCCGAAGACTAGAATGGGAAAGTGTCCTATCGGGTACAGCCTCGAAGACTAGAATGGGAAAGTGTCCTATCGGGTACAGCCCCGAAAACTAGAATGGGAAAGTATCCTATCGGGTACAGCCCCGAAGACTAGAATGGGAAAGTATCCTATCGGGTACAGCCTCGAAGACTATAATGGGAAAGTATCCTATCGGGTACAGCCCCGAAGACTAGAATGGGAAAGTATCCTATCGGGTACATCCTCGAAGACTAGAATGGGAAAGTGTCCTATCGGGTACAGCCCCGAAGACTAGAATGGGAAAGTGTCCTATCGGGTACAGCCTCAAAGACTATAATGTGAAAGTGTCCTATCGGGTACAGCCCCGAAGACTATAATAGGAAAGTGTCCTATCGGGTACAGCCCCGAAGACTAGAATGGGAAAGTATCCTATCGGGTACAGCCCCGAAGACTAGAATGGGAAAGTATCCTATCGGGTACAGCCCCGAAGACTAGAATGGGAAAGTGTCCTATCGGGTACATCCTCGAAGACTATAATGGGAAAGTGTCCTATCGGGTACAGCCCCGAAGACTAGAATGGGAAAGTGTCCTATCAAGTACAGCCCGAAGACTAGAATGGGAAAGTGTCCTATCGGGTACAGCCTCGAAGACTATAATGTGAAAGTGTTCTATCGGGTACAGCCTCGAAGACTATAATGGGAAAGTATCCTATCTGGTACAGCCCCGAAGACTAGAATGGGAAAGTATCCTATCGGGTACAGCCCCGAAGACTAGAATGGGAAAGTATCCTATCGGGTACAGCCCCGAAGACTAGAATGGGAAAGTGTCCTATCAAGTACAGCCCGAAGACTAGAATGGGAAAGTGTCCTATCGGGTACAGCCTCGAAGACTATAATGTGAAAGTGTTCTATCGGGTACAGCCTCGAAGACTATAATGGGAAAGTATCCTATCGGGTACAGCCCCGAAGACTAGAATGGGAAAGTATCCTATCGGGTACAGCCCCGAAGACTAGAATGGGAAAGTATCCTATCGGGTACAGCCCCGAAGACTAGAATGGGAAAGTGTCCTATCGGGTACATCCTCGAAGACTATAATGGGAAAGTGTCCTATCGGGTACAGCCCCGAAGACTAGAATGGGAAAGTGTCCTATCAAGTACAGCCCGAAGACTAGAATGGGAAAGTGTCCTATCGGGTACAGCCCCGAAGATTAGAATGGGAAAGTGTCCTATCGGGTACAGCCCCGAAGACTAAAATGGGAAAGTGTCCTATCGGGTACAGCCCCGAAGACTAGAATGGGAAAGTGTCCTATCGGGTACAGCCCCGAAGACTAGAATGGGAAAGTATCCTATCGGGTACATCCTCGAAGACTAGAATGGGAAAGTGTCCTATCGGGTACAGCCCCGAAGACTAGAATGGGAAAGTGTCCTATCGGGTACAGCCCCGAAGACTAGAATGGGAAAGTGTCCTATCGGGTACAGCCCCGAAGACTAGAATGGGAAAGTGTGCTATCGGGTACAGCCCCGAAGACTAGAATGGGAAAGTGTCCTATCGGGTACAGCCCCGAAGACTAGAAGGAGAAAGTGTCCTATCGGGTACAACTCTGAAGACTATAATGGGAAAGTGTCCTATCGGGTACAACCCTGAAGACTATAATGGGAAAGTGTCCTATCGGGTACAACCCCGAAGACTATAATGGGAAAGTGTCCTATCAGGTACAGCCCCGAAGACTGCAATGGGAAAGTGTCCCGTCGGGTACAACCCTGAAGACTATAATGGGAAAGTGTCCTATCTGTGAAAAACATGGATGGAAAACATATGGGAAATACGAACGTCTGAATGTTTACCAAGGCTGTGATCATATACCGTTTTAGCTTATGGTCAGTGTCTCCGTTAGGGTTTACATCTGAAGCCCTGGACAATGTGATTTGGACCTTGACGCTGATCGAGCCATTGACTGTAATGATGCAGGCGGAGTCACATTGTGCTTGCCATAGTTTTTAGCCATATCCAATTTACGGATCGAAAATGCCCATTCAGATCAATGGGACCATGAAACTGACTGATAGCCTCTAAGTGTTTTTTAATGTTTAATGGGTAGGAAAACCCTGAAATTTTTTTTTTTTTTTGCATATGAGAAAAACGAATGTCACATTGATTGCAAGAATGGACGCATGGACCAAAAATGGATGAAAATCAGATCCAGCCGCTTGATGAAAAACAATATGTTTTCCCCTGTATAAAAAAAAGATGTCTGAATGATGCCTTACATCCTGTACAAATCCACAGATGGTGATATTAGGGATTGTTTGATTGTTTAAAAAAATAAAAAAAATAAACATATCTTATTTTTTTTTATCCGATTTGCAATATCATCCATTAAAGTGAATGAGTTAAAAAAAAAAACGGACAGCACCCCAATGGCGCCCATGTGCTGTCCATCCATTTTTTATTGTTTAATGAGTAGAAGCTTGGAAAAAAATCATATAAGTAAAACTGATGGTAAAAATGGAAGCAGGCCAAAAATGAATGAATACCGGAACCAGCGCACTAATGAAAAATGGTCTGTTCTCATACGCATACAGGAAAAAACAAAAATACTTAACACATAATTTGGCCAGTCATGCATGCCCAGCAGCCACGACAAGGCGACCTTGTTTGCTGGGAACCTATCCTATCCTAGGATATACATTAGGATAGGTTCACAGTAGAGAAGGTCGCCTTGCCGTGGTCGCTGGACACTCATGAATTGGCCAAATTATGTGCTAAGTATCTTCCTTTTTTCCTATTTTCTAGAGCAGTAATGCAATTCAAATTTCATATATTTCATGTTTGCATACTATAGCGCTACAGAGTGCTACTTTGTTAGTTATCTATGGAGATGGCTACTCTTAGTTTGTACCTGTACACACCAGTTTTCTGTTTGGAAGTGACGGTCAGTCTTTTGATACTCAAGCATTATATGTGAACCATTTTTTATGCAGTGCAAAGTTGCAGGGACTCCACAGCTCTGCTGCGCCCCTATTCTGGCCCAAGATTTATGTCTTACATTTTGCCTTATCCTAAAAATCTTGTTGCGAGAAGCTCCCATCAAGTGCTAGCCCCGGAGTGTATGAGAACCAAGGTGTTCAATGAGCAGAGTCAGGCGCACCGGTTAAGGGGACTGCCCTGACAGGAGGAACAAATGATGCCGAGTCTGAGAAGCCGCGAGTTCAATTAGTGAACACACTGAGTGAGTCGTCGGTGTAAGTGACCTTACACGTTTAATTAACATCCTATCATTATGAAAGATGGGAATCAAAGTTCCGTCACTTTGATAAATTAACAAATTATGTGCGACTCCTGATCTCAGACGCTCGTGTCCAGCTCCGCTCCTCTTTCCTATCACCGCCCCCGCCTTCTCCCAGGAAATTAGAGGCAAGGGATTTCCACCTTATATCTCAATATTATAAGACAAATATATAATTACAGGATATCACCACCTCTGTACACCAGAAACGTCTCCCTCTTCCCTTCTCTGACTTCCCATGAATTTGTAACATACCATGAACCTGATGGTATAAAATAATAAAATAATTTACTCTCATTTGCATCCCTTACATTTATTATTTTTTTCCTTTCTTAATTTCCCTTTCCCTTTCCCTTGCTATCCTTCTATTTCCCACATGTTTTTTTTTCCCTTTCTCTCCTCTTTTCTACTTTATTTCCCTTTCCTCTCTTCTCCTTTGTTGGCCTTCCCTTTCATTTCCTCTCATTAATTTTCCATTTTTTTCTTTTTCAATCTTTCATCTAGTTTCCACTACATTGTTTTCATTTGCATTCCCTTTCTTTTACTATCTGTTCTTTTTGTTTTCTTTATTCTGTTTCCTCTCCCATCTTCTTCTTTGCCTAGCTTCCCTTTCATTTCATTGTCATTTCCTCTCCCTTTCTATCTTTCCCTCTCCTCTCTTCTGTTTTCTTCTGTTCTTTTTCTTTTGTTTCATTTTATTTTTTAATTACCTCCTATATTTTCATTTTCTTTCCTCTCCTTTTCTCAGGCATCTCTTCTCTCATTTTATGTACTTCTATTAATTTCCTCTTTTCTTTTACCTTCCCCTCCATTTCCTTACTTTTTTTCCATTTCCTTATTCTCTTTTCTTTCCTTCTTTGCTGAGCTTCCTTTTTATTTCCTCTTCTTCCCTTTTTTATTTCTTCTTTCTTTCTCTTTCTTTCCTTATCACTTTCTTTCTTTCTTTTTTTTTTATTGTTTTCTTTCTTCCTTTGTCTTTCTCTCTTTTATATCTTTCTTTCTTCCTTTCTCCCTTTCTTTCTTTTTTCTTTCTTCCTTCCTTTCTTTTTTTTCTTTTTCTTTTCTCTTTCTTTCTTCCTTCCTTTCTTTCTTTTTCTTTCATTTTCTCTTTCTTTCTTCCTTTGTTTTTCTCTTTTTTTCTCTTTTTCTTTCTTCCTTTCTCTTTCTTTTTTCTTTTTTCTTTCTTTCTTTTCCTCTCTTCTGTTCTGCCCATTCCCTACCTCTCTTTTCTCCTTTTTTTTTCTTTCCCCTCCGTCCTCTCATGTCATTTCCTTCCCATTTGTTTGCCTTTCGCCACCACCATTTTCCTTTCTTTATCTTTTTTTTTCTTCTTCCTTTTCCGCATCTCTTTTCTTATCATTTCACTTCCTATGTATTGATCTTTGATTATATCGGTGCCTCGACTACCCTTTATTCCTTCCACTCATAGCTGAAGTCAGTGGCATCAGCCTAGCTGAATTAGATACTGTACTCTGAACGCTACTTCCTGTTACAGTGGCTGATCTGTCCTTCCCTCCCTGCTTTACACTGCAGCACTACTTAAAAGTCAATTAATAGAGAGCTGTTTTCCATTAAAGCATAATAGTCATAGTTACAATCTAAAAGTGATTAAACCACCAGTGGAAAAAGATTAGGTAACAAACCAACACTTAGGGAAACATATGAGGCCTGTAAATTCTGTAAATTAAAGGGAAACTCTGGACCAAATATATAGACCTTGTAATGTCAAGGAGGAGGGGGACCACGATCCCCAGTGTCCAGCTTCACCCCCTCAAATACTGCATTACCATAACACAGACTTACCTGGAAAGTTCCTTTAAGCCAGAATTCATGTTTCTCAGGTCCAGTAGTGTTTAATGTTGGCGGATTGTAATGGAAACCCAACGCCTCCAGCAGATGAAACACTGCAGTTACCAGCATGCTGGGTGTTGTAGTTTCTTAGCCTTGACCATTGGAGTATAACCTCCCCAATCTCCGCGTGAAGCTCAGCACCAATATTCCTCTGGTTACTTATTCTCCCCCCTGTTCTGTTCATCTTTCTTCAAGTTTCTCTTGATCTTATATTTCTCTCTGACCTCTGAATATTCCAACCCTTCACGTTTCGATGTTGAGAACATATTTTCTGACTTTCTCTAATTTACAATTTCATTAGTTCTGCTCACAATACCCTATAGATTACACTTTTTTTTTCAAAGATAATATTACGTTCTGCGCTAGAATGTAAATGAAGCTGCGATCCTTACATGATCTTCTTCACCTGCCCTGCTTCTTATCTCAACTTATATACGATAGTCCAAAAAGTTCCTGAGAAATTAAGTTCTGAAGAGTAGGGTTGGACTGCCTCAGATGTACCTTTGATGGGCCTTCAACATAAGGTCCCCAATGGTTCAGCAGAAGACGAAGAATAGTGTTGGACTGGCCCAGTTCTACCTTTAATGGGCCTTCAACATAAGGTCCCCAATGGTCCAGCAGAAGACCAAACCCCATTTGGAAGTAAAACTAGGGTAACTTTTGTATGGGCTGTTTTAGTGTTTTAGGAAGAGAAGCCTTGCATAAGCTTTCAATGCCCATTGAGAAGAAGGGTTGTGGTCCTCCTGGGCTGACTGTACAGTATACACATCCTTATTGGTCATGGGCTTTTTGTGATGAACCATAGAGGTGTTCCAAATTGTGTCAAAGTTCTTACATAGGCTAACTAAGGTAGACAACAGCATCAAGGGATCTGCTTTATCTTCAGTCGGACCTCACAGGCAATATCATGCCAAACATCTCACTTTCTGGTTGACCTTTATGAAATAGTACCACATCTATCCAACCATTCATCCATGCAGGGTAAGACTGGTCCACCAGAGAACAGATGGATCTCTTAAAGAGCCAAGACCCTGACATTATAATGGGCTCCAACCATAACAGGGCTCATGAGAACCAAAAAAACTTGGGATGGGGCATGGTGGGTTCTAAATTTAATCTCTGGTGAACTCTAGGTAATCAAGTCCAACCCTGCATCTAACCAGCCAGCTAATTATTAATTCTTTTCTTGATTTAGTCAACCAATCAATCATTTATTAATTCTTCCATCCATTTGTTTGTATTCCTCCATCCTTCAGTCCATGGCAGCTATAAGGTGGACCCTAAGTCTTGTCTCAAGTTTGGCGTGCTTATGATAGTTCAATTCCATCCAATTTCAACCCACCAAACAACAAACCATACAACCATTAATTGTCTCCTGATTTTAGTCAACCAAGCACCCATTCATTTATTCTTCTACCCATTTGTTCTACCCAGTCCTTCATCCATTATTTTATTCATATATTACTTAATTAGTCATTCATCCATGTACCCATCCATCCAAGCCTTCCTCTATGTATTCTTCCATCCATCCAACCATCCATGTACCCATCCATCCAAGCCTTCCTCTATGTATTCTTCCATCCATCCAACCATCCATGTACCCATCCATCCAAGCCTTCCTCTATGTATTCTTCCATCCATCCATGTACCCATCAATCCAAGTCTTCCTCTATGTATTCTTCCATTCATCCATCCATCCATCCAGCCATCCATGTACCCATCCATCCAAGCCTTCCTCTATGTATTCTTCCATCCATCCATTCGTACATTCATTCTTCTATCCATCCATTGAACCAGTCATTCATTACAAAATCCATCCTTCTATTCTTCTGTCTATCTATCTGGCCATTTCTTTCCCCAGTCAAAATTTCATTCATTCATTCACTCATTATTCCACTTGTTTGTTTATTTGATCATCAATTTAGTAACCCATTCTATTTTTAATTAATCCAGATATTAATTATTTAATACACTCATTTATCTATCCATCCCTTGATCTATCCATTCTTCCATCTATCCATCTTGTCATATATTCCTCCATTCATTCATACTTGTAACCACTCTTTAATCCATTTAACCATCCATCCATTCCCCTATATATCCATGTATTGCTTTATTCCCTCCTTCCTTCCTTCATACATTCATTCCTCTAGCCTTTCTTCCTTTGTTCCATCCTTTCATCTTTCATCCTTTCGTCCTTCCGTCCTTTCTCCTTTCCTCTGTCCTTTCTCCTTTCCTCTGTCCTTTCTCCTTTCCTCCGTCCTTTCTCCTTTCCTCCATTATTTCTTCTTTTCTCCGTCCTTTCTCCTTTCCTCCATTCTTTCTCCTTTCCTCCGTCCTTTCTCCTTCCTTTTGTCCTTTCTAAAATCTATCTATGATAGTAGGCAGCACTCTATAGCAAATTACATGTAAAAAAGGGTTCATTTATTGGCCCATGTTCAGCTTGACAAATGCTCACTTGCATTTGAGCTGAAACGTTGCCAATTGTTCACATGGGCCAAAAAATACACCAGTTTTCTTGCATGGAATTTGCTATTGAAGACTGGCCAGTTTCTTTGCTTTCTTTTCTCTGTACCATGGGTTGGTATTTGCAACCTGTGGGCAGACACCTATACCTGCCCTTCTGCTTGTGCTGCATCATTTTTATCTATCTATCTAGTCTTTTTCCTCAGTCTAGCCATTCATTCATTCTTCCACCTGCTTGTTAATCGGTCTATTCATTCCTTCATTCATTCAGTAACTCATCCTATTTTTCATTCTGTCATATATTATGTTTTTTAATGCACTCACTATCAATCCATCCCTTTTCCATTCTTCAATTCATCTGGCCATCTATTCCTTCCTTCCTTCATTTATTCATTCATTATTTTACCCAACCTTTAGTCAATGTAACCATTCATCCATTCCCCTATATATCTATCTGTTGCTCCATCTCCTCCTTCCTCCATGCATTCATTTCTCTATTATTCATTCTTCTATCCACTTATACAATCTTCTACCCATTCACTATTTTATTCAGTTTTCTATACACCATTCCAAGCATCATCCATCCATCTATTTATTTTTTCAATCCATCCATCCTATCTATCTATCTATCTATCTATCTATCTATCTATCTATCTATCTATCTATCTATCTATCTATCTATCTATCCATCCATTTATCCATCTATTCATCCATCCATTTATCCATCCATTTATCCATCCATCCATCTATTCATCCATCCATTTATCCATCTATTCATCCAGTTATCCATCCATTTATCCATCCATCTATCTATTTATCCATCTATTCATCTTACCATTCTATCCATCCATTTATCCATCCATCCAGTTATCCATCCACCCATCCATTTATCCATCCATCCATCCATCTATCCATCTATTCATCTTATCATTCTATCCATCCATTTATCCATCCATTTATCCATCCATCCAGTTACCCATCCATCCATTTATCCATCCATCCATTTATCCATACATTTATCCATCCATCCATCCATTTATCCATCTATTCATCCAGTTATCCATCCATTTAACCATCCATCCATCTATCCATTTATCCATCTATTCATCTTACCATTCTATCCATCCATTTATCCATCCATCCAGTTATCCATCCACCCATCCATTTATCCATCCATCCATCCATCCATCCACCCATCCATTTATCCATCCATCCATCCATTCATCTATTCATCTTATCATTCTATCCATCCATTTATCCATCCATCCAGTTATCCATCCACCCACCGATCCATCCATTTATCCATCCACCCAACCATTTATCCAACCATCCATCCATCCATCTATTCATCTTATCATTCTATCCATCCATTTATCTATCCATCCATTTATCTATCCATTTATTTATCCATCCATCTATCCATCTATCCATCTTATCATTCTATCCATCCATTTATCCATCCATTTATCCATCCACCCATCCATTTATCCATCCATTTAACCATCCATCCATCTATCCATTTATCCATCTATTCATCTTACCATTCTATCCATCCATTTATCCATCCATCCAGTTATCCATCCACCCATCCATTTATCCATCCATCCATCCATCCATCCACCCATCCATTTATCCATCCATCCATCCATTCATCTATTCATCTTATCATTCCATCCATCCAGTTATCCATCCACCCACCGATCCATCCATTTATCCATCCACCCAACCATTTATCCATCCATCCATCCATCCATCCATCCATCTATTCATCTTATCATTCTATCCATCCATTTATCTATCCATCCATTTATCTATCCATTTATTTATCCATCCATCTATCCATCTATCCATCTTATCATTCTATCCATCCATTTATCTAGCCATCCATTTATCCATCCATTTATCCATCCACCCATCCATTTATCCATCCATTTATCCATCCACCCATCCATTTATCCATCCATCCATCCATTCATCTATTCATCTTATCATTCTATCCATCCATTTATCCATCCATCCAGTTATCCATCCACCCACCGATCCATCCATTTATCCATCCACCCAACCATTTATCCATCCATCCATCCATCCATCCATCTATCCATCTATTCATCTTATCATTCTATCCATCCATTTATCTATCCATCCATTTATCTATCAATTTATTTATCCATCCATCTATCCATCTATCCATCTTATCATTCTATCCATCCATTTATCTAGCCATCCATTTATCCATCCATTTATCCATCCACCCATCCATTTATCCATCCATTTATCCATCCACCCATCCATTTATCCATCCATTTATCCATCCACCCATCCATTTATCCATCCATTTATCCATCCATCCATTAATTCCATCCATTCTTGTATACTTTGTCTTCATTTTCTAGCATGTTCCTAGTTAATAGAATGAATATTAGTTTTGTCCACCAAAGGTTTATCTGCATTGGCTGCAGGGGGGTGACTCTCCTTTCCAGGTGCCCCCCTTACACTTGTCTTGAACTTGCAGAAAGTTGCTCTTCTTCCCAGTTGAATCCTGATGACAACACTGAAGGGATTTCTCCAGAAGAACAGACCTAATATTGTTGTTGCTTTAAATCAGTAACGAGTTAGTTACACAAACACAAAATCGCGGCATTTTACCAGCTCCTGGGATATTGATAAAAGACCCCGGATTGTGTAGGAGTGATTTCTGGTGGGGTGGGGGCAGGTGCCCCCCTCCTTCTGCTCAGAGACCCCTTTGATTTGCTGCCTGTCTGTGATTCTTTGCCTGCAGCTCTGTCCCCCTGGCCAGCTCTTTTCTTTGAAGTGCTGGAACCCCTCTTACTGTCCTCACTATAATCTGCTGCATATTACAGGAGCCTAATTAGAAATCGATGCCACAAGCCTTGCGGGTGTTTGCAAAGTGTTTGTGGATGTTAATAAAATTCCCAGCTCGATAGAACTCATCCTAAAGCTTTGGGAGAAGAGAAACTACTGACTATTGGAAAAGAGGGAAAGAGGGAGTGTGAGTGATGTAGGGAGACAGGGATGGGGGGATTAAAGAACAAACACAAGGCTCCATATAGAGCTCCACATACTCTTCTCCCTGGGAATGGATCATGGGAGGCTACAAACCAAGGAGTGAGAAGAAGAGGACTGTGGCTTATGGAAAAATCACTAAAGATCTGCCTACACTGTGGAAAGGTCATTTGCTGTAATGAATATAGATGTAGCAGAGCTGGATGTGTATCTGTACTGTTTCAAGTTGAAACTTTGGGATCAGTTTTGAATGATGAATCGCTGGAGCAACACATTCACCTCTGCTGCATCTGATAAAACCAGCTGCAATATATATGTATATATGTATGTATGTATGTATATATATATATATACACACACATCACTGGAGCAACACATTCACCTCTGCTGCATCTGATAAAACCAGCTGCAATATATATGTATATATGTATGTATATATATATATACACACACACATCACTCGAGCAACACATTCACCTCTGCTGCATCTGATAAAACCAGCTGCAATATATATGTATATATGTATGTATATATATATATATATACACACACATCACTCGAGCAACACATTCACCTCTGCTGCATCTGATAAAACCAGCTGCAATATATATGTATATATGTATGTATATATATATATACACACACACATCACTGGAGCAACACATTCACCTCTGCTGCATCTGATAAAACCAGCTGCAATATATATGTATATATGTATGTATATATATATATACACACACACATCACTGGAGCAACACATTCACCTCTGCTGCATCTGATAAAACCAGCTGCAATATATATGTATATATGTATGTATATATATACACACACATCACTGGAGCAACACATTCACCTCTGCTGCATCTGATAAAACCAGCTGCAATATATATGTATATATGTATGTATATATATATATATACACACACATCACTGGAGCAATACATTCAGTTCTGCTGCATCTGACAAAACCAGCTCCTTCACTATATATATATATATATATATATATATATATATATATATATATATATATTTCTGCTGCACCTGACAATACCATCTCATATACATGTGTGTGTGTGTGTGTGTGTGTATATATATATATATATATATATATATATATATATATATATATATATATATATTACACACATATCGATTTCAGCTGGTTTTGTCAGATGCAGCAGAGCTGAATGTGTTGCTCCAGTGATATATGTGTGTGTGTGTGTATATATATATATATATATATATATATATATATATATACACATATCACTGGAGCAACTGACATTCAGATGAGCTGGTTTTGTCAGATGCAGCAGAGCTGAACGTGTTGCTCCAGAGATTACAAATATATATAAATATATATTAATGTGCATGTATGTCGGGGGTTAATTCCCCTTAAGAAATTAAGGAAGTAGTCACAATTTATAAAGTATTAACCCTTTAGAAACCCTTACTCTAGGAAAAGGAAAACTCGAAAAAATAGGTTGACTTCTATAAAAGTAGTCCTTGCCTTCAAACAGTAGTGGAAGGAAAAAGCTTTTGCTTGTATGCTTTAAAAGTAATTTTCCCAGTTGGCCCAATTTGTCATTATCCGTTATCTATGCTTTTACATAGGACTGCAAGTTGACCGAAAATTTAAATCATTGTTTTTTTGCTGTTGTTTTTTGTAACATTTTATTTTGTGAAACAGACATTTAGAAAATGTCAGGTGTAAAGAGCATCACATAACCAGAATGAGAATTGCAATAATTTCTCCCCCCAAATTTTCTGAGACCACAAGAAGTATTTCCAATTGTGTTTTGGTTGAGAAAGGGTTAACACAGACATGACTTATGGGAAAGCAAGCCCCCCTATTAAAAATAGATTTGAGGCCCCTGCCAGTCCCAGGTATGGCAGCTTTATAAAGCGGTTCCATAAGTCATTATTCACCTGTCAGTGGGAGCAGGAAGGTGAGGGGGCACTTATTAATGACTATCCAATGAGCCCATCTTTGGGGGTAGGTTAGAGGGCTGTTTGGGTGCTGGAGGAGGAAGGGGGGGTTATGAGGAAACCTAATCATGGGCCACTCACTTTACAATTCATAATCTCTAGTCTTTGGACAGCTGTTAAATGAAAAAAAAATAAAATCAATATTAATTCCAGTTTTGAAGATGGTTTAAATGAAAAAGAAATAAGAAGAATTGAAAATACAAGAAGTTGTCTCAAGTTCTTCTTCCTGCCCAAGTAGCAGTAATTATTCCCACATTTTCTACCTCCTTTTATTGCGGACAACATCACAAGTCAAGGATTGAATTCTATTGAGATATATCCAAAGAAGCTGGGTGGTTAAAGCAGTGTGTATTGGTTTAACCAATAAAAAGCTTGAGATGCATGCACTTGTAGTTCCCCCACAAGACCAGACTTTATGGGAGAAACTATAAAGATAAAGAAAATCATTACATCAGTCTGGGGTACTCAAGGGGCAGAGTTACCCTAATTTGAGATCACCTATGGAGGTAACAGAAGGTCTTCTCCTGGGGCGACAGATGGTCTACTCCTGGGGTAACAGAAGGTCTGCTCCTGGGGTGAAACAAGGTCTGCTCCTGGGGTGACAGAAGGTCTGCTCCAGGGGTGACACAAGGACTGCTCCAGGGGTGACACAAGGACTGCTCCTGGGGTGACAGAAGGTCTGCTCCTGGGGTGAAACAAGGTCTGCTCCTGGGGTGACAGAAGGTCGGCTAATGGGCTGACACAAGGTCTGCTCCAGGGGTGACACAAGGACTGCTCCTGGGGTGACAGAAGGTCTGCTCCTGGGGTGAAACAAGGTCTGCTCCTGGGGTAACAGAGGGTCTGCTAATGGGGTGACACAAGGTCTGCTCCTGGGGTGAAACAAGGTCTGCTCCTGGGGTGACACAAGGTCTGCTCCTGGGGTGAAACAAGGTCTGCTCCTGGGGTAACAGAAAGTCTGCTAATGGGGTGACACAAGGTCTGCTCATGGGGTGAAACAAGGTCTGCTCCTGGGGTGAAACAAGGTCTGCTCCTGGGGTAACAGAAGGTCTGCTAATGGGGTGACACAAGGTCTACTCCTGGGGTGACAGAACGCCTGCTCCTGGGGTAACACAAGGTCTACTCCAGGGGTGACACATGGACTGCTCCTGGGGTGACACAAGGACTGCTCCTGGGGTGACACAAGGTCTGCTCCTGGGGTGACACAAGGACTGCTCCTGGGGTAACACAAGGTCTGCTCCAGGGGTGACACAAGGACTGCTCCTAGGGTGACACAAAGTCTGCTCCTGGGATGAAACAAGGTCTGCTCCAGGGGTAACACATGGACTGCTCCTGGGGTGACACATGGACTGCTCCTGGGGTGACACAAGGTCTGCTCCTGGGGTGATACAAGGACTGCTCCTGGGGTGACACAAGGTCTGCTCCAGGGGTGACACAAGGACTGCTAATGGGGTGACAGAACGCCTGCTCCTGGGGTGACACAAGGTCTGCTCCAGGGGTGACACATGGAGTGCTCTTGGGGTGACACAAGGTCTGCTCCAGGGGTGACACATGGACTGCTCCTGGGGTGACACAAGGTCTGTTCCAGGGGTGACACATGGACTGCTCCTGGGGTGACACAAGGTCTGCTCCTGGGGTGACACAAGGACTGCTCCTGGGGTGACACAAGGTCTGCTCCAGGGGTGACACATGGAGTGCTCTTGGGGTGACACAAGGTCTGCTCCAGGGGTGACACATGGACTGCTCCTGGGGTGACACAAGGTCTGTTCCAGGGGTGACACATGGACTGCTCCTGGGGTGACACAAGGTCTGCTCCTGGGGTGACACAAGGACTGCTCCTGGGGTGACACAAGGTCTGCTCCAGGGGTGACACAAGGACTGCTAATGGGGTGACAGAACGCCTGCTCCTGGGGTGACACAAGGTCTGCTCAAGGGGTGACACAAGGTCTGCTCCTGGGGTGACACAAAGTCTGCTCCTGGGATGAAACAAGGTCTGCTCCTGGGGTAACACATGGACTGCTCCTGGGGTGACACATGGACTGCTCCTGGGGTGACACAAGGTCTGCTCCTGGGGTGACACAAGGTCTGCTCCAGGGGTGACACAAGGACTGCTCCTGGGGTGACACTAGGACTGCTCCTGGGGTGACACAAGGTCTGCTCCTGGGGTGACACAATGTCTGCTCCTGGGGTAACTCGAGTAACTTTTAGTAAATGATGGACTATTATTACTGTAACACAGAGTTTAATCAAGGGGAACCTCGATTCTTCTGGAGTTTTCTGAGGTCTTCTCTTGCTGCAATTCTTGATCAGCTCCTGAGGAAACACAAGGCTTACTACTGCTCCAGCCGAAGGTCTACTTTAGGAGCGATTTTCATCTAATCTTTGTAACTCAGGGTCCAATCTCAATGTCGGGTAAACTAATGTCTCTACTCACAGGGTCCGCTCTTAATGGTGGTGGGGAGGGGGGTAGACTAGCGGTACTTACTGGTCCTCTATTGACATTACAAGGTCCGCTTCCACGGAACCTAGTCTTTGCGCATCTTGCAATTATTCTTTCGGTTCCTCGGAGGAAAGTCTTGCGGTTACAAAACATCGATGCATGAGGAGGCTGGAGTCTTTTCTTTGAGTTACCTGAGGTCTTGCCTTGCTGCAATTCTTGGTCTACTGGAGGAACTCAAGACTTAATACAACTCTAGTTGAAGGTCTTCTTTAGGAGTAATTTAACATCCAATATAGATAAGGCTGGGTCTAATCGTTCTTGCTGTACTTAAGGTTCACTTTTGGGTACCTCCAATGTCTACTCTTATGATTTACTCTTAATGGGGTGTATCTTAATTTCTAGACTAACAGTAATTTGTTGTCCCCTATTGATATTACAAGGTCCACTCCTGAGGAAACCAGTCTTTGCGCATCTTGCAGTAACTCTTTTCGTTCCTCATGGGCAAATCTTGCTGCAAATTAGAAGAAAGCTGGAATTTTCTGAGGTCTTATCTTGCTGCAATTCCTCGTCTGCTCCTGCAGAAACTCAATGCTTACTACTGCGCAAGCTCAAGGTCTAGTTTAGGAGTAATCTAGATCTTATCTGGGCAACTAAGAGTCTAATCTGGCTTGCATTTAAGGATCACTGTTAGGTACATCCATATCTTCTCCTGGTGTCTTCTCCTGGACTTACCCCAATGTCTTGTCTTGCTGCAATTCTTTGTATACTCCTGCGGAAACTCAAGGCTTACTGCTGCTAGCTCAAAGTCTACTTCAGGACTCATTTATGAACTAATCTGGATAACTCAAGGTCTAATCTGGCCGTACTTAAGGTTCCCTGAGGGTGTTTGGTACCCTCATGGTCTACACATCTTAATTTCTAGACTGCAATTTGTAGTCCTCTATTGCTATTACAAGGTCCACTCTGGGGGGATTCAGTCTTTGCTCATCTTGCAGTAACTATTTTGGTTTCTCAGGAGCAAATCTTTCGATAACCCACCATCTACTCAATGGGAGGCGGGAATACATCCCCAGAGTAACTTGAGTTTATTCTCTTGGGGCAATTCAATATCTACTCCTACATAACTCAAGGTTTACTATTGCATTAGCTCAGAGTCTTCTTTTGGAGTAATTTGGGGGAATCTCGGGGTCAAATCTTGTTGTAAAATAAGGTAAACTCTTGCGATAAGTCAATCTCTGCTCTCAAGTAACCCAAGGTCTTCTACTCCTAGTACTAGTACTTCTTATAGTAATTCAAGGTCCACTCTTGGAGAAGCACAAGGTCTACACCTGGGGTAACTCTAGGTCTACTTTTGTTATAACATCATTTAGTAACTCAAGACAACGTTTTCAATAAATCAAGAGATAGTTTTAGGATAAAAGGACAACCTTACTCAATGTTTAGTCCTGAATCCTGCAAGTCTTTCTGTAACACACTGTCTCATCTGGAGAACATTCAAGCCTAATGAGGTCATCTCTTGCCAAGTCAAAGTCTACTCTTGGGTAACTTTACATTAGGGTGAACTTAAGACGGTACACTGTTAGGGTAAGTGAAGGTCTACTCTCACCATAACTCAAGTTGTCTTCAGTTATGGTGAGAGTAGACCTTCACTTACCTAGATGTACTTTTTGGACACCTTAATGTCTACTCTTGCGGCAATTCAAAGGTCCATTCTTCAGGTGAAGTTACAAAGCAACAAGATTACTTCGTTTCTTAAAAAAAAATGATTTTTTTTTTCTTCATGTTCCGAACATTTTCATCACCTCAGAAAAGTCAACAGATCTTCAAACTACGGAACGAAAGGGATGTATTGATTCTTATTAGATCGGTGTGAGGTGGAACCGTTTTATGTCGGTCTTCAAAGACTTTGGGCAAAATATTGAGTTTTCAGACATTTTGCTCTCCGCTGCATTTTAATCAACACCAAAATAAATCGCTTCGTGGGAAGGATTTTATGTTAACCCCTTCAGTGCTGAATGCATCCCAAGTCCGTCACCCCCTACTCCTGCCATAAGTTTATAGGCGCAATAATATGTCTGGAAGATGAGAGCTGGGGAGGGAGCGACTCTCCACAACTTCATCTGGACCCTGCAAACTAGACCTGCCCGAGAAAGGCAAGAAGCTGCGGGGTTCAGAGGGGAAACGAATCGCAAGCCCTAAAAGAGAAAAACACACATATATGTATATATATATATATATATATATATATATGTATATATATATATATATATATATATATATATATGTATATATATATATATATATATATATATATATATACATATATATATATATATATATATATGAGATAGAGAGAGGGAGAGTCCAATCTTCTTTCTTTCTTACACATCTATATGTAATAAGAAGTTGCTTTTTCTTTCTTTCTCACTCACACATTTGGATATAATAATGAGCAGCTGCATCTTTCATTCTTTCATTTTTTTTTTATTTATTTTCTTTATTTGTTTTGCATCTCTATTTTTCTTTCTTTTTCTTTCTGTATGTCTTTTCTTTCCTTCCTTCGTTCCTTTTATTTCTCACACATCTAGGAGAAAAAAGAAGCAATTGCATCTTTATTTTCTTTATGTCTTTCTTTCTGTATGTCTTTTCTTTCCTTCCTTCGTTCCTTTTATTTCTCACACATCCAGGTGAAATAAGAAGCACTTGCATCTTTATTTTTCTTTCTTTCTTTTTCTTTCTTTCTGTATGTCTTTTCTTTCCTTCCTTCGTTCCTTTTATTTCTCACACATCTAGGAGAAAAAAAGAAGCAATTGCATCTTTTTTTTCTTTCTGTCTTTCTTTCTGTCTTAATTTATTTCTTTCTTCCTTTCTTTCTTGATTAATTTCTTTGTCTTTCTTTCTTTCTTTCTTTCTTTCTTTCTTTCTTTCTTTCTTTCTTTCTCTCTCTCTCTTCCTTCCTTCCTTCTGCTCCACCACATGCCATTGCGCTGTACTGACAGGCTGGCAGCTTGGTGTAAGAGCAGTTGCATCTCTCTTTTTCTTTCTCTCCATTCTTTCTCTCCTTCTTTCCTTCTGTCTTCCTCCCTTCCTTCCTTCTCTTTTTCTTTCTATCCTTCTTTGTTTCTCTTTCTCTCTTCTTCCTTTTTGTTTCTTCTCCGCTACATACCATAGCGCAGCACTTACAGGCGGGCAGCTCGGTGTAAGAGCAGTTGCATCTCTATTTCTTTCTCTCTCTCTTTCTCTCTCTTTCTTCCTTCCTTCCTTCCTTCCTTCCTTCCTTCCTTCCTTCCTTCCTTCCTTCCTTCTTCTCCACCAGATACCATGGCGCAGCACATACAGCCTGGTACCTCTGTGTAATCAGCATTTACATCTCTATTTTTATTTCTCTATCTCCTTCTTTCCTTCTTCTCCACCACATGCCATAGCGCTGCACTGACAGGCTGTCAGCTTGGTGTAAGAGCAGTTGCATCTCTCTTTTTCTTTCCCTCTATCCTTTCTCTCCTTTTTTCCTTCTGTCTTCCTCCCTTCCTTCCTTCTCTTTTTCTTTCTCTCCTTATTTATTTCTCTTTCTCTCTCCTTCTTCCTTCTTTGTTTCTTCTCCACCACATGCCATAGCGCAGCACTTACACCGAGCTGCCAGCCTGTAAGAGCAGTTGCATCTCTCTTTTTCTTTCCCTCTATTCTTTCTCTCCTTTTTTCCTTCTGTCTTCCTCCCTTCCTTCCTTCTCTTTTTCTTTCTCTCCTTATTTCTTTCTCTTTCTCTCTCCTTCTTCCTTCTTTGTTTCTTCTCCACCACATGCCATAGCGCAGCACTTACACCGAGCTGCCAGCCTGTAAGAGCAGTTGCATCTCTTTTTTTCTTTCTTTCTCTCTCTCCTTCTTTCCTTCCTTCCTTCTCCACCCCATACCATAGCACAGTACGTACTGGCTGGTAGCTCTGTGTAATCATCAGCAGTTGCCTCTCTCTTTTTCTTTCTCTCTCTTTCTTCCTTCCTTCCTTCCTTCCTTTTTCTTCCTTCCTTCCTTCCTTCTTCTCCACCAGATACCATAGCGCAATGCATACAGGCTGGCAGCTCTGTGTAATCAGCAGCTACATTTCTTTTTCTTTCACTTCTTTCTTTCTCTCTCTCCTTCTTTCTTTTCAGTTGCATATCTCTTTTTCTTTCTCTCTTTCTTTCCTTCTCCACCACATACCATAGCGCAGTACGTACTGGCTGGCAGCTCTGTGTAATCATCAGCAGTTGCCTCTCTCTCTTTCTTTCTCTCCTTTCTTTCTCTCCCTCCCTCTTTCCTTCTCCACCACATACCATAGCGCAGCACTTCCAGGCTGGCCCCTCTGTATAGGAGCAGTTGCCCCCTGATTTGGCAGAGCCCCTCTCCCCCCCTGTTTAGCAGGTAGTGTCTGATATCTGATCTGGGATCTCACATGAAAGCCTCTCTGTAGTTGTTAGTTAAGATCTGTCATTGATCCCCATTGATTAAGTCGGGTTTACCGTAACAAGCTGCGATCCTGTTGGGTGGGGTGGGGTGGGGGGCTTCTGGAGACAGTCAGGGTATCTGTGGATTTGTAGCTTTGCCGGGGGTTATAAAACAATGAGGTTATGAGTAGAAAAAAAAACACTTCCCTCCTTTCAACTCTTCCAAACGATGCCGTCGGATATATAAATCGATAATTAATGACAATGAATAATTTAAACTATCGATTTTCCTTGCCACATATCCTTTCACATCGAATGTATATCTCTATACGGAGCCGCACCGTGTGCACAGGGGGTAAAGGGGCGCTCTGGAGACGCAGTGGCGGGGGTGCTGCTTTCTGTGGGGTTTTTCTGTGTTTGTTCATAGTGTGGATTCTGTTTAAATAAATGCAAAGAAGAACTGAGAAGAGGAGGAGGAGGAGGAGGAGGGTAGGGGGTGAGGTGCTGGGATGGGGGTGGAGGGTATTCCCTCAGCTGCTTGTTATAACATTTCTCCAGGAGATTTAGGCAAGTTGAAAGCTCTTGTAACTAAAATCAAAACTAACAAGGAAATGATTGGTGTCTCTCATCTGGGCAGAGCGTCCTGGGGCCCGAGAGGGGATCTCCAGAATCAGCTTTGATTTCTAAAAAATGCATTACCTCCGAAATCAAACGAAACATTACTAAGAAAAGAAAGAAAGTCTGAGGACCGAGGAGGAGGAGGAGGAGGAGGAAGCGCACAGACACGGCGCCATCAGCAGAGCTGGGACCTTGTCCTCTGCAGCCAACGCACAAATCCCCAATTAATGTTTTACTGAGGCCCCGGCTCCCCTGGCAGCATGGCCGGCTGTGCCGGCACCGGCTCCTCCATAGATGTCTCCAGCACAGCTGCAGGCTCTGCACTCACTCAGCACTCTGTTTGTTTTGTAGATTTGTGCTCTGCAACCTGTGGCTGCTCAGCTCTGCTGCGGCTACTGCTGGGACTTGTAGTTGTGTGGCTGCTGGAACAGATACAATGGCAACAACATGATCTGACGATCTGAGGCCAAATGCAAAATGTGTAGAGTCAGTGTCATCCAACTAGTGTGTGCTATCTACAAGACTATTCTCTATCTATCTATTATTTATCTATCTATCTATTCTCTATCTATCTATCTATCTATCTGTCTGTCTATCTATCTATCCCTCTATCTATTAACCTATCTATTATCTATCTATCTATGTATCTATCTATCTATGCATCTTTCTATTTATCTATCTATCCCATATCTATTTCTCTATTATCCATATATCTATCTATTCTCTATCTCTTATCTATCTATCCATCCATCCATTCATCCATCCATCCCTTTATCTATCTATCTATCTATCTATCTATCTATCTATCCCTCTATCTATTAACCTATCTATTATCTATCTATCTATGCATCTTTCTATTTATCTATCTATCCCATATCTATTTCTCTATTATCCATATATCTATTCTATTCTCTATCTCTTATCTATCTATCCATCCATCCATCCATCCATCCATCCCTTTATCTATCTATCTATCTATCTATCTATCCATATACTATCTATCTATCTATCTATCTATCATCTATCTATCCCATATTTCTTTATTATCCATATATCAATCTATCTATCTATCTATCTAATTATTTATAGTTGGTTACTTATGGAAGTATTGCACTCACAACAATAGGACTGTGTTGATATACATATATATACATATATCTTTTTAATATCTAATTATCTATCTATTGACCACCCCCATAGTTAAGCCCCTTGTATTGAAAAGCCCCCTACTAGACGCACCATGACCTACATGAAGCAGGTCCTTCTCTCTATCTCTTTTGGGGGCTGGTGTTTATTTGCTTAGTACATTGTTACATGGGGTCACTGGTGTTTTTGGTGAATGTCAGTGTCCCCTCAGGCCCCTGCACTCTGCAGAACACATTGCATCGTGTTTGCCAAGAATGTTCCATGTTCTGATAAAACCCTTTGACTCCAGTGACCCTGTGTACAGGTGGGCAG
Organism: Phyllobates terribilis; assembly: GCF_046119375.1. Lineage (NCBI taxonomy): Eukaryota > Metazoa > Chordata > Amphibia > Anura > Dendrobatidae > Phyllobates > Phyllobates terribilis. The sequence goes on along the minus strand of NW_027362772.1, from coordinate 62,956,256 downwards.
GTGCAGCAAATGCGAGTGGTCCATGAAGTGGCAGATTGCATCATGCAGGACTTGATGGAAGCATTGATCTTAGCTGATCAAAATGGTTGCATTCAGATGTTGTATCTGTATGACCAGCTTATGAATGTATGATCCGAAGAAGAAGAGTTTCTTTTTTTGGACCAGGAGCACTGACTAAAGTTTATGCACCCTTGGGCTTTCTCCTGGGCTTTTAAAAATGCAAACCTAATTTATCCAGATCCCTGGTCAATCATGGAAATCAAGACTGACCCGAGTCCACCAGAATTGGAGCCACCTGTATAGAGCAGCTCTACAGTTTGGATTTTAAAGAGGGGGGTCCTGAACAATGACCCCCTCTATGATGTCCATGTGTCCCAATGGAGCACATATCAAGGGATGGCCCTTATGAGACAACCTCTCCAAGTTTGCCTCCCTAGTTTCAAACTATCTCTATGTTGGTGCAACCCCCAACCCACCAGCTTCCTTACCTCCTGGTGGGACCCTCATCAAAGTCATTATGATAAGAAATTCAATTAGTGATAAAGGGAATGCACCATTGTTGGAGTATTGGACCTGTTGGACATGCTGAATGTTGTAATTTCACAAAAGCTGAAAAGTTAGACTAGCCTAGACCATTAGTCCTTTAGATTTTACAATCTTAGTTGACTTCAGCACCATGGACAGTGATCCTTCCTGGCTGAAAAGGTGGATTTTTATATAGGAATGGTTAATAGATACATCCTTGAAGGAATAAGACAATCAGCCTCCCATAACTTCCATTTTTAATTTAAAGGGGCAATAAAGTTTAGGTCTTTTCTTAGCTCCTTTTACTGTGCAGTTTGCAATCTCCTGGTCTCTGGTAGCAGTTTTGGGGAGGGGATGGGAGTTTATCTTTTACTTTATCATTGCAAAATCTCCAAAATCAGGACAAGAAAAAAAAAACTAAAACTTTTCAAGGTGTCAGCAGGTGATCAGAATCCATCTCCACAGTGATTAGAGTGGAGTGACAGGTGGGGAAGCCGAGCTCACTCCCCACTCTCAGGTGGAAGTGTTTCTGGGGTCTCTCCAGGAGCTCTCTCACCGGTGAAGCCGCAGCTCCAGCTCTCTATTCCTCTCTCTCTCTCTCCAGTGGGTTAGCTATTTTCTTTCTGCCGTTTTCCATTTATCTGCCTGCCCAGACTCACATCGTCCCAGCAGTTTCCCTTCTTCTAGTTTCTGCGCGGAAAATTGAAGCTGGGAGGGAAAAGAAAAGAGAAGAAACAAACAGCGGCTTAATGAAGATAAACCGACTGGCGGAGCACATCAGGACTGTGCTCTAGTCTGTGTGAATTAACTCCAAGCCCAGAAAGCAGCAGCAACTCCTGTACTGTGCTGAGGATGGAGGGATAGATGATAGATAGATAATAGATAGATAAATATACATAGATATGAGACGGATCAATAGATGGATAGATAGATATAGAGATAAAGAGAGATAGATAGATGATAGATAATAGATAGATGATACATAGATAGATGATAGATAGATAATAGATAGATGATAGATAATAGATAGCTGATAGATAATAGATAGATAGATGATAGATAGATGATAGATAGATAATAGATAGGAGATAGATAGATAATAGATGATAGATAATAGATGGATAATAGATAATAGATATACATATATGATATCTATGTATTATCTATCTATCTATCTATCCCATATCTGTCTATCTATCGGTCTATCTGTCTATCCATATATCTATCTATTATCTATCATCTATCTATTATCTATATATTATCTATCGATCTATCCATATATCTAATCCATTATCTATCTATCCATATATCTAATCTATTATCTTTCTATCTATTATCAATCATCTATCTATGATATATTATCTATCTATCCATATATCTAATCTATTATCTATCTATCTATTATATATCTATTATCTATTTATCTATCTATTATCTATCTATTATCTATCTATCATCTATCTATTATCTATCTATATATCTATCTATTTATACATCTATTGATCTATCTCATATCTATTAGATAATAGATCAATAGATGGATGAATAGATAGATATATAGATAAAGAGATAGATAGATAATAGATAGATATATGGATAGATAAATATGGGATGGATATATAGATGGGTAGAAAGATAGAGATATATAGATAGAGAGATAGATAGATAACATAGATAGATAGATAGGTAGAAAGATAGAGATATATACAGTACAGACCAAAAGTTTGGACACACCTTCTCATTTAAAGATTTTTCTCTATTTTCATGACTATGAAAATTGTACATTCACACTGAAGCCATCAAAACTATGAATTAACACATGTGGAATTATATACTTAACAAAAAAGTGCGAAACAACTGAAAATATATCTTATATTCTAGGTTCTTCAAAGTAGCCACCTTTTGCCTTGATGACTGCTTTGCATACTCTTGGAATTCTCTTGATGAGCTTCAAGAGGTAGTCACCAGAAATGGTCTTCCAACAATCTTGAAGGAGTTCCCAGAGATGCTTATCACTTGTTGGCCCTTTTGCCTTCACTCTGTGGTCCAGCTCACCCCAAACCATCGCGATTGGGTTCAGGTCTGGTGACTGTGTAGGCCAGGTCATCTGGCGTAGCACTCCATCACTCTCCTTCTTGGTCAAATAGCCCTTACACAGCCTGGAGGTGTGTTTGGGGTCATTGTCCTGTTGAAAAATAAATGATGGTCCAACTAAACGCAAACCGGATGGAATAGCATGCCGCTGCAAGATGCTGTGGTAGCCATGCTGGTTCAGTATGCCTTCAATTTTGAATAAATCCCCAACAGTGTCACCAGCAAAGCACCCCAACACCATCACACCTCCTCCTCCATGCTTCACGGTGGGAACCAGGCATGTAGAGTCCATCCATTCACCTTTTCTGCGTCACACAAAGACACGGTGGTTGGAACCAAAGATCTCAAATTTGGACTCATCAGACCAAACCACAGATTTCCACTGGTCTAATGTCCATTCCTTGTGTTCTTTAGCCCAAACAAGTCTCTTCTGCTTGTTGCCTGTCCTTAGCAGTGGTTTCCTAGCAGCTATTTTACCATGAAGGCCTGCTGCACAAAGTCTCCTCTTAACAGTTGTTGTAGAGATATGTCTGCTGCTAGAACTCTGTGTGGCATTGACCTGGTCTCTAATCTGAGCTGCTGTTAACCTGTGATTTCTGAGGCTGGTGACTCGGATAAACTTATCCTCAGAAGCAGAGGTGACTCTTGTTCTTCCTTTCCTGGGGTGGTCCTCATATGAGCCAGTTTCTTTGTAGTGCTTGATGGTTTTTGCAACTGCACTTGGGGACAATTTCAAAGTTTGCCCAATTTTTCGGACTGACTGACGTTCATTTCTTAAAGTAATGATGGCCACTCGTTTTTCTTTACTTAGCTGCCTTTTTCTTGCCATAATACAAATTCTAACAGTCTATTCAGTAGGACTATCAGCTGTGTATCCACCAGACTTCTGCACAACACAACTGATGGTCCCAACCCCATTTATAAGACAAGAAATCCCACTTATTAAACCTGACAGGGCACACCTGTGAAGTGAAAACCATTTCCGGTGACTACCTCTTGAAACTCATCAAGAGAATGCCAAGAGTGTGCAAAGCAGTCATCAAAGCAAAAGGTGGCTACTTTGAAGAACCTAGAATATAAGACATATTTTCAGTTATTTCACACTTTTTTGTTAAGTATATAATTCCACATGTGTTAATTCATAGTTTTGATGCCTTCAGTGTGAATGTCCAATTTTCAAAGTTATGAAAATACAGAAAAATCTTTAAATGAGAAGGTGTGTCCAAACTTTTGGTCTGAACTGTAGATAAAGATAAATAGATAGCTAATAGGTAAATATAGATAGATAAAATATAGATAAAGATAGATAATAGGTAGATAGATATATTGATAGATACATAAATACGAGATGGATGGATTGATAATAGGTGGATATATATAGATAGATATCTAGAGATGGATAAAGAAAGAAGAGATAGATAAAGATAGAGACACATACGAGATGGATAAATATATATACATAAAGATACATAGATAAATAGTATGTAGAGATAGATAAAAGGAGAAATTTAGGAAAGAAAAAGTTAAAAGAATTATATCAAAGATCTATATAAAGATATGAGGATAGAGATATGATTGATATAAAGACATGAGAGTGAATGGATCGCTACTTGTGAGATATATGGGGACAGGTCTGACGCCGCCAACTACAGAGGCTTATGTGTCAGCAGCAACCTGGGAAAACTGTTTACCGGCATCCTGAACAAGAAGATCCTCAGTTTCCTCACCGAACACAACGTCCTCAGCAAATGCCAAGCAGGGTTCATGCCAAAGCAGCGCACCACCGACCACATCTACACCCTGTACAGCTTGATTCAGAGCCACATCCACAGCACAAAGCGTGGGAAGATATTTGCTTATTTTGTGGACTTGGACTCAGTGTGGCACCCGGGCCTGTTCCTGAAACTGCTGAAGAGCAGAATAGGAGGAAAGACCTATGATGTCATCAAAAGCTCCTACACCGAGAACCGCTGCAGCGAGAAGGTGAACGGGAAAAGAACGGCTGATTTCCAGCAGTACCGAGGAGTCAGACAGGGCTGCAGCCTAAGTCCAACGCTCTTCAATATCTGCATCAATGAGCTGGCCACCGCTCTGGAGTCCTCTGCGCACCAGGTCTCACACTCCATGACATCCAGGTGAAATTCTTGCTGTATGCAGATGACCTACTGCTGCTGTCACCAACCGAAAAAGGCCTCCAATACTACCTGAAAATCTTGGAGCAATTCAGCTCCACATGCGCACTACCAATCAACCCAAAGAAAAGCAATATCATGGTGTTCCAGAAGAGAAAGCCAAGATCGGACCAACAACCTTTATTTGTGCTAAACAACTGCAATCTTACAAGAACGGAAAAATACACCTCCCTGGGCCTGGAAATTCACCGGTCAGGGAGCTTCAAACAAGCCATAGAGACCCTGAAAGACAAGACGAGCAAAACCTTCTATGCCCTCCGAAGGAAACTCTACCATCTGAAGCTGCCAGTGAGGGTCTGGCTAAAAATCTTCTATTCCATCATCGCCCAAATTCTTCTGTATGGCAGCGAAGTCTGGGGTCCTCACACATACCCAGACTGGTCAAGGTGGGATTCCAGCCCAACAGAAATAATCCACCTGGAATTCTGTAAGCACCTTCTCCAGGTCCATCGGAGCACCACAATCAGTGCCTGTCGAGCTGAGCTGGGCTGATTCCCTCTGCACCTAGCAGTCCTGAAGAGGGCGCTATCCTTCCAGGCTCACCTACATAGTAGCAATCCAAGCTTCCATCATCATAAAGCCCTGCTACATATAGGTGGTCCACCGAAACCAGGACCCCTGGAACAGCTCACCCAAACCCAACCGGACCAAAACACCAATCACAGCAGCTTGACAAAAGCCAGAATCAGGAAGATGGTAGACGAGGGCCAGTTGAGGTATGTCAGTGTCTGGAGGAACGATATCATCACCTCACAGAAACTGACCATGTACAGGAGTCTATAGAGAGACTACAGACTAGCTCCACATCTGGAGGAACTGATGGACCCCAGAGACCGTCAGATCCTGAGCCGCTATAGACTACGTGCCCACAATCTGGCCATCGAATCCGGCCGGCACAGACCGAGCTACAAGCCCAGGGAGGACAGACTGTGCCTACACTGTCACCTGGAGGCCCTGGAGGATGAGACCCACCTCCTGCTACACTGCACCAAATACTCAGCAGCGAGGGACACTCACTTCAGGAGACTCTCTGATCTCTTCCCAAATTTCAGCTCCATGAAGGAGGAAGAGAAAACATTTATCCTGCAGGGGGAATAAGAGAGCGCGGGGGAGAGAGCAGCACAGTATGTGAGCGTGGGGTAGAGAGCAGCACAGTATGTGAGCGTGGGGGAGAGAGCAGCACAATATGTGAGCACGGGGAGAGAGCAGCACAGTATGTGAGCGCGGCGGGGAGAACAGCACAGTATGTGAGCGTGGGGGAGAGAGCAGCACAGTATGTGAGCGTGGGGGAGAGAGCAGCACAATATGTGAGCACGGGGAGAGAGCAGCACAGTATGTGAGCGCGGCGGGGAGAACAGCACAGTATGTGAGCGCGAGGGAGAGAGCAGCACAGTATGTGAGGGCGGGGGAGAGAGCAGCACAGTATGTGAGCGTGGGGGAGAGAGCAGCACAATATGTGAGCACGGGGAGAGAGCAGCACAGTATGTGAGCGCGGCGGGGAGAAAAGCACAGTATGTGAGCGCGAGGGAGAGAGCAGCACAGTATGTGAGGGCGGGGGAGAGAGCAGCACAGTATGTGAAGGCGGGGGAGAGAGCAGCGCAGTATGTGAGGGCGGGGGAGAGAGCAGCACAGTATGTGAGGGCGGGGGAGAGAGCAGCGAAGTATGTGAGCGCGGCGGGGAGAACAGCACAGTATGTGAGCGCGAGGGAGAGAGCAGCACAGTATGTGAGGGCGGGGGAGAGAGCAGCACAGTATGTGAGCGTGGGGGAGAGAGCAGCACAATATGTGAGCACGGGGAGAGAGCAGCACAGTATGTGAGCGCGGCGGGGAGAAAAGCACAGTATGTGAGCGCGAGGGAGAGAGCAGCACAGTATGTGAGGGCGGGGGAGAGAGCAGCACAGTATGTGAGCGCGGCGGGGAGAAAAGCACAGTATGTGAGCGCGAGGGAGAGAGCAGCACAGTATGTGAGGGCGGGGGAGAGAGCAGCACAGTATGTGAAGGCGGGGGAGAGAGCAGCGCAGTATGTGAGGGCGGGGGAGAGAGCAGCACAGTATGTGAGGGCGGGGGAGAGAGCAGCGAAGTATGTGAGCGCGGAGCAGAGAGCAGCGAAGTATGTGAGCGCGGAGCAGAGAGCAGCACAGTATGTGAGCACGGGGGAGAGAGCAGCACAGTATGTGAGCGCGGGGGAGAGAGCAGCACAGTATGTGAGCACGGGGGAGAGAGCAGCACAGTATGTGAGCACGGGGGAGAGAGCAGCACAGTATGTGAGAGTGGGGGAGAGAGAGCAGGGCAGTATGTGAGGGCGGGGGAGAGAGCAGTGAAGTATGTGAGTGCGGGGAGAGAGCAGTGAAGTATGTGAGTGCGGGGAGAGAGCAGCGAAGTATGTGAGCGCTGGGGAGAGAGCAGCGCAGAATGTGAGTGTGGGGGAGAGAGCAGCGCAGTATGTGAGCGTGGGGGAGAGAGCAGCGCAGTATGTGAGAGTGGGGGAGAGAGAGCAGAGCAGTATGTGAGGGCGGGAGGAGAGAGCAGTGCAGTATGTGAGCGTGGGGAGAGAGCAGCGCAGTATGTGAGCACGGGGGAGAGAGCAGCGCAGTATGTGAGTGTGGGGGAGAGAGCAGCGCAGTATGTGAGCGCGGTGGAGAGAGCAGCGCAGTATGTGAGTGCGGGGGAGAGAGCAGCAAAGTATGTGAGCGAGGGGGAAGAGAGCAGCGTAGTATGTGAGTGCGGGGGAGAGAGCAGCGCAATATGTGAGCGCGGGGAGAGAGCAGCAAAGTATGTCAGTGCGGGGGAGAGAGCAGCGCAGTATGTGAGTGCGGGGGAGAGAGCGGCGCAGTATGTGAACGCGGGGGAGAGAGCGGCGCAGTATGTGAACGCAGGGGAGAGAGCGGCGCAGTGTGTGAGCGCAGGGGACAGAGCGGCGCAGTATGTGAGCGAGGGGGAGAGAGCAGAGCAGTATGTGAGCGTGGGGAGAGAGCGGTGCATTATGTGAGCATGGGGGAGAGCGGCGCAGTATGTGAGCGCGGGGAGAGAGTGGCGCAGTATGTGAGCGAGGGGGAGAGTGCAGCGCAATATGTGAGTATGGGGGAGAGAGCAGCGCAGGATTTGAGTACGGGTGAGAGAGCAGCGCAGTATGTGAGCGTGGGGAGAGAGCAGCGCAGTATGTGAGCACGGGGGAGAGAGCAGCGCAGTATGTGAGCGTGGGGGAGAGAGCAGCGCAGTATGTGAGCACGGGGGAGAGAGCCGCGCAGTATGTGAGCGTGGGGGAGAGATTAGCGCAGTATGTGAGCGCGGGGAGAGAGTAGCGCAGTATGTGAGCGCCGGGAGAGATCAGCGCAGTATGTGAGAGTGTGGGAGAGAGCAGCGCAGTATGTGAGTGTGGAGGAGAGAGCGGCGCAGTATGTGAGCGCGGGGGAGAGAGCGGCGCAGTATGTGAGTGCGGTGGAGAGAGCAGCGCAGTATGTGAGCACGGGGGAGAGAGCAGCGCAGTATGTGAGCACGGGGGAGAGAGCAGCGCAGTATGTGATCGCGGGGAGAGAGCAGCGCAGTATGTGAGAATGTGGGAGAGAGCAGCGCAGTATGTGAGTGCGGGGGAGAGAGCGGCGCAGTATGTGAGCGCGGGGGAGAGAGAGGCGCAGTATGTGAGTGCGGGGGAGAGAGCGACGCAGTATGTGAGCGAGGGGGAGAAAGCAGTGCAAAATGTGAGAGTGTGGGAGAGAGCGGCGCAGTATGTGAGTGCGGGGGGGAGAGCGGCGCAGTATGTGAGCGTGGGAGAGAGAGCAGGGCAGTATGGGAGCGCGGGGGAGAGAGCAGGGCAGCATGGGGGCGCAGGGGAGAGAGCAGTGCAGTATGTGAGCGCGGGGAAGAGAGCAGGGCAGTATGGGGGCGCAGGGGAGAGAGCAGTGCAGTATGTGAGCGCGGAGGAGAGAGCAGGGCAGTATGTGAACGCGGGGGAGAGAGCAGCGCAGTATGTGAGCGCATGCCATAGGCTGCGAGAAGAACTGTGATATACATGGACTTTCATAGCTCCCACCCAGCATGTACCCCATCCATCTTTCCTACAGTCCCTATCCCTACTTTACACTTGCTTTGGCAAAACTTATGTTATTTCACCGTACTTTATAAGATATAATAAAATATAACTTTTAAAAATTAGTTTAAAATTGTAACAATACAACATGTGAATAGAAGCACCACAAACTTCTAGAGGGACAACAACAAAAAAACACAAGGGGGGGCGATGTCTCACCCTATTGCACCACAGTCATATCCCTGCCTTGAGGCGGAGGTTGGCACCCTACGATTGCACAAATGGCGCCCCCTTCTGGTCCTATTAGGCCCTAGTTGATTTAACAAAAAACACAATTGTCAATCTGCTAAATGATATCACAGTAATATTCCAAAAAGTGCCAAGTGCATCTAAGCATACCAATTGATCCCATATATGCTGGGACAGAAACAAATACAGAGAGGAATAATGCTCTCATTCAGCCAGTATCTGTCTGGTCAAGACAAGGCAAATTGGCAGTGACATGTTAGTTATAGTCAACACATGTAAAATTTATAGACATAGAGGCTCTTTTTCCAAAAGCAATTCTTAGCAAGAAAAAATTAAAGCTTATCAAACCAATCTATAGCAAGGAATACTTAAAGCTTATTGCCATAACACGTGGTGCGTTTCCCCTTTCTATCCAAGGGTCATCAGGAGTGATGCAAAAGTATAGAAAAGATAATAGATTACTTAGCTGACAGTTGTCCTCATTCCTCACAAAATCATATGATTAGTATGGACAGCCCATAATAAGGTCCTGAGCGCACACGGTCCATTCCCTTCTGATGATGTGTGGTGCTTCTATTTACATATTTACATGTTGCGTTGTTACAACGTTTAATTATTAAAAGTTACATTTTATTATATCTTATAAAGTACTTAGTTACTACAGATGAAATAATTGTTCAAAATAATACTTGTACTACAGGATCCCGCCAACAAAAACTGTGAATTCCAAAACTAATGTGTAATTATAATTAATAATGGCAATAAAGCTTCTTTGAATTTGAAACTGATAGAGATAAAGTTAGGTAAATATAAAGACAGATATAGATAGATATGTAGGTAGATAGAAAGATAGAATATAAAGGTTGATGGATAGATATAAAGATAAATATGGCATAGATGGATAGATAGATGATAGATACAGTTGAAACCAGAAGTTTCCATCCACTATATAAAAAGACACATCTGCATGTTTTTATCAATATCTGACATGAAATCAGAATAAATCTTTCCCATTTTAGGTCAGTTAGGATTACCATAATTTTTAATATTTGCCAAATGCCAGAATAATGAGAGAGAGAGAATGTTTTAAGGCATTTTTATTATTTACTGCAAAGTCAAAAGTTTACATACACTAAGATTACTATGCCTTTAAACAATTCTGGACTGCCCATATGATGATGTCATGTGTTTGGAAGCTTCTGATAGTTTTTTTTGGCAACATCTGAGTTAATTAGAGACACACCTGTGGATGTATTTTAATGCACACCTGAAACATACTGCTTCTTTGCGTAGCATCATGGAAAAGTCTAAATAAATCAGCCAAGAACTCAGGAAGAGAATTGTGGACTCGCACAAGTCTGGCGCATCCTTGGGTACAATTTCAAGATACCTGAAGGTGCCTCATTCATCTGTACAAACAATTATACTCAAGTACAAACAAGATGGGAATGTCCAGTCATCATACCGCTCAGGAAGGAGACAGGTTCTGTGTCCCAGAGATGAACGTGCTTTGGTGTGACATGTGCATATCAACCCAAAGACAAAAGCAAAAGACCTTGTGAAGATGATGGCAGAAGCTTGTAAGATTGTGTCAATATCCACAGTGAAATGAGTACTATATCAACAAGGGCTGAAAGGCCTCTCTGCCAGGAAGAAGGCATTACTACAAAAGAAACATAAAAAAGCCAGATTAATGTTTGCAAATACACACAGGAACAAAGACCTTCATTTTTGGAGCCATGTCCTGTGGTCTGATGAAACTAAAATTTACCTTTTTGGGCATAATGACCATCGTTACGTTTGGAGGAAGAAGGGAGAAGCTTGGAAGCCTAAAAACACCATCCCAACTGTGAAACACGGAGGTGGCAGCATCATGTTGTGGGGTTGTTTTGCTGCAGGAGAGACTGGTGCACTTCACAAAATAAATGGCATCATGAGAAAAGAAGATTGTGGCAATACTAAAGCAACATCTCAAGACATCAGCCAGGAAGTTAAAGCTTGGGCGGAAATGGACCTTCCAAATGGACCCGAAGCATACTGCCAAAATGGTAACAAAGTAGATTAAGGATAACAAAGTCAATGTTTTGGAGTGGCCATCACAAAACCCTGATCTCCGCCCTGATTCCGACCAACTATTGTGAGAAGCTTGTGGAAGGATATCCCAAACGTTTCACCCAAGTCACTCAGTTTAAGGGCAATGGTACCAAATACTAATGAAATGTATGGAAACTTTTGACTTTGCAGTAAGTAATAAACATGCCTTAAAACATTCTCTCTCTCTAATTATTCTGCCATTTGGTAAATATAAAAAATTATGGTAATCGTAATTGAGCTAAAACGGGAAAGGTTTATTCTGATTTCATGTCAGATATTGAGAAAAACATGCAGATTTGTCTTTTTATATAGTGTATGGAAACTTCTGGTTTCAACTGTAGATGATAAATAGATAATAGATAGCGGGGGATAGATAGCTATGATAGATAAAATAAATTAGATAGATAGATAGAAAGAAAGAGAATTGAGATATATAGCTAGAGAATTAAGGCCCTGTCACACATAACGAGATCGCTAGCGAGATCGTTATTGCGGCACGGTTTTGGGATCGCTGGGGAGATGTCAAACATGCAGAACTTTCCAACGATCTCGGCCGCCCCAGCGATCTAACCAACGATCTCGGTGGTCGTTGGGGCACTTTCACACAGCAGCTATTTCAACGATCCACACCTTGATAAGGGCTGTACTGTGTCAGAAAGGCGTGCATAAAATTGCTTTTCCGCGCCCCCCTCATCTCCAGCTGGTGGACGCTACTGCGTTCTGATTGGGTGGCCTTGGTTTAACACTGCGTCTCCGGTCAGATGAGATCTCTACTGCGTCTCCATTAAAAATGGAAACTCATTTGAGACCCCAAGCAATACCTACCTCGCTAAAGATGCCTGATTTCTTCAAAGTGGAGTCACAGCCGGGGAACGCTGGTAGGATCTGAAAAAACAAGGACGCAGTAGTGACCACCAATCGGGGATGAGGAGCGCAGAAAAGTCCAATTTATGCACGCCTACATGTCTCAGTTCTGAATCGCTAACGAGGTCGTTGATAAGGTGTCAAATACAGCGATGCACACTGCCCAGCGGGAGCGCAACAACCCAGGAATGGTCCATTGCGTCACCAAAACCGTGACTCATTAGCGATCTCGCTAGCGATCTCGTTATGTGTGACGGGGCCTTTAGATAGACAAATAGATTGGTAGATAAATAGTGGAAGATAGATAGAGAGATAGATATGTGATAGAGAGATAAAGAAATATGAGAAAGAAAAAGTTAGAAGAGGTGGGCAAAGATGCATCCAGCTATATCAAAGATCTTTGTAAAGATATAAGGAGATAGATATAAGAGCAAAAGAGTGGGATCAGATGGATAGATAATAGAAAGATTGATGATGGATAAATAAAGAGCTTTGCAATATAATGCTACAGAGATCGATAAACAGATAAATACATATATAAAGATATAGAAATTATATGAAGTGGATAGAGATAGAGTGATGACAGATAGAGAGATAGATAGATACATAGATAAATAAATAGATAACAGGTAAATTATAGGAGTGAAATAGAATAGAATATAAAAATAAAAGGTGTAAAAACAAACAAAACTAGAAGATAGAGGACAGATACAAGAAAGAAAGGACAACACTTTGGCTGGATACATGATGGACAGATAAAGATATTATTTTGAGGTGTGCTCTGTGTTGTGTGCTCTGTGCGTTGTGTTCTGTGTTGTGTGCTCTGTGTTGTGTGCTCTGTGTGTTGTGCTCTGTGTTGTGTGCTCTGTGTTGTGTGCTCTGTGTTGTGTGCTCTGTGTTGTGTGCTCTGTGTTGTGTGCTCTGTGTGTTGTGCTCTGTGTTGTGTGCTCTGTGTTGTGTGCTCTTTGTTGTGTGCTCTGTGTGTTGTGCTCTGTGTTGTGTGCTCTGTGTTGTGTGTTGTGCTCTGTGTTGTGTGCTCTGTGTTGTGTGTTGTGCTCTGTGTTGTGTTGTGTGCTCTGTGTTGTGTGCTCTGTGCTCTGTGTTGTGTGCTCTGGGTTGTGTGTTGTGCTCTGTGTTGTGTGCTCTGTGTTGTGTGCTCTGTGTTGTGTGCTCTGTGTTGTGTTGTGTGTTCTGTGCTCTGTGTTGTGTGTTGTGTGCTCTGTTGTGTGCTCTGTGTTGTGTTGTGTGTTGTGTGCTCTCTGTTGTGTGCTCTGTGTTGTGTGCTCTGTGCTGTGTGCTCTGTATTGTATGTTGTGTGCCCTGTATTGTGTGTTGTGTTGTGTGCTCTGTGTTGTGTTCTCTGTATTGTGTGTGTTGTGTGCTCAGTGTTGTGTGCTGTGTTGTGTGTGCTGTGTTGTGTGTTGTGTGCTCTGTGTTGTGTGCTCTGTGTTGTGTGCTGTGTTGTGAGCTCTTTGTTGTGTTGTGTGCTCTGTGTTGTGTGCTCTGTGTTGTGTGTGTTGTGCTCTGTGTTGTGAGCTCTGTGTTGTGTGTTTTGTGTTGTGTGTTGTGTGCTCTGTGTGTTGTGGTCTGTGTTGTGTGCTCTGTGTTGTGTGCTCTGTGTTGTGTGCTCTGTGTTGTGTGCTCTGTGTGTTGTGCTCTGTGCTGTGTGCTCTGTGCTGTGTGCTCTGTGTTGTGTGCTCTGTGTTGTGTGCTCTGTTGTGTGTTGTGTGTTCTGTGTTGTGTGCTCTGTGTGTTGTGTGCTCTGTGTTGTGTGCTCTGTGTGTTGTGCTCTGTTGTGCTCTCTGTGTTGTGCTCTCTGTGTTGTGCTCTGTGTTGTGTGCTCTGTGTTGTGTGCTCTGTGTTGTGTGCTCTGTGTTGTGTGCTCTGTGTTGTGTGCTCTGTGTTCTGTGCTCTGTGTTGTGTGCTCTGTGTTGTGTGCTCTGTGTTGTGTGCTCTGTGTTGTGTGCTCTGTGTTGTGCTCTGTGTGTTGTGCTCTGTGTGTTGTGCTCTGTGTGTTGTGCTCTGTGTTGTGTGCTCTGTGTTGTGTGCTCTGTGTTGTGTGCTCTGTGTTGTGTGCTCTGTGTTCTGTGTTGTGTGTTCTGTGTTGTGTGTTCTGTGTTGTGTGCTGTATGTTGTGTGTTGTGTGCTCTGTGTTGTGTGCTCTGTGTTGTGTGCTCTGTGTTGTGTGCTCTGTGTTGTGTGTTCTGTGTTGTGTGCTCTGTGTTGTGTGTTCTGTGTTGTGTGCTCTGTGTTGTGTGCTCTGTTGTGTGTTGTGTGCGCTGTTGTGTGTTGTGTGCTCTGTTGTGTGTTCTGTCTTCTGTGCTCTGTGTTGTGTGCTCTGTGTGTTGTGCTCTGTGTTGTGTGTTCTGTGTTGTATGTGTGGTGTGCTGTATGTTGTGTTCTGTGTTGTGTGTGTTGTGTGCTGTATGTTGTGTGTTGTGCTGTGTGCTCTCTGTGTTGTGCTGTGTTGTGTGCTCTGTGTTGTGTGTTGTGCTCTGTGTCATGTGCTCTGTGTGTTGTGCTCTGTGTCATGTGCTCTGTGTGTTGTGCTCCGTATTATGTGCTCTGTGTTCTGTTCTCTGTGTTGTGTGCTCTGTGTTGTGTGTTGTGCTCTGTGTTGTGTGCTCTGTGTTGTGTGTTGTGCTCTGTGTTGTGTTGTGTGCTCTGTGTTGTGTGCTCTGTGCTCTGTGTTGTGTGCTCTGGGTTGTGTGTTGTGCTCTGTGTTGTGTGCTCTGTGTTGTGTGCTCTGTGTGTTGTGCTCCGTATTATGTGCTCTGTGTTCTGTTCTCTGTGTTGTGTGCTCTGTGTTGTGTGTTGTGCTCTGTGTTGTGTGCTCTGTGTTGTGTGTTGTGCTCTGTGTTGTGTTGTGTGCTCTGTGTTGTGTGCTCTGTGCTCTGTGTTGTGTGCTCTGGGTTGTGTGTTGTGCTCTGTGTTGTGTGCTCTGTGTTGTGTGCTCTGTGTTGTGTGCTCTGTGTTGTGTTGTGTGTTCTGTGCTCTGTGTTGTGTGTTGTGTGCTCTGTTGTGTGCTCTGTGTTGTGTTGTGTGTTGTGTGCTCTCTGTTGTGTGCTCTGTGTTGTGTGCTCTGTGCTGTGTGCTCTGTATTGTATGTTGTGTGCCCTGTATTGTGTGTTGTGTTGTGTGCTCTGTGTTGTGTTCTCTGTATTGTGTGTGTTGTGTGCTCAGTGTTGTGTGCTGTGTTGTGTGTGCTGTGTTGTGTGTTGTGTGCTCTGTGTTGTGTGCTCTGTGTTGTGTGCTGTGTTGTGAGCTCTTTGTTGTGTTGTGTGCTCTGTGTTGTGTGCTCTGTGTTGTGTGTGTTGTGCTCTGTGTTGTGAGCTCTGTGTTGTGTGTTTTGTGTTGTGTGTTGTGTGCTCTGTGTGTTGTGGTCTGTGTTGTGTGCTCTGTGTTGTGTGCTCTGTGTTGTGTGCTCTGTGTTGTGTGCTCTGTGTGTTGTGCTCTGTGCTGTGTGCTGTGTGCTCTGTGCTCTGTGTTGTGTGCTCTGTGTTGTGTGCTCTGTTGTGTGTTGTGTGTTCTGTGTTGTGTGCTCTGTGTGTTGTGTGCTCTGTGTTGTGTGCTCTGTGTGTTGTGCTCTGTGTTGTGCTCTCTGTGTTGTGCTCTCTGTGTTGTGCTCTGTGTTGTGTGCTCTGTGTTGTGTGCTCTGTGTTGTGTGCTCTGTGTTGTGTGCTCTGTGTTCTGTGCTCTGTGTTGTGTGCTCTGTGTTGTGTGCTCTGTGTTGTGTGCTCTGTGTTGTGTGCTCTGTGTTGTGCTCTGTGTGTTGTGCTCTGTGTGTTGTGCTCTGTGTGTTGTGCTCTGTGTGTTGTGCTCTGTGTTGTGTGCTCTGTGTTGTGTGCTCTGTGTTGTGTGCTCTGTGTTCTGTGTTGTGTGTTCTGTGTTGTGTGTTCTGTGTTGTGTGCTGTATGTTGTGTGTTGTGTGCTCTGTGTTGTGTGCTCTGTGTTGTGTGCTCTGTGTTGTGTGCTCTGTGTTGTGTGTTCTGTGTTGTGTGCTCTGTGTTGTGTGTTCTGTGTTGTGTGTTCTGTGTTGTGTGCTCTGTGTTGTGTGCTCTGTGTTGTGTGCTCTGTTGTGTGTTGTGTGCGCTGTTGTGTGTTGTGTGCTCTGTTGTGTGTTCTGTCTTCTGTGCTCTGTGTTGTGTGCTCTGTGTGTTGTGCTCTGTGTTGTGTGTTCTGTGTTGTATGTGTGGTGTGCTGTATGTTGTGTTCTGTGTTGTGTGTGTTGTGTGCTGTATGTTGTGTGTTGTGCTGTGTGCTCTCTGTGTTGTGCTGTGTTGTGTGCTCTGTGTTGTGTGTTGTGCTCTGTGTCATGTGCTCTGTGTGTTGTGCTCTGTGTCATGTGCTCTGTGTGTTGTGCTCCGTATTATGTGCTCTGTGTTCTGTTCTCTGTGTTGTGTGCTCTGTGTTGTGTGTTCTGTGTTGTATGTGTGGTGTGCTGTATGTTGTGCTCTGTGTTGTGTGCTGTATGTTGTGTGTTGTGCTGTGTTGTGTGCTTTGTGTTGTGTGCTGTATGTTTGTTGTGTGCTCTGTGTTGTGTGTGTTGTGTGCTCTGTGTTGTGTTTTGTGTGCTGTATGTTGTGTTGTGTGCTGTATGTTGTGTGTTGTCTTGTGCTCTGTGTTGTGTGTGTTGTGTTGTCTTGTGCTCTGTGTTGTGTTGTGTGTGTTGTGTGCTGTATGTTGTGTGTTGTGTTGTGCTCTGTGTTGTGTGTGTTGTGTGCTCTGTGTTGTGTTGTGTGTGTTGTATGTGTGGTGTGCTGTATATTGTGCTCTGTGTTGTGTGTGCTGTATGCTGTGTGTTGTGTGCTCTGTGTTGTGTGTGTTGTTTGCTGTATGTTGTGTGCTCTGTGTTGTGTGTGTTGTGTGCTGTATGTTGTGTGTTGTGTTGTGCTCTGTGTTGTGTGTGTTGTGTGCTCTGTGTTGTGTGTTTTGTGTGCTGTATGTTGTGTGTTGTGTGCTCTGTGTTGTGTTGTGTGTGTTGTGTGCTGTATGTTGTGTTGTGCTCTGTGTTGTGTGTGTTGTGTGTTGTATGTTGTGTTGTGCTCTGTGTTGTATTGTGTGTGTTGTGTGCTCTGTGTTCTGTGCTCTGTGTTGTGCTCTATTGTGTGCCCTGTGTTGTGTGTTGTGCTCTGTGTTGTGTGTTGTGCTCTGTGTTGTGTTTTGCTCTGTGTTGTGTGTTGTGCTCTGTTTTGTGTGTTGTGCTCTGTGTTGTGAGTTGTGCTCTGTGTTGTGTTTTGTGCTCTGTGTTGTGTGTTGTGCTCTGTGTTGTGAGTTGTGCTCTGTGCTGTGTGTTGTGCTCTGTGCTGTGTGTTGTGCTCTGTGTTGTGTGTGTTGTGTGCTGTATGTTGTGTTGTGTTGTGTGTGTTGTGTGTAGTATGTTGTGTGTTGTGTTGTGTGTGTTGTGTGCAGTATGTTGGATGTTGTGTTGTGCTCTGTGTTGTGTGCTGTATGTTGTGTTGTGTGTGTTGTGTGGAGTATGTTGTGTGTTGTGTTGTGTGCTCTGTGTTGTGTGCTGTATGTTGTGTTGTGTTGTGCTCTGTGTTGTGTGCTCTGTGTTGTGTGTTGTGTTGTGTGCAGTATGTTGTGTGTTGTGTTGTGTGTGTTGTGTGCAGTATGTTGTGTGTTGTGTTGTGCTGTGTTGTGTGTGTTGTGTGCTGTATGTTGTGTTGTGTTGTGTGTGTTGTGTGGAGTATATTGTGTGTTGTGTTGTGTGTGTTGTGTGGAGTATGTTGTGTGTTGTGTTGTGTGTTGTGCGCAGTATGTTGTGTGTTGTGTTGTGTGCAGTATGTTGTGTGTTGTGTTGTGCTCTGTGTTGTGTGTGTTGTGTGCTGTATGTTGTGTTGTGTGCAGTATGTTGTGTGTTGTGTTGTGTTCTGTGTTGTATGTGTTGTGTGCTGTATGTTGTGTTGTGTGTGTTGTGTGGAGTATGTTGTGTGTTGTGTTGTGTGTGTTGTGTGCTCTGTGTTGTGTGCTGTATGTTGTGTTGTGTTGTATGTTGTGTGCTCTGTGTTGTATGTTGTGTTGTGTGTGTTGTGTGTTGTATGTTGTGTGCTCTGTGTTGTGTTGTGTGTGTTGTGTGCTCTGTGTTGTGTGCTGTATGTTGTGTTGTGTGTGTTGTGTGTGTTGTGTGTTGTATGTTGTGTGCTCTGTGTTGTGTTGTGTGTGTTGTGTGCTCTGTGTTGTGTGCTCTGTGTTGTGTGCTGTATGTTGTGTTGTGTTGTGCTCTGTGTTGTGTGTGTTGTGTGTGTTGTGTGGAGTATGTTGTGTGCTGTATGTTGTGTGTGTTGTGTGCTCTGTGTTGTGTGCTCTGTGTTGTGTGTTCTGTGTTGTGTGCTCTGTGTTGTGTGCTCTGTGTTGTGTGCTCTGTTGTGTGTTGTGTGTTGTGTGCTCTGTTGTGTGTTCTGTCTTCTGTGCTCTGTGTTGTGTGCTCTGTGTGTTGTGCTCTGTGTTGTGTGTTCTGTGTTGTATGTGTGGTGTGCTGTATGTTGTGTTCTGTGTTGTGTGTGTTGTGTGCTGTATGTTGTGTGTTGTGCTGTGTGCTCTCTGTGTTGTGCTGTGTTGTGTGCTCTGTGTTGTGTGCTCTGTGTTCTGTGTTGTGTGTTGTGCTCTGTGTCATGTGCTCTGTGTGTTGTGCTCCGTATTATGTGCTCTGTGTTCTGTTCTCTGTGTTGTGTGCTCTGTGTTGTGTGCTGTATGTTGTGTGTTGTGCTGTGTTGTGTGCTTTGTGTTGTGTGCTGTATGTTTGTTGTGTGCTCTGTGTTGTGTGTGTTGTGTGCTCTGTGTTGTGTTTTGTGTGCTGTATGATGTGTTGTGTGCTGTATGTTGTGTGTTGTCTTGTGCTCTGTGTTGTGTGTGTTGTGTTGTCTTGTGCTCTGTGTTGTGTTGTGTGTGTTGTGTGCTGTATGTTGTGTGTTGTGTTGTGCTCTGTGTTGTGTGTGTTGTGTGCTCTGTGTTGTGTGTGTTGTATGTGTGGTGTGCTGTATATTGTGCTCTGTGTTGTGTGTGCTGTATGCTGTGTGTTGTGTGCTCTGTGTTGTGTGTGTTGTTTGCTGTATGTTGTGTGCTCTGTGTTGTGTGTGTTGTGTGCTGTATGTTGTGTGTTGTGTTGTGCTCTGTGTTGTGTGTGTTGTGTGCTCTGTGTTGTGTGTTTTGTGTGCTGTATGTTGTGTGTTGTGTGCTCTGTGTTGTGTTGTGTGTGTTGTGTGCTGTATGTTGTGTTGTGCTCTGTGTTGTGTGTGTTGTGTGTTGTATGTTGTGTTGTGCTCTGTGTTGTATTGTGTGTGTTGTGTGCTCTGTGTTCTGTGCTCTGTGTTGTGCTCTATTGTGTGCCCTGTGTTGTGTGTTGTGCTCTGTGTTGTGTGTTGTGCTCTGTGTTGTGTTTTGCTCTGTGTTGTGTGTTGTGCTCTGTTTTGTGTGTTGTGCTCTGTGTTGTGAGTTGTGCTCTGTGCTGTGTGTTGTGCTCTGTGTTGTGTGTTGTGCTCTGTGTTGTGTGTTGTGCTCTGTGTTGTGTTTTGTGCTCTGTGTTGTGTGTTGTGCTCTGTGTTGTGAGTTGTGCTCTGTGCTGTGTGTTGTGCTCTGTGCTGTGTGTTGTGCTCTGTGTTGTGTGTGTTGTGTGCTGTATGTTGTGTTGTGTGTGTTGTGTGTAGTATGTTGTGTGTTGTGTTGTGTGTGTTGTGTGCAGTATGTTGGATGTTGTGTTGTGCTCTGTGTTGTGTGTGTTGTGTGCTGTATGTTGTGTTGTGTTGTGTGTGTTGTGTGGAGTATGTTGTGTGTTGTGTTGTGTGTGTTGTGTGCTCTGTGTTGTGTGCTGTATGTTGTGTTGTGTTGTGCTCTGTGTTGTGTGCTCTGTGTTGTGTGTTGTGTTGTGTGTGTTGTGTGCAGTATGTTGTGTGTTGTGTTGTGTGTGTTGTGTGCAGTATGTTGTGTGTTGTGTTGTGCTCTGTGTTGTGTGTGTTGTGTGCTGTATGTTGTGTTGTGTTGTGTGTGTTGTGTGGAGTATATTGTGTGTTGTGTTGTGTGGAGTATGTTGTGTGTTGTGTTGTGTGTTGTATGTTGTGTGTTGTGTTGTGTGTGTTGTGTGCAGTATGTTGTGTGTTGTGTTGTGCTCTGTGTTGTGTGTGTTGTGTGCTGTATGTTGTGTTGTGTGCAGTATGTTGTGTGTTGTGTTGTGTTCTGTGTTGTATGTGTTGTGTGCTGTATGTTGTGTTGTGTTGTGTGTGTTGTGTGGAGTATGTTGTGTGTTGTGTTGTGTGTGTTGTGTGCTCTGTGTTGTGTGCTGTATGTTGTGTTGTGTTGTATGTTGTGTGCTCTGTGTTGTATGTTGTGTTGTGTGTGTTGTGTGTTGTATGTTGTGTGCTCTGTGTTGTGTTGTGTGCTCTGTGTTGTGTGCTGTATGTTCTGTTGTGTGTGTTGTGTGTTGTATGTTGTGTGCTCTGTGTTGTGTTGTGTGTGTTGTGTGCTCTGTGTTGTGTGCTCTGTGTTGTGTGCTCTGTGTTGTGTGCTGTATGTTGTATTGTATTGTGCTCTGTGTTGTGTGTGTTGTGTGTGTTGTGTGGAGTATGTTGTGTGCTGTATGTTGTGTGTGTTGTGTGCTCTGTGTTGTGTGCTCTGTGTTGTGTGCTCTGTGTTGTGTGCTCTGTGTTGTGTGCTGTATGTTGTGTTGTGTGTGTTGTGTGCTCTGTGTTGTGTGTGTTGTGTGTGTTGTGTGGAGTATGTTGTGTGTTGTGTTGTGTGTGTTGTGTGGAGTATGTTGTGTGTTGTGTGTTGTGTGCTCTGTGTTGTGTGTGTTGTGTGCAGTATGTTGTGTGTTGTGTTGTGCTCTGTGTTGTGTGTGTTGTGTGCTGTATGTTGTGTTGTGTGCAGTATGTTGTGTGTTGTGTTGTGTTCTGTGTTGTATGTGTTGTGTGCTGTATGTTGTGTTGTGTTGTGTGTGTTGTGTGGAGTATGTTGTGTGTTGTGTTGTGTGTGTTGTGTGCTCTGTGTTGTGTGCTGTATGTTGTGTTGTGTTGTATGTTGTGTGCTCTGTGTTGTATGTTGTGTTGTGTGTGTTGTGTGTTGTATGTTGTGTGCTCTGTGTTGTGTTGTGTGTGTTGTGTGCTCTGTGTTGTGTGCTGTATGTTGTGTTGTGTGTGTTGTGTGTGTTGTGTGTTGTATGTTGTGTGCTCTGTGTTGTGTTGTGTGTGTTGTGTGCTCTGTGTTGTGTGCTCTGTGTTGTGTGCTCTGTGTTGTGTGCTGTATGTTGTGTTGTGTTGTGCTCTGTGTTGTGTGTGTTGTGTGTGTTGTGTGGAGTATGTTGTGTGCTGTATGTTGTGTGTGTTGTGTGCTCTGTGTTGTGTGCTCTGTGTTGTGTGCTCTGTGTTGTGTGCTGTATGTTGTGTTGTGTTGTGCTCTGTGTTGTGTGTGTTGTGTGTGTTGTGTGGAGTATGTTGTGTGTTGTGTGTGTTGTGTGGAGTATGTTGTGTGTTGTGTGTTGTGTGCTCTGTGTTGTATGTTGTGTTGTGTGTGTTGTGTGTGTTGTGTGCTGTATGTTGTGTTGTGTGCAGTATGTTGTGTGTTGTGTTGTGTTCTGTGTTGTATGTGTTGTGTGCTGTATGTTGTGTTGTGTTGTGTGTGTTGTGTGGAGTATGTTGTGTGTTGTGTTGTGTGTGTTGTGTGCTCTGTGTTGTGTGCTGTATGTTGTGTTGTGTTGTATGTTGTGTGCTCTGTGTTGTATGTTGTGTTGTGTGTGTTGTGTGTGTTGTGTGTTGTATGTTGTGTGCTCTGTGTTGTGTTGTGTGTGTTGTGTGCTCTGTGTTGTGTGCTGTATGTTGTGTTGTGTGTTGTATGTTGTGTGCTCTGTGTTGTGTGCTCTGTGTTGTGTGCTGTATGTTGTGTTGTGCTCTGTGTTGTGTGTGTTGTGTGGAGTATGTTGTGTGTTGTGTTGTGTGTGTTGTGTGGAGTATGTTGTGTGTTGTGTGTTGTGTGCTCTGTGTTGTGTGTGTTGTGTGCAGTATGTTGTGTGTTGTGTTGTGCTCTGTGTTGTGTGTGTTGTGTGCTGTATGTTGTGTTGTGTGCAGTATGTTGTGTGTTGTGTTGTGTTCTGTGTTGTATGTGTTGTGTGCTGTATGTTGTGTTGTGTGTGTTGTGTGCAGTATGTTGTGTGTTGTGTTGTGTGTGTTGTGTGCTCTGTGTTGTGTGCTGTATGTTGTGTTGTATGTTGTGTGCTCTGTGTTGTATGTTGTGTTGTGTGTGTTGTGTGTTGTATGTTGTGTGCTCTGTGTTGTGTTGTGTGCTCTGTGTTGTGTGCTGTATGTTGTGTTGTGTGTGTTGTGTGTGTTGTGTGTTGTATGTTGTGTGCTCTGTGTTGTGTTGTGTGTGTTGTGTGCTCTGTGTTGTGTGCTCTGTGTTGTGTGCTCTGTGTTGTGTGCTGTATGTTGTGTTGTGTTGTGCTCTGTGTTGTGTGTGTTGTGTGTGTTGTGTGGAGTATGTTGTGTGCTGTATGCTGTGTGTGTTGTGTGCTCTGTGTTGTGTGCTCTGTGTTGTGTGTTCTGTGTTGTGTGCTCTGTGTTGTGTGCTCTGTGTTGTGTGCTCTGTTGTGTGTTGTGTGTTGTGTGCTCTGTTGTGTGTTCTGTCTTCTGTGCTCTGTGTTGTGTGCTCTGTGTGTTGTGCTCTGTGTTGTGTGTTCTGTGTTGTATGTGTGGTGTGCTGTATGTTGTGTTCTGTGTTGTGTGTGTTGTGTGCTGTATGTTGTGTGTTGTGCTGTGTGCTCTCTGTGTTGTGCTGTGTTGTGTGCTCTGTGTTGTGTGCTCTGTGTTCTGTGTTGTGTGTTGTGCTCTGTGTCATGTGCTCTGTGTGTTGTGCTCCGTATTATGTGCTCTGTGTTCTGTTCTCTGTGTTGTGTGCTCTGTGTTGTGTGTTCTGTGTTGTATGTGTGGTGTGCTGTATGTTGTGCTCTGTGTTGTGTGCTGTATGTTGTGTGTTGTGCTGTGTTGTGTGCTTTGTGTTGTGTGCTGTATGTTTGTTGTGTGCTCTGTGTTGTGTGTGTTGTGTGCTCTGTGTTGTGTTTTGTGTGCTGTATGATGTGTTGTGTGCTGTATGTTGTGTGTTGTCTTGTGCTCTGTGTTGTGTGTGTTGTGTTGTCTTGTGCTCTGTGTTGTGTTGTGTGTGTTGTGTGCTGTATGTTGTGTGTTGTGTTGTGCTCTGTGTTGTGTGTGTTGTGTGCTCTGTGTTGTGTTGTGTGTGTTGTATGTGTGGTGTGCTGTATATTGTGCTCTGTGTTGTGTGTGCTGTATGCTGTGTGTTGTGTGCTCTGTGTTGTGTGTGTTGTTTGCTGTATGTTGTGTGCTCTGTGTTGTGTGTGTTGTGTGCTGTATGTTGTGTGTTGTGTTGTGCTCTGTGTTGTGTGTGTTGTGTGCTCTGTGTTGTGTGTTTTGTGTGCTGTATGTTGTGTGTTGTGTGCTCTGTGTTGTGTTGTGTGTGTTGTGTGCTGTATGTTGTGTTGTGCTCTGTGTTGTGTGTGTTGTGTGTTGTATGTTGTGTTGTGCTCTGTGTTGTATTGTGTGTGTTGTGTGCTCTGTGTTCTGTGCTCTGTGTTGTGCTCTATTGTGTGCCCTGTGTTGTGTGTTGTGCTCTGTGTTGTGTGTTGTGCTCTGTGTTGTGTTTTGCTCTGTGTTGTGTGTTGTGCTCTGTTTTGTGTGTTGTGCTCTGTGTTGTGAGTTGTGCTCTGTGCTGTGTGTTGTGCTCTGTGTTGTGTGTTGTGCTCTGTGTTGTGTGTTGTGCTCTGTGTTGTGTTTTGTGCTCTGTGTTGTGTGTTGTGCTCTGTGTTGTGAGTTGTGCTCTGTGCTGTGTGTTGTGCTCTGTGCTGTGTGTTGTGCTCTGTGTTGTGTGTGTTGTGTGCTGTATGTTGTGTTGTGTGTGTTGTGTGTAGTATGTTGTGTGTTGTGTTGTGTGTGTTGTGTGCAGTATGTTGGATGTTGTGTTGTGCTCTGTGTTGTGTGTGTTGTGTGCTGTATGTTGTGTTGTGTTGTGTGTGTTGTGTGGAGTATGTTGTGTGTTGTGTTGTGTGTGTTGTGTGCTCTGTGTTGTGTGCTGTATGTTGTGTTGTGTTGTGCTCTGTGTTGTGTGCTCTGTGTTGTGTGTTGTGTTGTGTGTGTTGTGTGCAGTATGTTGTGTGTTGTGTTGTGTGTGTTGTGTGCAGTATGTTGTGTGTTGTGTTGTGCTCTGTGTTGTGTGTGTTGTGTGCTGTATGTTGTGTTGTGTTGTGTGTGTTGTGTGGAGTATATTGTGTGTTGTGTTGTGTGGAGTATGTTGTGTGTTGTGTTGTGTGTTGTATGTTGTGTGTTGTGTTGTGTGTGTTGTGTGCAGTATGTTGTGTGTTGTGTTGTGCTCTGTGTTGTGTGTGTTGTGTGCTGTATGTTGTGTTGTGTGCAGTATGTTGTGTGTTGTGTTGTGTTCTGTGTTGTATGTGTTGTGTGCTGTATGTTGTGTTGTGTGTGTTGTGTGGAGTATGTTGTGTGTTGTGTTGTGTGTGTTGTGTGCTCTGTGTTGTGTGCTGTATGTTGTGTTGTGTTGTATGTTGTGTGCTCTGTGTTGTATGTTGTGTTGTGTGTGTTGTGTGTTGTATGTTGTGTGCTCTGTGTTGTGTTGTGTGTGTTGTGTGCTCTGTGTTGTGTGCTGTATGTTCTGTTGTGTGTGTTGTGTGTTGTATGTTGTGTGCTCTGTGTTGTGTTGTGTGTGTTGTGTGCTCTGTGTTGTGTGCTCTGTGTTGTGTGCTCTGTGTTGTGTGCTGTATGTTGTATTGTATTGTGCTCTGTGTTGTGTGTGTTGTGTGTGTTGTGTGGAGTATGTTGTGTGCTGTATGTTGTGTGTGTTGTGTGCTCTGTGTTGTGTGCTCTGTGTTGTGTGCTCTGTGTTGTGTGCTCTGTGTTGTGTGCTGTATGTTGTGTTGTGTGTGTTGTGTGCTCTGTGTTGTGTGTGTTGTGTGTGTTGTGTGGAGTATGTTGTGTGTTGTGTTGTGTGTGTTGTGTGGAGTATGTTGTGTGTTGTGTGTTGTGTGCTCTGTGTTGTGTGTGTTGTGTGCAGTATGTTGTGTGTTGTGTTGTGCTCTGTGTTGTGTGTGTTGTGTGCTGTATGTTGTGTTGTGTGCAGTATGTTGTGTGTTGTGTTGTGTTCTGTGTTGTATGTGTTGTGTGCTGTATGTTGTGTTGTGTTGTGTGTGTTGTGTGGAGTATGTTGTGTGTTGTGTTGTGTGTGTTGTGTGCTCTGTGTTGTGTGCTGTATGTTGTGTTGTGTTGTATGTTGTGTGCTCTGTGTTGTATGTTGTGTTGTGTGTGTTGTGTGTTGTATGTTGTGTGCTCTGTGTTGTGTTGTGTGTGTTGTGTGCTCTGTGTTGTGTGCTGTATGTTGTGTTGTGTGTGTTGTGTGTGTTGTGTGTTGTATGTTGTGTGCTCTGTGTTGTGTTGTGTGTGTTGTGTGCTCTGTGTTGTGTGCTCTGTGTTGTGTGCTCTGTGTTGTGTGCTGTATGTTGTGTTGTGTTGTGCTCTGTGTTGTGTGTGTTGTGTGTGTTGTGTGCTGTATGTTGTGTGCTGTATGTTGTGTGTGTTGTGTGCTCTGTGTTGTGTGCTCTGTGTTGTGTGCTCTGTGTTGTGTGCTGTATGTTGTGTTGTGTTGTGCTCTGTGTTGTGTGTGTTGTGTGTGTTGTGTGGAGTATGTTGTGTGTTGTGTGTGTTGTGTGGAGTATGTTGTGTGTTGTGTGTTGTGTGCTCTGTGTTGTATGTTGTGTTGTGTGTGTTGTGTGTGTTGTGTGCTGTATGTTGTGTTGTGTGCAGTATGTTGTGTGTTGTGTTGTGTTCTGTGTTGTATGTGTTGTGTGCTGTATGTTGTGTTGTGTTGTGTGTGTTGTGTGGAGTATGTTGTGTGTTGTGTTGTGTGTGTTGTGTGCTGTATGTTGTGTTGTGTTGTATGTTGTGTGCTCTGTGTTGTATGTTGTGTTGTGTGTGTTGTGTGTGTTGTGTGTTGTATGTTGTGTGCTCTGTGTTGTGTTGTGTGTGTTGTGTGCTCTGTGTTGTGTGCTGTATGTTGTGTTGTGTGTTGTATGTTGTGTGCTCTGTGTTGTGTGCTCTGTGTTGTGTGCTGTATGTTGTGTTGTGCTCTGTGTTGTGTGTGTTGTGTGGAGTATGTTGTGTGTTGTGTTGTGTGTGTTGTGTGGAGTATGTTGTGTGTTGTGTGTTGTGTGCTCTGTGTTGTGTGTGTTGTGTGCAGTATGTTGTGTGTTGTGTTGTGCTCTGTGTTGTGTGTGTTGTGTGCTGTATGTTGTGTTGTGTGCAGTATGTTGTGTGTTGTGTTGTGTTCTGTGTTGTATGTGTTGTGTGCTGTATGTTGTGTTGTGTGTGTTGTGTGGAGTATGTTGTGTGTTGTGTTGTGTGTGTTGTGTGCTCTGTGTTGTGTGCTGTATGTTGTGTTGTGTTGTATGTTGTGTGCTCTGTGTTGTATGTTGTGTTGTGTGTGTTGTGTGTTGTATGTTGTGTGCTCTGTGTTGTGTTGTGTGCTCTGTGTTGTGTGCTGTATGTTGTGTTGTGTGTGTTGTGTGTGTTGTGTGTTGTATGTTGTGTGCTCTGTGTTGTGTTGTGTGTGTTGTGTGCTCTGTGTTGTGTGCTCTGTGTTGTGTGCTCTGTGTTGTGTGCTGTATGTTGTGTTGTGTGTGTTGTGTGCTCTGTGTTGTGTGTGTTGTGTGGAGTATGTTGTGTGTTGTGTTGTGTGTGTTGTGTGGAGTATGTTGTGTGTTGTGTTGTGTGCTCTGTGTTGTATGTTGTGTTGTGTGTGTTGTGTGGAGTATGTTGTGTTGTGTGTGTTGTGTGCTCTGTGTTGTGTGCTCTGTGTTGTGTGCTCTGTGTTGTGTGCTGTATGTTGTATTGTGTTGTGCTCTGTGTTGTGTGTGTTGTGTGGAGTATGTTGTGTGCTGTATGTTGTGTGTGTTGTGTGCTCTGTGTTGTGTGCTCTGTGTTGTGTGCTCTGTGTTGTGTGCTCTGTGTTGTGTGCTGTATGTTGTGTTGTGTGTGTTGTGTGCTCTGTGTTGTGTGTGTTGTGTGTGTTGTGTGGAGTATGTTGTGTGTTGTGTGTGTTGTGTGGAGTATGTTGTGTGTTGTGTTGTGTGCTCTGTGTTGTATGTTGTGTTGTGTGTGTTGTGTGTGTTGTGTGGAGTATGTTGTGTTGTGTGTGTTGTGTGCTCTGTGTTGTGTGCTCTGTGTTGTGTGCTCTGTGTTGTGTGCTGTATGTTGTATTGTGTTGTGCTCTGTGTTGTGTGTGTTGTGTGTGTTGTGTGGAGTATGTTGTGTGCTGTATGTTGTGTGTGTTGTGTGCTCTGTGTTGTGTGCTCTGTGTTGTGTGCTCTGTGTTGTGTGCTGTATGTTGTGTTGTGTGTGTTGTGTGCTCTGTGTTGTGTGTGTTGTGTGTGTTGTGTGGAGTATGTTGTGTGTTGTGTGTGTTGTGTGGAGTATGTTGTGTGTTGTGTTGTGTGCTCTGTGTTGTATGTTGTGTTGTGTGTGTTGTGTGTGTTGTGTGGAGTATGTTGTGTTGTGTGTGTTGTGTGCTCTGTGTTGTGTTCTGTATGTTGTGTTGTGTTGTGCTCTGTGTTGTGTGTTGTATGTTGTGTTGTGTGTGTTGTGTGCTCTGTGTTGTGTTCTGTATGTTGTGTTGTGTTGTGCTCTGTGTTGTGTGTTGTATGTTGTGTTGTGTGTGTTGTGTGCTCTGTGTTGTGTGCTGTATGTTGTGTTGTGTTGTGCTCTGTGTTGTGTGTTGTATGTTGTGTTGTGTGTGTTGTGTGCTCTGTGTTGTGTTCTGTATGTTGTGTTGTGTTGTGCTCTGTGTTGTGTGTTGTATGTTGTGTTGTGTGTGTTGTGTGCTCTGTGTTGTGTTCTGTATGTTGTGTTGTGTTGTGCTCTGTGTTGTGTGTTGTATGTTGTGTTGTGTGTGTTGTGTGCTCTGTGTTGTGTGCTGTATGTTGTGTTGTGTTGTGCTCTGTGTTGTGTGTTGTATGTTGTGTTGTGTGTGTTGTGTGCTCTGTGTTGTGTTCTGTATGTTGTGTTGTGTTGTGCTCTGTGTTGTGTGTTGTATGTTGTGTTGTGTGTGTTGTGTGCTCTGTGTTGTGTGCTGTATGTTGTGTTGTGTTGTGCTCTGTGTTGTGTGTTGTATGTTGTGTTGTGTGTGTTGTGTGCTCTGTGTTGTGTGCTGTATGTTGTGTTGTGTTGTGCTCTGTGTTGTGTGTTGTATGTTGTGTTGTGTGTGTTGTGTGCTCTGTGTTGTGTGCTGTATGTTGTGTTGTGTTGTGCTCTGTGTTGTGTGTGGAGCAGGAGAATAATCTGTAGATCGCTGAGGTTGTGTTGTTTCCTGTAGTTTCCTCTAGGAAGGAGAAGAAGGGTCTTACACATCTCAGCCCCCTCCCTCCCTGTACACCCCCAGCTTCCATGTCACACAAGAGGCGTGAAGACAGCACACTCTCCGCCCGGGGCCCCACTTTCCGCTGCACCCCATCTGCTGTTCGGCAGATCATTATCTGGCTCTGGCTTGTCTCCTTCTGCCGGGGGCTGCTGGGGGGGAGCAGCAGAGGGCTTGGTGAAAAGATCAAGCACAGGAGGGGGTGTGAGAGGAGAGGGGGGCTGAGTTTTGCTTGTGGCTTTGGAGGAGCAGGATACTTCGCTTCCCTGTTACATTATCAGGTTGTTTGCACATGGAGCAGGAGCAGGTATTGTCAGTGGTGCTGTGCAGCATGGAGAACTCACCCACACTCTGGTCTTACATGTAGCCGCAGTTAGCAGGTCACTTTCTTCAGTTCTTCCAGCTTTTCTGCTCTTGTACTTGTTGATTGTTTTGAAACTTCTGGGGTAGTTTCTATTCTGGATATTCTTCATCCAGTAACTCTCCAGCTGATGTAAAACTACAATACCCAGTGTGAGGCTGTCAGGACATGATAAGGGTTGGAGTAATGCAACAACGTTAAACCCCCTTAATTAGACAATATCTACCCGATATATCATATTTGGAGATGGGACATTTGCTGACCTGTTTCTCTTCTTTCTTCTTCCCCTCTGCTTCCTTGTCTTTAACCTTTCACTCTCCTTGTTTTCTTCATTACTCTCCTCATTCCATAACTCTCCTTTTATGTTGTTTTCTTGTTTTTGTTTCTTTTTCTTTATTATTTATTTATTTTGTAACTTTTCACTATTCTTTACTTTTTCTCATTACTCCTTAATCTTCTTGGATCTTCTGCTTCATCTTCACCTGATTATTCTTAACAACTCTCGTCATCGTCTTCAACTTTTCTCTGTACCCCTTTCACTTCTGCATTTCCTCACTGGGTGGTCTTCTGTCTTTCTCACCTTCTTCTCATCTTCTTCTTCACCTATTAATTCAACTTCCTCCCCAATTTCCTTCCTGTCATCTTCACTTCCTCACCTGCTTAACATCTTAAACTCTCCTGGATGTTGTACCCTTGTTCTTCTCACCATCATCACTTCTTCTTCTTCACCTGTTCATGCCCCATCATCCCTGGTCCATCTGCTTGTGACATACTCGTCTCTTACCCCTCACCTGTGTTCTCCTTCACCTCCTCCTGGTGTCATCCTCACCACCTCCTGGACCTCCTGCCTGGATAACTTTCATCTTCTCTATCTTATTACATGTATGTCATCTTCATTTCGTCTTCGTCTCCTTCTGTCTTTGACTTTCTTCTATCTGTGACTCATCTTTTGTTCTTCTCCTGCTTCTTTGATCTTTTGCCTTTTTCTCTCATTTTATCCATAACTCAACTCAATACACCTTTCTGGATCATCCTCCTTCTTGGGTCTCTGCTCTCTTCTTCCATCTCCTCTTTTTATTTGCTTTTTCTCCCCCTTTCTCCCTTTCCTATACCCTGTCTGCAGAATCAAGCATGGATTGCAGCTGCGTGTCTGATATTCTTCTGACTCCTTCTATGCCTGCTCTCTGGACTCCAGGTAACTTCAGACATTTAGTGTGTGCACATGCTGTCCGTAGTGACAGTCATCATTTCTCTTTCTTTATCTCCTTCTTTCTTTTCTTTCCATTCCCTTTTTCTTTTTCTCCCTTTTTTTTCTTTCTTTCTCTCCCTTCTTTCTCTTTCTTTCTTTCATTCCCTATTTTTTCTTTATATCTCTCTTTCTTTGTTTCTCTCCTTTCTTTATCTCTATCTTTCTTCCCCCTTCTTTCAATTTTTCACTTTTATTCCCTCTTTTTTTTCTTTCTCTCCCTCTTTCTTTCTTTTCTTTCCAGACCCTCTTTCTTTCTTTCCCTTTTTTTCTTTCTTTCCCTCTTTTTTCTTTCCCTTTCTCTCTTTCTTTCTCCCTCTCTTTCTTAATTTTTTTTATTTTTCTTTGTTTTATTCACTTTTTTTCTTTCTCTCCCTCTTTCTCTCCCTCTTTCTCTTTCTGTTTCTCTCCCTCTTTGTTTCGTTCTCTTTCTTTCTTTCTCTTTCTTTATTCCTTCCTTTCTTCCCCTTTCTTTCTCTTTCTTTTATTCCCTCTTTTTCTTTCCTTCTTTCTTTTTCTTTCTTTCTTTTTCTCTTCTCCCTTCTTTTTCTTTCTTTTCCCTTTTTCTTTCTCTCCCTCTTTCTCGTTCTTTCTTTCTTTCTTTTTCTTTCTTTCTTTCTTTCTTTTTCTTTCCTTTTCTCTCTCCCTTTGAAATTATTATAGACTGTCGGTGGCTGACTTTCCTCTCCCTTCATGTGGGACAAAACACATTTCTTCATTATGTTTGATTAGGAAGGAGATTGGAGATTGCATTAATGTCGCACGATGTGGTGTTGGGTTCAAGATGCTCATTTTTTTCCAGGGGATTCAGCCAGACTATCTGCTGTCGGCCAGTCTATGATGGGGTCGCATGCGATTGCAGCAGAGCGCGGTGTGTGTTTCCTCATCCATTTCTCATGTTCTCACAATATTATATTGTTCCCAGGAGACACCTGGTGACGGCTGCAGAGATAGAAAGGAGGCAGAGAATAATTACCGGGAGGTTCAGCACCGCATTGTATTAGCGGTATAATCAGCAAGTGCAGTAAAGGGGGGAATATGGAGAGGAGAACTGAGATCAGAAGTGATCGGGGAGGTCAGAACTAATGGAGAGGTCAGCACCAGAGCACTGGGCAGGGGGAGAGATTTAGGCACTTTGGTTTTTAAGATGAAGTATGCAACAGGAATAGGAATGGGACAAAGGAAGAAGAGGAAGAGGGGGAGAACTAATAATAAGAGGAGGAAGAGGGGGAGATCTAATAATAAGAGGAGGAAGAGGGGGAGATCTAATAATAAGAGGAGGAAGAGGGGGGGAACTAATAAGAGGAGGAAGAGGGGGAGAACTAATAATAAGAGGAGGAAGAGGGGGAGAACTAATAATAAGAGGAGGAAGAGGGGGAGAACTAATAATAAGAGGAGGAAGAGGAGAAAACTAATAAGAGAAGGAAGAGGGGAGAACTAATAATGAGAGAAGGAAGAGAGGGAGAACTAATAAGAGGAGGAGGAGGAGAAGAACTAATAATAAGAGGAGGAAGAGGGGAGAACTAATAATAGGAGGGGGAGGAGGGGGAGAACTAATAATAAGAGGAGGAAGAGAGGGAGAACTAATAAGAGGAGGAGGAGGAGAAGAACTAATAATAAGAGGAGGAAGAGGGGGAGAACTAATAATAAGAGGAGGAAGAGGGGGAGAACTAATAATAGGAGGGGGAGGAGGGGGAGAACTAATAATAGGAGGAAGAGAGGGAGAACTAATAAGAGGAGGAGGAGGAGAAGAACTAATAATAAGAGGAGGAAGAGGGGGAGAACTAATAATAAGAGGAGGAAGAGGGGGAGAACTAATAATAAGAGGAGGAAGAGGGGGAGAACTAATAATAAGAGGAGGAAGAGGGGGAGAACTAATAATGAGAGAAGGAAGAGAGGGAGAACTAATAAGAGGAGGAGGAGAAGAACTAATAATAAGAGGAGGAAGAGGGGAGAACTAATAATAGGAGGGGGAGGAGGGGGAGAACTAATAATAAGAGGAGGAAGAGAGGGAGAACTAATAAGAGGAGGAGGAGGAGAAGAACTAATAATAAGAGGAGGAAGAGGGGGAGAACTAATAATAAGAGGAGGAAGAGGGGGAGAACTAATAATAGGAGGGGGAGGAGGGGGAGAACTAATAATAAGAGGAGGAAGAGAGGGAGAACTAATAAGAGGAGGAGGAGGAGAAGAACTAATAATAAGAGGAGGAAGAGGGGGAGAACTAATAATAAGAGGAGGAAGAGGGGGAGAACTAATAATAAGAGGAGGAAGAGGGGGAGAACTAATAATAAGAGGAGGAAGAGGGGGAGAACTAATAATAAGAGGAGGAAGAGGGGGAGAACTAATAAGAGGAGGAGGAGGAGAAGAACTAATAATAAGAGGAGGAAGAGGGGAGAACTAATAAGAAGAGGAGGAAGAGGGGGAGAACTAATAAGAGGAGGAGGAGGAGAAGAATTAATAATAAGAGGAGGAAGAGGGGAGAACTAATAAGAAGAGGAGAATGAGGGGGAGAACTAATAATAAGAGGAGGAAGAGGGGGAGAACTAATAATAAGAGGAGAATGAGGGGGAAATTAATAAGAGGAGGAAGAGGGGCAGAACTAATAAGAAGAGGAGAATGAGGGGGAGAACTAATAATAAGAGGAGGAAGAGGGGGAGAACTAATAATAAGAGGAGAATGAGGGGGAAACTAATAAGAGGAGGAAGAGGGGGAGAACTAATAATAAGAGGAGAATGAGGGGGAAACTAATAAGAGGAGGAAGAGGGGATAACTAATAATAAGAGGAGGAAGAGAGGGAGAACTAATAAGAGGAAGAAGAGGGGAGAACTAATAAGAAGAGGAAGAGGAGAATAACTAAAAGTACCAGAAGAACTACTAAGAAGAGGGGGAGAGGGAGAAGTGATGGGGACTTCTGTAGGAGGACTAGTTTACAGAATGTTTTCTGAACTTTATAGCAAAAGATTTAAAACTACAACTCCCAGCAGTGTAATATATACAAACAACTATCCCCCCTTTCCTTTATCATTTTCCATATCCCCGGATGATACTTTGCTTTTGAAAAAGTAAATGATTCTTCTGGAATAGATGATGGAGACATTAGAATCAGCATTATAGTGCGGGAGTGATCGGGGGGATTTCTGCAGAAACGAAATTGGTCAATGTAGCAGAGCTGAGTTTGCTACTTGGCGATATTACAGCGGTAATATAGTGAGTTTTCATAGAACTTCAATATAATGGCATCTATCAATCTATATTCCTCTTTCTTTCTTCTTTCTTTTCTTGTTACATCTTGCTGATTTATTATTCCTCAGTTCCCCTATGGCACAGATACGTCGGGCGATATTACAGGCATGAGATATAATAACCAATATCTAACATGTCTCAATGTTTAGGGCTAAAATATCGTTTTGCTGGTTGCCAATAATTTCTCCTTCATCGATGTATTCCCCCATGATGTGGTGGAGGGTGGAGGGGGCTCTGTGGGGGCTGCAGTCAGTGGTGGTCGAATTGCAGAAGTGAAGTTCACATCGAATAAGACAGAAATAGAGGAGAGAAAAACAGAAACATGAAAGAGAAGAGGAGAGATAGAAATGGGAATTGAAAATAAACAGTAATTGGAGAAGGGTCAGCGGTAGCAGAGAACATGGATGTAGCAGCAGACAGGGAAGAAAGGATGATGGAAGACTGAATTATCCCAGAGATTACTGGCAAAGTGACAGCAGCCCGGGTGTCAAGGGGTTAATCAGCGAGATAATAGTATTTATACAGCAATATAACCAGTAGATTTATCTAAAAATGGTCAAAATAACAGTGATAGTGGGGAAAAAGGATTTCAGATTCCATTGAAGAAAACTGTAACTAATAGAACTCAAAGTGGTAAAATGCAAATAATATTATCATATTCTATCATTATAAAAGTGTTAGTAACAGAGTTTATTTAACTATTACCAATGCAAATATTAATTGTAATAATTATCTAATAAGTATGATAATTTTATAGAAATTTCCTACATATGAAAACATCACATTATAATGTCAGTTACTTGTTACCTTAAGTAATTCAGGTCTTAATTATAATTATTGATGTGTATGTGTGTGTGTATATATATATTTAACAGAGAAAATACATATATACATACATATATAATACATATGTGTATATTTTTGTGTATATATTTATGTGTGTGTGATATGTATGTATAGATGTGTGATATATATATATATACACATTTCTGTCTGTATATATATATATATGTGTGTGTGTGTGATATGTTTGTATATATGTGTGATATATATATATATATATATATATATACATTTCTGTATGTATATATATATGTGCATATGTTTATATATATATATATATATATATATATATATATGTGTGTGTGTATATGTCTGGTATATTTATATATATATATATAGATATAGATATATATATATATGCACTGTATATAAATATATATGCTGCATATATTCAGTACATACAGTATATATAATATATACTGTGTAATTTTATATATATATATATATATATTCATATATATGTATACATATTATATCTATAAAAAGAAGCAGCATATCCAAAGGAGTGAAGAACACACACATACAGTATATATATATATATATATATATATATATATATACATATATATAATATATAATTTGTAATTTTATATATATATACATATATATATGTATTCATATTATATCTATAAAAAGAGGCAGCATATCCAAAGTAGTAAAGAACTTTTTCATTGTGTGTGTGTGTGTATATATATATATATATATATATATATATATATAAATATGCGATAGATAGATAAATATGGATGTTATTTATTATTATATTATTTTGGTAAATATTTACTATATTTCTCATTCCTGAGTTTTTTTCTTCTACCCTTCTTTATTTGGTTGTGGTTGATGCGGATATCGGGGCCTTATTCCTCTGTAATCAATGCTCCTTGCTTGGTGTAAATGTTCCTAACCTATACAGATAGAAGTAGATTTCCGCTTCCAGTTTTAACATAAACCTATCTGCGAGGTCAATGGCGGAGATATGTAGCTGTATAGACACATCTGCATGCATCTGGGATATAGACCTTGTTCACGTCTCTTTCCCTAAGGGCTTATTCACACATCACTGATTTTACGGATCATTTTTCATCATCGTTGCTTTGGATTTTACATTCTTTCCTCAGTTTATTTTTGAGTATGAAAAGTTTTCTCAAACTTCTCCTTTCAAACAAACATGAAAATGGGCCGGCACACGGAAAGCATCCAAGCATCTTGGCTTTTTTTGTTCCTGGACACATAGACTTGCGTGACTCAAAGTCGGACACTCGGTCTGCAAAAATACACGTACATGTGAACAGCCCCATAGAATAGAATATATATGTTTTATCATGCATAGAACTCGTAAGTGAAAAACTGACGTCTGAATGATCCCTAAAGTGGAGCCGAAAACTTTTATGAGCAAAAACTAAGACCTTCAACTTTGCATTTCTATCAAACTTTACTAATTGCTTTGGCAGTGAAGTGGAGGTGCTGCTTTCGTGAAAGCGGTAGAAATGACCTTTTGCAAAATTATTTTCTTCAATCAGACTTGTTCCTTTAATATCTGGATATTGGGTTAACTATAATGCAAGCTGTTGTTCCCTGTTATCATCCATTTCAGACTAGGGCAAGTCAATCTTTAGTGCTCCTAAATTGGATGATTGGAAATAAGTCCGGGACATTCCCTGTCCTCTTGCATATTATCTATGTGACTGCTCTTATCAGGCTTTTTTTTTTTAACAACTCCCATTTTTCTCTTTTTTTAATCCAGGGTTTGCCTTTCCTGACTGGGCCTATAAGCCGGAGTCCAGCCCGGGCTCCAGACAGATCCAGCTCTGGCACTTTATTCTGGAGCTTCTTCAGAAAGAGGAATATCATGATTTCATCGCCTGGCAAGGAGACTATGGAGAATTCGTCATCAAGGACCCCGATGAGGTGGCGCGGTTATGGGGTATACGCAAATGTAAACCTCATATGAACTATGACAAGCTGAGTAGAGCACTCAGGTAAGATCATTGCAGGGATCATCATTGAGTCAATATTATTGGAATAATAGACATTACCCTCTTAATACTTCAGAAAGGGCTCTCCAACTGAGAGACACAGGCAGAGAAACACATAGACTTTGCTAATGTTTATCTCACTCCATTACTGGATGTACATCTACACTGCTCAATACTGCTGTATAGTGTTCTCTGCAGCTTTCTAGTAAATGTTTTATATCACCCCAGTGATGGATGCACATCTACACTGCTCAGTACCGCTGTATAATGTCCTCCATGCTGCTGAAACTTTCTAGCAAATGCTTTTTATCGCTCCAATGATGGATGCACATCTACACTGCTCAGTACTGCCGAATAATGTCCTTCATTCAGTTGCAGCTTTTTAGCTAGTATTTTTATCACCCCAGAGATGGACTCACAGCTACATCGCTCAGCACTGCTGAATAATGTCCTCTATGCTGCTGCTGAACTTGAGCGTCAAGTGGCATAACTAGAGTTTGATGGGCCCTAGTGCAAAATTTAGATCTTGGCCTTATTCTCCATATTGATCAGCTGTATTGACATTTGTAGTGTTCTAGATCGTATACAGACATACATGTTCACCCTCCTTGTAATACTGTCCCCCATCCTGGGCCCCTGTCTGTAATAATGTCCTCCATCCTGGGTCCCTGTCTGTAATAATGCCCCTCATTCTGCCCTTTCTGTAATAATGTCCCCTTTCCTGGCCCCTATTCTGTAATAATGTCTCTCATCCTGGGCCCCTCCCTGTTATAATGTTCCCTGATTTTGTCCTCTTCCTGTTATAATGTTCCCCATCCTGAGCCCCTTCCAGTAATCATGTCTCCCATTCTGGCTCCTTCCTCTATAAAAGTCCCCCATCCTTGGCCCCTTCCTGGTGTAATGTCCTCCGTCCTTGCTCCCTTCCTGGTATAATGCTCTCATCCTGGGCCCTTTGCTTGTATGTCCCCCATTCTGGGCCCCTTCCTTGTATAATGTCTGTCCTGCCACTCTTTTCCAACAGATTAAATAAAAAAACAAAAACAATTCCTCTTACCTTCCTCTGCTACCACAACGTGAGGTGTCCTCTTCTATAATGTGTAGCTGACTTTGGCGTGCCAGGCATGAGTGGCGCATGACATCACTACCATGCGCCGCTCTTGACGGGCACACTAATATCAGTTGCTGGATTCTGATTGGCCGGCAGCATGATTTGCAGTGCAGAGAGCCAGCAGGTCCTGCGTGACAATACACTTCAGCTGAATGTGTTTCCTGTGACCACAATCTGTGTGTTACATAGAAACAGGACAGGTGGAATCCTCAAGTCAGTGTGCGTAGTGTATGTAAAGCATCAGAGTAGCTAATCATCTTCCACTAGCTCAGAGACAACGTGCAGCTAATTACCATCCACTAGCTCAGAGACAATGTGCAGCTAGTCACCATCCACTAGCTCAGGGACAACGTTCAACTAATCACCATCCACTAGCTCAGAGACAACGTGCAGCTAATCGCCATCCACTAGCTCAGGAACAACGTGCAGCTAATCACCACCCACTAGCTGAGAGACAACGTGCAGCTAATCTCCATCCACTAGCTCAGAAACAACGTGCAGCTAATCGCCATCCACTAGCTCAGGGACAACGTTCAACTAATCACCATCCACTAGCTCAGAGAAAACGTGCAGCTAATCGCCATCCACTAGCTCAGGAACAACGTGCAGCTAATCGCCATCCACTAGCTCAGGGACAACCTGCAGCTAATCACCATCCACTAGCTCAGGAACAACGTGCAACTAATCGCCATCCACTAGCTTAGGGACAACGTGCAGCTAATCACCGTCCACTAGCTCAGAGACAACGTGCAGCTAATCACCATCCACAAGCTCAAAGACAAATTGCAACTAATCACCATCCACTAGCTCAGAGACAACGTGCAACTAATCACCATCCACTAGCTCAGAAACACCGTGCAGCTAATCGCCATCCACTAGCTCAGGGACAATGTGCAGCTAATCACCTTCCACTAGCTCAGGGACGTGCAGCTAATCAACATCCACTAGCTCAGAGACAACGTGCAACTAATTACCACCCACTAGCTCAGAGACAATGTGCAACTAATCGCCATCCACTAGCTCAGGGACAACGTGCAACTAATCACCATCCACTAGCTCAGGGACATCGTGCAGCTAGTCGCCATCCACTAGCTCAGGAACAACGTCCAGCTAATCACCTTCCACTAGCTCAGGGACAACGTGCAGCTAATTACCATCCACTAGCTCAAAGACAACGTGCAGCTAATCACCTTCCACTAGCTCAGAGACAACGTGCAGCTAATCGCCATCCACTAGCTTAGGAACAACGTGCAGCTAATTGCCATCCACTAGCTCACGGACAACGTGCAGCTAATCACCATCCACTAGCTCAGGGACAATGTGGAACTAATCGCCATCCACTAGCTCAGGGACAATGTGCAGCTAATCGCCATCCACTAGCTCAGGGACAACGTGCAGCTAATCACCATCCACTAGCTCAGAGACAACGTGCAACTAATCACCATCCACTAGCTCAGGGACAACGTGCAGCTAATCGCCATCCACTAGCTCAGGAACAACGTGCAGCTAATCGCCATCCACTAGCTCACGGACAACATGCAGCTAATCAACATCCACTAGCTCAGAGACAACGTGCAACTAATTACCATCCACTAGCTCAGAGACAACGTGCAACTAATCGCCATCCACTAGCTCAGAAACAACGTGCAGCTAATCGCCATCCACTATCTCAGGGACAACGTGCAACTAATCGCCATCCACTAGCTCAGGGACAACGTGCAGCTAATCACCTTCCACTAGCTCAGGGACAGCGTGCAGCTAATCACCATCCACTAGCTCAGAGACAACGTGCAGATAATCACCTTCCACTAGCTCAGAGACAACGTGCAGCTAATTACCTTCCACTACTCAGGGACAATGTGCAGCTAATCACCATCCACTAGCTCAGGGACAACGTGCAGCTAATCACCTTCCACTAGCTCAGAGACAACATGCAGATAATCACCTTCCACTAGCTCAGAGACAACGTGCAGCTAATCACCTTCCACTACTCAGGGACAATGTGCAGCTAATCACCATCCACTAGCTCAGGGACAACGTGCAGCTAATCACCTTCCACTAGCTCAGGGACAGCGTGCAGATAATCACCATCCACTAGCTCAGAGACAACGTGCAGATAATCACCTTCCACTAGCTCAGAGACAACGTGCAGCTAATTACCTTCCACTACTCAGGGACAATGTGCAGCTAATCACCATCCACTAGCTCAGGGACAACGTGCAGCTAATCACCTTCCACTAGCTCAGAGACAACATGCAGATAATCACCTTCCACTAGCTCAGAGACAACGTGCAGCTAATCACCTTCCACTACTCAGGGACAATGTGCAGCTAATCACCATCCACTAGCTCAGGGACAACGTGCAGCTAATCACCTTCCACTAGCTCAGGGACAGCGTGCAGCTAATCACCATCCACTAGCTCAGAGACAACGTGCAGATAATCACCTTCCACTAGCTCAGAGACAACGTGCAGCTAATTACCTTCCACTACTCAGGGACAATGTGCAGCTAATCACCATCCACTAGCTCAGGGACAACGTGCAGCTAATCACCTTCCACTAGCTCAGAGACAACATGCAGATAATCACCTTCCACTAGCTCAGAGACAACGTGCAGCTAATCACCTTCCACTACTCAGGGACAATGTGCAGCTAATCACCATCCACTAGCTCAGGGACAACGTGCAGCTAATCACCTTCCACTAGCTCAGAGACAACGTGCAGATAATCATCATCCACTAGCTCAGGGACAATGTGCAGCTAATCACCATCCACTAGCTCAGGGACAATGTGCAGCTAATCACCTTCCACTAGCTCAGAGACCACGTGCAGCTAATCACCTTCCACTACTCAGGGACAATGTGCAGCTAATCACCATCCACTAGCTCAGGGACAACGTGCAGCTAATCACCATCCACTAGCTCAGAGACAACGTGCAGCTAATCACCATCCACTAGCTCAGAGACAACGTGCAGCTAATCACCTTCCACTACTCAGGGAAAACATGCAGCTAATCATCATCCACTAGCTCAGAGACAACAAAAACGTAAAGGGAAAAACTGGTGAAAAATGCAAGATACAAATCATATAACAGCCAAAAAATAGTGTTAATCCTCAAGTCCTGCCTATTCTGAAAAGTCACGTAAAATAACAGGTATGCACTAACGTGGGAGAGGAAAGCAAATAATTATTATTATTATTTTTCGTACAAAAATAACTAGAAATTCATATTAAATGTCAAATTTAGATCTGCCACAGGGAGGTAAAGTGAGAACATCAGCCATGTACAGAGTATCCGCATTGCTCCCTGTGATATCAGATGGCTCATATATGGCTCAAGCCCAGACGGTCCCTGTGGAGCATGCGGGTGAAGCGAGGAGGAGGATCCTCATCCCTTTGCCGAAAAATCACTTTTGACATTTAATTTCAAAAAATCTTCCCAGTCCTAAGACGTGGGTGATACGTTTGCCCTGTGAATGCCGCGGAGTCTCTCTGGAGAGGAGGGGTGCGGTGGGACGTGCCGCTACTATACATCTTGTTTTCTTTAATGCATACGTGATACGTTCTGTCGTAATGAAATCTGCTCGATTTTTTTTTTTACATTTACAGATGTGAGAAATCCAAAACAGTAGGATCCAATGCATTAATGTAATGGATTCCATCAATATTTAGATTAGTTTTAATAGAACAAGCAAATTATTAAAAGGGGTTGTCCAGTTTAGAAATCTTGTTTTTTTATACACCCTTTAAATCTGAGGTCACCGTTTAGGACCCTCATCTCTTGACTAGAGTGGAAGGAAATTACGGTAATAAAGACCATCTCATGCTATGGAGGACCAGTCCTGTCCAGCATTGCATTTATTTGAATGGACACACTGTAATGCCTTTTTTCCCCTTTGGGGGAGCTGTAGGGAGACTAAATTCTTTCTGCCAAGTTTCCTCTGCAGTAAGAAGTCGCTGATCAACTAATTATGAAAAGAAGTATGAAATGTCTAAAGTGGAGAATCCCTTTAATTAAATGATTACTCTTCTAACTTGATCTTGTGATGCCATAATAATTGTATCACCCCAAAACGCCAACCTCTAACGACCCGATTCATTATTGCATTTGCGCCTTTCTTTGTGTAACTTTTGTTTTTCTTTTGTGTCTTATTCTTCTTTTCCTGTTTTTTGGGAGGTTTCGTTGCTAAATTTTGGCACAGATGTCCACCACTCCCCAAGAGTTATTTTATATATGGCAGATATTTTTGTGAAAATTTTTGCGATATCTTAGAGGTTCGTGTGACTATTTGGGCTAAAGTAAAAAATGTAATTTTTTTATTTTGTGCGAAATTCATGAACCATGTGTGCAATTTTGAAAAATTTGGCGAAACAAACATCAAGAATATAAGAAAAAAAAAATAAATAAAAGAAACTTAATATCCCGTAAATAAAAAATTGGGACCTAGATGATTCCCTTCTGTTTAACAACTTACTGCCTGCAGTCAAGGGCAATCCATCTCTAGCAGCAAAGGACCCAAGACAGATTTTAGTAAGCGGGGTGGGTCTGTGTTTCGCTACAGGATGTGGGCAGGGCTTGGTCTCTCTACAGGACGTGGGCAGGGCTTGGTCTCTCTACCGGATGTGGGCAGGGCTTGGTCTCTCTACCGGACGTGGGCAGGGCTTGGTCTCTCTACAGGACGTGGGCAGGGCTTGGTCTCTCTACAGGACGTGGGCAGGGCTTGGTCTCTCTACAGGACTTGGGCAGGGCTTGGTCTCTCTACAGGACGTGAGCAGGGCTTGGTCTCTCTACAGGACGTGGGCAGGGCTTGGTCTCTACAGGACGTGGGCAAGGCTTGGTCTCTCTACAGGACGTGGGCAGGGCTTGGTCTCTCTTCCGGACGTGGGCAGGGCTTGGTCTCTCTACAGGACGTGGGCAGGGCTTGGTCTCTCTATAGGACGTGGGCAGGGCTTGGTCTCTTTACAGGAAGGAGGGGAGCTTTATCTTTTTGCTTCTGCTCACCTATCTTACTGTAAACAGGTATGACATAGGCCGGCTTTGAGTTCAGCACAGACAAACCAAGGGACATTGTCATAAAGAAAACGTTGGGAAACTAAAGAAAGGAAGTCCTTGCTCCTATAATGCTGGCAGAATGCTAATGAAAATGGGGTTCCTTTTTCAGCTTTTTATGGCGCTTTTTGAAGTACACCACTGTCAGGAATGTTGTAGAGACCGTAGTCTGGAACAATCTCTACCTTTAGGGATGCATAGATTTGGTTTGAAGAAAGGTCCACAAAAGCAAAGAACCCTTAATATTGTCTCTAACGTGAAGATGAAGACGAAGTAATTAATAATGCTTTAACCTTTTTCTTCCAGATATTATTACAACAAGAGAATTCTACACAAGACCAAGGGCAAGAGATTCACCTACAAGTTCAACTTCAGTAAAGTTGTGCTCGTCAACTACCCTCTACTGGACATGGCCAACTCGTCCCTCCTCCTGGGGCAGAACCCCTTCCCTGGGGCACATTCACATGACCCCTTCACTCCCGAGGTAGGAAGAAACCTTCATTAGTGACACCATGTGATTAGTCAGGGCTAGTGCTCAATCATGTAAGTGCTCTTTAGATACTGGAGACCCCCTTTAAGTCCCACCAGAAGGTGTTGTGAAGATATGGCCTTAAGGGTACACTCAGGTTTGATACCGTAGGCTTCACAGCAAGGCCGTGCACTAATATTGATCACTGCATCTTCATTTCCAGGCGTTGCAGTCTCTCTTCTCGCCTACTGGTCGGCCTCCATTACTGGATCGTCCTCTTTCTACTCCAGAGACCGAGAAGCTTCGTCTTGAGGCCGCTTTTCCTTTCCTGAGCTCAGGTAAGGATGATGGTGATGGTCCTAGAAAAGAAGAAATCCTCTGTGGACACTGATATAGGCGATCTAAAGACTTAAAGGGAATCTGTCAGTAGATTTTGCTATGAAATTTGATAGCAGCATAATGTAGAGGTGGAGACCCCGATTCCAACGATGTATCACTTACTGGGCTGCTTGGAGTAGTTTTGATAGAATCCCTGTTTTCTCTGCTGGAGCAGTGCTCTGAATGCTGAGCTCTGTGTAACTCCTCCCTCATCTCGGATTGGCAGCTTCCTGTGTACACTGTCAGCAAGCTGCCAATCAGTGGTGGAGGCGGGATTACACAGATTAGCTGGACTGGCTTGCATGGTAGACCTAGTCCTGTAGTGATAATCTTCTGCTGATAAAACACTGATTGTATTGAAACTCTATCACAAAGCCTAGTAAGTGACACATCCCTGGAATTGGGCTCTCTGCCCCTACATTTTGCTGCTCTCAGATTAACCCCTTTATAGCCTGGGGCGTAATAGTACGCACCAGGCTGTCACCCCCTGTTCAGTGCGGGCTCTGGTGCTGATCCCACACTGATCCGGGCACATGTCAGCTGATTTATACAGCCGTGGGTGGAATCGCGATCCACCCGCGGCTGTTAACATGTTAAATGCCGCTGTCAATCTCTGACAGCGGCATTTAACAGCGCTGCGCCAGAAGCGCAACACTTACCCCGCGGGTCACTGATGGGTGGGCATGACAACCCTGGGTCTGCAGCAGACCCCAGTGG
The DNA here is from genome assembly GCF_046119375.1 of Phyllobates terribilis. Classification (NCBI taxonomy): domain Eukaryota; kingdom Metazoa; phylum Chordata; class Amphibia; order Anura; family Dendrobatidae; genus Phyllobates; species Phyllobates terribilis. The sequence goes on along the minus strand of NW_027362772.1, from coordinate 62,912,407 downwards.
TTGTCATGTGCTGATCGCTATGAGTGCCACCTAGTGGTCGGCGCTCATAGCACCGGACCATTTCTGCTACATAGAGGTGATCTGCTCATCACCTCTATGTAGCAGAGGCGATCGGACAGTTGCTGCTTCTAGTCTCCTATGGAGACTATAGAAGCAAGCAAGATGTGTAAAAAAATGTTTTTAAAAATATTTAAAAAATTAAAAAAAATATAAAAAGTTTAAATCACCTCCCTTTCGCCCCATTCAAAATAAAATAATAAAAAAAAACCCCACATACACATATTTGGTATCGCCGTGTTCAGAATCGCCCGATCTATCAACATAAAAAAGAATTAATCCGATCGGTAAACAGCAAAACGAGAAAAAAATTCTAAACGCCAGAATTACGCTTTTTTGGTCGCTGCAACATTGCAATAAAATGCAATAACGGGCGATCAAAACATCGGATCTACCCCAAAATGGTATCAATAAAAACTTCAGCTCAGCGCGCAAAAAATAAGCCCTCACCCAGCCCCACATCCCAAAAAATGAAGACGCTACGGGTCTTGGAAAATGGCGCCATTTATTTTCTTTTTAGCAAACTTTGGATTTTTTTTTCACCACTTAAATAAAAAAGAACCTATAGATGTTTGGTGTCTAAGAACTCGTAATGACCTGGAGAATAATAATGGTCAGTTTTAGCATTCAGTGAACGTGGTAAAAAAAAAAAAAAAAAATCTGTGGTATTGCACTTTTTTTGCAATTTCATCGCACTTGGAATTTTTTCCCCGTTTTCCCATACACGATATGGTAAAACCAGTGATGGCGTTGAAAAGTACAACTTGTCCCGCAAAAAATAAGCCCTCACATGGCCATATTGACCAAAAAAATAAAAACACTATGGCTCTGGGAACAAGGGGAGCAAAAAACGAAAATGCAAAAACAGAAAATCCCGAGGTCCTTAAAGGGTTTTAAATAGCAAAACCTAATGACAGATTAAGTCCACAAAACGCATCACAGTGATGTATCGGAAGATCTTTTTGGTGGCGTTCAAGACCCTGTTATTCCTAAATCAGTGGGGAGCGGCGGAATCCCAAAATAGAAAAATCAGGCAGCTGTAGAGTTGAGCTTGCAACAGGAATATCTAAGCTAAGATCAATGCGCACAGACACAGCAGAGTTCAGAATTGCAGAGATGACTTTGCAACATTCTCATATTCAGGAAAAAGGGGACATGCATAGAGCTCAGGCTCCAGATTTGTACTCCAAGAGCCCCTTTTGTTGGCCTCCAAGGGTTCAGGAAGAAATCGGGTTACTGGCACCATTTGTCATTGATTTCAATGTATTAAGTATGTAATAAGCTCTAAAGCTCCCCCTAGTGGTGGAGCCAGAACTTTATTATTTAACTATGCTACCACTCATCTATATGATTTCTTTACAGGTTCTGCTTACACCAAGCCTCCAGCAATGCTGCCCCCTTACAACCGAAACACCCCGTTTCCTGATTACACCTGGGGGTTTAACCCATACCTTTCTGGCACTTTCCCACTAACCGGCTCAAAGTTGCCCACCTCCCTGTACCCACCGCAGTTTTATCCTAGTTCACTCTCCCAGCTTCCCCCTCCCGTCTCCCTGCTCCCAGGGGAGTCGTTGGACAGGTCTACCAACCTCTTACCGGGTATACCACAAAGGCTGTGTGCAACCCTTAATTCTCACCCGCTGCCCCTAAGAGTGAGCGGAGAACTAGGCGGCACAGGGGCTGTGAGAAGAGACAGAGTAGAGCAGCCAGAAGGGAAACCAGAGCCAGAATCTGACTCAGACCTGGAAATTACAGATGTGAGCGACTGCAGCTCGGAGGCGGAAGGGTGCGGATATAGTCCGCCGTGCCCGGGATCTTCGATCAGAAGGAGCCGAACAGAAGTCGAACGACCCAAAACAGCGACCACCAAAAGTTCCCAAGAAAAACCAGCTGCTCCGCTCAGCTAGACTTTACGGTTATACAGAACTATCGAAATGTACAATATATATATAGATATATATAATTATACAGATATATAGGGGTAATATGTGCAGTGAATCACCAATTTCATCCTGAAAGCCACTTGGAGAATTTACAAGAATTAACCAATTGATGATGATACTATTGTAACAAGACCTGTGTTTAATAAGGTCAATTGGCTGTCAGGGAATGCTGAGAGTTGTAATTTTGGAACTGGAGAGTTACTGGTTGGTGAACATTGGCCAAAAACTACACAGGGCAACTAACACTGGTAGCCGGACCAGGCCATACTGATTGTGAAATCTTCTGTTTTGCTGCAGTATTGACCTTAAAAAAAAAAAAAAAAAAAGATCGTCTATGTAACGGCACCATATGCTGCAGTATTGACCTGTTGGAAAGAAAAAGATTGTCTATGTAACGGCACCATGTGCTGCAGTACTGATCTGTAGAAAAAAAAAAAGATCGTCTATGTAACGGCGGAATGTCATAGAAGGTATCCGAAAGAACAAACACAACCATATCACATAGATGCTCAAGATGCCAGGTCAAATGTGGCATAAACTCCTAGGGAATGATGAGCTTCCTCTTTCGCGACAGGGAAATGCAGACTAGCGATCCCCTATTGAAAAAAAGGTGGTAAGGAAAAGTTGCTAAGTGTCTATTTTTCTATTAAAGTATTTCAGAATTTGGATATTTGGGACACAGGTGAACCCTACAGTCCGATAAAACCTATTTCTTCTTTCAAGTTTGCAATAATCTTTAAATAAATCTTACTCCAAATTAGTTCATGCAAAATTCATTTAAAGGCACGCAGTATACCTACTGTATGCAGAAGAGTAGTGCCACCTAGTGGCTGTGTGTAAAATTTCAGGTTTAAAATCAAATCTGTGTAAGTAAAGGAGATCTCCGGAATCATAACAAAATAAATGACAAGGTGAAGTATCGCACTTTGTTATATATTAGAATATTTCTTCTTCTTTTTTTTTTTTTTTTTCTTAATGGCGCCGTCCGGCAAACTGGACCTCAAAAGGGGTGTGGCTTAGGTAAATTTTACATTAGAAAATACATTCCCAGACTGTTATGTCTATCTTTCGTTGGATGACTTCAGTCATATCTAGAGCTGTAATCACAATTCTGCTGGTTACCCTCTTAGAAGAGAGCAGAGCTCATGCCTCACAAGAGTAGGGAAGCTTGCTGCTGTCTGTTTCCAAGGGTATAAAAGTGAACTTTTAAAACTTTACTACTAATTCCCAATCCGCCAAAACCAGTATCCCCAGCTTCACCTGTGTAACAAGTCCAGTTTATAACGTGTGTATATGTTTGAACATCCAGTATTCCCAGTCCCCATCCAGTGTTCTGTCAAGATGTATGTGGTAACGTTATGGAGGGGGACGATAAGGGTCAGAAAAAAAAAAAAAAAAAAAAAAAAATCACAGATGCTTTTTTTTTTTTTTCATTTTTTTTGTATCTGTGATTGAAATGAATGAGCCGGAGTAATCCCACAGCAAAGCAATAAAGAAAAACAGAAACAAATCTTTTTTGACTGTTGTATTCGAAGAATCAATCACACACAACACAACTGGGGGTCAACGGAAGAAAAAAAACCAAAAACTTTTATTTTAATTTTTTTGGTGACATTTTGAAAAATTACAACTTTTTGAAAAAAACAAACAAAAAAACAAACAAACATGTTCTTTGGCATTTATATATATTGAGAAAATATCCTATGGCGTTTTGTTTTCCATCTCAAAATTAGAAAAGCGTTAATTTCACAAACCGACGAAAATAATACAAAAATCCCAAAGCTTCACAAAATATATATATATATATATATAAATATATATAGGAATGATGTTTAAATACCCAAACGGAATATCAAGCCACATTGGAAAAAAACATATGTATATATATATATATAATACCCGCCATTTACACATCTGTATACAAGGTACTTCTTTACTTTTTATAGAGAACCTGTCACTAGGTCAAAGTTGTCTATTTTTTGCTATTATTTAATTCCTGTTGCTCCTCTGATCATTCATTTTTTTTGTTTTTTTAAAATCCGTCATACGGTTCCAGAGATATTTATGATCTTTACTATGAGGGGTGTGGCTCAGCTGCTCCTCAGGGGCGTGTCTTTGGATTATTTGCATAATTACTCGCCATGCCACGCCCCCCAAAATTTGCTGAATAAAAAGGCTCATATCTCTGGAACCGTATGGCGAATTTTAATAAAACAAAAAATGCTATACTCAGGGAAGCAGCGGAAATAAGAGCAAAAATAGCCACTCTTTATTCGACGACAGGTCCCCCCTTAAAGGTCCTCTGGAGCAGAGGTAGACATTTTGTAGCTCACCAGCTTTGACCATATTTTAATATAGCATGCAACCTTTTTATTGAGGTTGCGTGATGGGCAGGGTAACAACAACCCTACCGAAATTATATTTAAAACAAAAAATAAGTCTGGTTTCAATACATCCAAGCCTCCTTTACACTCTCTAAATTTTCCTGAGCTGGTTTGGGGTGTTGGCTTATGGTTGCTGGGCTGAATATCTCTAAAAACCAGCATGACCTAAATAATTCCAATGTTCAGCTCAATGCTGGATTGCCCCAGAGGTAAAAAGCCGCCTGAAAGCCATTTTTCATGTTAACATCTCTTAATAAATCAGATTTTTTTTTTAAAATTAGCTAAAGAACTTCCTTGAAGGGTTTAATCCCATTTTTCTAAATGGGTATTGTTGGATAGAGCTTGTAAATACAAGCAAGTTTGCAATTTACTGCTTATTAAAAATTTCAGCTGTTCATGAGATATTAACTTTTTTCTTTTGTTTACAGCTTGTTGCCTTGGAAACCAACCACAGCTGCTAGGCAACAGAACATGCTCGGTGCTTACAAACTTGACAGCAGTGGTGGTCGGTCAAAAGAAAAATGTTAATAGCTCAAAAACGGTTGCACATTTTAATAAGCAGTAAATTGCAAAAGCGCTTTTTTTTTTACGAGCTCTATCCAACAATATCCATCTATGAAAATGGCAATAACCCTTTTAAGTCACCTCTTTTATAGTGATGCTTCATCCCAAGCACTGATCTGTATATAGCAGAAGGTGCAAGTAATTTATACACAATTCCTATTCATATAGAGCAGTTGCCTGGATAATAATGAGGACTTTTCCTTAAAGAGGACCTGTCCTCCCTTGCCATATTTATGTAACTTTTCTACTCTCCTAAATCTTCTCTTGTCTTCCTGTTCCTCTCTATTCCGGAAATATGGCCCTCTTGCCCCTGTATATAAATCTAGCCTTGATGGCCAACTGGGTGTGGGCCTCAAGAAAGTCACCCATGAACCATTGTTGAGAACCACACCCACTTAGCCAATAAGGAAAAGGGAGTCATATCTCAAGAACAGAGAGGCGTAGGAACAAAAGAAAAAGAACGATAGACTCAGGAGAACAGCGGCAACAACATAGTGATGGGTCCTCTTTAGTTACATACTATGATATTTCAGAGAATACATATTTAGACCATCTGTTTATATCACGTACATTTATCACCTTTCCTTTAACACTATTGCGGTCATGATCCTGTTCAGGATTAGAAGAGTTATTATAGTTCCTGGTGCCTTACATTTGCTCCAACGTTTTCTATGGCTAGGACTCGTGAACCATGGTAATGCACAACCAAGTCTAATGGGGGCGTCTATCCATTTAAATCTCCTGATCCGCCATATCAATGATCCATCTCCAACCAGTGGCTCCCAAAATGTTGCAAAATGGCAACTCCCAGTTGGACATTTCTAGGAGAGCCACAGGTTGGAGTCCACATCTGCATATAATCCTGGCCAAGTCTCGCCATTAGTACCACATTCCATCTGCTTCCTAATTCATCTCATAACTCCTTAAATCCCTCCACACTTCCTTTTCCCCCATTCATTTCCAGGCATCCATACTACAAAAAAACCCTCATACTTCCCAAAAAGCTGAGCTTTTGTAGTTTTTTTTTTTGATTATTTTTTTTTTATTATTTTATATAAACTTTATTAATGTGGGAAAAATTCTATAATCCCCCCCCCCAAAATTATTTTTATAGTAAGCAGACCAGATAAGTTTTACTGTACAGCTACGATAAGAATTTCTATATCTGATATATATATATATATTTAAAAAAAAACACCCATTATATATTTCAATCGCCCTCCGACAGTCCCTGAAAAAAAGATATAAAAGCATTAAGGCACGTATGTGTTGTCCAAAAGGGTTAAAACCGGGTCACCCTTTAAAAACAAGGGGGCCTTCCATCCACCCATGTCCTATGACTGGCAGTCCATAAAGTCCCAGAACTCCCACCCTGACAATCATCCATATCCTGGCAGAAGCACCACAGAGGTCATGTCACCATCAATCTTGGCAGGGCTTGACGCATGGTTACCCATGAGAGGTTTCGGTAATGGAAAATATGACCTGAGGAAGAAAAATAACACACACATGAGATATTGGACTCCACCATAATGTAGTTTTCAGAGCTTGCAGTGACTTAGTCACACAACGTCTTAAAAAGTCTGGGTGGTCCACAGTTTATTCTGCACTGACATTTGAAAACGTCAGTGCAGAGTATGCTGCTCACACATGATCATACAGCTGTGAGAGTTGGGAACTGGCAATCGGACAAAGGCGAACTACCCATAGAGAAGACAGAGAGAGTTTATTACCATATCTGCCTTCTTCATCACTCTATAAAGAGCACTAAATAAGCATTGTGTATACAGTATAGAAAGCACTCTCAGTGCTTCTCTCGCCGGACCCAGTAATTATGCGATTGCTGGGTGTAGAGAGGGAGCAGGAGCTGCTGGATCACAAGAGACGCAGGCAGTTGCCTGAATTTCCCCTGTAATTGGTGCTAACATACCAGCCCCAGGTAAAAGGAAAATTATCAGCAAAAAAAAAAGAATCAGCGAGTACTCATTATGGGTGGAGAAAAGGCGATTCCGGCAGCTAAATAGAAAAAGGTTCTTTATAGTAAAAGCAGTTAGACTGCAGAATGCCTGACCACAAAAGGTAGTAATGGTAGATACTATAACAGGATTTAAAAAAGGGCCAGTAACACCCCCCACAGGACAAATTAAGCATTACACACATTTCAGTTCAGCACTTGGTTTACCTGTTTCATGAGAAGCTTCCGTGGGTTACAGTAAATTTGGCAACAGTCCTCTGTAGGTGGATATAGTCTTCCTCTATCATCTAAGGAACAAGAAGACCAAAAATAAACATAAAAAATAAAAAGCTCCAGCACAAGTAATCCAGAAAACAAGACTCAAGTTACAATACACACTCTCTCTAATGAATATACATGCATGCTCGGCCAAACCAAGCATACATGTGCATTGGGGGAAGGCAGGTGAGATACGGCCGGCTGTATTACGTGTATGGACACCTGAATGGATTCATACCATCATCTTGTCTCACACACTTACCTTCAGCTGCTGGACCCTCTCCTCCAGTAGAAGGATCCGTCTTCTCACCTCCTCTGATTGCTCTTGGGACAATATGATCGGAGCACTTAGAGACTCCCCAACATCTCTTGGACCTAAATCATGTCCTGTAGGAAGCGGACATAGTTCAGGATTAGGCTGGAGCCACATAAACTGTTCCCAAAAATGTAGCTGTGGGTCAAAGCTCCCAACAATCCCATAGTAATAGTTTGAGGAAGGTAATGCATTGGCTAAAACCCTGGCAAGCGACAGTCTCCCCATTCTTACCCTGCTCTTTGGTCTCCGGGTCGGAAGCTGCTGCAGCGTCTTCCTGATCCCCATTAGCGGCCTTCTCATCTTGTGCGGGTTGGGGCGTCCCAGCCTCATCCTGCGGGTTGTCAGACCAGCTGTCGAGGTTTGCGAGAGACTCGACGTCCAGACTTAAACGGATATTACGTACAAGTAACCTCTTCAATACCAACACTGAAGAAAGAAGGAAGAATATCACAAACCCCAAATTACCTCCTGTATTATACTCTAGAGCTGCACTCACTATTCTGCTGGTGCAGTCACTGTGTACATACATTACATTACTGATCCTGTACTGATCCTGAGTTACATCCTGTATTATACTCCAGAGCTGCACTCACTATTCTGCTGGTGCAGTCACTGCGTACATACATTACATTACTGATCCTGTACTGATCCTGAGTTACATCCTGTATTATACTCCAGAGCTGCACTCACTATTCTGCTGGTGCAGTCACTGTGTACATACATTACATTACTTATCCTGAGTTACATCCTGTATTATACTCCAGAGCTGCACTCACTATTCTGCTGGTGCAGTCACTGTGTACATGCATTACATTACTGATCCTGTACTGATCCTGAGTTACATCCTGTATTATACTCCAGAGCTGCACTCACTATTCTGCTGGTGCAGTCACTGTGTACATACATTACTGATCCTGAGTTACATCCTGTATTATACCCCAGAGCTGCACTCACTATTCTGCAGGTGCAGTCACTGTGTACATTCATTACATTACTGATCCTGAGTTACAGCCTTTACTACACTCCAGAGCTTAATTCAAAATTCTATATGTTTCACATTAGAAATATCCTAACATTCCCTACTTGCTCAGTGTCTGGACAGAACCTTCCCTGGCCAGCTGCATTCTTGAAGGTACATTTTCAACCATCAGAATTGTGAATGCAGCTCTGGATTCTAAAATCTCGGGATCCTGTGATCTTTTCTTCTCACCTTCTTCTAGTGCCTCACTGGCTACGTTTCCTCCTGTGCTCGTGAACGGGTTCGGCTTGTAGGCCTGAAATCCGTGGTCAAGAAGATGTTCTGTAGAGTGGTCTCCAGAATTCTCTTCGCTCCCTAAGCCCACGTCTTCAAGAGATTCCTCCTTCTCTGCACATACAAAGGCAAATCGAGAAGTGAATTCTGGAGACGTCAATATGACAGGTTCTAATAGGGATCAGCTGCAGCATCGTGCATGATCCGCTGACGGGGCCCAAGTCAAGCACAGAGAGATATGAGGGGTACAATAAGCAGAGCGCACACTGCGCCCCTAAAAGGCACAATTTAGGAGTTGTCATGGAGGTGTCGGATCAGGACGACTTACCGTCCTTCGCTACAGACTCTTTCATGGAACCGCCGTTTTCTGAAGAGCCCAGTAATTGATCGCTAGAATTATAAAAAAAAAAAAAAAAAAAATAATAATGCAGAGTGCAGGCTGCCGTATATACATATAATGCAGAGTGCAGGCTGCCGTATATACATATAATGCAGAGTGCAGGCTGCCGTATATACATATAATGCAGAGTGCAGGCTGCCGTATGTACATATAATGCAGAGTGCAGGCTGCCGTATGTACATATAATGCAGAGTGCAGGCTGCCGTATGTACATATAATGCAGAGTGCAGGCTGCCGTATGTACATATAATGCAGAGTGCAGGCTGCCGTATGTACATATAATGCAGAGTGCAGGCTGCCGTATGTACATATAATGCAGAGTGCAGGCTGCAATATGTACATATAATGCAGAGTGCAGGCTGCCGTATATACATATAATGCAGAGTGCAGGCTGCCGTATGTACATATAATGCAGAGTGCAGGCTGCCGTATGTACATATAATGCAGAGTGCAGGCTGCCGTATGTACATATAATGCAGAGTGCAGGCTGCCGTATGTACATATAATGCAGAGTGCAGGCTGCCGTATGTACATATAATGCAGAGTGCAGGCTGCCGTATGTACATATAATGCAGAGTGCAGGCTGCCGTATATACATATAATGCAGAGTGCAGGCTGCCGTATATACATATAATGCAGAGCGCAGGCTGCCGTATATACATATAATGCAGAGCGCAGGCTGCCGTATATACATATAATGCAGAGCGCAGGCTGCCGTATGTACATATAATGCAGAGTGCAGGCTGCCGTATGTACATATAATGCAGAGTGCAGGCTGCAATATGTACATATAATGCAGAGTGCAGGCTGCAATATGTACATATAATGCAGAGTGCAGGCTGCCGTATATACATATAATGCAGAGTGCAGGCTGCCGTATGTACATATAATGCAGAGTGCAGGCTGCCGTATGTACATATAATGCAGAGTGCAGGCTGCCGTATGTACATATAATGCAGAGTGCAGGCTGCCGTATGTACATATAATGCAGAGTGCAGGCTGCCGTATGTACATATAATGCAGAGTGCAGGCTGCCGTATGTACATATAATGCAGAGTGCAGGCTGCCGTATGTACATATAATGCAGAGTGCAGGCTGCCGTATGTACATATAATGCAGAGTGCAGGCTGCCGTATGTACATATAATGCAGAGTGCAGGCTGCCGTATATACATATAATGCAGAGCGCAGGCTGTCGTATGTACATATAATGCAGAGCGCAGGCTGCCGTATGTACATATAATGCAGAGCGCAGGCTGCCGTATGTACATATAATGCAGAGCGCAGGCTGCCGTATGTACATATAATGCAGAGCGCAGGCTGCCGTATGTACATATAATGCAGAGTGCAGGCTGCCGTATATACATATAATGCAGAGTGCAGGCTGCCGTATGTACATATAATGCAGAGTGCAGGCTGCCGTATGTACATATAATGCAGAGTGCAGGCTGCCGTATGTACATATAATGCAGAGTGCAGGCTGCCGTATGTACATATAATGCAGAGTGCAGGCTGCCGTATGTACATATAATGCAGAGTGCAGGCTGCCGTATGTACATATAATGCAGAGTGCAGGCTGCCGTATGTACATATAATGCAGAGTGCAGGCTGCCGTATGTACATATAATGCAGAGTGCAGGCTGCCGTATGTACATATAATGCAGAGTGCAGGCTGCCATATGTACATATAATGCAGAGTGCAGGCTGCCATATATACATATAATGCAGAGTGCAGGCTGCCGTATGTACATATAATGCAGAGTGCAGGCTGCCGTATATACATATAATGCAGAGTGCAGGCTGCCGTATGTACATATAATGCAGAGTGCAGGCTGCCATATATACATATAATGCAGAGTGCAGGCTGCTGTATACACCACAGACCGTTAATTAGCAGCATATGGATAGATGTCACGACTACGCCATCTACTCACTAGGTTGGGCTCTGTGGGAGCATGGCCGGGCTATTGAATGATGGTCTTGGCTTGTGAGATGCACATGATTCCAGGCGTCCAGTATTTTTACTGATGATGGAAAACCACCTTTAAAAAGGAGACAAAATTTTTATTATAAGGTGCGAGATCAGAACGGGAATGCAAGAATAGTCAATGTCTGCACCTACAACCTAAACACACAGCGCCACCCGCAGGCTCGTCTCTTTCTTCCAAGAGAACGGAGCATTTTTCTATTGTTCCATATGCAACTTCATGGCTAATCACATGAGCTCAAAATGTGCCTTGTATTGCCACTCAAGCAAATGGGACTGAAGAGCAATACCTGACATGACCACAAGTGGTGCTGTTTCTGGGATAAAAAAAAAATATATAGATCCTTATTTTTTTTCACCAGATCTCAGACAACCCAGACTGCCTATTAAAGGATATATATCGTCACTATATTGTCCATCTGTATTCCTTGTACTTACGTTCTTTTCTCAGAGGTGGTCGGTGCCACCAGCTCATAGATCTGTGCTCGGTCCTCCCACTTGAATATGACAAAGAAGGCCTTGATATCTGCAAGAAATGATCTGTTCAATGGGATTTTGATTTTTAAAGGCCAGCATGCAATGCTTAATTTCTCCTGCGGAGGCGCTGCAGGAAAAATGAGCACATGCTGCCCGGTTTCCTTGTTTTGTCTGATTTCATTACATTATGTTTTTCTGTTTCGGCCGTGTAATGTGTGGTCACAGTAGCAATGCCCACGCGAACGAAGAGTCATAATAAAGAGGGTGCTGGACCTCTGCGGACTTGGGGGTGAAAGAAAATGGAATTCTGAAAACTGAATAAGGACATCTTCCTGACCGATACCCAATTATTGTTGAAGTTGGAGGGTCTGGAGAGAAGTTGGAGGTACTGACCGGTAGCCACCTCCCGGACCATCGCAGTGTTGAGCTTAACGATTGGACTCAGCATGAGTTTCCCGTCGGGGGCTGGGGTGATTGTCCGACTTTGACACTTCAAAACTAAACGATCGTCCTGTTTTTGGAGCAGCATCAAGATGTCGTCTAAGAGAAGAACATGAACATCTGGAAAACAAAGGGAAATAAGATGTTTCTCTAAGACCAGATCCATGGCCTCAAGACCAAAGAATATACACGAACATGACTCTCACCGACAGACTTGTCTTTGCTGACTCTCCACGTGAGCGCTCCTTCATAGATGAGATTTTTCTTCGTGATGTCGATGTTCTCGAAACAATAAAAATGAAAAGATAAGTAAATGAGCATCATGGCACATACAAAGCCTAACTAACTTGGGCAAGTCTCCATTGAAGGAACCTCCTGAATCACTCAAAATGCCTAAATCTTGTACTTAAAGGGATTTTTACATTTTCGGAAGATAGGTATTATCGGATAGTGCTTGTAAAGACAAGTACTTTTGCAATTTACTGCTTTCAAAAATGTTAAGCCGTTCTTGAGATATTAACACTTTTCTTTTGTTTACAGTTCGTTGCCTAGGAGACCGACCACCGCTGCTGTCTAGCTTGTAAGCACTGTGTTAAAGCTGGCTGGGATCAGGAAGTAACATCACACTCTAGCAATCCTGGCCAGCTTCAAAACAAGCTCAATAAAAAAGAGATTGTAACCACTGTGCATGCTTTGTTGCCTAGCAGCAGTGGTTGGTCTCCAAGTCAACGAGCTGTAAATAAAAGAAAAAAAAGTTAATATCTCAAGAATGGCTTAAAATTTTAAGAAGCTGTAAATTGCAAAAATGCTTGTATTTACAAGCACTATCCGATAATACCCATTTATGAAAATGGGAAAAACTCTTTAAGCAAGAGCAGTCTAAAGAGAGTCACTTCAATAAAGAGGTTTATACACAAAATATGTCTAATCACCCACTCTCAGTATAGAAGATGAATGTCTGATTGATAGGGACCCCACCAAACAGGCATCCCGATGCCCAGTACCTTCTTACTATGCTTGTGATTGAGTGGGGTGGCATGGTGGAGAATGTTTGCTGTGGGTCCATTCATGTCTATAGGACTCATGAAGAAGGTCGAGCGCAGCCTCCACCAGTCCTATAGACATTAAGTGGTGATGACTCACCATGACGAGAAGCTGAAGATTGGGAAATCCTGTTCTAGTGATTGTGGGATCACCTACCATACATATACTTGTCTTTTGTGGGATAACCCCTTTAAGAAATGCCACAATGGTAAGAAGGAACATTATGTAGGGTCACCTCTAAGTTTCTTATATACGATCTCATTGAACCTCCCCTTGAACCTAAATATACCCTACAAAGGCACTTTGGGCTCTGTGATACAAAGTCAGGGTCCGACAGGCCCATCAGAGCACTAGAAGAATAAAGCTGGCCATAGACATGAGATCGCTAACTCTCCTGACCTCAACATGGCTAAGTGTTCAGGTGTTTTCAATGTTGGTTCTGCCAAATTCGGCAGACTTTAAACAAACAAGACATAAGAAGAATCAACACCTTCGAAATGTGGTGTTATCAATACCATGGATGGCAAGAAGAACAAATACATCAATTTTGGAATAAATCAAGCCAGACATGTCTCTCAAAAAAAGGATTACACAGCTATGACTTGCCTAGTTTGGACACATCATACGGAGAGAGAAATCAATGGAGAATGACATCATGGTCAGAAGAATAGAAGGAACAAGGCAAAAGGGAAAACCAGCAACCCGAAAGCTTGATCCTATCAAGATAACGGTGGAGAAGACCCTGGTGGACCTATCTAGACTTGTACAAGACCAATCTTCCTACAGAGCGTTCATTCATCAAGTGGCCATGGCTCGAAATCAAGCTGAAGGCCAATAAATAAATAATGGGTGCTATAGGGTTCTGAAAAAATAATAGACTCCAAAGACCCAGCAGAAGACAACCCCATTTGGAGGCAAATGCTTTCCACTCGGGTTTCTTTTTTCCTCAACTGAACAATAGGCAAAGCGACCTAACATTACTTTGGAGAATTTCCTGTGCATGGCCGTTACCTTGAACTCCATGAAGAGCGGATCATTGCTCTGCTTCAAGTTGGACGTGTCAAGACGTCTTTGGTAATCGAACAATTTCTGCAAAAGAAGCCAACAGTAATGATATTAAAAAGAGAAAACGATTAAGCAGTGTTACCCGCGATCTTCAGGATGTGCCAATATCGTAAGGTTGTGTAAGTTCCCCCACACTTCCCTGGCTGTTGTTGTCTCGTACCATTTTGTTCTCCATTTCCCGCACTTCGGTGTTGACGTGATTTAGGATCTGCCGGCAGCATTCAGCTGCTTTCTGCACCCTCTGCTTCTCTTCTTCTTCCTCTGTTAGGATTCGATAAGATCAAATTAATGGAGGAAACATCATTCAATCTCTTATATATGAACCAAAACAATTGGGCATGTTGAAATCCAACTGTCCCATCCTTCTTTCCAAAACATCTCATCTTACAAGGAGAGTCGGGACTTCTGCCATCACATTAGATGGTCACCAAAAATAAACTTGGACAATATTTATCTAAAAAGTGTATGGCCACCTTAAGGTGGGTTTTATGGTTTCGGATAACCTCTTTTTGCCTGCTGCAGTTTGTTTTAAAAAAAAATGGGCTTTACTCACCCTCCCCAGGTGCAGTGCTGAGTGAGCTCAGTGGCTTTGCAGAGTTTGTGGCTCGAGGTGCTCAGAGCCACTGAGCTTACTGATTGGCTGCAAATAATACCATACACCAGGAGCAGCGGTGGAGACTCCTTGCCGGACCAGGTGAGGGTGAATAAAACACAGTAAAGCACTGCGAATGAGAACAGGTGCATTGTTTGGCCAAAGTCGGGCAAACTGGTGTCAGAATGAGCGAAGAGTATATGTCCTCACCCGTCAGGTTGGCAATGTTCTGCAGAAGAAGAGGATATTTGGTCAATCTCTGCATTTCAAATGGAATAATATCCTTCAATTGGAGACGTCTACATTGCGGATTGCTTTCTGCTTCCTGAGGAGGGTAAAATGGCAAAAAAGATTAAGTCAGAGGAACGAAAAACTGCAATTCACATTGCTTCCTCCTCCCAGAAACAGCGCCAGTCTTTCTGCAGGTTGGGTCTGGTATTGCAACTCAGCCAAAACTGACTTGAGCCGTAATAGGAGGCACAGTAATCCATCATGTCCGCCCTTTCCATAACTCTTGAGCCAATTTCCCACTAAGACCTAGGACAGTGCCAATTTGTTTCTTGCAATCTCTGCTGTTGCCAGTGGCCACCAATGGAAGGTCAACCATGAGGCCTTCAAAGAAAGAGCTTGATGCTCTCTTCCATGTTCTAGCCATCGGAAGGGGGCATTAGTGATCTGACCCCTGTAATAGGTCATTGGTGGGATACTGCAATACGAATGGTAGAACACAAATTACCTGAATTAACTGTGTAAATCGAGGATCTTTCTTCTGCTTCTGCTTCAGTTGCTCCAGAGCAAATGGTTGGCGACTGCAAAACCTTGAGGAGATCTTCTGAAACCAGGATCCTTCAGTACCATCGAACTAGAGGAGGAGACAACGATGGGCATGAATACACAAGGTCCTCCCCAGTCCTCACCTACTGCCTTCAGCTCAGGATATGTCGGTGGCTGTAATAACATTGTTGCCTGGAAATCCTCTCAGGACGGCCACTCCCTGGAGGGAAATTAGTGAGCATCTTCTACATGAAAGCAGAAGCGTCATCAATACACAGAGGTCATTAGCTAGAATCACAGAAGGAAAAACAACTCCCTCCTCAAAGAGTTCATTACATTTTAAATGAAAGCATATAAAACACCACCATCACCCTATAAAACGTAAAAATATAACCTACACAAAAATTTAAAGGGTTTTTTCCTGTTTTCATACATGGATATTTTTGGATAGAGCTCGTAAAAACAATCACTTTTACAATTTACTGCTTATTAAAATTTGCAGCCGTTCTTGAGATATTAACACTTTTCTTTTGTTTACAGATCGTTACCTAGGACAGGGTTCCCCAACTCCAGTCCTCAAGGCCCACCAACAGGTCATGTTTTCAGGATTTCCTTAGTATTACACAGGTGATGGAATTATTGCCTGTGCAGGTGATGCAATTATCACCTGTGTAATACTAAGGAAATCCTGAAAACATGACCTGTTGGTGGGCCTTGAGGACTGGAGTTGGGGAACCCTGACCTAGGAGACCGACCACTGCTGCTGTCCAGATTGTAAGCACTGTGCTAAAGCTGTCCGGGATCAGGAAGTAACAGCGCACTCCAGTGATCCTGGCCAGCTTCAAAACATGGCTCACAAGCGCAATAAAAAAAAAAAAAAGATTGTAACCAGTGTACATGCTCTGTTGCCTAGCAGAAGGGTCGGTCTCCATGGTAACGAGCAGTAAAAGCGTTAATATCTCAAAAATGGCTGAAAATTTTAATAAGCAGTAAATTCCAAAATTGCTCCAATTTTCAAGCTCTATCCGACAATACCCAATTTACGAAGATGGGAATATCCCTTTAAGCAACTTTAAACACACACTGCTTGTCCTGTACTGATCTAACTATGTACAAAGTGACAACGTTTTCTGTAGATTACATTTATATGGTCTTAAACCCATTAATGCCGAAATTTTTCTTTTTCGCGATTCTGTTATTTTTTCCTATTCTTCCATAACTTTATTTTATTTTTTTTTTCAGTTGACATAGCCATACAAAGGTCTTATTCTTTTTGAGAAAGTTGTACTTTTGAACACTACCATGCATTTTACCATAAGATGGTGTTTTTTTTTTTGTTTTTTTTTAGAATGGAGCAGCAACCCAAAAAATCAATTGCAGAGTTTCAGATTTTTCTGTACCTTTATGTTTACTGTCCGCGTTAATTATTTATTTTATTGTTAAAGTGAGAATTCAAATTTTTCAGAAATTTGAAAAAAAATATATACAAAACTTTTTTCTTTTAAATTTTTTACTTGAACCTGTGAGTTTGATTGCTTATTTTATACACTGCAATATCACAGTAGTTCAAATGACTTTTCGCAATGAATCCCAGCCACAGGCTAGGCTTCATGGCACTGAGATAGCAGTCATTGGGGGCTTTCAGCATGCTCGACTGACAACCCCACCTGGGCTCAGCTCCTGAGCCCGCTATATACACAGGCACCCCACCTGGGCTCAGCTCCAGAACCTGCTCTATACACAGGCACCCTACTCAGGCTCTGCTCCTGAACCAGTTGTATACATAGGCACCCTACTTGAGTTCAGTTCCTGATTCTGCTCTGTACACAGGCACCCTATTCAGGCTCAGCTCCTGAGCCTCCTCTATATACATGTACCCTACACAGGCTCAGCTCCTGAGCCTGCTCTATATACATGTACCCTACACAGGCTCAGCTCCTGAGCCTGCTCTATACACATGCACCCTACTCAGGCTCAGCTCCTGAGCCTGCTCTATACATATGCCCCCTACTCAGGCTCAGCTCCTGAGCCTGCTCTATACACATGCACCCTTCTTGGGCTCAGCGCCTAAGCCTGCTCTATACACAGTCACCCTACTTGGGCTCAGCGCCTAAGCCTGCTCTATAAACAGGTACCCTACCCGGTCTCAGCTCCTGAGCCTGCTGTATACACAGGTACCCTACCCGGTCTCAGCTCCTGAGCCTGCTGTATACACCGGCACCCTACTTGAGCTCAGCTCCTGAACCTGCTCTATACACAAGTAACCTACCCGGTCTCATCTCCTCAGCCTGCTCTATACACAGGCACACTACTCAAGCTCAGTTCCTGAGCCTGCTCTACACATAGGCCCCCTAATCGAGCTCTGCTCCTGAATATGCTCTATACACAGGCACCCCAT
Organism: Phyllobates terribilis; assembly: GCF_046119375.1. Lineage (NCBI taxonomy): Eukaryota > Metazoa > Chordata > Amphibia > Anura > Dendrobatidae > Phyllobates > Phyllobates terribilis. Next base: position 62,894,481 of record NW_027362772.1, on the reverse strand, counting down.
CTGGCCTCAGCTCATGAGCCTGCTATATAAACAGGCACCCTACTCGGGCTAAGCTCATGAGCCTGCTTGGTAGACAGGCACCGTACTCGGGCTCAGCCCCTGAGCCTGCTCTGTAGACAGGCACCCTACTCTGGCTCAGCTCATAAACCTGCTCTATACACAGGCACTCTACTCAGGCACAGCTCATAAACCTGCTCTATAGACAGGCACCCTACTTGGGCACAGCTCCTGAGCCTGCTCTATACACAGGCACCCTACTTCGGCCGATCTATAAACATTCACCCCACTGATCTTATTGCCTCTTTTAAAGATCAGTATATGTCCAGGAAATCCCTTTAGCTAGAATGGATATGACCTGCAATACCACACACGGCCCTTGGACCCCAATCATGTTCCACTTCTGGAAGACCCCCACTCACCCGATGCAGCAGTGTGCTCCCAATCTCATGGATGATGAAGTTATTTTCCAAACGCAGCTTCTTCAAGTTGTCCAAAAGTATAGCTACAAAAGTCAGATAAGGCGTAAGACCAGGAGGAAGAAGCGAGCATTCGTGTTGTATGAAGAGCACTGGGCTAACTCACCGTGCGCCTCAATCAGGTCATCAAGACTGGGGAAAATGTTCTCCAGCTCCGCAATAGGGTTCCAGACGTTCCTCATGGGAATATAGAAGATGTCGTGCAACACATGGAGCATCCGCACATGTGCGTGTTCAGTGAACAGTAGCTCTAAGACGGGAAAGGCACAGGATCCGTCACCATTAATTATCCATACACCTCTTTCCTCTTCCCCAGTGTACAGTTTGCGATATAAATTTGCTGCTCTCCGTTACTATTTCTACATTGGAAACCCAAGGAGACAACTCCGGAAATCTAAAGAATTGGGATTCACCTGGTATATCCAGTCTGAATCCAATGACAATCCACACCCCCTAAAGTTAAGCAATTAATGCTCAAAAGTGAGGAAATATGGGATGATACTGCTGTGGATTTAACCTGAGGTAGAATCCACAGTGGATTACAACACCAGGCATGTGAATGAAACTTTACGATTCACATCCACGTGCTTTGGAATTTATTTCTGTACAGAAATGGACTCAAAAATATGTAGGATCTCAATTTCTTTTGCAAATTTTCACCCTATTTTAAGGAAGAAGTAAAATCTGCAGCAAACTCCGCATGAAAATCCAGATGCAAAATGAGGATTTGATGAGAATTTGTAGCAAAATCCACTGATTTTTTTTTTCTTTTAAGCTTGAATATGACAATCATTGGAGAGTCGTGGCCCCTTCACCGTAGTACAGTGACGTCCTGCACTTGTGGCAGGGTCTGGTAATGCAGCTCAGTCCATTTTCTGTTAATGATCTGCAGTACCAGTTGTCACTGTGTCAACTGGAGTTCTCCTTATTCTGTGGATCAGTGGGTGTTTCAGAGTTAGGACCTCCACTGGTTGCATATTGATGGCCTTCAAACATCTCTCCAAGAATTCCCTTTGATGCATTTCATGCCAAGAAGTCTACAATTGTATAAAAATCAATTATTAGAAGGGGTCCAAAAATGTGTAAAACCGTGATATACTATTGCATCTGCTCACCTTGACTTCAAAATTAACCCAGGTGGCCACCAGATAGACATTACGTCAGTCAATGAACGGGCTCGATTGTTAGGTTACTAGCCATTTTTTTTTTTATTATATACAAAGCCAAAAACTTGAGCAATAAAACAGGGATTCTCCTACCATTGATGACCTCTTGCCGCTTGATTTCGCTTTTCTTCAGCCTGAGGAGTGTTTCAGGGGGGACGAGATCCCTCCAGTTTGGGGGATCATTCTCGGCCTCCAAAACGCGCGGCTCAGTCTCCTCAGACTGGGGAAGCAGAAAGGACTGTTGACCTTCTCCACTCCCTCCAGGCTCTGGGCTACAATGAAAAAAAGAACAAAAGATAAAATAAAAATATAGGGTTCATCAAAGTAAACAGGAGGAACTGCAGGAACTAGGAACCATGTGGTAGAGTCCCAGAGATGGTCACAAAAGACTGGAGATAAGTAGAAATATATGAGGAAACGAATTCATTTTTTGAAAAAGTTTTTCAAAAATTTCAAGCAATCCTTCCATTCCTTCAGATGACGTCTTCCATTTCATTAACTCTTAATTATCTCTGTTTCTTGGGAAGTTGAGTGATGACCAATACGAGCATCATTACAACTCCCAGAGTGGTGGTCAACTGGCTTTTCCAGGTACTGAAATGAGCAGCCGTGGACTACAGGATACCCCTTGCCCCCAAATGTTTGCCTAGATAGAGAGGCTCGCCAAAGAGGACATTGGCTACCATATAGATTGCCACCATCTACAGATATTACTAGGAAACAGATGACTTTTCATAAAAGGACAAAATTAAAGGAGTTGTGAATTATCTAATTATCTTCAATTTCAATCCCACGCAGCTCCATCGACAGTCCTTTGGTGGTCCTCGTCTCCATCACATACATCTATGGGATTGCCTAGGCCAATCATTGGCCTCAGCGTTGATGTTCAGGGGCAGGGCACAAGTCTACTGTGGCCAATGATTTGCTACAGTGATCACATGGATGTACGTGTTGTCATCAATAACAGACACCGGCAGGGTCCACCAGAGCGTCATTGCTGGAACAGCCAAGAATTTTCATCTTAAATTTTTAATTTTAAGATCAACGACTACAAATTAATTGTAGACCCTTTGGATGAAGAACATCTGGAGATGGTTAACCTAGGAATTGAGAAGCACATTTATTTTCGGTGACATGGCAAAACTCTACCATTGGGTCTTGCCAATTAGGTAGCATATTCAATACCATCTGATTGAAGACCGGACTGAACTATTAAGTCCAGACCCATCAATAACCACAATATAATATCAAAACACAAGAACAATAAGATAAAATCCCAATAGACGAGGTTTATCCTCCCAACGTACGTGACGCTGCCTGATTTTGACTTGCTTGTCGAGACCTGCATGTCGTTGGCTCGGGCGGCAGCCTCCAGGTCCACATCGCTGCGAGAGCGCGTCTGCTTGCCCTTGGCTGAACCTCGCTGTGAACGCTTGCGCTCGTAAACTCGTAAGCTCTCTGAGCGCCCCAGCTTACTAGAATGTCTGTCCGGTTGAAGCCAAAGGATGGTATCCCGAACATCGAACGATGGAGAGGAGACGGGGCGCGGTGAGGGTTGCCATGCAATGGAGGAGTAGATAGATTTGGTCAGGAGACATAGGAGATTAACCAAGGACATAAAAAGAGTAAAGAAAAATGGAAAAGACAAAAAGAAGGGGCGGTGGAGAAGATCAAGGAATCTGTGGCAAGGGAAGGTGGGATGTGAAGGTTTAATGTTGGAAATGCAATAACATGTACACAGCATGTGATCAGTCATAGCATTCACCAGTAAGGAGGTAAGAGGTGCAGCTGAATTCAGAAGCAAGGGTTTGGATGTCAGGATCCATACAAAACCGAAGAGCATTAAACTAAACACTCATGAATGACCTACACAATGTATGACCATCTCTTGAGTACCTTGGAGAATCCGGAAAACCAAGGTCTTCTAACTTAACTAATTTTTTCCTTCACAGCTGGAATCAGGTTGCAAAGGAGTCCCATAAAATGACCAATTACACAGAGAACCATGAAATGAGTTATTTTTGACACACCAATGGCTTTGGGATTGTCCACTTTTGGACTGAATGAAACCATCTGTGTCCGGGCGCCATTACCTGGGACCACTGGAATATTTTCTATCCCTCTAGCGAGATCCTACGTTAAAGTGCCCTTCCCCAAAATTATTGGGCTTACTGAACTCATTCTATTCCACTTAGATGGAGCTAGGAAGGGTACAACTCAAAGCTTTGGCTTTAGAAGTTGATATACAGCCTTAAAGGGGTTATTCAATAATAGACAACCCCTTCTTAAATGCTAAAAGTGTTCCAGATAAAATAATAAAAACTCATGCTTCACCTCCTGGACTGACGCCGTTCCAGCGATGTCAGCGCTGTCTCTCCAGACGGTCATACTGTTTATCTGGGGGACTTTAGCATCTAAGAAGGGGTTGGCCTGGAACTATTTAATTTCTAAAACCCATTTTCCCAAATTCTTAGTTAATAAAGAAGGGTCCTTCATTCGGAATCTTCATCTTTTGACCAAAGTGGAGAGAGGTTAGAAGTCTCTTGCACTGGAGGACCGATGTGTCCTGCATTATGCAGATAACCTACTGATTTGAATGGACATTGTGCAATGCTTTATTTTCCCTGTGGGGGCACTGTGGGGAAACTGAGAGCTTAAAGAAAGATTTTCCTACAAATTACAGCTGAGGATCTTAGAAGGGGGACACTTTATGATCAGCTACATCAAGGTAGTTATCTAACCAATAGTGATTGTCCAAAGTAGAAAGCCCTATAAAGCTGGTGTCCTCCGTGCAATAGGCTGATATTTGGGCACCCTAACCCTAATTGTGCCATCTCTAAAATGTAAAATAAAGCTGATCTTGAGCATGAGATAGCTGTTGGCCATCACTACCGAACCTCTCTCCGCCCCTATATACATGTGCGCAAGACCAACCAAGAGTTTTCAATGGGGAGAGAAAAGGAAGACATTTTCAGAGCATCTCCCCCCTGAAAACAAAAGGATCAGATGTGTAAATTTGGAAATTCCAAACCATCTCAACCCTGAAATCATCTGTCGGGGTAAAGTAGGGTGGTCCACATACATAAAAATATGGAGAAGAGCTCCAGTCACATCCCCTGGACAAGAGTGGCCCTGTTTCCGGAAATATAAATCTAATCTAATCTAAAAGGTCCAGGACAAATAAATTGAAGCAAAAGGTAAAATGGGAGTTTGCAGATCAGCAAAGCGAAGGAAATAGGAGGAAACTGGGCAGAGTGTTTAATACTTAGCCGGGCTCTATAATAAGCCTCTAGCAAATCTCCCGGGATATCAGATGACAAACATGCACTGACCTTTTCTTCCGTCTGTGAACAGAGCAGGCAAGGGTTAAATCATTTCATACAGATGCCCTAGTTTTTGCACTGAAAGCTCAGCAGACAGGTGGGGCCACATCCATTAACGGGACCATTGTGTTACTTGACGATGGTAACACAAAACAGAGCATATACATCCGCCAGAGCATATACATCCGCCAGAGCCTACACTGTGCTGCAAAGCAAACTTAGGCACCAAGCACGGACCTGAGCTAGACCAGGATGGCACAACAACTGAAGCACGCCACAAGACATAACAGATAGAGTAAAATCAAAGTTCACTATATACGAGGAGGGTGTAAACCAAGACGAAGTCAAAGGACAAGGCAAATGTGGACATGGAGGACGCTGGGAAGACATGGACAGCAGGGAGGACGAGGTAATATCATTAGGAGAGGGATACAAAAAAACCATCCAAAATGCAGGAGAACCAGATCTTCATGGCCACCAAGAACCAAAAATAGTTGGTTGCAGCGGCTTTATTTTCAGCTTTCTTTAGGTAGGCAACGTCAAGTGTTTGCAAGAGGAGAAGCACCCAAAAAACGCTCCTCGCTGGAGGATGGGAAGCTGCACAAGCTGGGGAAGAACTGCATTATGGTGGAGTAAACTCCATGGGAAGCATGTTCACCAAGCCGGTGAAATTTCAGCAAAGTAAAATGGGATTTGGAGGGAAATGGCAAAGTCTGAGAATTCTTCCATCCGTCGATTTGGATCATCAAAGCAGCAGAAGGGGGTTTATCAACAGCAGGCAGGGATTGCATAGCGAGGCTGCAGGAACTGGGAAACACGGGGTTGCTGCTGGGAACATGTATGGGCTACCTGTGATGTCTTACCTGTCATTCTCGGCGCTGTCTTCTTGCTGTTCTGTCGGACAAAGTTCTGTGGTCGGAGAACCTTTGGAGACGTCAGTGATATCGAGAGAAGATGTTCCATCAGAAACTGTAGAAGAAAACAAAACAAAAAAAATATGTAGGGACCTGGTGTAAGCCCCCAAACCACCTACTGACCAAGCAAGATCTACCCAGCTCCAGAAGAAAATGGATAACATCAGCAGGTGGGATTGGTTTAACGAACAAATGAAAAAGTAGAAGGTGGATGCACCATCATTACTCTCACAAGACACGGCTAGATCCCCATTTAACTGACCGGTGTCACCTTCACTGGGTTCGCTGGGTGGTGGATGTATAGTCACCATCACGCCCGGGTCAGGACTATCTGTGGAGGTCTTCGGCTTCCCCATGTTGCTGTCACTCCGATCAAAGGTCCTCTGCCCATGACTGATTTTTCTCTCTGGAACGGCCGGCTTGTCAGCTGCAGGAGAAAAAGAAGAACATCAAACCGACAATAACATTCTCGTATCTCCTGCATCACGAAAAGTCGGTCATAAAATCCAGACGGCACCTAATCATTCATCATAGTCACTAAAGAACATAAATAATGTTACAAAAAAAGGGGGAAAATCAAATATTGTTAGTAGGTGAAATAAAAAGGGGAAACTCTCTGCCCACTCCGGGTGTAAGGGGATTTATATCTTTTCAAAAGCCTCAGTCCCAGCAAACCATATTTATGACCAAGCTGTAAACTACTACAAGCTGCGACAATTCTAGCCATCAATAGTTTTACATATATTCGTGGCTGCCATGACATAAAGAAAAGTTGGAATCTTCATTAATTTCCAGATTACAAGCTTCTCCTAGTTTCAGACTTGTGATGTGCCCCTCTCAGGAATACAGGCTGGGTGTACAGTTACTAGCTCTCATGCATCAGCACAGCTTCATTCCTGTGCCAACTTCCCTTTCTAATACAGTCGCTGAGGGATATCTTCTTATATATACTGACAGAAACTGATACTGAGGAGTGTGTAATTCCTCCCTCTCTCTCTGCAGACTATTCTGTGGTTACTCTTCTCTGTGTAGATACATGGTCTTTGTGATTCCCCCTCCCTGCACAATCTTCCAGAGGTTCTCCCATCTTTCACAGATACATAGCCTGTGTGACTTTCCTCTTCTTGTTGAGTCTGCTATAGGTATGTAGCTGTAGGATTCCTACTTTCCTCCCCCTGAAAAGTCTGCTGTGGGTGCTCTTCTGTGTACACAGATATGTAGTGTTTGCGATCCCCCCTTCCTCCTCCTGTAGAGTCTGCCATGGGTAATCTCCAGTTTACACAAAATTAGAGTAAGCACGATTCACCCATCCCTTTCCACGAAGGGTCTAACTTAAGTGCTCTCCCCTTTCCACCGATGTATAGCCTGTGCAATTCTCCCCTCCCCAGGTAAAAGTCTGACATGGATGCTTTCCTATTTACACAGATAAATATACTTTTTAAGCCCCCTTCCCATTCCATGTAGAGGCTTCCGTGGGTGCTCCTCTCCTCACACAAATACATTTTCTGTGTCTGTTTATACTCAATACAGTACAATCTGTGCGATCTTCCCTTTCTGAAGACTTAGATGCTTTCCTCCCTCTCCACAATTTGATCTGCCATGTAAACCCTCCTTCGTATTGCTATCCCATACACATAGCAGTCGACCAAATGAGCGATTAATCGAGAGTTATCTTAGGTATATACACGCATCAACGCAGCAGATGACATCAGTCCCAACAAGGCTATTTCGCTAGGGAAATTACATCTGAAGCAGCAAGGTAACCTGCCAGGTGAAGGAGTAGCACAGACTCTACAACAGCAAAAATAGGTAGGAACTCTGTAATGAAAACTATTTAGAAAGTTGCCTAATTTTTCACTTAGGAAGAAAATGAACAAAATTTCAGTACAAAAGAGTCCACAACGTTTACACTATGGGAACAACTTCCTTCCTTCCGAGATCGAAGATCATGGATTTCTCACACTTACAGTAAAGCCTGGGCAAAGTGAAAATTTCTACACCATGATGGTTGCTCAACTTCCTCAAGGGTGAAAGATTTAGTGACTGTTGTACGCGTGCTTAAAGGGGGTTGCCCATCAATACAGACACATTTTTTTTTTATACTTAAATGCATGCAATTGGGGTTAAAAATCATTTTTGCAATTGGGTTTAATTAGAAATGTTGCCCTATTTGCCTTCTAGAGCATCTGTATTGCACAGTCTATTGCTGACTGCAGCATGATGGATGACCACAGACCGCATCAAAAATGTAATGCATAGGGAAATAACGTGCCTGTAAAAATCAAAACAGAGCAAAACTTTTAATGAAATCCAATTACGAAAATGATTCTCATCCAAAATACATGCACTTAAGTGAAAAAAAAAATTTGGTGACAACCTCCTTTAATTCTACTGTAACTCAAGAGGGTCATGCTCAGCAAAATTTCAATTGTGATGCTCGTAGGTAGGTTGTGGGACTGAGGCTTTAATCCGTGATGATCTGCAATCATAACTCGTCCTGTCACAAACAAGTTAAGTGCATTAGTCAGAAGTGGCCCCCATGCTGCAAAGCAACCCCCATCCCCCCCTAGTGGTGACCTTTGGTACATTCCATCATGCGGTTGTTGAATGGTGACATAAGTGAGAAGTTTGGAATTGGGGAGAAAAGAGGAAGAATGTTGGGTCTATATTCTGAAGATACCTTCAGCCTCAACCTTTGTCGGTCTGGTCTCAAAATCTGTGAAAAACACGGGGAGGAGCAGAGAGAAGGAAAAAAACAAACAAAAAACAAGCGATGAAGATGAGCAGGGACAAGAGCACGCCAACCACAACCCCTCCGCGTTACTGAGCCATCCATTGTGCACAGGAAAGGGATCCAACATATACTTCATTCATATCTTAGAACTTTTAATTGCATCATTCCTGATCACACATGAGGAGCTGTTTCTGGAAGACAGCAGCCATGTTTTTCTAATCCTGGACAACCCCTTTAAAGGAAGGAACAATCATGTAAGAGAAGAAGGGTGGCTGGGAATGAAGGAAGATCGGAGAGAGTCTTAGAGAGACAACTGAGCTGAAAGACAGATTCATAGCAAAAAATGGAAAAGAGCGAGAACGGATCAGACAAGAACTACAGATCCGAACCGCGAGTAAGAGGGAGAAAAAGCAGAGGACGGGATATTCCAGCAGAACAATACAAGACACGCAAGTGCACAAAATCCCCCTGAAAGGGTTAATTCAGACAACCATCCATTTCTTAGGAAGCTACATAAAGCAGTGACTCCACCAGCAGAATAGTGAGTGCAGCTCTGGAGTATAATACAGGATGTAACTCAGGATCAGTAATGTAATGTATGTACACAGTAACTGCACCAGCAGAATAGTGAGTGCAGCTCTGGAGTATAAAACAGGAGGTAACTCAGGATCAGTACAGGATCAGTAATGTAATGTATGTACACAGTGACTGCACCAGCAGAATAGTGAGTGCAGCTCTGGAGTATAATATAGGATGTAACTCAGGATCAGTAATGTAATGTATGTACACAGTGACTGCACCAGCAGAATAGTGAGTGCAGCTCTGGAGTATAATACAGGATGTAACTCAGGATCAGTAATGTAATGTATGTACACAGTAACTGCACCAGCAGAATAGTGAGTGCAGCTCTGGAGTATAAAACAGGAGGTAACTCAGGATCAGTACAGGATCAGTAATGTAATGTCTGTACACAGTGACTGCACCAGCAGAATAGTGAGTGCAGCTCTGGAGTATAATACAGGATGTAACTCAGGATCAGTAATGTAATGTATGTACACAGTGACTGCACCAGCAGAATAGTGAGTGCAGCTCTGGAGTATAATACAGGATGTAACTCAGGATCAGTAATGTAATGTATGTACACAGTGACTGCACCAGCAGAATAGTGAGTGCAGCTCTGGAGTATAATACAGGATGTAACTCAGGATCAGTAATGTAATGTATGTACACAGTGACTGCACCAGCAGAATAGTGAGTGTAGCTCTGGAGTATAATACAGGATGCAGCTCAGGATCAGTAATGTAATGTATATACACAGTGACTGCACCAGCAGAATAGTGACTGCAGCTCTGGAGTATAATACAGAATGTAACTCCGGATTAGTACAGGATCAGTAATGTAATGTCTGTACACAGTGACTGCACCAGCAGAATAGTGAGTGCAGCTCTGGAGTATAATACAGGATGTAACTCAGGATTAGTACAGGATCAGTAATGTAATGTATGTACACAGTGACTGCACCAGCAGAATAGTGAGTGCAGCTCTGGAGTATAATACAGGATGTAACTCAGGATCAGTAATGTAATGTATGTACACAGTGACTGCACCAGCAGAATAGTGAGTGCAGCTCTGGAGTATAATACAGGATGTAACTCAGGATCAGTAATGTAATGTATGTACACAGTGACTGCACCAGCAGAATAGTGAGTGCAGCTCTGGAGTATAATACAGGATGTAACTCAGGATCAGTAATGTAATGTATGTACACAGTGACTGCACCAGCAGAATAGTGAGTGTAGCTCTGGAGTATAATACAGGATGCAGCTCAGGATCAGTACAGGATCAGTAATGTAATGTATATACACAGTGACTGCACCAGCAGAATAGTGACTGCAGCTCTGGAGTATAATACAGAATGTAACTCCGGATTAGTACAGGATCAGTAATGTAATGTCTGTACACAGTGACTGCACCAGCAGAATAGTGAGTGCAGCTCTGGAGTATAATACAGGATGTAACTCAGGATTAGTACAGGATCAGTAATGTAATGTATGTACACAGTGACTGCACCAGCAGAATAGTGAGTGCAGCTCTGGAGTATAATACAGGATGTAACTCAGGATCAGTAATGTAATGTATGTACACAGTGACTGCACCAGCAGAATAGTGAGTGCAGCTCTGGAGTATAATACAGGATGTAACTCAGGATCAGTAATGTAATGTATGTACGCAGTGACTGCACCAGCAGAATAGTGAGTGCAGCTCTGGAGTATAATACAGGATGTAACTCAGGATCAGTAATGTAATGTATGTACACAGTGACTGCACCAGCAGAATAGTGAGTGTAGCTCTGGAGTATAATACAGGATGCAGCTCAGGATCAGTACAGGATCAGTAATGTAATGTATATACACAGTGACTGCACCAGCAGAATAGTGACTGCAGCTCTGGAGTATAATACAGAATGTAACTCCGGATTAGTACAGGATCAGTAATGTAATGTCTGTACACAGTGACTGCACCAGCAGAATAGTGAGTGCAGCTCTGGAGTATAATACAGGATGTAACTCAGGATCAGTACAGGATCAGTAATGTAATGTATATACACAGTGACTGCACCAGCAGAATAGTGAGTGCAGCTCTGGAGTATAATATAGGATGTAACTCAGGATCAGTAATGTAATGTATGTACACAGTGACTGCACCAGCAGAATAGTGAGCGTAGCTCTGGAGTATAATACAGGATGTAACTCCACATCAGTAATGTAATGTATGTACACAGTGACTGCACCAGCAGAATAGTGAGTGCAGCTCTGGGGTATAATACAGGATGTAACTCAGGATTAGTAATGTAATGTATGTACACAGTGACTCCACCAGCAGAATAGTGAGTGCAGCTCTGGAGTATAATACAGGATGTAAGTCAGGATCAGTAATGTAATGTATGTACACAGTGACTGCACCAGCAGAATAGTGAGTGCAGCTCTGGAGTATAATACAGCATGTAACTCAGGATTAGTAATGTAATGTATGTACACAGTGACTCCACCAGCAGAATAGTGAGTGCAGCTCTGGAGTATAATACAGGATGTAACTCAGGATCAGTAATGTAATGTATGTACACAGTGACTGCACCAGCAGAATAGTGAGTGCAGCTCTGGAGTATAATACAGGATGTAACTCAGGATCAGTAATGTATGTACACAGTGACTGCACCAGCAGAATAGTGAGTGTAGCTCTGGAGTATAATACAGGATGTAACTCAGGATCAGTACAGGATCAGTAATGTAATGTATGTACACAGTGACTGCACCAGCAGAATAGTGAGGGCAGCTCTGGTGTATAATACAGGATGTAACTCAGGATTAGTAATGTAATGTATGTACACAGTGACTGCACCAGCAGAATAGTGAGTGCAGCTCTGGAGTATAATACAGGATGTAGCTCAGGATCAGTACAGGATCAGTAATGTAATGTATGTACACAGTGACTGCACCAGCAGAATAGTGAGTGCAGCTCTGGGGTATAATACAGGATGTAACTCAGGATTAGTAATGTAATGTATGTACACAGTGACTCCACCAGCAGAATAGTGAGTGCAGCTCTGGAGTATAATACAGGATGTAACTCAGGATCAGTAATGTAATGTATGTACACAGTGACTGCACCAGCAGAATAGTGAGTGCAGCTCTGGAGTATAATACAGGATGTAGCTCAGGATCAGTACAGGATCAGTAATGTAATGTATGTACACAGTGACTGCACCAGCAGAATAGTGAGTGCAGCTCTGGGGTATAATACAGGATGTAACTCAGGATTAGTAATGTAATGTATGTACACAGTGACTCCACCAGCAGAATAGTGAGTGCAGCTCTGGAGTATAATACAGGATGTAAGTCAGGATCAGTAATGTAATGTATGTACACAGTGACTGCACCAGCAGAATAGTGAGTGCAGCTCTGGAGTATAATACAGGATGTAACTCAGGATTAGTAATGTAATGTATGTACACAGTGACTCCACCAGCAGAATAGTGAGTGCAGCTCTGGAGTATAATACAGGATGTAACTCAGGATCAGTAATGTAATGTATGTACACAGTGACTGCACCAGCAGAATAGTGAGTGCAGCTCTGGAGTATAATACAGGATGTAACTCAGGATCAGTAATGTATGTACACAGTGACTGCACCAGCAGAATAGTGAGTGTAGCTCTGGAGTATAATACAGGATGTAACTCAGGATCAGTAATGTAATGTATGTACACAGTGACTGCACCAGCAGAATAGTGAGTGCAGCTCTGGGGTATAATACAGGATGTAACTCAGGATTAGTAATGTAATGTATGTACACAGTGACTGCACCAGCAGAATAGTGAGTGCAGCTCTGGGGTATAATACAGGATGTAACTCAGGATTAGTAATGTAATGTATGTACACAGTGACTCCACTAGCAGAATAGTGAGTGCAGCTCTGGAGTATAATACAGGATGTAACTCAGGATCAGTAATGTAATGTATGTACACAGTGACTGCACCAGCAGAATAGTGAGTGCAGCTCTGGAGTATAATACAGGATGTAACTCAGGATTAGTAATGTAATGTATGTACACAGTGACTGCACCAGCAGAATAGTGAGTGCAGCTCTGGAGTATAATACAGGATGTAACTCAGGATCAGTAATGTAATGTATGTACACAGTGACTGCACCAGCAGAATAGTGAATACCGCTCTGGAGTATAATACAGGATGTAACTCAGGATCAGTACAGGATCAGTAATGTAATGTATGTACACAGTGACTGCAGCAGCATAATAGTGAGTGCAGCTCTGGAGGATAATACAGGATGTAACTCAGGATCAGTAATGTAATGTATGTACACAGTGACTGCACCAGCAGAATAGTGAGTGCAGCTCTGGAGTATAATACAGGATGTAACTCAGGATCAGTAATTTAATGTATGTACACAGTGACTGCACCAGCAGAATAGTGAGTGCAGCTCTGGAGTATAATACAGGATGTAACTCAGGATTAGTAATGTAATGTATGTACACAGTGACTGCACCAGCAGAATAGTGAGTGCAGCTCTGGAGTATAATACAGGATGTAACTCAGGATCAGTAATGTAATGTATGTACACAGTGACTGCACCAGCAGAATAGTGAATACCGCTCTGGAGTATAATACAGGATGTAACTCAGGATCAGTACAGGATCAGTAATGTAATGTATGTACACAGTGACTGCAGCAGCATAATAGTGAGTGCAGCTCTGGAGGATAATACAGGATGTAACTCAGGATCAGTAATGTAATGTATGTACACAGTGACTGCACCAGCAGAATAGTGAGTGCAGCTCTGGAGGATAATACAGGAGGTAACTCAGGATCAGTAATGTAATGTATGTACACAGTATATAACCAGTAACGTCACCTATTGGCCTGTACTCACTGTGCGGAGTTTCATTGCGGTTCCAGATACTGAAGGGTTTCTTAGGTTTCAAGGTCTCGTCCGGCTTCTTCGCAGACACCTGGAAACAGAGAAGACAGTAATGGTGAGACTGGGTGTAAGGAATATTAAAGCACAGATCTTAAACATAGCGAGACATCCACTCCACATTCACATCACTGTCCACTCGCCATCACTAACCATTTTCCTGAAAAAGCCACTTTTGGATTTCTTACTATCCGCCACCTTGGTCTTCACCCCGATGTGCTTCATGTAGGCAGCTATGGCATGGACGATGGCAGAACTGCAAAGAATGACGGAGACATGAGTGACCTTACAACTGCAGCCATCCGGTAAGGTGTCCAGTGCTTGGTGATAGCTGGTTGGCTCAGACATTGCAATACAGGGCAGCTGCCTATAGGTGGCACTAGAGACCATTTTCTTCATTCTGGATAAGAGCTCATCTGCATAACTTTCCTATGAAGCATTGCTTGTAGGACTCAATAAACAGTTAGATCTCCACAAGGAGAACAGCAGCTTCTCAGTGTTATAAAGGAAAATCAGAGCGAATAAATCAGCGCCGACTGTGTGCACCAGGGCAGAAAGCGGCACAGTGGAGGGGATCACATGGAGGCAGTAGGGAGGTCATCTAGAGGAGGTAACGGGCATTACCTTTTCTCCTCGTCTGTAGAGATGTTTGGGCTGTAAAAAGAAGAAGAACATCGGAGCTCAGTGCCATAGTACCATAGTAATCAGTACACGATCCCACCGACACCACGGAATCAATGAGAACAGTGAGTGCAGCTCTGAAGCATAATGCAGGATGTAACTCAGGATCAGTAATGTACTGTATGTACACAGTGACTGCACCAGCAGAATAGCGAGTGCAGCTCTGGAGTATAATACAGGATGTAACTCAGTATCAGCACAGGATCAGTAATGTATGTACACAGTGACTGCACCAGCAGAATACTGAGTGCAGCACTGGAGTATAATACAGGATGTAACTCAGGATCAGTAATGTAATGTATGTACACAGTGACTGCACCAGCAGAATAGTGAGTGCAGCTCTGGAGTATAATACAGGATATAACTCAGGATCAGTAATGTAATGTATGTACACAGTGACTGCACCAGCAGAATAGTGAGTGCAGCTCTGGAGTATAATACAGGAGGTAACTCAGGATCAGTAATGTAATGCATGTACACAGTGACTGCACGAGCAGAATAGTGAGTGCAGCTCTGGAGTATAATACAGGAGGTAACTCAGGATCAGTACAGGATCAGTAATGTAATGTATGTACACAGTGACTGCACCAGTAGAATAGTGAGTGCAGCTCCGGAGTATAATACAGGATGTAACTCAGGATCAGTACTGTAATGTATGTATACAGTGACTGCACCAGCAGAATAGTGAGTGCAGCTCTGAAGTCTAATACAGGATGTAGCACAGGATCAGTACAGGATCAGTAATGTAATGTATGTACACAGTGACTGCACCAGCAGAATAGTGAGTGCAGCTCTGGAGTATAATACAGGATGTAACTCAGGATCAGTAATGTAATGTATGTACACATTGAACATATAATGAGTATATTAAGCACAATGCTGACACGCCACGCGTTTGATGTGCTGTGTAGGCACAGTGTTGTGGGTTACCCACTGTAAAACAACTGCATAATAAAATACTTTAGCTTTAAATTATTGCAAGATGAATAATTGGAAGCCAGAGAGGGATTAGTGCAGACCATGATGGGGGCTGCACGCAGACCACCCCACATTAGCGCCTTGCCAGGGTCTCTGCAGGTTACATGCACGTGTCAGCACTTTAGCTGTGAGAAGTATTAGCTCTACTTGTGTTTTCAGTAAAGACCTTGTTCAGTGACAGCAATCAGATCTCGGCAATGGTCATTAATTGAATTGCAAAGTAAATTAGGAAGTTGCAGAATTTTTCATGATACAGTGTAAAATAGGAAAACCAAGCAAAAACTCGTTCTGCACACCCACCCCCTGCCCACAGGACTCACCCACAGAATATCATGTCTAGCAAGAGTGATTAGGGCACTGGGGGTCCGGCTGATCATGGTATGAGAGGCTCCTACAAGTGTCTCCGAGTCCAGAGTCAGTGAATGGAGACCGTGAGGACCGCGCCGGCCTTATATACCGCGCCACGCAGCAGGATGATGCAACACACATAAAGAAGGGGAGGCAGATGTTCTGCATTAGGGAGCGGAGACGGCGGATACTTCCCAAGACAACTTCACGGGTTTTAACCCATTGACAGTCATATGCCCTGCGGTGTGTGGGCTCTGCAGGGTCGGGCTGATGCGGCAGACAGTGAATGGGTTAAGGAGGGTGAGATGCAGAGTATGAGTTAATTCCCAGAGGGGCCGGGGTTAATCGAGGGTCCCGACTTTCCCAGCCTGGAGCGGAGTTATATATAGATGCCCATCTGCAGTGTGGGACAGAAGAGGAGGAAGGGTAAAATGGCGATGCGGTGAATGGAGCGGCGGTGAATGGAGCAGGGCAGAGCTGAGCAGGGGCAGAGCAGCGCAGGGGCAGAGCGGAGCAGGGGCAGAGCGGCGCAGGGGAAAATAGAACAGGGGAAAACGGCAGAGGGGAAAATGGCACAGAGCATGGCACCGTGCATCCACAATGCTCTCATTCTCCAACACAACTACGACTCCAAGCATGCGGCACGGTAAAAAGAAAGCCATAGCCACCATAGTGTGTACAGCCAAGCAATAATCAAAAAGGGTAACACTCACTACAGAGCACGGGAACAAGGGAAGAGGCACAGGGGCACAATGGGCAGCGTAGCAAGCGGCTCAAACACATGGGGGTCACTGCGGCAAGCAAGAAAATAATGTCATCACGCAATGCAGCAAGAAACAGAGGGCAGGACAGGCACTACAGCAAATAACAGGGGGCCGGACAGGCACTAAAGCAAGTAACAGGGGGCCGGACAGGCACTAAAGCAAGTAACAGGGGGCCGGACAGGCACTAAAGCAAGTAACAGGGGGCCGGACAGGCACTAAAGCAAGTAACAGGGGGCCGGACAGGCACTAAAGCAAGTAACAGGGGGCCGGACAGGCACTAAAGCAAGTAACAGGGGGCCGGACAGGCACTACAGCAAGTAACAGGGGGCCGGACAGGCACTACAGCAAGTAACAGGGGGCCGGACAGGCACTACAGCAAGTAACAGGGGGCCGGACAGGCACTACAGCAAGTAACAGGGGGCCGGACAGGCACTACAGCAAGTAACAGGGGGCCGGACAGGCACTACAGCAAGTAACAGGGGGCCGGACAGGCACCACAGCAAGTAACAGGGGGCCGGACAGGCACTACAGCAAGTAACAGGGGGCCGGACAGGCACCACAGCAAGTAACAGGGGGCCGGACAGGCACTACAGAAAGTAACAGGGGGCCGGACAGGCACTACAGCAAGTAACAGGGGGCCGGACAGGCACTACAGCAAGTAACAGGGGGCCGGACAGGCTCTACAGCAAGTAACGGGGCCGGACAGGCACTACAGCAAGTAACAGGGGGCCGGACAGGCACTACAGCAAGTAACGGGGCCGGACAGGCACTATAGCAAGTAACAGGGGGCCGGACAGGCACTACAGCAAGTAACAGGGGGCAGGATAGGAACTACAACAAGTAACAGGGGCAGGACAGGCACTACAGCAAGTAACAAGGGGCCAGACAGGCACTACAGCAAGTAACAGGGGGCCGGACAGGCACTACAGCAAGTAACAGGGGGCCGGACAGGCACTACAGCAAGTAACAGGGGGCCGGACAGGCACTACAGCAAGTAACAGGGGGCAGGACAGGCACTACAGCAAGTAACAGGGGGCAGGACAGGGGGCAGGACAGGCACTACAGCAAGTAACGGGGCAGGACAGGCACTACAGCAAGTAACAGGGGGCTGGACAGGCACTACAGCAAGTAACAGGGGGCCGGACAGGCACTACAGCAAGTAACAGGGGGCCGGACAGGCACTACAGCAAGTAACAGGGGGCCGGACAGGCACTACAGCAAGTAACAGGGGGCCGGACAGGCACCACAGCAAGTAACAGGGGGCAGGAAAGGCACTACAGCAAGTAACAGGGGGCAGGACAGGCACTACAGCAAGTAACGGGGCAGGACAGGCACTACAGCAAGAAACAGGGGCAGGACAGGCACTATATTAAGGTGCATGGTTGAGCAATAGGCACTGCTGTTAGCAGCACTCAGGTATACCATAAAGTGGAGACAGTGGCATGTTTGGGCGGCAGACATTGCGGCAAAAGCGGGAACCTGTAATGCACCAAGTGGCCAGAAGGGTCTTCTGTTCTGTGGCACAAAATTGTGAGGAATATATCCTATAATGATCGTCTGTCAGTCACTATTACCAGTTTTGTAGAATAGAGCGTGTGGGTAAAGCTTTCTATAAAGAGTTTGTCTATGGAATGTTTTCATCACTCAAAAGTGGGTTCATCTACAGCCCCCCGGCCCTCCGCGGTGCCCGCATGTAATACTCACTGCATATCGTCCAGCTTCCCCAGCAGACGCTCCGCCAGCTGTTTTTCTTTGGACTGCAGTATATATCTGTCATTGGTCCTGTAAGACTCCAGCTCACGGAGCTCCAGCTCTCCAGGAGTCATACCAAGTACCCGTTTGGTCCTATAGAAAGAATGCAGAGGAAATATCAGAGACGAGAGCACGGAGCGCGGGAAGAGACGGTCACAGCACACAGTAAGAAATCAGAGATGCAGAAAGAGACATCTCTACAACATCAAAGCATTGCAATCTGTCTAATATGTCTCTCTACGTTATACAGACACGTCTTATCACTGAATTCAGGTTCTTCATTTAGTCCCATCTCCCTCCTTTGTATAATCCCCCCCCCCACACCCAAGTGTATAACCTCCGGGCCCCCTGGTGTATAACCTCCGGCCCCCCTTCCCAAGTCTATAACCTCCTGCTCCCCTTCCCGAGTCTATAACCTCCTAAGCCCTCCCCACCTCCCAAGTGTATAACCTCCGGGCCCCCTGGTGTATAACCTCCGGCCCCCCTTCCCGAGTCTATAACCTCCTAAGCCCTCCCCACCTCCCAAGTGTATAACCTCCGGGCCCCCTGGTGTATAACCTCCGGCCCCCCTTCCCGAGTCTATAACCTCCTAAGCCCTCCCCACCTCCCAAGTGTATAACCTCCGGCCCCCCTTCCCGAGTCTATAACCTCCTAAGCCCTCCCCACCTCCCAAGTGTATAACCTCCGGGCCCCCTGGTGTATAACCTCCGGCCCCCCTTCCCGAGTCTATAACCTCCTAAGCCCTCCCCACCTCCCAAGTGTATAACCTCCGGGCCCCCTGGTGTATAACCTCCGGCCCCCCTTCCCGAGTCTATAACCTCCTAAGCCCTCCCCACCTCCCAAGTGTATAACCTCCGGCCCCCCTTCCCGAGTCTATAACCTCCTAAGCCCTCCCCACCTCCCAAGTGTATAACCTCCGGGCCCCCTGGTGTATAACCTCCGGCCCCCCTTCCCGAGTCTATAACCTCCTAAGCCCTCCCCACCTCCCAAGTGTATAACCTCCGGGCCCCGTGGTGTATAACCTCCGGCCCCCCTTCCCGAGTCTATAACCTCCGGCCCCCCTTCCCGAGCGTATAACCTCCTGCCCCCCCCTCCCCGAGTGTATTACCTCCGGCAACCCCGTCCCACCCTCCTCCGCCTCAGGTATATAACATCCAGCTCCTCGCCCCTTGTGTATAACCTCTGGGCCTGCGTCCACCCCGGTGTATAACCTTCGGTCCCCAGCCATGCCGTCTGCCTTTACGAACATGTGACAGATTGGCCGGTGGTGCAGCCCACTGATACCAGCGGGGTCCTGTAACAGGAGCCACCGGGGTAACAAGTCCGTCCATAACATTTCTTCCTCTATCACCTGTGAGTGATATTATTGAGAAGAGGATGGAAACCGCAGCAACTCAGCCACGAAGTGAAGACCCCGTAACGTTACAGAGCGGGGGGCCGAGTGCTGAGGAGCAGAGGGCAGAAAAGTCACCTATGCTCTGCTGACTCCATAACTGTAGAATCCCGACCTCCTCTGGTATTAATATCAGCACAAACACTGCGCCCCCGCCGGGAGCTTCATGCAGCCTTACATCACCAAGCACAATGCCAAGCATCGGATGGAGTGGTGTAAAGCCGCCACCACTGGACTCTGGAGGAGACGTGTTATGTGCAGTGACAGATCACACTTCTCTATCTGCATCTGATGGAGGAGTTTGGGTTTGGAAATTCTAGGCGGACATTACCCCCTGACTGCATTGTGCCGCTGTACAGATGGTGGAGGAGAATAATGCTATGAGCTCGTTATCAGGGGTCGGCATTGGCCCTTTAATTCCAGTGAAGGGAAATCTTAATGATTCAGAACAGCACACAAATGCTCTTCTGGATGAAGGTGCAAAAATTCCCACAGGAGCCTTCAAAATCTTACCTGAAATCTTCCAGCTGTCTGCAGATCTCTGAGATCTGGTAACTCTGGATCTCGGTTATATATTTCTTCAGCGTGTCATCTTGGATGAGGTCTACCCGTGTGCGATCTGTGGTAGGAAACATGACATCTAATCTAATTTCCACCTTACAGAACTATATCCTGAGCAAAGCCGATACATATATGGGATTTTCTCCCCTGTCTTAAAGACGACCATTCACCACTTTTTACAAAACTGGGCAGATCATGATAAAAGGGCTGAAGATCTGAGCAAAACGTTTTATTTATTTCTCACCTCTGAAAATTGTATTTGACAATTTCCACTAAATCCAAAGGGGCGTTAGCAGAGATTCTTTTCTGGTGGGAGGTTACTTTTTCTCCTGTATGATGTTGCTCAATCATAAGCAGGTAGCATCATACAGGGGTAAAAAAAAACACCCCTAAGAAAAGGTCAGATTTGGCTGTTTTATGTATGATCTGGTCAGACTGATGTGTTTAATCAGGTCACACTGAGATCTCACTGTTAGCAGCTACTGTGATTACAAGTGCAGGAGGGGGAGCAGAGCTATGTGTCATTCCCCGATGCCTTAAATAGATGCAGAGCGATGTTTGCAATGACACACAGCTCTGCTCCCCTGCTTTTTTTTGCTGAGTTTTCGGAGTGGAAACTGAAAGTTTCTGAGATCTGAAGATTTTCGCCCCAAAAACTCATTGAAAAACTGTATGCATGCAGCCTAATAGAGCGCCCTCTATTGGTAAACTGTAAGTTTGCAAGCATGGACATGTTAAATTAACTACTAAATGAAAACGAAAAAAAAGGTATTTAAATAAGAACTTAATGAGTAAAGTCCTCTGAGGCTGCTATGAAATAAACCTTTTGCATTCCCACTAGAATTAATGTGGCACTTTGCAAACTGCAGTACCCCATGTGGCCAGAAGATGGCGGTATCCCTGCACAGAAAATTTTTGCCAACTCTACTGGGGGAGGAGACAGGAAAACCAGTGCGGCGTTTATCAGCTTCACGGCATCTCCTCAGGAAGTGATTTGCCTTTGTGCACCAAAACAAATTACACACAAGAGTGTTCTCACCGCAGAAACCCGGGGGCTTCTGCTGCTGAATTACTAGCAACAGAAAAAAAAAAACTTTGAAAAAGTTATAAAAAAAGTTAAAAAGCAACTTCAGCAAGATGCAGTGAGCCATATAACATGATCAAAGAGCGCTGACCATAAAGGAAAATTAGGCCTGGCCCAAAAAAGAAAATACAGATTACTGCACTATTAAAGGGCAACTCCACCCAGAATTGGTTTAGGATCTTCATAACAAATTGCTATAATGACCCCCCCCCCCACACACACTCGTCAGGATCTATTATCATCCATTATCCAGTATGGAGAGCAACTGCAAAAAGGACTAATCCTGACCGACATGACATGGTATCACTGGGAATTGTGTGATACCTCATATGACCAGTGGGGACACTACAAGATAATTTAACTGGGTTTTTGTGCACATTACAGCTAACTTATTTGTAATGGTGCCATTAATTACACAGCACGTTACAGACATCATCACTGTCCCCATTGGGGCTCACAATCTAGATTCCCTATTACTATGTCTTTGGAGACTGGGAGATAAATGGAGAACCCAGAGGAAACCCACACAAACACGGGGAGAACATACATGCGATACAATGTGTATATCCAATGTGCTACCCTGTGTGCGATCCTGTGTACTACCCTGTGTGCGAACCTGTGTGTGAGCCTGTGTGCTACCCTGTGTGCGAGCCTGTGTGCTACCCTGTGTGCGAGCCCGTGTGCGTTCTTGTGTGCGTTCTTGTGTGCGATCCTGTGTGCGAGCCCGTGTGCGAGCCTGTGATCGATTCTGTGTGCTACCCTGTGTGCGATCCTGTGTGCGATCCTGTGTGCGAGCCTGTGTGCGAACCTGTGTGCGTTCCTGTGTGCGTTCTTATGTGCGATCCTGTGTGTGAGCCTGTGTGTGAGCCTGTGTGCTACCCTGTGTACGATCCTGTGTGCGAGCCCGTGTGCGATCCTGTGTGCTACCCTGTGTGCGACCCTGTGTGCGACCCTGTGTGCGACCCTGCGTGCGACCCTGCGTGCGATCCCGTGTGCGAGCCCGTGTGCTACCCTGTGTGCTACCCCGTGTGCGAGCCCGTGTGCGATCCTGTGTGCGAGCCCGTGTGCGATCCTGTGTGCGAGCCTGTGTGCGAGCCTGTGTGCTACCCCGTGTGCGAGCCTATATAAGAGCCCATGTACGATCCTGTGTGCGAGCCTGCGTGTGATCCCGTGTGCAAGCCTGTGTGCGATTCTGTGTGCTACCCTGTGTGCGATCCTGTGTGCTACCCTGTGTGCGACCCTGTGTGCGACCCCGTGTGCGACCCCATGTGCGACCCTGTGTGCAATCCCGTGTGCGACCCTGTGTGCGACCCCGTGTGCGAGCCCGTGTGCGTTCCTGTGTGCGTTCCTGTGTGCGTTCTTGTGTGCGTTCTTGTGTGTGAGCCTGTGTGCTACCCTGTGTGCTACCCTGTGTGCGAGCCCGTGTGCGAGCCCGTGTGCGATCCTGTGTGCGACCCTGTGTGCGACCCTGTGTGCGACCCTGCGTGCGACCCTGCGTGCGAGCCCGTGTGCGAGCCCGTGTGCGAGCCCGTGTGCGAGCCCGTGTGCGAGCCCGTGTGCGAGCCCGTGTGCGAGCCCGTGTGCGAGCCTGTGTGCGAGCCTGTGTGCGAGCCTGTGTGCGACCCTGTGTGCGAGCCTGTGTGCTAGCCATTTTTTTGAGCAGTGTAGTTTACCTGCACAAATACATCATCGCAAAGTTTTAGGACAGGAGGGAGATTTGTACAGAACCGTCCAGACTAGACATAAATGTCAGCATCCTGGAAAGCAGGGCGACACACGGTGAACACTACACCGCCATATACGTGGTCACCCCGATCGAGGTTTCCATCTTGAAATTATCCCGGGAAGCTCCGGCCATAGGGGGCAATATATCCCGTACACCGCACTCTATAGAGGTCCGCAGTAAGAACTCACCCAGTTCAAAGGACACGTTACTTGGAATTGGGACGCGCAAAACCTACAAAGGAAGAAAACAGAAGCAACGTCAGCGGGTGGAAGAGTTTCCAGCAATCCATGTTCTGCGGAGAGCTGCAGACGCTCAGGAATGTTTGAGTCACTGGTGAACAATGCAGCGAAAGATTTGCCCTCGGGCTGATGTTTGTACAAGGACTCCAATTATTACCAGTGGTACGGTCCAAAAATCACACTTAAAATATGCCTGTCACCCCCTACACAGCGGTGGCAGAGCTGCCAGGAATTACCCCAGAAAGTTACATCACTTCTGGTGATTTATTCATTAAAGGCAATGTCCACCTACGAGCAGGGTATCGAAAACTCTCACTTGCAAAACTCCTTTACGGGACAGTATAGGGGCTCCGTTTGTCAGAGCTCTAAATCCCCCTAAATAGATAAAATTAAGTCATAATATTCTGGCTGTGGTATAGTGTGGATTGTCAGAGCAAAGTGACCGCTAACCTGTGACCCATGGCAGTCCAAGAGTTCCTTACACCAGTCCAGTATTGATTGTCCTAGCTCTATCCCTAGCCCTATCCCCAAGGCCAACCTTAGGCTAATCTCTAAACCTAACTTTAGCACTAAGCCTAACCCTAGCCCATTCTGTAAGCCTAGCCCTAAACCTAAACCTAACCCTAGCCCTAAAACTAACCCTACGCCTAAATCTAACCTAGCCCTAAATCTAACACTAAACCTAACCCTAGCTCTAAATCTAACCCTAGCCCTAAACCTAACCCTGAACCTAACAATGGCCCTAAATTTAACACTAGCCCTAAACATAACCCTAGCCCTAAACCTAACTGTAGCTTTAAATCTAACCCTAGTCCTAACCCTAAACCTGAGCCTAAACCAAAGCCTAAATCTAACCTAGTCCTAAATCTAACACTAAACCTAACCCTAGCTCTAAATCTAACCCTAGCCCTAAACCTAACCCTGGCCCTAAACCTAAGCCTGAACCTAACAATGGCTCTAAATTCAACACTAGCCCTAAACCTAACCCTAGTCCTAAATCTAACCCTTAGCTGTAAACCTAACCCTAGTCAGGGTTAGAAAAACAATTAATTATAAGCTAATCTTCTATTATCGCTGCTTATGCAGAGCGCAGCAGTGGAGATGAGTTTGTCATCGGCTGCTGCGCTCTGCATGAGCACCAAACTAACCCTAGATGAATCCTTAAGCATAACCCTAAACCTAACATCAGCCCTAAACCTAACCCTAATGTTAACACATAGCCCTAATCCTACAATTCATTACATGCTAATCGTCTGCTAATCTTCTATTATCCTGCATATGCAGAGCGAGATCAGAAGTGGAGGTGAGTTTGTCATTGGTTGCTGCGCAGTAGCTGATGACTAATTCATCACCACTGCTGCGCTCTGCATTGGCAGCTCGACACTTGCAGGCGACGATCACTGCACAGTGCAGGCGACATGTGTGCCCTCCTAAATGCTTCCTGCAGCCACCACAAGAGGGAGCTTTGGAGCTTACTGTATGCTGCAATAAATCAGCAATGAGCTCCCCCTAGTGGCAGCTACAAGGAGCTGGAATTTTATCATTTAATGTGGATGCAGAGGATGTGGATCTTTGGATCAGAAAATGATGTGGAGCGCTGCGAACCCTTTGTCATAAACCGTGAGTTTCCTGACGTTGGACCTCCAACAATCAAATGATCTCAGTTCCCTAATGTACAATAGCAGGCACAATATGAGAATTTTTTTTTTCCAAGATGGCTCCAAACAGACCAACGCTAACTATTAAATCGGATACTCACTGCACCCTTCATCAGGAATGTGTTGTAGAAATCTGTAAAGGATTTCTTTCCCTCTTTGGCTGAAAGGCTCCTTAAAATCTCCACGTGCAAAAAGCAGAGCTGCAAATGAAAAAAAAAAACAAAAAAAAAAGGTGAGAGAAATGAATGGAATATTCACCCATGAAGCAAGAATCTGCTGCCACCTGCTGGCAAGGTCAAGAATTTCAGAAAACACTTTTTAGGCGTGCTATTAATGACATTAGATAATTGTTTCTGAGAAACAGCACCACTTTTGTCTGTGGCTGGATCAGGTATTGCGACTTATTTAAATGTGTCTCAATTCTAAATATAGAGCATTGTCAAGTGTGGTTTCTAACCATTATCAGTATTATTTTTATTTCAGCAGTCACAGTAATGCATGCTCCTAGTGATGGCTTTTCAGGAGAAAAATCACCCTAAAAAGCACTACGAAAAAATTCACGCCTCCTTTTTACATGGCCCAATTCTCTAGACCCCTTGAAAGTGGGGAAAAAATGCCAGAACGTAAAGGAGCCGAGACGGCAGAGTTACGGTGGGCCCTTCTTCACTTTCAATTTTTCCTTCTTGCCCTTAGAGATCTACAACTTTTTTTTTTTTTTCGGTCCATAGAGTTATATCATGTTTTTGCGGAACAAGCGGTAAGTTTTATAGGTACCATTTTGGGGTCTGTACGACTTCCTGATCTTTTTTTTATTCCATTTTGGAAGAAGTGACCAAAAAAATAACAGTTCTGATGATTGTATTTGACATTCTGCTGCAAGTTCTCCTGAAACGGCAGTTACATTTCAAACTGTAACTGTCGTTTTAGGAGAACTTGCAGCAGAATGTCTGTCTCTGCCTTTTGAACCTCAATAGAACCTTATGAGCACCGATTGTTATCTCCTATCTCAGTAATGGGAAAAATCTGTGTTCATTGAAGACAGACTTTACTACTAAATACAGAATTTACAGAGAGAGATTAATCCAGGAGGCTAAAAAAGCAAATTTCTTTGATAAGATATATTATAAAGTTTCTTATTTTTATGTATACAATTGATTTATGAAAAAAAATAAACAAATGATAGTTACCACTTTTAAACATGACCGCGGCATTGAAAGTATCTAAGAGGTTAAACTGCTGTGATCGGAGCTACACTCAGATGCCGGCTGTATAATACAGTCTACACCCTTGCTGTATAGTGCGGGCTCAGCTCCTGATCCAGCTCCATACATGCAGTGTGCACCGCGCTGTCTAAAATATAAGCCTGGCGGAGTGGGTATCGGTGTCGAAACTTGGCGTCACGGAGAAAAAAAACCTTCCTGATCTGCTACTTTCTGAGAGCTTTTGTAGACTCCAAACCTTCTAGGTGGTCTCCTCTTTTTTGGGACCCCCCGATCCAAGAGAGGGTGCATTACATTACAGCAAGAGTTAGTGTCCATACAAGTCTATGGAGGTCGTACACAAAAAGTAGGACTCGGCAAAAACTGGAAGGGTTGTAAGAGTATCTGACATTAAGGAGTTAAACCCAGAGTATAAAGAACATGGGAAATAGGGATGGGACACACCTGTAATAACCGAGATGAGCATCTGAGACCAGCATGGAGGAAAGGGAGAGAATAAAAAGCACAACCATTATAGACAACATCCAGCAGAGAAGACGCCCCCGTAACTGCGCGGCTCTGACTATTTTACAAGAAGATCCTTTCAGCATAAATATGGACCGATATCAACAATGCTATAAAACGAAGTTGATGACGGCACATGGTGGAGCCAGAAGACGAGGTTTGGGCGAGTTGGGCAAGTGTCTACAGCTTACCAGAGGGCTGGGATCAAACTGAAGCACGACGTGGTGCAGGAAGACCATAATATAAGCGGGGTGATCCTTTACGAGCTCAATACTCTGGAAATAACTCTGCTGGTCATCCACATTCTGGCGAGAAAAACAGGGGAAAAGGTTAATGGAAGAACAAAGACTATGGAGAGCACAGAGGTGAGAAAGGAAGGAGAACGTGATGGCGAGGAGAGGTGCAAAAGATGGTGGGGTGAAGGGTGGACGGGATGGAGAAGTGCAGGGTATAGATGGCGCATGGGTTGAAAAAGCGTGCAGAGAGCAAAAAGGAGCAGAGACAGTCTGAGGAAAAAGATGGGAGGAGAAGAGCAGAGACAGGAGAATAAGATGGGAGGTGAAGAGCAGAGACAGGAGAATAAGATGGGAGGTGAAGAGCAGAGACAGGAGAATAAGATGGGAGGTAAAGAGCAGAGAGATGAGAATAAGATGGGGAGGAAATGAGCAGAGACAGGAGAATAAGATGAGAGGAGAAGAGCAGAGACAGAAGAATAAGATGGGAGGTGAAGAGCAGAGAGAGGAGAATAAGATGGGAGGTAAACAGCAGAGAGAGGAGAAAAAGATGGGGAGGAGAAGAGCAGAGACAGGAGAATAAGATGGGAGGAGAAGAGCAGAGACAGGAGAATAAGATGGGAGGTAAAGAGCAGAGAGGAGAAAAAGATGGGGAGGAAAGGAGCAGAGACAGGAGAATAACATGGGAGGTAAAGAGCAGAGACAGGAGAATAAGATGGGAGGTAAAGAGCAGAGACAGGAGAATAAGATGGGAGGTAAAGAGCAGAGACAGGAGAATAAGATGGGAGGTAAAGAGCAGACACAGGAGAATAAGATGGGAGGTAAAGAGCAGAGACAGGAGAATAAGATGGGAGGTAAAGAGCAGAGACAGGAGAATAAGATGGGAGGTAAAGAGCAGAGACAGGAGAATAAGATGGGAGGTAAAGAGCAGAGACAGGAGAATAAGATGGGAGGTAAAGAGCAGAGACAGGAGAATAAGATGGGAGGTAAAGAGCAGAGACAGGAGAATAAGATGGGAGGACAAGAGCAGAGACAGGAAAATAAGATGGGAGGTGAAGAGCAGAGATAGGAGAATAAGATGGGAGGTAAAGAGCAGAGACAGGAGAATAAGATGGGAGGTAAAGAGCAGAGACAGGAGAATAAGATGGGAGGTAAAGAGCAGAGACAGGAGAATAAGATGGGAGGTAAAGAGCAGAGACAGGAGAATAAGATGGGAGGTAAAGAGCAGAGACAGGAGAATAAGATGGGAGGTAAAGAGCAGAGACAGGAGAATAAGATGGGAGGTAAAGAGCAGAGACAGGAGAATAAGATGGGAGGACAAGAGCAGAGACAGGAAAATAAGATGGGAGGTGAAGAGCAGAGACAGGAGAATAAGATGGGAGCTGAAGAGCAGAGACAGGAGAATAAGATGGGAGGAGAAGAGCAGAGACAGGAGAATAAGATGGGAGGAGAAGAGCAGAGACAGGAGAATAAGATGGGAGGAGAAGAGCAGAGACAGGAGAATAAGATGGGAGGAGAAAAGCAGAGACAGGAGAATAAGATGGGAGGAGAAGAGCAGAGACAGGAGAATAAGATGGGAGGTAAAGAGCAGAGACAGGAGAATAAGATGGGAGGTAAAGAGCAGAGATAGGAGAATAAGATGGGAGGTAAAGAGCAGAGACAGGAGAATAAGATGGGAGGTAAAGAGCAGAGACAGGAGAATAAGATGGGAGGTAAAGAGCAGAGAGAGGAGAAGGAGATGGGAGGTAAAGAGCAGAGACAGGAGAATAAGATGGGAGGTAAAGAGCAGAGACAGGAGAATAAAATGGGAGGTAAAGAGCAGAGACAGGAGAATAAGATGGGAGGTAAAGAGCGGGGACAGGAGAATAAGATGGGAGGTAAAGAGCAGAGACAGGAGAATAAGATGGGAGGTAAAGAGCAGAGACAGGAGAATAAGATGGGAGGAAAAAAGCAGAGACAGGACAATAAGATGGGAGGTAAAGAGCAGAGATAGGAGAATAAGATGGGAGGTAAAGAGCAGAGACAGGAGAATAAGATGGGAGGTAAAGAGCAGAGAGAGGAGAATAAGATGGGAGGTAAAGAGCAGAGAGAGGAGACGGAGATGGGAGGTAAAGAGCAGAGACAGGAGAATAAGATGGGAGGTAAAGAGCAGAGACAGGAGAATAAGATGGGAGGTAAAGAGCAGAGACAGGAGAACAAGATGGGAGGTAAAGAGCAGAGATAGGAGAATAAGATGGGAGGTAAAGAGCAGAGACAGGAGAATAAGATGGGAGGTAAAGAGCAGAGAGAGGAGAATAAGATGGGAGGTAAAGAGCAGAGAGAGGAGACGGAGATGGGAGGTAAAGAGCAGAGACAGGAGAATAAGATGGGAGGTAAAGAGCAGAGACAGGAGAATAAGATGGGAGGTAAAGAGCAGAGACAGGAGTATAAGATGGGAGGTAAAGAGCAGAGACAGGACTATAAGATGGGAGGTGAAGAGCAGAGACAGGAGAATAAGATGGGAGGAGAAGAGCAGAGACAGGAGAATAAGATGGGAGGAGAAGAGCAGAGACAGGAGAATAAGATGGGAGGTAAAGAGCAGAGACAGGAGAATTAGACGAGAGGTAAAGAGCAGAGACAGGAGAATAAGATGGGAGGAGAAGAGCAGAGACAGGAGAATAAGATGGGAGGAGAAGAGCAGAGACAGGATAATAAGATGGGGAGGAGAGGAGCAGAGACAAGAGAATAAGATCAGGAGTAAAAGAACAGAGACAGCAGAATTTGGGACCGACTAAGATCCCTAGATCTGAAGTGCTGCGGTCTACACCCTGCGGGGCAGTTCCCTGTATAGCAGGAGGTCAGGTTTTCCGCTGTACAGGTGAAATGCTAAAGTTCTTCAGATTGGAGGTCGTCCTAGAGGTCTGACCCCTTCTATGGCATAACCCCCCGAGAGGGGAATACCCCTACCGGTCTACAGCCAGATTATGTGATGGAATTACTGGTACAGACTGAAGTAAATGACAGAAGTAGAAAGTTGCCACACGATTTGGATGAAGAAGGCAGCATGGAGGAAATAGTTAAAATCTTCTCGCCCAACACTTACTGGTTCAATGTCATTCTCAAAGTCCTCATCCTCTGCCCCGATGATAGACATGGCCCCCATGGAATTGAAACCCTACAAAGCATAAATATGTAAATTATGACCAGAAGATGAAGACACCAAGAATCACGGCTGACACGGTTATATTAACCCTCGGAGAAGGAAATTTCAAAAATTCAAGACTGTCGTGGACTATGAAAGAGAGCAAAATGTCCTGTAGAGGTTGCCCCATTCCTTCTACAGCTACGTCCGGAGACCCGGTAACACACCACTTTTTTATGATCTTGTCTCTATATCTGACAGTTTTTACTTATTTTGTCCAAAAATTACTACATAGAATCCATCAGTGAGCGCGTTCTGATGAGATATGTAACTGGGTGTGAGTGAGCTTCTCCAGTCCAATTTATGACCACATCAAAGTGCAACTCAACTGTGGCCATAAATCAGCAGAGTGCTGTTCTGGATATCGACAGATCCCATTACAAAGTGCTCACTGATGGATCCTCAGTTAACTCATTCTAAAGCAAAATGCCTGTAAAAGTGCAAATGTAAGGGTATCTCACTCAACTAGCCAAACCTGGGGCCAGTTTCCCATAGAAGGGTGTTGGACTAATAGCCAAAGTCATATTGCACGGCGTGTTAAAGAGTTGAACATTGATATACATGGTGGTCACCTCCAATAGGTTGCGCCAGCGAGATATAGAACTGGGAGGAAGATAATTTGCATATATTCTTAGTATAACGCACGGTCATGTTATCAGACGACGCGCAGGAAGCAGAACACCCGGCCAGGAAACTCCCCATTCTATCGAGTTCTTCAGAAGTGCACCCATTATACTAAGACACAACGCCATGCTGCTCGTCTGGCAACTGGAGAACGAGGAGGAACAGAAGTGCTTCAACCCTTCAAGATAAAGACTCTCAAAGCCTGGAATTTTAACGCGTGCAGATACATGCTTGAGTAGAACATGCGATCCTCAAATACGAGCCCTTCGGTGGCACAGTACTCTGGAAGAGGACACTTTCTCCAGACCTTAGGCATGGGTGGCCAGGAACCATGTGTGGCTTGGAGGCCTCCAAAATACCCAACACATATGTGAACCTTTTAGCCCAAATTGTCTTCTCCAGTGTCAATTGCAATGACTGGCACAGGCAGAGATGGTTACATTCCACTGGCTTCGGTCACACTAGACAGCAGTGAAGGACTAAGGCTGGGCTCACAAGTCCGACATTCAGGGTCCTAGTCCAGAATGGCCGTGGGACTCCTGACCGGACGTGGGACTCCTGACCGGACGTGGGACTCCTGACCGGACGTGGGACTCCTGACCTGAACTCATCAGCCTCATAGGCATACAAAAGACAGTTGAGTGCTTGCCAAAAAAAAAACATGGCCGGTGCGGATATCGCAGTTCATACCCAGACTGTGAAGGTCACTGTCGGGGGTATGAAAAATGCCTAGTATAGGTTAGGGGCACTGGTACAGAAGGCCTTCTTCTTTGTGGTACAACTACCACTGGGCATCCAGAAACAAGTCCTAAATTTTTGGGCTGGCGCTGCAGATCTGCAAAAAAAAACATCATATTCAACTGTATCCGCACCCCCGGGGATGCAGATATAGTGAAGCCACCATGGTGGAGCAGCACCTTAGGATTAGGATACAGGCTGTCACCGGCATCGAGAAACTGAGTTAAGAGAGTATAAGGTTTTAGTATTTTTGGATGCGAGCATGTGGGGGGGGGCATAAGTGGAGAATTGGTATTGTAAGGAGGCATTAATACTTTGTAGAGGCACAGAGGGGAATTACGACTTTTCTAGGCACAATGGAGATTATTACAAAAGGGGTGACACATGGGGTAATGTTAACTGTGGGACACAAAAGGGGAATCGTGGGACGAACAAAGGGGACACCATTGCTACATTTATACAGCAGTCTTCCTTGGCGTGGCCTGAAAGACACAATTTCGAGAACACTCACCCCATCCTCTTGATCCATTTTAATGGTCTGTTGGACGGGGGGAACCAGAAAGCATAAGTCACCTGCAAAGATCAAAGGAAGATTCATTAAACATTGTCAATGGACCATTATATTTCATCCTCAATCCCCAAACCAAAGCATACACGGTGGAGCAGGGCATGGCGGGAGCAGGGGCACGGCGGGAGCAGGGGCACGGTGCAGCAGAATTATCAACATACTGTATAATGCTACAAGCCAATTAGACTGTGCTACATTTTTTGATGTTGCACCTTCACTGTACACTTCAAGTAATCTGCGCCATTCCCCTTTAACTTGATTTACAGCACTGTCTTCACTACAAACTTGCACTTGTACCAATGCATGCCCCCTGGAGTCGCTCTGCGAATGCACCAGTCAATTCAATTCAACTTTGATGTGGTCGGTGCTCATAAATCAGCTCAGAAAAAGTCAGAAAGAAAAATTGCAAACTCTCTAATGTGACCGTCATAACGAGCTCACTGATTTCTTGGTTAGCTCGACTTTTCAGAGGCGATGGTGCAAATTTGCAATTGGTGCAATTTTTTTTAATTTTTGCATGTGGGGGTGATACCGGACGAGCGAGAATTTAAAAAAAAAAAGGATGAGCGAGCAGAATGTGCAGCGGGGATGGCCGCCTGTCAGGAGGTGGAGAGAGGAATCCCAGGTATGCAGGAGATAATGCCCACACTCCCCCCACTCCATTATGGTCACCCAGCACTCAGCAAAGGTGGCATCGACCAGCACTGTCACTACTGTCAGCATCACCCACACCCTCCTCCCTCAGAATACCAGCTGCTGCCCAACTGGAGGGGGGTAGAGCTGGAATGTGCAGTTTAATCCCTGTCTCTCTTACATTCAGCGAGCGCAATTCCCTCTGTGGTGCCAACGCTATCCCTTCTTGTGCTTCGCTGGCACCACCTAGGTTAGCTCATAGAAAGATCTTGTAGTCTGGGCAAGCTCTAAAAATAATAAAAACGCCTCCTTGGCTGTCGGAAAACTTAATTAAACTGACTTATACACTGAAGGAAAAACATTGTAAAACCCATAGTACCAAAATAAACACGCGGCGAGGAGCCCTAGACTGCGGCGTGGCACAATCACTGGAATCTTTACACTACTGAAAACATCAATATATTTCACCTGACAAATGATCAATGAAATAAATGTAACTAAAAGACCATTTACAATGAGAAATTATAGTATATCTGCCTGCAGTGTAAAGAATGGAGGTTTCGATTCTGATTTCCATTCTATTCGGAATGCCATGGGCTAGGTATAAATGTAGATATATTTAAGGGGTTGTCTGTTTTAGATCTAGGCTAATCGGTAGCAAGAGGAAACTAGCAGGAAGCGTTTCATTTCTCTGCAGCACCTCCGCAGGTGAAATGAGGTATTGCACAGTTCCCATTGAAATCAATGAATTGACTATAAAAGTGCATGGATTTGATGTGTCCTCCAGGTAGAGACTGTTCACTCACAGGGTCCTGAATTGGGGGTCCCCCTCTAACCACTCCGAATATAGAGAATATTAAACCACATTTACACGGGTGCTCCCATCCCAGGCATTTCTAAGAGATCTAGGTCTGATAGATGCAGGTTTGCGCATGCGCGTCTCTCTCCATTCACTTACATGGGAGTTGTGAGCATGCCCATAGAAGTGAACAGACAGATACGCATGTACAAGCTCCTCTCTATTCACCGCTTTATGCGACTGGTCCAAATTATCAATATAGGTGCCTGTATCTATCAGGTATAATCCAAATTTCAATCTCCCATATTTGCAATATGAAATAGCACCTTATTTAGCTATGCTAACGCTCATCCAGAGCCTCCTAGTGTATGAACAGAATGAAAAACTACAGAAAATACTGACACAGCAGGAGAATTGAAATGGTAACATTGCAGTCTTCAGTGTGCAGAAAGCTGGGTGACAACATTGCTACAGATATTGTAAAGTCGGCCATTAGGAGTTGTCACCTTGAATCGGTCACCAGTGCAGTCAACTAACAGAGAATAATTAAAGGGAACGTGTCGGCATGTTTTTAAATATGAAAGTAGTGGAATGACTGAATAGGCGATTGTCTCCTGATAAAAACGATACCTTTTTTGTAGAGATCCGATGTGCCAATCATGAGAAAATTAGTGTATAAGTCATATGCAAATCAGCGTGGTGGTGGACTGGGGGTTGTCATAAGCGGATCAAGTGCACTGACTGTGCTGATTTGCATATAAATTCTGTGCTAGATTTCTCATGACTGCCACATCGGACCTCTACAAAAATCATATCATTTTTATCGGGGGATAAGCGCCTACATTATAGGCCCGAAAATGTAAAAAATAAATAAAACCTCGAAATTTAAAGGGGAAGCTCTATATGAATGAAGTATATGATCAGAGACATAAGGTTCTTTAACTATTTTGTTCCTTAAGGCTCTTCATAGTAAATATGCCTTATGGAAGCCATACGTAATTGCTGCTACACCCTATGCATGCACAGACACATCCCCAACAACCGTGCAAATACAGTCCTTGCACACTCTGTACTTATACACACCAATTTCCTTCTGAAAGTTAAAAATATGGCAACTATGCAGCAGGCCAGCTGCAGATAAGGCTGAAATACCCAGGTATGTGCCCAGCCCCCTCCAGACTTTATCCCGATCCCTCCGTCTGCTGCTCTCCTGGTGCCCCCACCCTTGACTGGCAAACTTCCAGAGATATTCACACACTTCAAATGCCTGGTAAGAAGACATACACAAGTGCAATGTCAGGAGGGGGCTAGGGGGCACCAAGGGGACTGGAAACCACAACACTCGTCTGAACTTCAAGGCGAAACGTCCTGGAGGGTTTTTAAGCCAAAAATTCCACCTCCATATAAATAGTTAAAAATCGTAAATCGCACAAAATATGAAATTCCTTTAGTCCGGCATCCAATAATCCAGTACAGTATTTATATCCAGGTTTTTTTTTAGAGCAATGTCGTTAAGCGTCCAAATGAACATTCAGGAAAGGAGAAAAAGTCATGGTGAGGCCTGAACAAGAGGGGGTGATTTTCTTAAAATTTCCCGTGAAATGGGCAAGTATGACAAGATTTGGAAATTCCTCCAATGAAATTATGAACTCTCATACTAAATTTTTACGTTACATTTACAGTTTTTTTCTGGAGTTTTATATCATTTTTTAGGACCTGTCCAATAATCCGTTTCCAGATTAAAGGAATTTCACTTAAAAAAATAAAAAATAATAATAATTGGGCGTGGTGCGCTTTTCCCACCCTTCACAGAAAATAAAAATTCACATCAGCAGGATTTTATGTTATTTATTTTTTAAAGTGGCATTTTATATAACTTTTTAGGACCTGTCCAATAATCCGGTCCTAGATTCCAGATTAAAGGAATTTCACTTGGAAAAAAAAATTGGGTGTGGTGCGTTTTTCTCATCATTCACAGAAAATAGAAATTCATTAAAGCAAGATTTTACGTTGTTTTTTTTTTTTTAAGTGGCGGTTCATATATATATTTTTTTAAGGACCTGTCCAATTATCCGGTCCCAAATTCCAGATTAAAGGAATTTAAACAACCAAAATAAATAATTGGGTGTAATGCGCTTTTTCCTTCCTTCACATAATAATTCATATAAAAAGGATTTTACGCTACAATTTTTTTTTTTATTTTTTCAGTGGGAGTTTTATACCATTTTTTTTAGGACCTGTCCAATAATCCGGCCCCAGATTCCAGATTAAAGGAATTTTACTTGGATGTATTTTTTGGCAGGTTGCACCATGGAGATGACGACATGTCTCCTGTTTTCAGTCTGGTGAGTTGTTATGGAGACCTCGTGTGGATCCATGTAATCTAGTTCAGGATCTACGTCCCACCACCTGGCCCTGGATTATCTGTGTAGAAGCGAGAACGGAGATGTATTTGGATCAACAAGGTCTCCATGACGACACCGCACCTGACACAAAAAGTCATCAGAGTCTCTCAGTACTGCAGCCTCAGGCTTTGGGCCTGTAAATTGAAATGATCCTATATCTCAGCTTAGGACTGAGATACAGACTCGACCAAAAGTATCTTCTCATGCCGATGGTTTACCTTGTTCTTACTGCAATGTGCACATTGCAAATTCTGACTGAAGGCGGCAAAACCACAAAAGGGACAAATATGGTAACGAGGAGTAAAGAAACACTAGAAACAAACCAGAATGGGTGTTACACCTTACATTCCTCAGTTTCCCCCTTTTTAGTCTGATGATAGCTTTATACACCCTTGGTGTTTTCTCCAGAAGCTTCATCGTGTCATCACCTTGGATGACTTCCAATAGTCTTGAAGTTGTTCTCAAGATTGCCATTCTAAACCATCTCCATCGGATTGAGGTCAGGTGATTGTGGAGGCCATGTTCTCAGATGCAGCCCCCATCCCTCTCTGTCTTGGTCACATAGCCTGGAGGTGTTTTGGGTCACTGTCCTGTTGCAACACCAGGGATGGTCCCAAACCTCCCCCTCCATGTTTCACGGTGGGGACCGCACATGTAGAAACCATCTTCTCAACATTTCTGCATCTCACAAAGTCATGGTCATTAATACCAAAAATCAAAATTTTTCACTCATCAGACCACAGTACAGATTTTCTCTCATCTAATGTCCAGTCTTTGTGCTGCTTGGCCCAAACGAGTCTCAGTTTATGGACCTCAGTAGTGGCTTCTTTGCAGCAATTTGACCATAAAGACCGCAGTCTCCTCTGGACAGTAGATGCTGAGAGGTGTCTGCTACTTGTCTGTGCATCAATTACAAGGGTTGTTATCTGAGGTGCTCTTGGTTTGTGGTTTCTGGCAGCAATTCGACCATAAAGGCCGCTTCGAGCAATCTCCTCTGGACAGTAGATATTGAGATGTGTCGGCTACTTGTCTGTGCATCATTTATGAGGGCTGTTATTTGAATTGCTCTCGATTTGTGGTTTCAAGGCAGGCAACACTGATGAACTTATCCTCTGCAGCAGAGGTCATTTTTGGTTGTCCTTTCCTGGAAAGCCAGTTTCATCACAGCGCTTGACGGTTTTCATGGCTACACTTGAGGATACCTCCAAGGATCTAGAAATTTTCCGGATTGTCTGACCTTCATGTCTTAAAGTAACGATGGACTGTTGTTTCTTTTTACTTCGTTGAGTGGTTCTTGCCATATTCTGTATCAGAACAGTTGTGCAATAGGGCTTTTTGTACCAACACTGCCTCTGCAGACCACACCTGATAGTCACAAACACTTTCTGAAGGCCGGCGATTCCACAAATAAACTCGTAACAAGGCAGAACTGTTCACTGGAAGCCATTCCAGGTGACAACCTGATGAAGCTGCTTATGAGAATGCCAAGAGGGTGAGAAGTGGTCCTCAGAGTAAATGGGGGAAATTTAAGGTTTAACACACATTTTGGTTTGTTTCACACGTATTTCTTTACTCCTCGTTTCCATACGTGTTCCTTCATGGTTTTGCTGTCTTCAGTCTGAATCTAGAATGTTCACATTCTAATAAGAACAAGGAAAACCATTGCATGAATAGGTGTGTCAAAAATATGACTGTTACACTGTAGCTGCAACACACAGATCCTATAGGGCAAGCGTCTAAATATTTACTGAGGGTATTCATTTTTTTTTATCCAGCTGTTTATTTTCATACGTGCAGTATACTAGACCGGAAGCTGTTATGCGTCAACATTACATGTCACTGTCAGCTTCATATGTCAGCTGTGAACAGACAGCCATAGATATGCAAGCAAGCAAGGCCTAAGAACAACATACAAAACACCACCTATCCCATAGACAAATATAGACCACCTGAGACAGTATATACAATCACAGAGTAGCCCATGTAAACATGAGTATATACCCTGAACAAAGCGCTGCTTCACACAGCCCAGAAAGACGACAAACATTATCCAACATGGAGAACCAAAGAGGTCCTACATTGTCAGATAAAAGGACCAAATAAAATGGTAATGTAGAATAAGTATTTCACTGTTCAATAGAGATTAGTTACGCTCAGTTTTCCGCTTTTTGTTGCGTGTGGTTCCAGATTATTTTGGAGTTATGTGAGCCAGCGGGGGCAAAAGAAAGAGAGAGGAGAGCAAGAGCCGGCGGGGGCAAGAAAAAGAGCGCGCCCGAGCCAGCGACAGCAAGAAAAAGAGCGTGCCCGAGCCAGCGGGGGCAAGAAAAAGAGCGCGCCCGAGCCAGCGGGTGCAAGAAAAAGAGCGTGCCCGAGCCAGCGGGGGCAAGAAAAAGAGCGTGCCCGAGCCAACGGGGGCAAGAAAAAGAGCGCGCCCGAGCCAGCGGGTGCAAGAAAAAGAGCACGCCCGAGCCAGCGGGGGCAAGAAAAAGAGCGCGCCCGAGCCAGCGGGGGCAAGGAAAAGAGCTTGCCTGAGCCAGCGGGGGCAAGAAAAAGAGCGTGCACGAGCCAGCGGGGGCAAGAAAAAGAGCGTGCCTGAGTCAGCGGGGGCAAGAAAAAGAGCTTGCCCGAGCCAGCGGGGCCAAGAAAAAGAGAGAGGAGAGCCCGAGCCAGTGGGGGCAAAAGAAAGAGAGAGGAGAGCCCGAGCCAGCGGGGCAAGAAAAAGAGCGCAACCGAGCCAGTGGGGGCAAGAAAAAGAAAGAGGAGCGCACGAGCCAGCTGGGGCAAGAAAGAGAGAGAGGAGCGCACGAGCCAGCGGGGGCAAGAAAAAGAGCGCCCGACCCAGCAGGGGCAAGAAAAAAAGCGTGCCCGAGCCAGCGGAGGCAAGAAAAAGAGAGAGGAGCACCCGAGCCAGCGGGGGCAAGAGAAACAGCGTGCCCGAGCCAGCGGGGGAAAGAAAAAGAGTGCGCCCAAGCCAGCGGGGGCAAGAAAAAGAGCGTGCCCAAGCCAGCGGGGGCAAGAAAAAGTGCGCCCGAGCCAGTGGGGGCAAGAGAGAGAGATAGAGCATGAGCCAAGGGGTTAAGAGAGAGTGTGAGGAAGTGGAGGCAAGAGAGATTGCAATCTAGCGGGGACAATAGAATGCTAGCCAGTGTGAGGGGGACAAGAGAGAACATAAGCCAAGGGGCAAGAGAGTGTGAACAGAGATAGGTAGACCGAGAGAATAAACTCCTATAATAGTGTGTGGGTGGTAAACACAAGAGGATTTAAGTGTCTTCAGAAAGTCAAATATACCAATACAAAATAGAGGCTTTGAGAGAAACTGGAGCCTCCACCGGCCAATAGCATGACCTCCTGCTCATCACAGGTGGTAGAGATGGAAAGTTAGAAGCCTCCAGAGGCTCAGGCCCAAGGACGGCTCGTTGTCACATGAAATGTATGCTCCGCAGCTCGGTGCTGCCATTTGCCATGACATCACAATACCATTCACAGCCAATAGAAAAACAGGGAAACCCCACAGACATTAATTATCGCTCTTGGCTGCGCTTAGAAGAGTTTGGAAGTGAAGCATTGTTGAAAGCAAATGTCTGGCTACCAATATATCCACCACATTAATGATTAAACCACGCTGACAAGTGCAATATACAAATTATATAAATACTTGCACACCGGCAACTGCTAGAGACTCGAAAACTGTGAAGTCGAGATTCTCCACATTTTTATTCCATAGTCTGACTTTTTTTTTATTCCCAGTTAGCAGCCATTATATATATATATATTATATATACATACATAGTATATATAATTAAAAAGCTTTAAACTCTCTTTTCCTCACCACATCCCAGTAAGTATCAAGTTTTTTAGAAACCCTTCTTCTCGGCAAATTGCCGCAGTTTCGAACATATTCGACACAAGTCAAACTTGCGGTCTTAATTTGAAGCAAATTTACCCAAATCGAATTTCGGAGATTTTCCCCACTAATGTCTTTTAAGTATATTAAAAAAGTGTAGCTTCTTTTTTTTAATAAAACCAGTTAATCTTTTCGAAGCTGTGGAGGAAAGCTTGTGATGTCTCGCCTTTGTAAATCTCTTACTATAGATGCGACTGTGAATCAGTTTGCTTGACGGATTCTTTTTTAATGATTCCTTGCTGAATATTATTATAATGCAAACATTGAAAAAGATGTATATCGCACCAGGTAGTATGAAACTGACAGGCACACAGGTACCCACACACATGGGCACAGTGACTCACAGTCCTGCCAGCACCTCTGACTGTTATTACAGGGTCCCAGGCCCCTTCTGGTCTGACCCCCACCATGAATAACCTGTCTGTAAGAGCACAAAAACCTCTCAGTGACTCAAGAGGAAAGGGAAAAAGGTAATTTAAGATGGCCAAGTTGCCATTCCGCCCAGTGGCTGGTGGAAAGAGGAACACCCAGCCTCGTTTCACAGGAGACAGCTCACAAAACCTCCATTCTGTAGGCTGCTGGTGAGCTGGCCGGAGCTCCACAGACGGCCACTGTTAGGAGGTTGGGGCTGTGATCACATCATCCTGGAAGGAGCCCAACATCTGAGCCCATTATTGTCCGCAGCTACCTCTCAGCATACGCTCCATGTAATACAGCGTGCCATTGTTCTGACACAGCTGATGGGCACATTACACAGCGGAGCGCCTCATTACTACAACTAGAGATTAAAATGCACAGCAAAGGTCAATGGATCCTGGAAAACATTATACAGTCAGCCACTGATCGTAAAAAGAACAATATTCAGTAAGTTTCAGAGTTCTACTGAGCATAATATGGTCCCTCATAGTGATCAAAATGGGTGATGGGGGATAACTTTGCATTATTGTGCAGGACATTAGTTTGCACAATGCTGCAGATTTTTACTGGCTGATTTGCTCCGATAAACTAGAAAACAGGCATTTGTATGATGTTTCATTAAATATCCACAGGGTAAGGGAGATTTCACATTGCATTCTGGCACGCATTCGGTGGCCCCATAGGGGCTTTTGTCCGAACTCCCCACAAAACGGGATTCGGACATATGCACAGACTATAATGGTTCTGGCGTAGCGAAAGTGTGCCCTGCCGTTCATCATTTTTGGGCGTATACGCCTACCCAGTCTACTACTTCCCAGTGGCCGCCTCCACTAGGCGTACAAGTTCGAAAATTATGCACGGCAGAGTTCATGTTCGCTCTGCCAGCACCATTATAGTCTATAGCCCTGTCGGTGCATACGTCCAAACCCCTTTTTGCAGGGGGTTCAGACGTAAGCCCCGACAGGGACACCGAACAGGTGCACACTGTTTCTTTTCTCATGTGGATTCTGCCTGGACAAGCACGCAATAAAAGATAAAAATAATGAATATATGAACAACAATGTCAAACCAACTTGCTGTGCAAACGTACTGCAAAAATGTCC
Organism: Phyllobates terribilis; assembly: GCF_046119375.1. Lineage (NCBI taxonomy): Eukaryota > Metazoa > Chordata > Amphibia > Anura > Dendrobatidae > Phyllobates > Phyllobates terribilis. Next base: position 62,852,865 of record NW_027362772.1, on the reverse strand, counting down.
AAAAAGCCACCAAAGAAGACGCTTCAGGAAAAACACCACGGGTGTTTTCCTAAAGCGTTTTCTACTTCAAAAACTATACGGCTATGCCAGCAGCTATAAGATGCGATGTGCACATATCCTAAATGTGCTGTGGGTTTAAGATCCTCAGCATGTCAATTTATGCTTCAGATGTCAGTGCCAATTTTATGCATCATGACATTCTGGCTTCAGAGACCCCCATTGATCAAGAGATCAAAGCATCCCACCGCTCTCAGGCCATTCAAGGACCTACACAACATCACTGGCACCTTCACTTAAAGGCTAGTGCACATGGCTGTATTTTCGGTCTGAGTGATCTGACAAAACATCAGATCGCAGTCGGACTATGGTGCTGTGCATGTCAATTTTTTTTTCCTCTCCGGCTGCATGTCCAAGTTTGATCCGATATTCGGAGTGTGTTGGAAACTTCGGCCTGCACTCTAATGACATCTGAGTGCAGACTGATTTCCATGGACTTACACAATGGAGAAGATGGAGAAACATATTTTCTCCATCTTCTCACTTGAGAGAATCGGATTACACTATGATCAATTGATTAGAGTGTGATTAGCATAATTGTATTGATTTTCTCGAATAATAATAATTTTTAAATACATTTTTATTTATAAAGCGCCAACATATTGCGCAGCGCTTTATAATTTAGACAATTTACAGGCATTATCGGCACTGTCCCCATTGGGGCTCACAATCTACATTCCCTATCTGTAGGTCTTTGGAGTGTGCGAGGAAACCGGAGAACCCATAGGAAACCCATGCAAACACAGGGAGAACATACAAACTCCTTGCAGATGTTGTCCTTGGTGGGATTTGAACCCAGGACCCCAGTGCTGCAAGGCTGCAGTGCTATCCACTGAGCCACCATGCTCTCGAATGAGAGAAGAACAATTGTGCGACCCTAGCCTAATCGGTAGGAATACCAACGATCTGATCCCTACTAATTAGCACATTACAGTATACTACAGCAACATACAACCCCTTGTTAGAATATCGCTCTAAATATAATGCTTTCCTGGTTCCAAGAAGTTGTCAGACATAACCAATACCAATGCACATCTGTGCCATTCCAGGATTCAGGCATTTTTTGGCACATTGGTACAGTAATTTTGAGGGAGGATATTGAGATGATTTTGCAGACGATGCAAAGCTAGGAGGGATAACTAACACTAAACAAGACAGAGAAAGGATTCAGAAGGAACTAGAGAAGCTTGAACAATGGGCAGCGACTAATAGAATGGTATTTATCAGGGAGAAATGCAAGATTCTTCATCTTGGTAAGAAAAACAAAAATTACATCTACAGAAAGGGGGGAAATAGAACTAAGCAACAGCACGTGTGAAAGAGACTTGGATATACTAATACATCACAGTGTTCACATGACTCAACAGTGTGATGCAGCAACAAAAAAGGCAAACAATTCTGGGATGTATTAAGAGAAGCATAGAGTCTAGATCACGTGAAGCAATTATCTCCCTCTACTCCTCCTTGGTCAGACCTCATCTGGAATACTGTGTCCAGTACTGGACGCCACATTTTAAAAAAGACATCGAAAAACAGGAGCAAGTTCAGAGAAGAGCTACCAGGATGGTGAGCAGACTGCAAACTATGTCCTACGAGGAACGGTTAAAGGATCTGGGAACGTTCAGCTTGCAAAAAAGAGGAGACTTAATAGCTGTCTACAAATATCTGAAGGGCTGTCACAGTGTAGAGGGATCATCCTTATTCTCATTTGCACATGGAAACACGAGAAGCAATGGAATGAACCTGAAAGGGAGAAGATACAGATTAGATATTAGAAAAACTTTTTGACAGTGAGAGTGATCAATGAGTGGAACAGGCGGCCACGAGAGGTGGCGAGTTCTCCTTCAATGGAAGTCTTCATAGAGGCTGGACAGACATCTGTCTGAGATGGTTTAGTGAATCCTCCATCGACCAGGGGGTTGGACACGATGACCCCGGAGGTCCCTTTATACCTCATTAAGGAGCAGAGGACATGAACCTCTCACTGTGTAATAAGGAACTGCACATACGACAATTCCCCAATTTGCTTCTCTTATCAAAATAGCTTCCTTTATGGCTTGGAACGGTTCTCATAGTAGTGGTATAACATGTGCTTGCCATGGAGCCCTATCTAAAGTGACAGATGACAGTATTCTCAGTAGATGAGAAGCCAGAAAGTGAAAGTTCTTATCAGCTGTCACTTCCCTCCATCAATTACCCCTTCCCCCTTCTTCCGGAGACAAGTGTCATCTTCATTTCTATGAAGCAATACAACGGCACAATATCCGCACTCGTTATCTTAAACTGTGCTGTATATACAGGAAACCCCATAAAACAAAAAATAAAATACATAGTATATACAAGCACAAATGGTTTACACCAGCCATAAAGAAAGACCTCAAAAATTCTGACACTGCTAGGGGCGCTTTCTTATAAGATTGGCAACAAGGAGGGGTCTATAGAGGATGACAGACTGTATGGAACTTCAACGTGTGGAATAGCGGCTGTAGCTGAAGAGTTAATGGAAGTATTACTATTGCGGATGTCATTTATACAAGTATTGACTTTAGATTATTTTGACACCTCAACAAATATTTAACCTGTACGGAGTGAGAGAAAAATTAATTTGCAAACAATCTGCAATAGTTACATGTAACTTTGCCGGGGATTTCACCCCATGTATCGCAAAGGACCTATTTGGTAAAATCCCATCCACAATGGATTAGGAAAATTCCGATCCACAAATCCAAACTCTCTCTTTAAGTTATTATTTTATTATTATTCTTTGCTTATATAGCACCATCATATTCCACTGCACTTTACATACATTATCATAGCTGTCCCCATCGGGGCTCACAATCTACATCCCCTATCAGTATGTCTTTGGAGTATGGGAGGAAACCCAGCAAACACGGGGAGAGCATACAAACTCCTTGCAGATATTGTCCTTGGGGGGGGGGGGGATTTGAACCCAGGACCCCAGCGCTGTACAGCAACAAGGCTAACCACTGAGCCACTGTGCTGCCCATTTTACTGCTATGTTTACACAGAGTTTTTTTTCAAGAGCTTTTTTGGATCCCAAAAAAAAAAATGCTTGGAAAACTCTACATCTTCATTTCTATGCAAACTCCCTTTGCTGCTCATATGAGAAGTTTTTTTGAGATTTTTTTTTTCACTTGAGATAAATATTATCACTGGGCACTGTCCAATAAAAAAGCAGCAAGGAAATTTTTTTTACAATCTATAATTATATATATATATATATATATATATATATATATATATATATATACATACATACATACATACATACACACACACACATATATACAGTACAGACCAAAAGTTTGGCACACCTTCTCATTTAAAGATTTTTCTGTATTTTCATGACTATGAAAATTGTACATTCACACTGAAGGCATCAAAACTATGAATTAACACATGTGGAATTATATACTTAACAAAAAAGTGTGAAACAACTGAAAATATGTCTTATATTCTAGGTTCTTCAAAGTAGCCACCTTTTGCATTGATGACTGCTTTGCACACTCTTGGCATTCTCTTGATGAGCTTCAAGAGGTAGTCACCGGAAATGGTCTTCCAACAATCTTGAAGGAGTTCCCAGAGATGCTTAGCACTTGTTGGCCCTTTTGCCTTCACTCTGCGGTCCAGCTCACCCCAAACCATCTCGATTGGGTTCAGGTCTGGTGACTGTGGAGGCCAGGTCATCTGGCGTAGCACCCATCACTCTCCTTCTTGGTCAAATAGCCCTTACACAGCCTGGAGGTGTTTGGGGTCATTGTCCTGTTGAAAAATAAATGATGGTCCAACTAAACGCAAACCGGATGGAATAGCATGCCGCTGCAAGATGCTGTGGTAGCCATGCTGGTTCAGTATGCCTTAAATTTTGAATAAATCCCCAACAGTGTCACCAGCAAAGCACCCCCACACCATCACACCTCCTCCTCCATGCTTCACGGTGGGAACCAGGCATGTAGAGTCCATCCATTCACCTTTTCTGTGTCTCACAAAGACACGGTGGTTGGAACCAAAGATCTAAAATTTGGACTCATCAGACCAAAGCACAGATTTCCACTGGTCTAATGTCCATTCCTTGTGTTCTTTAGCCCAAACAAGTCTCTTCTGCTTGTTGCCTGTCCTTAGCAGTGGTTTCCTAGCAGCTATTTTACCATGAAGACCTGCTGCACAAAGTCTCCTCTTAACAGTTGTTGTAGAGATGTGTCTGCTGCTAGAACTCTGTGTGGCATTGACCCGGTCTCTAATCTGAGCTGCAGTTAACCTGCGATTTCTGAGGCTGGTGACTAGGATAAACTTATCCTCAGAAGCAGAGGTGACTCTTGGTCTTCCTTTCCTGGGGCGGTCCTCATGTGAGCCAGTTTCTTTGTAGTGCTTGATGGTTTTTGCAACTGCACTTGGGGACACTTTCAAAGTTTCCCAATATTTCAGACTGACTGACCTTCATTTCTTAAAGTAATGATGGCCACTCGTTTTTCTTTACTTAGCTGCTTTTTTCTTGCCATAATACAAATTCTAACAGTCTATTCAGTAGGACTATCAGCTGTGTATCCACCAGACTTCTGCACAACACAACTGATGGTCCCAACCCCATTTATAAGGCAAGAAATCCCACTTATTAAACCTGACAGGGCACACCTGTGAAGTGAAAACCATTTCCGGTGACTACCTCTTGAAGCTCATCAAGAGAATGCCAAGAGTGTGCAAAGCAGTCATCAAAGCAAAAGGTGGCTACTTTGAAGAACCTACAATATAAGACATATTTTCAGTTGTTTCACACTTTTTTGTTAAGTGTATAATTCCACGTGTTAATTCTTAGTTTTGATGCCTTCAGTGTGAATGTACAATTTTCATAGTCATGAGAATACAGAAAAATCTTTAAATGAGGTGTGTCCAAACTTATATATTATAGGCACACAAGTGGTCAAAATTGTTGGTATCCCTCGTTTAATGAAAGAAAACCCACAATGGTCACAGAAATAACTTGAATCTGACAAAAGTAATAAATTAAAAGTCTTTGAAAATGAACAAATGAAAGTCAGTCATTGCTTTTCAACCCTGCTTCCACAGAATTAAAAACAAAATTAAATAGGCCTGGAAAGAAATGATGGCACTCCTGAAAATAATGTGACAAAAGGGACACGTTAAATCAAGTTGTGTCCACAATCTTGTAATCAGTCAGTGAGCCTGTATATAGGGCTACAGATACTCACTGTGCTGTTTGGTGACATGGTGTGTACCACACTCAACATTGACTAGAGGAAGCAAAAGAAAGAGTTGTCTCAGGAGATTAGAAAGAAAATTATAGACAAGCATGTTAAAGGTAAAGATTATAAGACCATCTTCAAGCAGCTTGATGTTCCTGTGACTACACTTGCACATAATATTCAGAAATGTAAGATCCATGGTACTGTAGCCAACCTCCCTGGATGTGGCCGCAGGAGGAAAATTGATGACAAATCAAAGAGACGGATAATAAATCAAGCTCAAGGAACATCAGTGTCAAATCGCACCATCCGTCGTTGTTTGATCCAAAGTGGACTTCATGGGAGACTACCAAGGAGAACACCATTGTTGAAAAAAAATCATAAAAAAGCCAGACTGGAATTTGCCAAACTACATGTTGACAAGCCACAAAGCTTCTGGGAGAATGTCCTATGGACAGATGAGACAAAAATGGAAGTTTTTGGCAAGGCACATCAAATCTATGTTCACAGATGGAAAAATTAAGCATATCAAGAAAAGAACACTGTCCCTACTGTGAAACATGGAGGAGGTTCTGTTATGTTCTGGGGCTGCTTTGCTGCATCTGGCACAGGGTGTCTTGAATCTGTGCAGGGTACAATGAAATCTCAAGACTATCAAGGGATTCTAGAGAGAAATGTGCTGCCCAGTGTCAGAAAGCTTGGTCTCAGTCGCAGGTCATGGGTCTTGCAACAGGATAATGACCCAAAACACACAGCTAAAAACACCCAAGAATGGCTAAGAGGAAAACATTGGACTATTCTGAAGTGGCCTAATATGAGCCCTGACCTAAATCCTATGGAGCATCTTTGGAAAGAGCTGAAACATGACGTCTGGAAAAGGCAACCTTCAAACACGAGACAACTGGAGCAGTTTGCTCATGAGGAGTGGCCAAAATACCTGTCGAGAGGTGCAGAAGTCTCATTGACGGTTACAGGAATCGTTTGATTGCAGTGATTGCCTCAAAAGGTTGTTCAGCAAAATATTAAGTTAAGAAGAAAACCATCATTTCTGTCCAGGCCGATTTCATGAGGTTATTTTTTTTCTTAAATTCTGTGGAAGCAGAAAAGCAATCTCTGACTTTCATATGTTCATTTTCATAGATTTTTAATTTATTATTACTTTTGTCAGATTCAAGTTATGTCTATGACCATTGTGGGTTTTTCTTTCATTAAATGAGGGGTACCAACAATTTTGACCACGTGTGTGTGTGTGTGTGTGTGTGTGTGTGTGTGTGTGTGTGTGTGTGTGTGTGTGTATGTATGTATATATATATATATATATATACACACATACATATACACACACACTGCTCAAAAAAATAAAGGGAACACTCAAATAACACATCCTAGATCTGAATGAATGAAATATTCTCATTGAATACTTTGTTCTGTACAAAGTTGAATGTGCTGACAACAAAATCACACAAAAATCATCAATGGAAATCAAATTTATTAACCAATGGAGGCCTGGATTTGGAGTCACCCCCAAAATTAAAGAGGAAAAACACACTACAGGCTGATCCAACTTTGATGTAATGTCCTTAAAACAAGTCAAAATGAGGCTCAGTATTGTGTGTGGCCTCCACGTGCCTGTATGACCTCCCTACAATGCCTGGGCATGCTCCTGATGAGGTTGCGGATGGTCTCCTGTGGGATCTCCTCCCAGACCTGGACTAAAGCATCCGCCAACTCCTGGACAGTCTGTGGTGCAACGTGACGTTGGTGGATGGAGCGAGACATGATGTCCCAGATGTGCTCAATCGGATTCAGGTCTGGGGAACGGGCGGGCCAGTCCATAGCTTCAATGCCTTCATCTTGCAGGAACTGCAGACACACTCCAGCCACATGAGGTCTGGCATTGTCCTGCATTAGGAGGAACCCAGGGCCAACCGCACCAGTATATGGTCTCACAAGGGGTCTAAGGATCTTATCTCGATACCTAATGGCAGTCAGGCTACCTCTGGCGAGCACATGGAGGGCTGTGCGGCCCTCCAAAGAAATGCCACCCCACACCATTACTGACCCACTGCCAAACCGGTCATGCTGTTGCAGGCAGCAGATCGCTCTCCTCGGCATCTCCAGACTCTGTCACATCTGTCACATGTGCTCAGTGTGAACCTGCTTTCATCTGTGAAGAGCATAGGGCGCCAGTGGCGACTTTGCCAATCCTGGTGTTCTGTGGCAAATGCCAAGGTTCCTGCACGGTGTTGAGCTGTGAGCACAACCCCCATCTGTGGACGTCGGGCCCTCATACCACCCTCATGGAGTCGGTTTCTAACCGTTTGTGCAAACACATGCACATTTGTGGCCTGCTGGAGGTCATTTTGCAGGGCTCTGGCAGTGCTCCTCCTGTTCCTCCTTGCATAAAGAAGGAGGTAACGGTCCTGCTGCTGGGTTGTTGCCCTCCTATGGCTCCCTCCACATCTCCTGGTATCTGCTCCATGCTCTGGACACTGTGCTGACAGACACAGCAACCCTTCTTGCCACAATTCGCACTGCGGTGCCATCCTGGATGAACTGCACTACCTGAGCAACTTCTGTGGGTTGTACTGTAGACATCGCCTCATGCTACTGTACCTCTAGGGGTGAGAGCAATGGCAAAAAGAAAAAGTGACCAAAACAACAGCCAAAAAGGATGAGAACAGAGAAATGGTCTGTGGTCACCACCTGCAGAACCACTCCTTTATAGGGGGTATCTTACTAATTGCCTATCATTTCTACCAGTTGTCTGTTCCATTTGCACAACAGCAGGAGAAATTGATTCACAATCAGTGTTGCTTCATAACTGGACAGGTGGATTTCAAATAAGTGTTATTGACTTGGAGTTACATTGTGTTGTTTAGGTGTTCCCTTTATTTTTTTGAGCAGTGTATATATATGCATATATATATATATACATACACACACACACACACACACACATTACATACATGTATACACACGGTATATATAATGCGTGTGTATACATATACAAGTGTGTGTATGTGTATACATGTATGTAAGTGTATATATATATATATACACACACATACACACACTTCAGGGGGATAAAAAACAAAAAACACTCAAAAAAAATTTCCACAAAATAAAAAAAAAGGCTATGCTCACCCTGAGGTTTTTATTTTGGTGGTCGAAAAAGAAGAGTTTTTCCAAGTGGAAATTGCTTCAGAAAAGACTTATATTTTTTGAGTTTTTGATGTGTGAATGAAGCCTGTCATTTTTTTTTTTAACGTACAATAAGATCCATCAGTGATTTTCATCAGAGTTTGGCCGGAGTTTTTTTCGTACGTGAAAAATAAATGAAAAAAAAAAAAGTTTCTCCACCTCCTCCTGTCTAAGGCTATGTTCGCACGTTTCGTTTTTGGTGAGTTTTTTCCGCACTCTCTCTTGGCAGTAAAGAAGCAACTTTAAAAAAGAAGGTTTTGATGTTTTTTTTCCTGCGTTTTTCTCAGGGTACATTTATTTCTAGTGCATAAAAAAATAACCTGATTCTACTTCCTCAGCTTCATACCTGCGTTTTTGCACTACCCATTGCTTTCTATTGGTGAAAAACGTTGCAAAAATGCTGAAAAAAAATGCAGCTCTTTGACAAAACAACAGTAAGGAAAAAAAAATTTAAGAAGTGTGCATGAGATTTCTGACATCTCATAGACTTTGCTGGTACTGTAAAATGCAGCTGAAAATTTGCAACATGTGAACATAGCCTAACAGTCTGTGAAAACTGGACCACACTTGGATGTCAGCCAAATGCTGCCCGATTTTCTTCATGGAACCATAGACTTGCATTGACAATTTTGATCCGGATCAAAACTGGACACATCTCCGCGATTTTGCGCAGATCACTCTGTGAAAAATCACAGACTCCATTCACTATTATAGTTACGAGTCCTATGCGAGAAAAACACAGACTTTTTTTAGGGTATGTTCACACAACGTTTTTTTTCTAGTATTTGTTTTAGTGCTCTCAGAAAACAGCCAGAATAATCTTCCTGTACATTTCTTAGGCTTTGTACACACAGAGTCTTTCTGACGAGTTTTCGGAGCAGAAACTGAAAGTTTTGAGATTCGGAAAGTTTCTGCTCCAAAAACTCCTTAAAAACTCCCTTTTTAGCGCTTTTTTTTGCCTTCCCTTTGACTTGTATTGTAAAATATGGAGCATTTTCCAAGCGGAAGACGCCTGAAAAATATACGTCACTTCTTGTAACCACCTGGCACTTTTGGAAATTTAAAGGGTCTAAAAAAAAAAAAAAAAAAAAAGAAAAAGCCTGAATACAGTTATATGAAAAAGTTTGGGCACCCCTATTAATCTTAAGCTTAATGTTTTATAAAAATTGGTGTTTTTGCAACAGCTATTTCAGTTTGATATATGTAATAACTGTTGGACACAGTAATGTTTCTGCCTTGAAATGAGGTTTATTGTACTAACAGAAAATGTGCAATCTGCATTCAAACAAAATTTGACAGGTGCATAAGTATGGGCACCCTTATCATGTTCTTGTTTTAAATACTCCTACCTACTTTTTACTGACTTACTAAAGCACTTTTTTGGTTTTGTAACCTCATTGAGCTTTGAACTTCATAGCCAGGTGTATGCAATCATGAGAAAAGCTACTTAAAGTGGCCACTTGCAAGTTGTTCTCCTGTTTGAATCTCCTCTGAAGAGTGGCATCATGGGCTCCTCAAAACAACTGTCAAATGATCTGAAAACAAAGATCATTCAACATAGTTGTTCAGGGGAAGGATACAAAAAGCTGTCTCAGAGATTTAACCTGTCAGTTTCCACTGTGAGGAACATAGTAAGGAAATGGAAGAACACAGGGACAGTTCTTGTTAAGGCCAGAAGTGGCAGGCCAAGAAAAACATCAGAAAGGCAGAGAAGAAGAATGGTGAGATCAGTCAAGGACAATCCTCAGACCACCTCCAGAGACCTGCAGCATCAACTTGCTGCAGATGGTGTCACTGTGCATCGGTCAACTATACAATGCACTTTGCACAAGGAGAAGCTGTATGGGAGAGTGATGCGAAAGAAGCCGTTTCTGCAGGCACGCCACAAACAGAGTCGGCTGAGGTATGCAAAAGCACATTTGGAGAAGCCAATTTCTTTTTGGAAGAAGGTCCTGTGGACTGATGAAACCAATATTGAGTTGTTTGGTCATACAAAAAGGCGTTATGCATGGCGGCAAAAAAACACAGCATTCCAAGAAAAACACTTGCTACCCACAGTAAAATTTGGTGGAGGTTCCATCATGCTTTGGGGCTGTGTGGCCAATGCCGGCACTGGGAATCTTGTTAAAGTTGACGGACGCATGGATTCCACTTAGTATCAGCAGATTCTTGACAATAATGTTCAAGAATCAGTGACAAAGTTGAAGTTACGCAGGGGATGGATCTTTCAGCAAGACAATGATCCAAAATACTGCTCCAAATCTACTCAGGCATTCATGCAGAGGAACAATTACAATGTTCTGGAATGGCCATCCCAGTCCCCAGACCTGAATATCATTGAACATCTGTGGGATCATTTGAAGAGGGCTGTCCATGCTCGGCGACCATCAAACTTAACTGAACTGGAATTGTTTTGTAAAGATGAATGGTCAAAAATACCTTCATCCAGGATCCAGGAAATCATTAAAAGCGACAAGAAGCGACTAGAGGCTGTTATTTTTGCAAAAGGAGGATCTACTAAATATTAATGTCACTTTTCTGGTGAGGTGCCCATACTTATGCACCTGTCAAATTTTGTTTGAATGCAGATTGCACATTTTCTGTTAGTACAATAAACCTCATTTCAAGGCAGAAACATTACTGTGTCCAACAGTTATTACATATATCAAGCTGAAATAGCTGTTGCAAAAACACCAATTTTTATAAAACATTAAGCTTAACATTAATAGGGGTGCCCAAACTTTTTCATATAACTGTATATGAACAGCAAATTATTTTACATGGAAATGAATAGGAAGAGTCTTTCAAGTGTTTTCTTAGTGCAGACCCGCTCAAAAAAGTGCATGAAAAAAACTGCAGTGTGAACACAGGCAAAACGTCTTAAAAATGGAGGGTTTTCTTTGTGAAAAATTTGTTTTTGAACGCCTTAAAATGTTTTGTCCGGCCATAATGAACACCTTATAAGAGAAGAACGGTGACATCATGGCTTCCAATGGGGGCACAAATCTCCTAAGCGACCAGCACTGGATCAAGAGCAATGTAATGTCAGGGAATTAACGTTTTATTAATTGGCTAATAAATGATGGAGGCTTCGCGGTTTTACAGTAATGGTGTCTTAGTTACCCATAGCAACCAATCACAGCACAGCTTTCATTTCACCACAGCTGTTTAAAAATTGAAAGCGGAGCTCTGATTGGTTGCTATGGGCAACAAAGGCCTTTCTACTCTCAGATAAATTTAGGCCTATGTTTTATGTGCTAAGGAGCCTAGAAAGAGACTCACGATTACAGACGGCCGCTACCTCAGAGGCTACCAAGTCTTTAGTAACAAGTCTGCAAAGCAAACTTACACATACAGTGAGGCCTAGCGAGGGAGTAATGTGCCGCCACCATAATTACCAGGAAGCCAAGACCTGTAACAATATCAGGAGGTGGTCAAGGCCAAACAACTGCTTACTCTGCAAGGAGCCATTGTCTTACTGCACAAGCACCGCTGCCAGCACCAGAACGTCACATGTCATTATTAAAGGGGTATCCCAACCAGACACATGAACGGCATATTAAGGATGGAAGAGTCCCTGACATAGGCAAATAATCATATGTAAATAACAGGGCAGATCAGCTCCAAATGGGCAGGTCTTGTGGGGTGCTCCCGGTATACGGCAGGTCTTGTGGGGTGCTCCCGGTGTACGGCAGGTCTTGTGGGGTGCTCCCGGTGTACGGCAGGTCTTGTGGGGGGCCCCCGGTGTACGGCAGGTCTTGTGGGGTGTCCTCGGTATAAGGCAGGTCTTGTGGGGTGCTCCCGGTGTACGGCAGGTATTGTGGGGGGCTCCCGGTGTACGGCAGGTCTTGTGGGGTGTCCTCGGTATAAGGCAGGTCTTCTGGGCTGTCCCCGGTATATATGGCAGGTCTTGTGGGATGTCATCAGTATATGACAGGTCTTGTGGGGTGCTCTTGGTATATGGCAGGTCTTGTGGAGTGTCCCCGGTATACTGGCAGGTCTTGTGGGGTGCTCCTGGTATACTGCGGTGGGTCTTGTGGGGTGTTCCTGGTGTATAGCACGTCTTGTGGGGTGTTCCCGGTATATGGGAAGGTATTGTGGGGCGGTCCCTTTACACGGTGGTATATACTTATCTGGGAAACTGACTGCAGCCGGATGCAATTTGGGAAGAAGACGAGTTGGCAGAGGCCGTGTGATGGGGAGATGTTCTGGTGGAAACTTCGGGTCCTGACATCATGTAGATGTGACAACTGCCTATCGTTGTACAGACCAAGTACCTCGTTAAAAGCACTGGGGTTTCCTAATGACAGTTCCTCAGTCAGGAGATAAATGTCAGTCAGGAATGGAGGAACATGACAAAGAGATCAAGGTGATAATTTGTCTCCAAATTCCCAGATCTCAATCCACTTGACCATCTGTGGGACGTCCTGGAAAAACAAGTCTGATCTATGAAGGCCACATGTATAAGGATCTGCTGCTAACGTCTTGGTGTAAGATACCACAGGACACTTCAGAGGTCAACAGGTCCGAGCTGATTTGGTGGCAAGATGAAGAAGCCAGACAATATAGTAGAAGATTGAAAAAATTCCAAGAGCCCAATGCTTTAAAAAAAAGGTCCCCTATGAAAGTAAAATCACGTTGGATCCCCCTTTATAGCGTATATAAAGCCTACTATTACTTCTGTAAGCCCCACAGAAGTCTATAGAAGCTTATGCAAGCATTACTACAATGGTGGCAATGTGACAGACTTCTATGGGGTGCAGTTTTCATGCCACGTACATCTTGAACTGCAGATATTGCATCTCACCATGAGAGAAGCAATCACAAAAGGGCCTTTTTTCTGCTACCAAAAAGGACCACATTACCAAGAAACTCCTTGTAAATGTCTTCACGTGCAAAGCTCGCCTTCTAGGACAGGACGCTCCTTCAGCATTAAGCTTTGTATATGGAAAATATGACAAATTTGAAATGGTACAAAGAGGAAAGAAAGAGTCTATGTAAAGTGAAAACGACAGCCCACTTACACCCCCGGAGAGGAGGATGCCAGGACCGCATCGGTCTCTAACCAGTAGCTTCGTAGCCAGTAGGAAACTACTACTCCCAACATGTACTTAACACCCTGCAGCTACCAAATGCAAAATATTATTTTTATTCTAGACCCAAGAGAAGGACACTTGTCAATTTTGGGGCTTTTCAGAGCTGTATCTTTTGGAAGAGAAATGCACCCTGACAGCCAGTGCAGATTTCCACTAGGGCAACAGTAATGTAATCAAAACTATGACAATATTTAAAGAGGAGATTCTGTAAAAAAATGCACTTAAAGAGTTATTCCAAATATATAAAATTAACAATTATCATAGGATAGGTGATAACTTTCATATCGTTGCAGGACCCCTCCCACCGATCCAGAGACAAGGGATCTAAAATGCCTTGTCGGAAAGGAATTGTAAAGATCACTGCTCCACTCCTTCTTTTGGAGATATCTAATTCATTGATTCGATTTTCCCGGCAGTCTTGTAGAGAATGAATGGAACAGGTGACGCGCACGCTTTTGTTCCATTCCAAAGGGTCATATTAGAGCTCCAAGCCCACACCAGTCCGTACGATATAATCAATTCTGATGACTTTGCACGTTGGAAAAATCTCTTAAAAATTAATTTCGGACACGGCTGAAAAGCTGCAGAATTTACCTGCAGATTTGCACGGGTAAAGCCTGATGTGCATTACAATAGCAGGCATTTGAATGACACTTTAAAATGATCCTCGACCCTGGGACTAACCTAAAGTGATCCTCCACCCTGGGACTAACCTAAAGTGATCCTCGGCCCTGGGACTAAGCTAAAGTGATCCTCGGCTCGGCCCTGGGACTAAGCTAAAGTGATCCTCGGCTCGGCCCTGGGACTAAGCTAAAGTGATCCTCGGCCCTGGGACTAAGCTAAAGTGATCCTCGGCTCGGCCCTGGGACTAAGCTAAAGTGATCCTCGGCCCTGGGACTAAGCTAAAGTGATCCTCGGCCCTGGGACTAAGCTAAAGTGATCCTCGGCCCTGGGACTAAGCGAAAGTGATGCTCGGCCCTGGGACTAAGCTAAAGTGATCCTCGGCCCTGGGACTAAGCTAAAGTGATCCTCGGCCCTGGGACTAAGCTAAAGTGATCCTCGGCCCTGGGACTAAGCTAAAGTGATCCTCGGCCCTGGGACTAAGCTAAAGTGATCCTCGGCCCTGGGACTAAGCTAAAGTGATCCTCGGCCCTGGGACTAAGCTAAAGTGATCCTCGGCCCTGGGACTAAGCTAAAGTGATCCTCGGCCCTGGGACTAAGCTAAAGTGATCCTCGGCCCTGGGACTAAGCTAAAGTGATCCTCGGCCCTGGGACTAAGCTAAAGTGATCCTCGGCCCTGGGACTAAGCTAAAGTGATCCTCGGCCCTGGGACTAAGCTAAAGTGATCCTCGGCCCTGGGACTAAGCTAAAGTGATCCTCGGCCCTGGGACTAAGCTAAAGTGATCCTCGGCCCTGGGACTAAGCTAAAGTGATCCTCCACCCTACCTTGTTCCCTCCTTTTGCTTCCTCTGCTCAGTTTGACCTTCCGTTCCAAGATGGCTACTGGACTGGCATGGGACAAGCCTCCCCTACAGCACAGGAAAGACAAGGGAGGCATGGTTTAGACTTACCACGGCACTCCCCATGCGACTACAGTAACCATATCGGACACAGGAGAGATGGAAGTCGAAACTAAGACGAGGAGACAAGCGGATAGCACCAAGTATAATTGCTATTCATGACAAATCTATGGTCACTTTTTAGTCCCAGGGATTGGGTTTAACAAAATATTCTGAACTTTTCAGCATGGAAATCGACCTGCGGTCCGGATTAAAAATCCACGGTTATTTCTCACGTCAATGCCAATTTCCATTGCGGATTTACTCCACTCGAATTTCAGCACAAGCGTTGTACATGGCATTTTTTATGACTCTCATGGATATTCTACGCTGAATATTCGCAGATTCACACATTGTATATTTGAGGTGGTTTTGTTGCAGAAAATTCGGCAACGGCCCCATTCATTTTATACAACCATATTCAGTCACAGAAATTTCTGTAGGGCGGGAATTCTTCCCAAATATCCGCAGCACACCAATTTATTTTGTGGATTTCACACTTTGCAATGGGTAAAATGTGCAGCTTTAAAGAGGTGTTGTCATCTTCTTTTTGGTTACTGGGAAAGTTGCGCTCGTGAAGACTAGTAGTGCCATGTTTGCGCCACTGGTCCGAACTGGGACCTCTCCTGTGCCATTACAGAGATGGATGTCAGACCTAGCAATTCAGAAAACTTCACAGCGGCACCTGCAGGGTATAAAGAATAGAAACTGCAAACGGTGAGTTCTCCTTGCCGAGGTAACCGGCCTCTTCGAGACTGCAGAGGTGGCCGACAACCTAGGCAACAAGCTGTAAACTACAGAATTAAAAATCTCTCCTTTATTGAGAATGGTAACATTTTTATCAGGTGGAAATTGCAAAGTTGATTTTTTTTTTGTAACAAGCACGTTGCAGTTTTAACCAATTAAGAACTTTATAAACTGCAGCATTTTCACAGGGGTATTTTCCACTGGAGATTTTGCAGCAACAATTCTGCTGCTACCCAAAAGGGTTAGGGAAAAAAAGCCTCCAGTGGATGGCATACAGTTTCACCCATCACCAAAATACTGGATTTAGTTGTGTGTGATAACACACTATTTGAATGACACTTTTTTTGGCCTCAGTCAGGCCAATGGAGTGACTCTTGTGCTGTGAATAAGTCCAGAATTTATTGAAGGGTGAATACTTCATTCTCAAGGACATGTCCACAGCGGAGGTGATATCCTATCCAAAATGACATCACCGCTGCAGCCCTCATAACTGGATTATCGCATCCACTAAGTCCAAAATTTATTGAAGGGTGAATACTTCATTCTCAAGGACATGTCCACCGTGGAGGTGATATTCCATCCAAAGTGACGTCACCGTTGCAGCCTTTTTAATTGAGTTATCGCATGCCGTAATTTTTTCCAAAAGATGAAACTTGGTGAGAGAATCCAACAAACAGTTCTAGGTGCAAGCAGCATGCTGAAAGCTGAAAGCTTTGTGACACATTATTTGGGCAGAATTTACAAACTAGTTCAATTCTAGAATATTTAGCAAATTCAATAAAACTGGCCAAAATAAAATAAAAAAAATAGCACTTGCAAATGTATCAAGGGTGGTTGGAAATATTCGGACCATCATGTAAAAGTAGCACCATATAATTTCATAAAAATACATGCGAGCCTGTCCAGCTCGCTAGAAAAAATGACTACCTCAGTGGGCCTTATGAAGGGTGCATGGGACCGACAGGGTAAAAAAAATAATTTCATCATGACTAATGATCCATTTGAAATCCAAAAAAGTATTAATAATGCCAAAAGATGTTATCTATGGCGAAGAACATGTTCCCCGCTGGTGTATCATGGGGTTAATATTAGATTCCCCAACTGTTGTGTAAACCAGCTGGGTCAGCTCTATACTCCAGAGGGACTATAGAGCTTTGTGACATGCCAAAAACCGGAAGAGGGCTGGGGTCAATGGGGTGCAAACTCCGAATAGCGGTGTAATTGCTCCAGGCATCAAGAGTGGAAACAAGGTAAAAAAAAAGAAGGGTTTATTACCAGCATAGACAGACAAGAGAAGAGGCGACTTTGGTACTTGGGGTGTAATATTCTGGGTACACCTTACCTAAAGTACTGTACTATAGGCCCCCATGGACTGCTCATCTGTACCTATTTATGCCCAATCCAACGACATGAGATTCACTTAGCAATTTTTTGAAATTTTTCACATCACAATCACTATGATTTTACCTTCCTAGGGCAACCGGGGACAAGAAAGGCACGTGCCTTTCTTGCTGATTGGCATGGAACTTTTGCGCCTTTCTGAGTGTCCGGAAGACCGTCTCTCTAGGAGACCATCTCAAACAGATGTCCCAAATCCCACAATTTATGCTACATCATAGAGGGATTCCAAGTTCTGAGACCCCACTGATCGCAAAGGTGCCAAAAGACGCTCTCCTCCGAGACTAAAGACAGAGTCTATAGAAAGACTATGGAGTCTGTCTTCACTCTTGAATGAGAGAGTTGCTCATCTGAGTGCTTCTGCTCCTTCGCTGTAGCGATCAATGGGGGTCCCGGCATCCGGACACCCAGTGACCAAAAATTATGACATGCCAAACATTTTTCAAACTGCAGTTATGCATTTCGCTGTCCATCGGACACTATCCAACCCTACCACTCCACAAACATGCACACACCTCAGCTAACAGTACATGAAAAAAGGAGAGCCCTGGTCAGTATTTTATGGAGACCAGCTCTTCTTTTGATGAGCCAGCCAGGCGCGACATTGTGTTTGCATCACACCGTAATAATGATGTTGTGTCAGGCCGTCTAATCCAAAGAGGAGACGGAGATGCTCCTCAATGGACTACTGACATGGCTCCTGGACCTGAGGGCCCTGTGAATCGATTCGCTCATCTCTAGTGACAAGCAGCTGGAGAAACCTATGGCAGCAACTTGGGATCAGACAGGTTGAAGGCCATCATGGCCTGTCAGAAGCTCACCACGGACATTATTGACAGATCCCACTAAAAGTAATGGGATCTGCAGACAGATTGGACCAAAATTGGATGGGTTTGTCAACAAATCTCATGGGGTAACAGACTTGGTACAAGTTTTAAATGTGGAAGAAACTCTGTTGTGTAGAAGCATGGCTACCACTAAAGAAGTCGAGAAGGGTAGGGATACGTGACGTGAGAAATCAGCAGAAGATGACATGACAAAGCGACATGGAAGGGAACCGAACCGAATATGGTTCAGAAACAATAGTTACCAGATAAAGGGAAGGTACAACTGGTAATAATGACAAATTGATGAGAAGACAAGTCCCATTGAAAAGTGTAAAGTAAGAAGTAGATAAGGGATCGGAATGATTCTCCACAGGTTTAATTGTGCAATATCACAACACATATAGTCTTGCACTCATGATGAAGCCAAAATCCTCAATTTGCCATGGCAGGACATCTCGGCAAGAAGGCAACACAAATCCAGTGACAGTACAACCACTTTGACGTCCAATTGCAGACCCCCATGGCATCTTCATAAAACATCTCCAAAAATCCCAATGTGAGTAGATACATTGTTTACCTTGGACTGTTGTGATAGTTACAAAGTATCACAACGCTGCCATAAAGCTATGTTCCAATGGCCGACCATAGATAAGACGTTTCTGTGCATGCTTGTGTGCGTTTGTGTGTGTGGGGGGGGGATTTGAAGTATATAAAGAAGAGTCTGAGAATAACGTAATGAAGGTAGGCGTCATAGGAAATAAATGATGACACACCAATGTATATTAGAGGAAGTGATCGAGCGAGAGGAGGCGTAGTGACAGGCACAGACCTATGGCAGTGACAGGCGAAAAATTGCAAAAATGTCAAATAAATACCAAACGCCACCTGGGTACAGAGTCAGATGCCAACATGAGTGGTCACAGAATAGGGCACAAAGGTGCAATGTTCCAAATTATCAACCACAGGTCTGCAGCGAAAGCTTCCAGTCCATCCCAGTAAAGCCAGTTCACCTCCAACCAACACAAATCCCAGTTCTATCCCCCCTATTAGGACAGTATCGGCCCCCACCCCAGACAATAAGTGCTGTAAAAAAACAACAAAAAGGTGAGCAGCGCAGATTGGGAGGTGTCTGGGGCTACAAAAGGCATTTCTGCCAACTTACCACTTCCTGGGCACAGGGCTCCCTGGAGCTCACTCTGATCCTTGGCACATGGGGGGGACCTGGTTTAGGGGTGTCTGACTGGGTGAGAAAGTTCCTGCACAGAGCTCCAGTTGTCATCAAAGTAGACTGCACAGAGCAGAGAGGGGAGGGGAGGCAGGAAGGAGGACAGGGGGAGGGGAGCTACTGGGAAAGAGACCAGGGGAGGGCAGAGACACCAGGGAGGGGCTGCATGTACAGATACAGGAGGGGTGGAGAGCAGGGAGTGAGGTTGGGGGTGAGAAGCTGCTAGACTAATGCAGGGGTGGTGTAATGCTGGGGCTTGCTGTCTCACAGGCTGCATTTCCTCTGCTGCAAAGAGAATAAACAAGGAAACAAAATATTTACAGTTACCACTTCTGAATAGATACAATGTATCAGGGGTGTCCCGCATTGTACAGCTGCAGTCTCATTGCTGAATGCACTGGAAAATGTGGGCACTGCACTGTGAGTGTAGACAGTGGCATAGGAAGGCAGCTGCTACTTGCTGCCAAAAGTTTTTCAAAACTTTTTTTTTTTTTTTGCTCTATGTAATAATTGCATGGCAAAGTAGAGGGAAGGCTGGCAAGACAACCGCTGTGCTCGGGTATGTTCACACTACGTTTGTCAAGGTTGTTTTTTTTTTATCCTGAAACAGATTTATTAACTTAGCAGAAACTTTTTGTTACATTTTTGGACTTTTTTTTTTTTTTAAGCATAAACTTTTTCTTATTTTTAAGCGAAAATGCTCAAAGAGAAGCTCAGGTGTCTTCCAGGCATTTTTTTTTCTTTCCCATTGATTTCTATTGTCAACTAGTAGAAAACTCCCATTACTTCTTTTAGGCCACGTTCACACCTTCAGTATTTGTAAGCCAAATCCAGGAGTGGGTGATAAATACAGAAGTGGTGATGTGTTTTTATTATACTTTTTCCTCTGATTGTTCCACTCCTGGTTTTGACTTACAAACACTGATGTAAAATACTGCACGTGTGAACGTGGCCATACACGCTTGGCGTCTTTTTGAAAGCCTGAATATACGAACAGCGAGTTTTTTTTCCATAGAAATGAATAGGAACGTTTTGTGTGCGCTTTTTCCAGATGTGTTCACAGCGATGGGGGGAAAAAAATCATATAGAGTGAACATACCCTTTTACTGGGTAATTTAGATACAAAGTTTCAGCACAAACTGAAGAATGGATGAAGAAAATGATTGCTACTTAAAGGGGATATCTGAAATTGTGTAAAAAAAAAAAATAAATAAAAATAAATAAATATATATATATGTGAAAAAAATTTAAAATATTACAAGTTTAAAAACTAAAATTGCTGTAAATTTTACAAATATTGACAAACAATGTATCAGATCTATCCAACAGGCAGCAACCTAACAACAGATGTATAGGAACTACAGGCTCAGGTAAGTGGACCCCTACTAAAATAAGTTAAAGGGGTTGTCCAGGTTTGGGGCTCACCCTATGTGCCTGCAGACTTGTGAATCCTCCCAGAGGGCACACTGTCAGGATTCTCCGGTGCCGGGAATGCAACTATTCAATTTGCATACATGCGGTCTTGTGCAGACTAGACGTGCATGGCGTCACTCAATACAAATGAGTTGAGCCAGGCCGGACACGTCTAGTCTGAATGTGGCCGGAGCTATGCAAATAATCGCATGACAGTCTGCTGCCAGCGCCGGTGAATCCTGATAGTCCGCATGGTGCATGCTGGGAGGATTCCCAAGTCTGCAGGCACATAGAGTGACTGCAGATTTGAGCCCCAAACCTGGACAACTCCTTTAAGCACCCACATTGTAGACCATGACTCTGGGGGGGGATAGTGGCAGGTAGAAACATTTTGTTAGTCCAGAGTTTCCACAATGTACTAGTTAGGATGTAGATTTAAGAGGTGAAAAGGAACAGAATAATCTATAGTATAAGGACCCCATATCTCGCGTTCCACAAATGGATCCATAGGATTTAAAAAATTTTTCCGCTCCTGATTTTGGCTTACAAATACTGATGTAAAATACTGACCAAATGCTGAATGTGTGAACGTGGCCCTAGGCAGAGGCTCTTATCGTCCCGGTGTAACCCCTGCCATATGATGAACTCTCAGTAACCTGCTCTCATCTCCTAGATCTCATTGGCCCTTGCTGTGTTGTTGCCTCACAGCTCCGGCACGTTGCAGGCAGATGCTGCGCTCTGCAGTGAATGCTTCTATTATGTCCCTTGATATGACCGCGACTTACTGTACAAGGAGAATACATCACTGAGGGGCACTCACTGTATCAGATGTATAGTGCCGAGGTCTCTTGGGGCCGACGCTGCTACATGGGAAAAGTTTTAGGGATTTCCAAGAATTAAAAGATTTTTGGAAAAAAGTCACAAATGCTTAGGATTTGTCTTGCCCCTTGATCCTGATCAATGCAGCCTGAGATAATGTGTTGTCCATTGTGATGCTACCTCCATCATGGGCACATGGGCTAAAGCCAAGCGAGCATGTGATCTATGGTGCTTTTGACCATTGGGACCCCGACCAATGCCAAGACCAAGGTTCATCCCTACCACATGTAAATGGAGCTATATTGAACATACGGGACCATTGCTGCTCCATTCACTTGTATGGAGCACATGAGCATACTTTACCACTGCGTCATTCACTTCTAGGGGAGCACATGAGCATGCTTTACCACTGCTCCATTGACTTCTATGGGGGCAAAGGAGCATCCTTTACCACTGCTCCATTGACTTCTATGGGAGCACGTGAGCATGCTTTACCACTGCTCCATTTACTTCTATGGGAGCACGTGAGCATGCCTTACTACTGCTCCAATCACTTCTATGGAAGCACGTGAGCATGCTTTACCACTGCTCCATTCACTGTATATGGGAGCACGTGAGCATGCTTTACCACTGCTCCATTCACTGTATATGGGAGCACATGAGCATGCTTTACCACTGCTTCATTCACTTCTATGGGAGCACATGAGCATGCTTTACCACTGCTCCATTCACTTCTATGGGAGCACATGAGCATGCTTTACCACTGCTTCATTCACTTCTATGGGAGCACATGAGCATGCTTTACCACTGCTCCATTCACTTCTATGGGAGCACATGAGCATGCTTTACCACTGCTCCATTCACTTCTATGGGAGCACATGAGCATGCTTTACCACTGATGCATTGACTTCTATGGGAGCACATGAGCATAATTTACCACTGCTCCATTGACTTCTATGGGAGCACATGAGCATACTTTACCACTGCTCCATTGACATCTATGGGAGCATATTATTTATTATTATTATTATTATTATTATAGCGCCATTAATTCCATGGCGCTTTTCATGTGAAAAGGGGTATATACATAGCAAACAACAAGTGCAATAATTTGAACAAAAATGAGTGACCGACTGGTACAGGAGGAGAGAGGACCCTGCCTGCAAGGGCTCACAGTCTACAAGATATGAGCATGCTTTACCGCTGCTCCACTCACTTCTACAGGAGTGGTGGTAAAGTGGATCTGTAGTACCCTGCTGCGACCACTATAGAGATGACGGATCTTCTGTGTTTCGACAGCATCCAAGAACTTGAGAAAGGTTCTGTGATAGGACCGAAATGTCACAACATGGGCGTATAAAGTCCACACTTTTTACCTATCTATCTATCTATCTATCTATCTATCTATCTATCTATCTATCTATCTATCTATCTATCTATCTATCTATCTATCTATCTAATCATATATCCCTCTATTACAGGTGATTCTCACTAAATTTGAATATCATCAAAAAGTTAATTTATTTCAGTTCTTCAATACAAAAAGTGAAACTTCTATATTATATAGTCATTACAGAGTGATCTATTTCAAGTGTTTATTTCTGTTAATGTTGATGATTATGGCTTACAGCCAATGAAAACACAAAAGTCATTATCTCAGTAAATTAGAATACTTTATAACAACAGCTTGAAAAATGATTTTAAAATCCGAAATGTTGTCCTACTGAAATGTATGTTCAGTAAATGCCCTCAATACTTGGTCGGGCTCCTTGTGCATCAATTACTGCATCAATGCGGCAATGTGGCATGGAGGCGATCAGCCTGGGGCACTGCTGAGGGGTTATGGAAGCCCAGGTGGCTTTGATAGCAGCCTTCAGCTCGTCTGCATTGTTGGGTCTGGTGTCTCTCATCTTCCTCTTGACAATACCCCATAGATTCTCTATAATAGATTCTCTATGGGGTTAAGGTCAGGCGAGTTTGCTGCCAATCAAGCACAGTGATACTGTTGTGTGTAAACCAGGTATTGGTACTTTTGGCAGTGTGGACAGGGGCCAAGTCCTGCTGGAGAATGACATTTCCATCTCCAAAAAGCTTGTCGGCAGAGGGAAGCATGAAGGGCTCTAAAATGTCCTGGTAGACGGCTGCGCTGACTTTGGTCTTGATAAAACACAGTGGACCTACACCAGCAGATGACATGGCTCCCCAAACCATCACTGATTGTGGAAACTTCACACTAGACCTCCAGCAGCTTGGATTGTGGCCTCTCCATTCTTCCTCCAGACTCTGGGACCTTGTGGTGTGTGTCAATGACTGCCTTCTGGACATCTGTCAAGTCAGCAGTCTACTGAAACAGACTAAGGGACCTTTTTAAAGGAGTTGTCCACTACTTTCACATTGATGCCCTAGGGCATCAATGTATGATCGGCCGCTGCCCCACGCGATGCACCCCGCCGATCAGCTGTTATCGGTGGCGGCCACCGGCCGTAAGTCCTTACCTGCGGTGTTTGGCCGTCAAGTTGTAGTGGCCGGCGCTTGTTACTGCACATCCGCCTCCTATTCAATTGAATGGGAGACAGATGTGTAGCACCCTGCTGCAGCCACTACAGATGGACGGCCAAACACTGCTGGCAAGGACTTCCAGCCGGCGGCCGGCACCGATAACAGCTGATCGGTGGGGGTGCCACGTGTGGGACACCGGCCGATCATACATTGATGCCCTATCCGTAGAATAGGACATCAATGTGAAAGTAGTGGACAACCCCTTTAAATGCTTAGGAAGCCTTTGCAGGTGTTTTTTGTTAATTATTCTAATTTACTGAGATAATGACTTTTGTGTTTTCATTGGCTGTAAGCCATAACCATCAACATTAACAGAACTAAACACTTGAAATAGATCACTCTGTAATGACTATATAATATATGAGTTTCACTTTTTGTATTGAAGAACTGAAATAAATTAACTTTTTGATGATATTCTAATTTTGTGAGATGCACCTGTATCGATCTATCTAATCTATCCATCATACCTTTTATGCGGCTGCCATTGTTACCAATTTTGGATTCCATACATTTTTATCCATGCTCCACCCAGAACCACTAAAACCACAATCGTTAAAGAAAAAGTCAACACCCGGCTTCTGGCAGTTGAGGGCTAGCAAATGTTGGCAAGCGAGCGACACGGACCTATGGGATGGTTGGACACTAATTTACCCCGTATTGTGTGCGGAGCAGCAGCTCCTGTGGTGTCACATGCAGCGGAAATTATAAAACAGCATAAAAATCTGTCTTGTGGAATTGCACTTTAAGCAGTTCTCTAAAAGCATTTTGTTCTATGAATTGCTTTTGCATGCGGTCACCCAGGCTTCCGTAAATGCTGCTTGTCTAGGAAGTGACCGGTCTCTCCCCAAATTACCCCCTCTTGCCCAGTAATCTCTCCCAGAATGCACTGGCACTTTGTTGTAGCCTTTGATTTATTTGCACAGCTCTTGCAGAATAATATTTGCTCAAAGTCAGGGACTAATTGTGACATTTTACTTTTAGATGCATCACTTTAGCATTGCTCAAATTGGCAAAATAGGAATTACACTTTAAGCAATTGTCCAATTTTTTTATTTTTAATAAATTAATTGATTTTACTAGCCAGACGGATCAGGTTGTCAGGAAATTCTGAAATTTGTGACTTTGTAAAACCACAGGATGGGGAAAAAAAACTGCATTAGGGAATTGCTCTTAAACCAATTGTCTCATAAGGATTGATAACCAAATCACTGTCAGGAGCAATTATTGATAACCAAATCACTGTCAGGAGCAAATCCCTGCAGCTTTCCCTGTTTAGGCTGTCAATGGGAAAGGGTTAAAGGGTAACTAAACTTATAAAGCAGTTTCATATGTTCTAGCCCCTATTCAGTAGTGTAGTGTTTATAGATCCCGAGACCCCCACCGATCAGTCAGATCTAGGGGCTGTAACCTCAAATGTGCCCAGTAGGGAGCCCGGACTTTCTATTGAGCCCATACATCTTACTGCTCAAGAAGAAGCTGAGAAATCCCCCCCCCTTAATCTGTGGGGGGTCTCAGGATCCGGACCCCCACCAACAAACACTACTGTGTGTCAAGCATTAAGTATAATACCTTAATCTTAAAGGGTTTATTCAGAATTAGAAAAACATGGCTGTTTTTTTTTTTTTTTTGAAACAGCGCCACCCCTGACTATAGGTTCTGCCTGGTATTGCAGTTGAACTTAATTTTAATCAAGCTGCAATTCCATTTCTTTCTATATGCATGTGGATTCAGCAATACATAGCTGCGTAGTTTTCTTCTTGACTGCGTTTTTGGCTTTCGCAGTGTATGTAGCGCCCTCCGCAGAAGCAGCCGGCACAATATGTGGGGTCCGAACGATCCATAACACCAATGATTCACCGCACTAATGCCCAGAGTCCTGCGCTCTGCAGAAAATGTATACAGCGTCTTAAGATGTTTACTTTTTCCTTACTGGGGAAACGTCCTGTGTCTGTAAGACACGAGCACATTTTATATGTTCAGGAGCTTCCAAAGGACATAACATAGAGATGTGAGACTCACATGGATGGGGGGAGGAGGAGGAGGAGGAGGAGGACTAGTGATGGCTCCTAATCCCAAGCACGAGGCAGAAAACCGACTGCAGAAAGCTAATCCAAGGAGACAGTCTCAAATCCTGGAGAGGGTCGGCCTCCTATTAGTATGATGGCAGCAGTATCATTGATCCCATGGGCCCAATGAGCCCTAAACTTTTGAATTCCTCCTTATCCTTTAATTCAGACCCAAAATGAGACATTTTCTTCATGCTCCCCAGCGATCAGATGTAATTTTTGCAAAAAAGTGTTAACTTTCCTTGCAGCGCCCCCACAGGGGAAATGAAGTATTCCACTCGGCCTATTACAGCAAATGCATCATCAGAAAATGACCTATTGTTTAAATCAGGCTTTTGTGTGTCATATCAAGATCTTTATTAAAAAAACAAACCTATTGTGATGTCACAGCTCACCTCCTCCTCCTGTACAATGACTGATAACACCTCTATATACAGTAGATAACACAGGATCCACCATTCACAATATGTGATGTCACAGCTCACCTCCTCCTGTACAATGATGGATAACACTTCTATATACAGTAGATAACACAGGATCCACCATTCACAATATGTGATGTCACAGCTCACCTCCTCCTCCTGTACAATGACTGATAACACCTCTATATACAGTAGATAACACAGGATCCACCATTCACAATAGGTGATGTCACAGCTCATCTCCTCCTCCTCCTGTATAATGACTGATGACACCTCTATATACAGTAGATAACACAGGACCCACCATTCACAATAGGTGATGTCACAGCTCACCTCCTCCTCCTGTACAATGACTGATAACACCTCTATATACTGTAGATAACACAGGATCCACCATTCAGAATATGTGATGTCACAGCTCACCTCCTCCTGTACAATGATGGATAACACTTCTATATACAGTAGATAACACAGGATCCACCATTCACAATAGGTGATGTCACCGCTCACCTCCTCCTCCTCCTGTACAATGACTGATAACACCTCTATATACAGTAGATAACACAGGATCCACCGTTCACAATAGGTGATATCACAGCTCACCTCCTCCTCCTGTACAATGACTGATAACACCTCTATATACAGTAGATAACACAGGATTCACCACTCACAATTGGCAATGTCACAGCTAACCCTGCTCCATCACAATGACCTTTGCACACACTCATTAGATGTAAAAGATAGCGTCTGTTCATTGCTGCTAATGTACATGTGTTGTTTCCTGAAACTACAGGAAGGTCTAAAAAATCTCTGGTGGCTGATGTGAGAATTGCAAGATTTTTCGTTTTTAATAAAGTTTGGAATATGGAAAAGAAAAATATAAAACATTTAATACAAAAAACCTGATTTAATAGGTAACTTTCTGATGACACATTCCCTTTAAAATCACTTTGCTCTGTATGTAATGCATAGACATGTTGGGTCCTTTATAGAGAGATTGGTCTTCTTTTTTCTTACTATGGCTAATGATTGAAGACCATAAATTAGGTACTCGCGTGTCATTTCGTACTTGGAAGAAGCCCTATTATAGAATTTGGATTACTCCTCCATGTTACATGGTCTATCCTTCATTTAAATGGGATATTCTCATCTTCATAAATGGGTATTATTGGATAGAGCTTGTAAATACAAGCAATTTTGCAATTTACTGCTAGTTTAAATTGTCTACCGTTCTTGAGATATTAACATTTTTCTTTTGTTTACAGCTCATTGCCTTGGAGACCGACCACCGCTGCTAGACAGCAGAACATCTGCAGTGCTTACAAGCTCTTTTCTGTTGAGCTTATAAGCACTGTTTTAAAGCTGTCCAGGATCGTTGGAGCGCAGTGTTACCTCCTAATCCCGGCCAGCTTCAGCGTAGTGGTTATAAGCTAGACAACAGCGGTGGTCGGTCTCCTAGGCAATGATCTGTAAACAAAAGAAAAATGTTACTATCTCAAGAATGGCTGAAAATTTTAATACGCAGTAAATTGCAAAAGTGATTGTTTTTACAAGCTCTATCCGACAACACTCGTTTTTGAAGATGGGAAGAAAACACTTTAAGACATCTTGAACATAACAACATTTTCAATAGAACTAATAAAATCCAATGATGTCCAAAATAAAGCAACAAATGAAGATCGAAGGTCAAAAGCACTTCTTCTGCCAGCTAGGCACCGGAGCAGTCACAAGGCAGCCATGGCTTTAGTTACGCCCTTGGCTTCTGTTCAGGTTTCCAATAAATGTCCAAAATTTATGTTTCAGAAATCCTGCCAACACGGCACAAAATCACAAAGAAAACACTAGGAGAACAGGGAGGGATTGACTCCAGGCTAATGATTTTTTGGACAGTCACCCTTTCTTGGCACAGACTTCCTGCTGACCCTGCTTGTCCGTCAGTCATCTCATTACTGTGCCAGTCGCGGGTGTACACCATAGAAGATGACCAAACCAGAGGTTTTATATCCCCTAAAAAAAATAGCTTGAGTCATCCCCTTCTTCAGATGAGGCCGTGTGGTGTGACAACCAGTGGAGACCATTACTTCTCCTTCTCTGGAGTCTTCAGTGGCAAACCTGACTAGTTAGGCTCCGTTACAGCACTATTCATGCTGACTAAAATGTTGAAATTCCCCCAAAGAACCTAAAAAGACCCCAATAAAATTAAAGATTCCCTGGAGGATTCGCTAACATAATACCTGGCAGCTTTCTGGCAAACTTACTTGGGAGCGTAAAGTCCAAACTCTTAAGAGATTTCAGGAGGCCACCCTGGAAATTTACCCTTCCAGAAGACTGGGAGGTCTCACCTTTTTTGGGAATGTCCCCTATCTTCTGAAAAGTTGGTGAATATGTATTACATAAGTCTTGAGTCGGTAAATTTTCTCCTTAAGGAGAGCGCCAAGTTGGTGTAGGAAGACTTCTAGGTTATGCTCCAGGGGGAAAAGGTATAGGCTTTCCAAGGAGGAAGAGAACAGAGTGCCTAGTGCCAACTATTGAAGGTAACACCTCAAAGTGATGTCACATGACCAAAACCATAGTCTTCTCCAAAAGGAAAATACCTGTTTCAGGGTTGTCACCTATCATCAGTGCAAAGTAGAAGACTCGTTGGCTGGGATAGTGTGCCTTCGATGGAGGTCTGGCGGGTAAAGTTTCTCATTGAGGACAACGTCAACTAGAGACTCTGCTTTCTTACTATTTGAAGAGGCTACACGCATATCTTTTTTCCAGGGGGCATTGTCAGACTTATTGTTACGATACTGGGGTACTACTGCTGGAAACCAGTGGCTGAAGGAGCAGGAACAGCAAGTGGTAGTAGAAGTTCTTGGAGTGAGCAAAAGGAGTTGTAGGAAACAATCCATACATAGGTGAGAACAGTCTGGGTAAGAATATTCAGGAGCTGGAGACTGAAAGTAGGCTAACAGCTAGACACATTACTTAAGCAATGAGTGAGAGATCCATACCGCTCTAAGTAGGACCAAAGAAGAAACAAGATGGATCCCATAGGTTCATAATCTGCCATTTTAGTAAAGGGCAATTGCAGAACACAACAGCAGCCTCCAGTGGTAAGGAGTGGGATTGCAGCACAATTTTTAAGGTAAATAATAGCAGCCACTAGTGGTCAAACTGTAGAAGGACAGCAGGAATTCTGACAATTATAAAACTCCTTACACCTAATAAAGAGAATCCTTAAGACCTCCATCATAGCCTTAATCCCACCAACCAGTATCCTACTTTGCACCGATGAGAGGAAAGAACCCCATAACAGCTGTCTGAAAATGGAGATCTTTTTCTTTCGAAGAAGGTCCTGGTTTGTAGTGATGGTCAGACCAGCCCTTTTTGGTGAACCAGCTTTAAAGCAAACCCTAGTAAATATGCTTTCACAAGCTGGTAAAATCACTCCCATTCAGATGTGGCTGAAACCCTGCATCACCGCCGGATTGTGCAATTTTATCCCCAATGTCTGCCAGCGGTTCTCACCCGGTTTCTGACTCCCTTTGTTGACATAAAGTAGCCAGCTCTTGGTACCAGATTAGTCACAAATGACCCATTGCTACTGGTTTGGCTTCATATAGTAGGTCATGTGGGAAGACTTTAAGGGTGAGTATTGATTTCTGGGATTGTTATCTTTAATTAGTTGGCAAGACAAATCCTGTTCTTGTGCTGAATAAGAAAACACCAGTATACGAAATGGCTCATGGCACATGGTAGGTGGGAGCCATTTTGCAGATTTATGTTGGGACTTTACCCCTTTCAATTCGAGGCTCAATTAAAGATATGTTCACATCCTCTATCTCCCAGTTTCCTACTTCGTGCACTCCTGATGATTGACAGTTCGGACCAGTGGCATGGTTGAGCCAATGGTCTGAACTATGTGCCCTCCAAGGTTGCTTGCAGAGGTAATGTTGCCTCTGCAGCATCCGAGGTAAGAAGCTGGTTAGGATTCAGGGACCAGTACCACTGCAGAGCAGCACTTTCAATCTCTATTGCAAAGAGCTTGTAATTGCTGTGCTTCTTTCCTAGGAGACCGGCCACCACTGAGACTGCAGAAGTGGTCGGTGACATAAACAATGAGCAGTACACAATAGAATTAAAAATCCATGTGTTCTGGTGACCAGACAGGATTTTTAATTGCAAAGTTATTGGGAATAGCACATGCGAATCTGCATGTAAAATCCATAGTGCGTACGCTTCATGCACATTTAGGTAAGAGAATGCGGCCTGGTTTCTGGTGTCGCCTCTGTTGTTGCTAGCTTTAGTCATAGGCTCCGCTGATAAAAGGGGTTATTTCTGGATCCTCCTGGGACCCCCACAGCCTGAAAACAGAAAAAGGAAATGAAGGCTGTAACAGAGGACGCTGAGAGGGGAAGACACACAGGGACAGGCAGAAAGGGGAGCGCTGGAGGGAGAAAAGGCGGCCGAGTAAGGGGCCGAGCGGCATGGACTCTGGGTTTTCGCTTGTGGAAAAGTTTTGTCTCAGTTTGGAGCAAAGTGAAATGGGAATTGGGATAATAAAGGGAAAGAAGCCAGAACCTGAGAGAAAAGGAGAGCGAGCGCTGATTACAGGGGGCAGACCGCCGAGCACAGATACAGCAAATATGTCTCCCCCTCCAGGATTACAGGGCAGGGGGATGTGCCCAAAACAATTTCACATGACTATTTATAGCCTCCACCAAAATGAAAAACTTCGGTCATTACACAAAGGAATCACAGAAATGTTCACACATAATGGAGCGGGACGGGAGCGCAGAGGCCCACAATGCCCTGCAGCCTGCTCCCTGCACCCGGCGCCCTGCACCCGGCGCCCTGCACCCAGCGCCCTGCACCCAGCTCCCTGCACCCAGCTCCCTGCATCCATCCAGCTCACTGCACCCAGCGCCCTGCACCCAGCTCCCTGCACCCAGCTCCCTGCACCCAGCGCCCTGCACCCAGCTCCCTGCACCCAGCTCCCTGCATCCATCCAGCTCCCTGCACCCAGCGCCCTGCACCCAGCTCCCTGCACCCAGCTCCCTGCACCCAGCGCCCTGCACCCAGCTCCCTGCACCCAGCTCCCTGCATCCATCCAGCTCCCTGCACCCGGCGCCCTGCACCCAGCGCCCTGCACCCAGCTCCCTGCATCCATCCAGCTCCCTGCACCCAGCTCCCTGCACCCAGCGCCCTGCACCCAGCTCCCTGCACCCAGCTCCCTGCATCCATCCAGCTCCCTGCACCCAACTCTCTGCACCCAGCGCCCTGCACCCAGTTCCCTGCATCCATCCAGCTCCCTGCATCCATCCAGCTCCCTGCATCCATCCAGCTCCCTGCACCCAGCGCTCTGCACCCAGCGCCCTGCACCCAGCGCCCTGCATCCATCCAGCTCCCTGCACCCAGCGCTCTGCACCCAGCGCCCTGCACCCAGCTCCCTGCATCCATCCAGCTCTCTGCACCTAGCTCTCTGCACCCAGCTCCCTGCATCCATCCAGCGCTCTGCACCCAGCGCCCTGCACCCAGCTCCCTGCACCCAGCTCCCTGCACCCATCCATCCAGCTCCCTGCACCCAGCCTCCCTGCATCCATCCAGCTCCCTGCACCCAGCGCCCTGCACCCAGCACCCAGCTCCCTGCATCCATCCAGCTCCCTGCGCCCAACTCTCTGCACCCAGCGCCCTGCACCCAGTTCCCTGCATCCATCCAGCTCCCTGCATCCATCCAGCTCCCTGCATCCATCCAGCTCCCTGCACCCAGCGCTCTGCACCCAGCGCTCTGCACCCAGCGCCCTGCACCCAGTGCCCTGCATCCATCCAGCTCCCTGCATCCATCCAGCTCCCTGCACCCAGCGCTCTGCACCCAGCGCTCTGCACCCAGCGCCCTGCACCCAGCTCCCTGCATCCATCCAGCTCCCTGCATCCATCCAGCTCCCTGCACCCGGCGCCCTGCACCCAGCGCCCTGCACCCAGCTCCCTGCACCCAGCGCCCTGCACCCAGCTCCCTGCATCCATCCAGCTCCCTGCACCCAGCACCCAGCTCCCTGCATCCATCCAGCTCCCTGCACCCAGCGCTCTGCACCCTGCATCCAGCGCCCTGCACCCAGCTCCCTGCACCCAGCTCCCTGCATCCATCCAGCTCCCTGCATCCATCCAGCTCTCTGCACCCAGCTCCCTGCACCCAGCTCCCTGCACCCAGCGCCCTGCACCCAGCTCCCTGCACCCAGCTCCCTGCATCCATCCAGCTCTCTGCACCTAGCTCCCTGCACCCAGCTCCCTGCATCCATCCAGCGCTCTGCACCCAGCGCCCTGCACCCAGCTCCCTGCACCCAGCTCCCTGCACCCATCCATCCAGCTCCCTGCACCCAGCCTCCCTGCATCCATCCAGCTCCCTGCACCCAGCGCCCTGCACCCAGCACCCAGCTCCCTGCATCCATCCAGCTCCCTGCACCCTGCACCCAGCTCCCTGCACCCAGTACCCAGCTCCCTGCATCCATCCAGCTCCCTGCACCCAGTGCCCTGCAACCAGCTCCCTGCACCCAGCTCCCTGCATCCATCCAGCTCCCTGCACCCAGCGCTCTGCACCCAGCTCCCTGTACCCAGCACCCAGCTCCCTGCATCCATCCAGCTCCCTGCACCCAGCTCCCTGCACCCAGCTCCCTGCACCCAGCTCCCAGCACCCTGCATCCATCCAGCGCCCTGCATCCAGTGCCCTGCATCCAGCGCCCTGCACCCAGCTCCCTGCACCCAGCGCCCTGCACCCAGCTCCCTGCATCCATCCAGCTCCCTGCACCCAGCACCCAGCTCCCTGCATCCATCCAGCTCCCTGCACCCAGCGCTCTGCACCCTGCATCCAGCGCCCTGCACCCAGCTCCCTGCACCCAGCTCCCTGCATCCATCCAGCTCTCT
This sequence comes from Phyllobates terribilis, assembly GCF_046119375.1. Taxonomy (NCBI): domain Eukaryota; kingdom Metazoa; phylum Chordata; class Amphibia; order Anura; family Dendrobatidae; genus Phyllobates; species Phyllobates terribilis. Next base: position 62,819,348 of record NW_027362772.1, on the reverse strand, counting down.
GCACCCAGCTCCCTGCACCCATCGCCCTGCACCCAGCTCCCTGCACCCAGCTCCCTGCATCCATCCAGCTCTCTGCACCTAGCTCCCTGCACCCAGCTCCCTGCATCCATCCAGCGCTCTGCACCCAGCGCCCTGCACCCAGCTCCCTGCACCCAGCTCCCTGCACCCATCCATCCAGCTCCCTGCACCCAGCCTCCCTGCATCCATCCAGCTCCCTGCACCCAGCGCCCTGCACCCAGCACCCAGCTCCCTGCATCCATCCAGCGCCCTGCACCCTGCACCCAGCTCCCTGCACCCAGTACCCAGCTCCCTGCATCCATCCAGCTCCCTGCACCCAGCGCCCTGCACCCAGCGCCCTGCAACCAGCTCCCTGCACCCAGCTCCCTGCATCCATCCAGCTCCCTGCACCCAGCGCTCTGCACCCAGCTCCCTGTACCCAGCACCCAGCTCCCTGCATCCATCCAGCTCCCTGCACCCAGCTCCCAGCACCCTGCATCCATCCAGCGCCCTGCATCCAGCGCCCTGCACCCAGCTCCCTGCACCCAGCACCCAGCTCCCTGCATCCATCCAGCTCTCTGCATCCACCCAACTCCCAGCACCCAGCTCCCTGCATCCATCCAGCTCCCTGCACCCAGCGCTCTGCACCCAGCGCCCTGCACCCAGCGCCCTGCACCCAGCGCCCTGCACCCAGCTCCCAGCACCCAGCTCCCTGCATCCATCCAGCGCCCTGCACCCAGCACCCAGCACCCAGCTCCCTGCACCCAGCACACAGCGCCCTGCACCCAGCTCCCTGCACCCAGCTCCCTGCACCCAGCACCTAGCGACCTGCACCCAGCTCCCTGCACCCAGCTCCCAGCACCCAGCTCCCTGCATCCATCCAGCTCCCTGCACCCAGCACACAGCGCCCTGCACCCAGCTCCCTGCACCCAGCTCCCTGCACCCAGCACCTAGCGACCTGCACCCAGCTCCCTGCACCCAGCTCCCAGCACCCAGCTCCCTGCATCCATCCAGCGCCCTGCACGCAGCGCCCTGCACCCAGCTCCCTGCATCCATCCAGCTCCCTGCACCCAGCGCCCTGCACCCAGCGCCCTGCACCCAGCTCCCTGCATTCAGCTCCCTGCACCCAGCGCTCTGCACCCAGCGCTCTGTACCTTGTGCCCTGCATGCGAGAAACACCAGGGTTTCACTGTGCATTATCTATTTTCTATCTATCATCTATCTATCATCTATCTGTCTATATTCTTTAAGACAATGGAGAAGCACCAGACATATACATATGGGCACAGAGCCTCCCAGACTATGATCCCATTGGCATGCAATATACTGTATATTCAATTAGAAAAAAGGCAGCAAAAATTGTTTGAAAAAAATGGGGAATTTATTAGTTCACTAGATGTGGCAAGCCAAAAAGTCCTCACTTTTTTAAAACATTTTTTTTGAGTGCTGCCTTTTTTCTAATTGAATATCTATCTATCTACCTCTCTCTGTATGTGTGTATATACAGTATACACTGCTCAAAAAAATAAAGGGAACACTCAAATAACACATCCTAGATCTGAATGAATGAAATATTCTCATTGAATACTTTGTTCTGTACAAAGTTGAATGTGCTGACAACAAAATCACACAAAAATCATCAATGGAAATCAAATTTATTAACCAATGGAGGCCTGGATTTGGAGTCACCCCCAAAATTAAAGTGGAAAAACACACTACAGGCTGATCCAACTTTGATGTAATGTCCTTAAAACAAGTCAAAATGAGGCTCAGTATTGTGTGTGGCCTCCACGTGCCTGTATGACCTCCCTACAACGCCTGGGCATGCTCCTGATGAGGTTGCGGATGGTCTCCTGTGGGATCTCCTCCCAGGCCTGGACTAAAGCATCCGCCAACTCCTGGACAGTCTGTGGTGCAACGTGACGTTGGTGGATGGAGCGAGACATGATGTCCCAGATGTGCTCAATCGGATTCAGGTCTGGGGAACGGGAGGGCCAGTCCATAGCTTCAATGCCTTCATCTTGCAGGAACTGCTGACACACTCCATCCACATGAGGTCTGGCATTGTCCTGCATTAGGAGGAACCCAGGGCCAACCGCACCAGCATATGGTCTCACAAGGGGTCTGAGGATCTCATCTCGGTACCTAATGGCAGTCAGGCTACCTCTGGCGAGCACATGGAGGGCTGTGCGGCCCTCCAAAGAAATGCCACCCCACACCATTACTGACCCACTGCCAAACCGGTCATGCTGAAGGATGTTGCAGGCAGCAGATCGCTCTCCACGGCGTCTCCAGACTCTGTCACGTCTGTCACATGTGCTCAGTGTGAACCTGCTTTCGTCTGTGAAGAGCACAGGGCGCCAGTGGCGACTTTGCCAATCCTGGTGTTCTGTGGCAAATGCCAAGCGTCCGGCACGGCGTTGGACTGTGAGCACAACCCCCATCTGTGGATGTCAGGCCCTCATACCACCCTCATGGAGTCGGTTTCTAACCGTTTGTGCAGACACATGCACATTTGTGGCCTGCTGGAGGTCATTTTGCAGGGCTCTGGCAGTGCTCCTCCTGTTCCTCCTTGCACAAAGGTGGAGGTAGCGGTCCTGCTGCTGGGTTGTTGCCCTCCTACGGCCCCCTCCACGTCTCCTGGTGTACTGGCCTGTCTCCTGGTAGCACCTCCAGCCTCTGGACACTACGCTGACAGACACAGCAAACCTTCTTGCCACAGCTCGCATTGATGTGCCATCCTGGATGAGCTGCACTACCTGAGCAACTTCTGTGGGTTGTAGAATCCGTCTCATGCTACGACGAGTGTGAAAGCACAACCAACATTCAAAAGTGACCAAAACATCAGCCAGAAAGCATTGGTACTGAGATGTGGTCTGTGGTCCCCACCTGCAGAACCACTCCTTTATTGAGGGTGTCTTGATAATTGCCAATAATTTCCATCTATTGTCTATTCCGTTTGCACAACAGCATGTGAAATTGATTGTCAATCAGTGTTGCTTCCTAAGTGGACAGTTTGATTTAACAGAAGTTTGATTTACTTGGAGTTATATTCTGTTGTTTAAGTGTTCCCTTTATTTTTTTGAGCAGTGTATGTTACAGTGAAGGAAATAATTCTTTGATCCCTTGCATGACCCAATGACCCAAAACATACTGCCAAGGCAACAAAGGAGTGGCTTAAAAAGAAGCACAGTAAGGTCATGGAGTGGTCTAGCCAATCAGCTACAAAAAATCTCTGACTGCTGTGCTTGCCAACAAGGGTTTTGCCACCAAGTATTAAGTGTTGTTTGCCAGAGGAATCAAATACTTATTTCTCACTGCAAAATGCAAATAAATGTATCTAATTTATACAATGTGATTTTCTTGATTTTTTTTGGGGGGGATATTCTATCTCTCAATGTTAAAATGAACCTACCCTTAAAATTATAGACTGTTCATGTCTTTGTCAGTGGGCAAACTTACAAAAACAGCAAGGGATCAAATAATTATTTCCTTCACTGTATATACAGTTGTGCTCAAAAGTTTACATACCCCGGCAGAATTTTTCCTTTCTTGGACTTGTTTCAGAGAATATGAATGATAACAAAAAACTTTTTCTCCACTCATGGTTATTGGTTGGGTGAAGCCATTTATTGTCAAACTACTGTGTTTTCTCTTTTTAAATCTTAATGACAACCAAAGACATCCAAATGACCCCGATCAAAAGTTCACATACCCCAGTTCTTAGTACTGTGTATTGCCCCCTCTAATATCAATGACAGCTTGAAGTCTTTTGTGGTAGTTGTGGATGAGGTTCTTTATTTTCTCAGATGGTAAAGCTGCCCATTCTTCTTGGCAAAAAGCCTCCAGTTCCTGTAAATTCCTGGGCTGTCTTGCATAAACTGCGCGCTTGAGATCTCCCCAGAGTGGCTCAATGATACTGAGGTCAGGAGACTGAGATGGCCACTCGAGAACCTTCACTTTGTTCTGCTGTAGCCAATGACAGGTCGACTTGGCCTTGTGTTTTGGATCGTTATTATGTTGGAACATCCAAGTACATCCCATGCGCAGCTTCCGGGCTGATGAGTGCAAATTTGCCTCCAGTGTTTGCTGATAACGTGCTGCATTCATCTTTCCTTCAACTTTTACCAAGTTTCCTGTGCCTTTGTAGCTCACACATCCCGAAAACATCAGCAATCCACCTCCGTGCTTTACTGTAGGAATGGTGTTCCTTTCATCATAGGCCTTGTTGACCTCTCTCCAAATGTAACGTTTATGGTTGTGGCCAAAAAGTAAAATTTTGGTCTCATCACTCCAAATTACCTTGTTCCAGAAGTTTTGAGGCTTGTCTCTGTGCTGTTTGGCACATTGTAGGTGAGATACTTTGTGACATTTGCGCAGTAATGGCTTTCTTCTGGCGACTCGACCATACAGCCCATTTTTCTTCAAGAGCCTCCTTATTGTGCATCTTGAAACAGCCACACCGCTAGTTTTCAGAGAGTCCTGAATTTCAGCTGATGTTATTTCTGGGTTTTTCTTTGCATCCCGAATAACTTTCCTGGCAGTTGTGGCCGAAATTTTTGTTGGTCTACCTGACCGTGGTTTGGTTTTAACAGAGCCCCTGATTTTCCATTTGTTAATCACAGTTTGAACGTTGCTGACTGGCATTATCAATTCCTTGGATATTTTTTTGCATCCCTTTCCCGTGTTATACGGTTCAACTACCTTTTCCCGTAGATCCGTTGACAATTCTTTTGCTTTCCCCATGATTCATAATCCAGAAACATCAGTAGCTGGATGAAAGATGCAAGAATCTGTCTGGATTCCAGAAACTCGCTCAGCTTTTATGCACACACACTGGTTACAAACAGGTCACAGGTGAGGATGTTACCTTTATTAGCCATTCAAACTCATTTGTGTCAAATTCTGTGCATGATATCAGGCCAAAATCACCGGGGTATGTGAACTTTTGATCAGGGTCATTTGGATGTTTTTGGTTATCATTAAGATTTAAAAAGAGAAAACACAGTAGTTTGCCAGTAAATGGCTTCACCCAACCAATAACCATGAGTGGAGAAAAAGTTTTTTGTTATCATTCATATTCTCTGAAACAAGACCAAGAAAGGAAAAATTCTGCCGGGGTATGTAAATTTTTGAGCACAACTGTATATGCATCTGTCTATTTATTTTGTGTGTTTTGGAAATCAAAATTTTTGCTCATATGCAGCAGTCATTCTGAATAAGCAGAGCTGCAGTATAAAGCATAAGGGATGTTGAGAGCAGCAGCCTGAACATCTGAACAATCCATCATTTTGTATATCGGCACAGGTTGTCTCCATGACTCCACATTCTGACTCCTTTGTACAATGAGTGCAATGAACCCTCTTGAAATGCCCTCAGTGCCCCCCACACAGCATGTTGCCCCCTTAATTCCCAAACCACACACAGAAATAATACCTCGTAAAATACTAATATACTTGCACTGGTGCGGTCACAGAGTGAATGGCGGAGCAGGGAAATGCCGGTTCCCTGCACCTCCTTTGTACTCAATTGTGATTTCAGCATCACTAGAAAAAATCCAATGGTGCTGGCTGCTCTAGTCACCTGACCGCTGCTGCCAATCACAGGCAGCGGCGGTCCGCAAGCATCTTGCACTCGATCCAGATGGCTGCCAGTTAGAGAGTATCAATTGGGTATTTATTAATTTTTTTTTTTTACAGCCAATTCCCTGGAGAACTTTTCTGTTCACCCGGACAACCCCATTAGTATTAGCTGTTTAAATCCCACAAGCAGATGACTCCGACTATGGAAATATACATTGTGTGAATTATTTATTTAGTATCAAAAATAATTCTAAATAAATAATAAATTAATAATGGTAAATAATATATTTTTATGTAATAAATAATACACATTAAAAAAAATAAATTATGTGTAATAAATAATGCTAACTAGATAATAAATAATCCAAAATAAATCATTTTAGGTCATAAATATTGCAAAATAAACAACTAATTTTATGTCGTAAATAATACTAAATAAACGATAAATAATGCTAAATAGATAATACATTTTATGTAATTAATACAAAGTGAATAAAGAAATAATTATAAATAAATAATAAATTTTAGGTCATAAATATTGCAAAATAAACAACTAATTTTATGTCGTAAATAATACTAAATAAACGATAAATAATGCTAAATAGATAATACATTTTATGTAATTAATACAAAGTGAATAAAGAAATAATTATAAATAAATAATAAATTTTAGGTCATAAATATTGCAAAATAAACAACTAATTTTATGTCATAAAGTGAATAAAGAAATAATTATAAATAAATAATAAATGATATGTAATAAATAATACAAAATAAACAATAAACAAATGATACAAAATAAATTTAATAAATATTACAAAATAACTAATAAATGTTATGCAATAAATAATACTTAGTGGATAATACATTTTATGTAATAATTAATACAAAGTAAATAAATAATCCCCCCAAAAATTCATCATATGTAATAAATAATACAAAATAAAATGTTTTGTGTAATAAATAATACAAAATAAATTATTCATTATCTGTAGTAAATAATACAAAATAAATAACAAATAAATAATACAAAATAGATAATACATTTTATGTAATAAATAATACAAAATAAATAATTTTAAATAAATAATACATTATATTAAATAATTACTGAATAAATAAGTTAGTATAATGAGATACTATAGGATAACAGAAGCTATAAATACAGTAGTAAGGCATTGCCAGGGCGGCTGACTATTATAATAAATGACATTACTCTTCAGTAAGAAATGCAATTTATTCTGCAGGTAATTGCTTGCAGCACCCTCTGGTGGCAACATCATAGAATGCTATCTGATCATGTCACTTTTTTTTATTGAACTACTTTCCAGCAAGTCACTCAGTATTATTTCCTGATCTTGAATTTAATTTATTTTATCTTCTTCCACCATCCTGCTGATTTTACCAATAATTATTGTGTTTAATTATCACATCTTCTAAATCTTGCAAATCTGCTCACCTCCAGAAGAAAGACAGTGAACCACCTAATCCTAAATATTGGAGGTACTGCATAAGGCCGTGTTCACACTTGATGCATTTTTTTTCTTACGTGATTACAGTCTTAAATGTGGGACATTGTTCGCTATCTCCAGTAGGTGGCACTAGAGAGCTTTCTTCTTTCTGGAGGAGAACTAATTTTCCCATTGAGCTTTGCCTGGCCCCTACACCGGCTAACAGTCCTGGTTCTAGTCACTTTCTTTTACAATTCTCAGACACTCTCCTTTTAAAGGGGTTGTCTGGTCTTATGATATTGATGATGTCTGTTTAGGACAGGTCATCAAGATCAGATCGGTGGGGTCCCTTCTAATCAGCTCCAGCGGGGGCTGGATGTAAACAGTGAAAAAAGCTGGAACAGCACAGCTCCGTCTCATCAAAACCCAGTAAACCCCTTTAAGTGCAGTATACAATCCCGATCTTCTGCATCTCAAGCTTAAAAAAAAAAAACAAAGAGCAAAATAGCAGAACCGGTGTCACAAATAAAATGGCACAAAATAACGGTTGACAGGTGGATGACGAACTGCAATATGGAACTTATATAGGAAATCTGAAAATAAAAGTGTGAAAAATGCAGTTTGCAGCATGACCAGTAGATGGCAGCATACATCTATGTAATGCAATGCATCATTACATAGATGTATGCTGCCATCTACTGGTCATGTTGCAAACTGCATTTTTCTCTTTCATCAAAGTTTCCTTTTTGAAGAATAACTCAAATTATAAAAAAAATACATTGTCCATGTCCAGTTATTAAGTCCATGCAACATATTTTCCTTCCTGCATCACTTGATCGCCTGGACAGCTTCATTCTGAGAAGGGATTTTCCATTTGGGATAACCCCTTTAATTCTTTGGACTTCAGCGCCATCATCAGGTGGACGGATAATTTATCTAGAGGTCCACAATGATTAGCGAGAAGTGAGGAAGAAGATACCCGGCTGGATTATCAGTTCTTTCACGTTGGCGTCTTAAATTTGCAAATTTCACTTCCTTTTTCCTGAATCTGTTGTTAGACACATGTCTGACATAATGGCGTTCAGGCAACGCATTTCAGCTAAATACGAAAGTATAAATTTATTTTTACTAAAATGAATCTCCATATTTTATTATAATTTTTTTTTCTGTTGCAGATTTCAGGAAAATTCTGGCTATCTGCAACCACCACTAGAGGGAGCCTGCTGCACACCGTGTTATTATTGAGGTTAATGGGCATTGTATACGTTCAGTGGGGAAAAGCAGTATTTGATACACTGCCGATTTTTCCACCTACAAAGAATGGAGAGGTCTGTAATTTTTATTCTAGGTACACTTCACCTGTGAGACAGGATCTAAAAGTAAAAACCAGAAAATCACATTATATGATTTTTACATAATTAATTTGCATTTTATTGCATGAAATAAGTATTTGATACAATAGAAAAACAGAACTTAATATTTGGTACAGAAACCTTTGTTTGCAATTGCAGAGGTCAGATATTTCCTGTAGTTCTTGACCAGGTTTGCACACACTGCAGCAGGGATTTTGGCCCGCTCCTCCATACGGATCTTCTCCAGATCTTTCAGGTTTTAGGGCTGTCGCTGGGCAACATTGAGTTTCAGCTCCCTCCAAAGATTTTCTATTGGGTTCAGGTCTGCAGACCAGGACCTTGAAATACTTTTTACGTAGCCACTTCTTTGTTGCCTTGGCTGTATGTTTTGGGTCATTGTCATGCTGGAAGACGCAGCCACGACCCATCGTCAATGCTCTTACTAAGGGAAGGAGGTTGTTGGCCAAAATCTCATGATACATGACCCCATCCATCCTTCCTTCAATACGATGCAGTCGTCCTGTCCCCTTTGCAGCAAAGCACCCCCAAAGTATGTTTCTCCCACCATGCTTCATGGTTGGGATGGTGTTCTTAGGGTTGTACTCATCCTTCTTCTTCCTCCAAACACAGCGAGTGGATTTGATACCAAAAAGTTCTATTTTGGCCTTACCTGACCACATGACCTTCTCCCATGCGAGATGGTCATTGGTGAACTTTAAACAGGCCGGTACATGTGCTGGCGTGAGCAGGGGGGCCTTGCGTGGTCCTCAGGATTTTAATCCATGACAGCGTAGTGTGTTACTAACTGTATTGTTTGAGACTGTGGTGCCAGGTCTCTTCAGGTCATTGACCAGGTCCTCCTGTGTAGTTCTGGGCTGATTCCTGACCTTTCTCAGGATTTTCTTTGCCCCATGAGGCGAGATCTTGCATGGAGCCCCAGACCGAGGAAGATTGACAGTCATCTTGTGTTTCTTCTATTTTCTAATAATTGTGCCAACAGTTGTCGCCTTCTCACCAAGCCGCTTGCCTATTGTCCTGTAGCCCATCCCAGCCTTGTGCAGGTCTACAATTCTGTCCCTGGTGTCGTTAGACAGCTCTTTGGTCTTGGCGATGGTGGAGAGGTTGGAGTGTGATTGATTGAGTTTGTGGACAGGTGCCTTTTATACAGGTAACGAGTTCAAACAGGTGCAAATGTAGTGCCCCGAGGGTTCGGCCGCTACAGGGGTATTGCACCTCAACCAGAGGTGTGATATTCCACTCCCGGGTGAGGATAGAGTGTGGACCAGGGCTCAGTAAGCTGCATGCATCACACACACCCCATTTCCGGGGGACAGCTCAACGGTGCTCCCATTAGTACAGTAATGCAGGCACGACAGATCATGTCCCTGGCTGGAGTGGGGAGGGGGGAGGAAAACCCAGTGATGTAGGAGCAGAACGGGACGGTTTCTGGGCATAGGTAGGAGCCCATTGGTTGCAAGTCACCTGGGCTCATACACAGAGAAGGAGGTATATAAGGTGGGCACCATCTTAGTTCGGGGAGAGAAGTTCAGTCAGAGGAGTGAGAGAAGGAGTTCAGCCAGAGAGGGCTGGCAGGAAGCTGTGGCTCAGCCTGGGCCCAGCTCCACAAGGCAGGCCTAGAGTGAAGGCCAGAGTCAGCAGAGAGAACAGAAACAGAACGGAACAGAAAAGAACACCAAGAGAGGCCCAGAGACACGAAGGCAGAAGGAACCCTAAGGACCCAGGAGATTGCGGGTGACGGGTTGGCAGAACAGGGTACCGGATCCCAAGTTGGTGGAGGCGACTAATCCTTAACCAAGAACCGGCGATCGTGACCATTTACTGGTGCGACCCCTCACTAAACCTACTAGAAAGGCATATTACATAGGGTCAGGGAAGTGGGCACCCAGCCCTCCCAGGAGAAGATCCGAGGCAGCTGGACAGAAGTAGTGTCACTGGTTGGGCACGGCTGACGAAAGGATAGAAGGGAGTCCTGTGCCACACTCTGGAATCACCTGGGGGTTGGCCGAGCCCCCTGCCTGGTGGACGCAGTACGGCTCGGGCGGTCCTACCTGCGCACAAGTGACCTGGATGAGAACTGTGAGTAAAGAACCTGAAATTCAACACCTTGTCTCTGTGCTTTCTCACCGCATACAGCACTACTAGTGCTGGGACGCCCGTGCACCATCACTCCCATCATCCACACTTACTGCCCTGAGGCTATACTCCTCCCGTGGGGAGTTATCCCATTCTATGCTGCGCACACAACACCAGCCTCAGCGGTCTGCCTCGCAGCGGCGGTATACCTTGACCGCAATCCATGGGTGGCGTAGTCGGACATTAACCCATAAAAACCCTATAAAAGACTGCCACTGGTTTGACCCCCCCCTGAGCACGGGACCGGATCGCCGCCACGGAGACTACAACCCTCAGAGACCCGACTCCGGGTTACCCACGCACGTGCACACGCGGCCCAGGGGGCGCGTCAACTTTTGGCTTAGTCGGCAGGATTGTGACCAACCCGCCACAAACAGGTATTGCGCGCCTGAAAAAGACTGTACATGTACCTTTAAAAAGAGGTTTCCCACCATCCGGAGCCGTTTCCCGCCATCCGGAGCCGTTTTCCCGCCATCTTCGGTCGTCTCCCGCCATCTTCAGTTGTTTCCCGCCATCTTCAGCCGCTTTCCCGCCTTCGGACGCCATCTTCAGGACGCCACGCGGGAAGAAGAGGGGCGTGAGTGAAGAAAACGCGCGAAGTCCGAAGCCCCGCCCCACGCGCTGACGCCGCACAAGGTTCTGGAAGGAGCCCAGCGAGCGCTGACGTCAGCAGCGCGCGACGCCAGGTCCTCAACGCAGACCATCGTCAGCGGAGCCGCGGCCTACAGAAGGGGATCGCCGGAAGGTAGGCCATGGTTAACCAGGGGGGAGGAAGACATCAAGAATGAAGGGCAAGATAGAGGACCGGCAGCAGACTAAGCTGCCCAGCATCGGCAGTGCCCCAGCCGTCGCGGGCCCCGACCAGTGCCAGGAGAAGACGCGTGACGCAGGAGCGATCGCGGGAGCTGGTAAGAGGAGTCTCCCTGTCCCGGACGCTGCCAGCGTCAGCTTGCTCCCGGGCCCCCCTGGTGGAGCAGCCGGTCCCGGGAGTCATCAGCAGCGGCCCTCTCCAGGCCCCGCCGCAAGGCCTGAACTCCCCAGGCGCCTCCCAACCGCGTGCGCCCCCAGTCCCGAAGCCACCACCCCTGGGGACTGACCTGTACAGCCAGCTCGCCGAACCCGAGTACCAAGAGGACCCGGACGGGTCTGAAGATCGTCACCACGAGGAGCAAGGCGCATCAGGAGGACACCGTTACCAGTAAACAGTAGAGTGTGACTGTACATAGTTACCCGTCAAGGTATAAGAACTGTTGTGGGACTGTTTCCACTGAGAGTGTGGTCCCTGTTGGGACTGATAAAGAACTGATGTTGACTGTTTGAAAGTTGCCCCCTATATCCCTTATCTGGCTGAGGACTGAGAACAGCCATCCCTTTTCCCTAACCTGGCTGGGGAATGAGAACAGCCATCCCTTTTCCCTACCTGGCCGAGGACTGAGAGCGGCCATCCTGTACATAGTTGCGTTTCTTAAAGCGCCCCTTACTGGTTTTATAATAAGACTGCAACGTCTACCTCAAAAGAAGTTGTTGCACCCTGGAGAAGAAAAAGAACACCTGGTCGCAAGTTGCACCGCGGCCAGTACCCAAGAATATGTTTTACTTGAGAATGTTTTATACTGAAAAGTTTTATATGCTGCTAAAAGAGTTTTATGGTGTTTTATATGTGTGAAGAAAGTCTTGTAATACTAGTTAAAAGACAAAAATGTACCAGTAACGTTGAAAGAGAAAAGTGTCTCCCATAAAGGGATGGGTTAAATGGTTATTGTCTTATATGCGAATGCATTCTAAAAATTTTGTATGTTTTTGAATTGTCTTTGCTCTTTTCCAGCCCGAGGATGTGCTGTGGTTTACCAGGGGGGAATGTAGCGCCCCGAGGGTTCGGCCGCTATAGGGGTATTGCACCTCAACCAGAGGTGTGATATTCCACTCCCGGGTGAGGATAGAGTGTGGACCAGGGCTCGGTAAGCTGCATGCATCACACACACCCCATTTCCGGGGGACAGCTCAACGGTGCTCCCATTAGTACAGTAATGCAGGCACGACAGATCATGTCCCTGGCTGGAGTGGGGAGGGGGGAGGAAAACCCAGTGATGTAGGAGCAGAAGGGGACGGTTTCTGGGCATAGGTAGGAGCCCATTGGTTGCAAGTCACCTGGGCTCATACACAGAGAAGGAGGTATATAAGGTGGGCACCATCTTAGTTCAGGGAGAGAAGTTCAGTCAGAGGAGTGAGAGAAGGAGTTCAGCCAGAGAGGGCTGGCAGGGAGCTGTGGCTCAGCCTGGGCCCATCTCCACAAGGCAGGCTTAGAGTGAAGGCCAGAGTCAGCAGAGAGAACAGAAACAGAACGGAACAGAAAGGAAAGAAGGAAGGAAAAGAACACCAAGAGAGGCCCAGAGACACGAAGGCAGAAGGAACCCTAAGGACCCAGGAGATTGCGGGTGACGGGTTGGCAGAACAGGGTACCGGATCCCAAGTTTGTGGAGGCGACTAATCCTTAACCAAGAACCGGCGGTCGTGACCATTTACTGGTGCGACCCCTCACTACACCTACTAGAAAGGCATACCACATAGGGTCAGGGAAGTGGGCACCCAACCCTCCCAGGAGAAGATCCGAGGCAGCTGGACAGAAGTAGTGTCACTGGTGGGGCACGGCTGGCGAAAGGATAGAAGGGAGTCCTGTGCCACACTCTGGAATCACCTGGGGGTTGGCCGAGCCCCCTGCCTGGTGGACGCAGCACGGCTCGGGCGGTCCTACCTGCGCACAAGTGACCTGGATGAGAACTGTGAGTAAAGAACCTGAACTGCAACACCTTGTCTCTGTGCTTTCTCACCGCGTCAGCACTACTAGTGCTGGGACGCCCGTGCACCATCACTCCCATCATCCACACTTACTACCCTGAGGCTATACTCCTCCCGTGGGGAGTTATCCCATTCTATGCTGCGCACACAACACCAGCCTCAGCGGTCTGCCTCGCAGCGGCGGTATACCTTGACCGCAATCCACGGGTGGCGTAGTCGGACATTAACCCATAAAAACCCTATAAAAGACTGCCACTGGTTTGACCCCCCTGAGCACGGGACCGGGTCGCCGCCACGGAGACTACAACCCCCAGAGACCCGACTCCGGGTTACCCACGCACGTGCACACGCGGCCCAGGGGGCACGTCACAATTGATACAGGTAATGAGTGCAGAATAGGAGAGTTTCTTGAAGAAAAACTAACAGGTCTGTGAGAGCCAGAATTCTTGCTGGTTGGTAGGTGATAAAATACTTATTTCATGCAATTAAATGCAAGTTAATTATGTAAACATTTTGCAATGTGATTTTCTGGATTATTTTTCGATTCTGTCTCTCACAGGTGAAGTGCACCTACGATAAAAATTACAGACCTCTCTCCATTCTTTGTAGGTGGGAAAACTTGCAAAATCAGCAGTGCATCAAATACTTATTTTCCCCACTGTATGTATGCAGTGAGCTCCCTCTAGTGGCGGATACAGATGGCTTTATTTAATTTTTAGAAACTTCTGAGTCATAGTGACATGTCAGAAGTACTTTTCAATGGGGGTCAGGCTGCATAGACCCCTCATTCATTGCTATAAAGAAGATGAAGAAGGGCGCGCACTGCTCCTTCACTACTATTTGGCGCATGCGGTGTACAGATTAATGGATCCACCATCCTCCCAACTTGATTGTCAATGATGTCACATACGTATAACGCCATTGTGGCATCTGTAGACCAGAGACAAATACAATGAGGACCGGTATAGGGGCAGCCCTCACTATATGCACAGGAAGTAGAAGCAGCACAGAGGCAGCAGCAGGCGGGTTTACTTTTTTGTACTTTATTTTGTCAGAAACCACAGAAGAGCTATGAACTCTGCCGGCAGGATATGGCCGGGCTGGCTGTTTTTCTGCATTGATGTCTGTGTATGACTGAGTGTACGGTATATGTGTGCTCTCTGCATGAATCTGTATACAGTGAATGTTTTTGCTTGCATGCATTTTCATTGTACAGTACAGTGACATTTTTTAGGTGTGTAGTCTGGTATCATTGTTTAGGTACACTGTTTGGCGGCATTGTTTAGGTGTACTGTTTGGCGGCATTGTTTAGGTACACTGGCGGCATTGTTTAGGTGCACTGTTTGGCGGCATTGTTTTAGGTGTACTGTTTTGCGGCATTGTTTAGGTACACTGGCGGCATTGTTTAGGTGCACTGTTTGGCAGCATTGTTTAGGTGCACTGTTTGGCGGCATTGTTTAGGTGCACTGTTTGGCGGCATTGTTTAGGTGCACTGTTTGGCGGCATTGTTTAGGTGCACTGTTTGGCGGCATTGTTTAGGTGCACTGTTTGGCGGCATTGTTTAGGTGCACTGTTTGGCGGCATTGTTTTAGGTGTACTGTTTTGCGGCATTGTTTAGGTACACTGGCGGCATTGTTTAGGTGCACTGTTTGGCGGCATTGTTTAGGTGCACTGTTTGGCGGCATTGTTTAGGTGCACAGTTTGGCGGCATTGTTTAGGTGCACTGTTTGGCGGCATTGTTTAGGTGCACTGTTTGGCTGCATTGTTTAGGTGCACTGTTTGGCTGCATTGTTTAGGTGCACTGTTTGGCAGCATTGTTTAGGTGCATTGTTTGGCTGCATTGTTTAGGTGCACTGTTTGGCGGCATTGTTTAGGTGCACTGTTTGGCTGCATTGTTTAGGTGCACTGTTTGGCGGCATTGTTTAGGTGCACTGTTTGGCGGCATTGTTTAGGTACACTGTTTGGCGGCATTGTTTAGGTGCACTGTTTGGCGGCATTGTTTAGGTGCACTGTTTGGCGGCATTGCTTAGGTGCACTGTTTGGCGGCATTGTTTAGGTGCACTGTTTGGCGGCATTGTTTAGGTGCACTGTTTGGCTGCATTGTTTAGGTGCACTGTTTGGCTGCATTGTTTAGGTGAACTGTTTGACTGCATTGTTTAGGTGCACTGTTTGGCTGCATTGTTTAGGTGCACTGTTTGGCTGCATTGTTTAGGTGCACTGTTTGGCTGCATTGTTTAGGTGCACTGTTTGGCGACATTGTTTAGGTGCACTGTTTGGCTGCATGGTTTAGTTGATTAATTTGGCAGCATTAAAGTTGTGTTTTTGTTTGAGGGTTCTGTCTATCCGGTGACTGTGTATACGTCCATGTGTATTTGTCATCTAACAATATAAAGAGGCCTATTTATCACAAGTGTTATTTGCAGTGCCTCTTATATAGACATACGTTTTTCGGCTATTTTCTTGAAGCAATGAAGCTGATCTCCTGCTCACATCCTACCTCCCACTGATCAGCTGCTTCACTACATAGAAATAACACGCACAGCCAGCAGCAGTCTGGTGCAGGCTCTCGGGGTGACTTCTGCAGGTCTTCGAGGGTGAAACATAAAATCGGAGAAGATGCCACTAAACTCAGTGCACGTGACATGGACAACGCCTAAAGTCATGTTCTTTATACTCCTCTCAGGTATGTTGCGAATATAACTGTTATTAACTAATATAGGATAAGAGGACATGATAGGATAAGAGAACAGGAGAAGGAACCTTCAGAGGATAGGAGAACAGGAGCAGGAACCTTTAGAGGATAGGAGAACAGGAGCGGGAACAATTAGAGCATAGGAGAACAGGAGCAGGAACCTTTAGTGGATAGGATAACAGGACCAGGAACCTTTAGTGGATAGGATAACAGGAGCAGGAGGATCCTTTAGAGGATAGGAGAACAGGAACAGGAACCTTTAGAAGATAGGATAACAGGACCAGGAACCTTTAGAGGATAGTTGAACAAGAGCAGTGACCAACATGTTACAGAAGGATATGAGCAGGAACCATCAAAAGATAGAAAAACAGAAGTAGGAACCATCATAGGATAGGAGAACAGGATCAGGAACCATCAGAGGATAGGAGAACAGGATCAGGAACCATCAGAGGATAGGAGAACAGGATCAGGAACCATCAGAGAATAGCAGAACAGGATCAGGAACCATCAGAGGATAGGAGATCAGGATCAGGAACCATCAGAGGATAGGAGAACAGGATCAGGAACCATCAGAGGATAGGAGAACAGGGTCAGGAACCATCAGAAGATAGGAGAGCAGGATCAGGAACCATCAGAGTATAGGAGAACAGGATCAGGAACCATCAGAGGATAGGAAAAAGAGCAGGAACCAACAGGGGATAGGTGGACAGGAGCAGGAACCAACATAGAAATAGAGGACAAGAGCCTGAATCAACATAGGATAGGAGGAAAAGAGCAAGAACCAAAATCATAAAAGAGGACATGTGCAGGAACCGACATAGGATAGGAGAAGAACAGGAGCAGTAACTATAAGAGGATAAGAGAACAGGAGCAGGAACGAGTATATGATAGGTGGACATGAAGAAGTATTAGCATAGGATAGTAGGATAGGAATAAAGAACAACATTTATTTTATGTCCAAAAACTCTGAAATAGTTAATTTCTTAATATATGTTTAGAACTGTAACTCTATTTTTCTGATACAGAACTCCAAATCCGCTGCTTGACTTCACACAGGAATAGCATTAAGTTGTTATTTTCAAGGTATAAATGGCAAATTGCTAGGATATGCCATCACTACAATCCTTAGAATGAATGGACTGCAGCTGTGATTTAGTGCTGGACAGCTTCCCTAAACCGCTGTAAATAAATCCATTTTTTGCATCTATAGCCACCACTAGAGGGAGCTGACTGCATATACATTTTTATTTAGTTGAGATTAAGCTGTATAGGTTTGTATGCAGTGAGCTCCCCCTAGTGGTGTCAGGAAGCAAATATAATTTTACTCTTTTCTGTAAAAACTGTGGGAAGGGAAAAGGGGAATCCGGAGCTCTGTATCAGGAAAATAAGTTCTGATAATGATGAATTATGCAATCAATTTGTAAAGAATTATGAACTTCCAGTATTTTGGTGGGAAATAAGCATGACTTTAATCCAGCTTCTTGGGGTAACTTCCTTTGCTATGATATAGTAGGGAATTGTTATTTTAGCAGATTGTATTGCAGAATACAGGGAATATATGGCAGTCTGCATTCTTCTTATAGATACACAAGGCAATGGGTGAAAATTTGCACAGAGCAGTTTTCAGATTAGTTGTATAGTTCAGAATTGCTGTTTGTGCAATTCTCTTATATATTTAAAGGTGAAGACAATGGTTAGAAAACTTTAGATAATATCTTCTTTTGTTGAGAATCTAATGGAAAGAGGAACCGGAAGCACCTGCCACCAGTGTTTTTATCATGTGAACCTCCCTAGAGAGCAGAACGCAAGACCGAAGAAGAACTGAGCGAGCTCTTGTTTCACGCATGACCGTATTTAAAAAAAAAAAAATTCACCTAAAATTTGGGTTATGTGAAAACTTATTGTAATTTATCTATTCTATTAATAAGGGCTTCCAAATAACTTCTCAGGCAATCTCTGAAAGTAGTAAATATCTTATACATTGGCCCTATTTGGATATGAATGTTTTTTAAATATATATATATACAGTACAGACCAAAAGTTTGGACACACCTTCTTATTTAAAGATTTTTCTGTATTTTCATGACTATGAAAATTGTACATTCACACTGAAGGCATCAAAACTATGAATTAACACATATGGAATTATATACTTAACAAAAAAGTGTGAAACAACTGAAAATATGTCTTATATTCTAGGTTCTTCAAAGTAGCCACCTTTTGCTTTAATGACTGCTTTGCACACTCTTGGCATTCTCTTGATGAGCTTCGAGAGGTAGTCACCGGAAATTGTCTTCCAACAATCTTGAAGGAGTTCCCAGAGATGCTTAGCACTTGTTGGCCCTTTTGCCTTCACTCTGCGGTCCAGCTCACCCCAA
The DNA here is from genome assembly GCF_046119375.1 of Phyllobates terribilis. NCBI lineage: Eukaryota > Metazoa > Chordata > Amphibia > Anura > Dendrobatidae > Phyllobates > Phyllobates terribilis. The sequence goes on along the minus strand of NW_027362772.1, from coordinate 62,800,946 downwards.
ACCATCTCGATTGGGTTCAGGTCTGGTGACTGTGGAGGCCAGGTCATCTGGCGTAGCACCCCATCACTCTCCTTCTTGGTCAAATAGCCCTTACACAGCCTGGAGGTGTGTTTGGGATCATTTTCCTGTTGAAAAATAAATGATGGTCCAACTAAGCGCAAACCGGATGGAATAGCATGCCGTGCAAGATGCTGTGGTAGCCATGCTGGTTCAGTATGCCTTCAATTTTGAATAAATCCCCAACAGTGTCACCAGCAAAGCACCCCTACACCATCACACCTCCTCCTCCATGCTTCACAGTGGAAACCAGGCATGTAGAGTCCATCCCTTCACCTTTTCTGCGTCGCACAAAGACACGGTGGTTGGAACCAAAGATCTCAAATTTGGACTCATCAGATCAAAGCACAGATTTCCACTGGTCTAATGTCCATTCCTTGTGTTCTTTAGCCCAAACAAGTCTCTTCTGCTTGTTGCCTGTCCTTAGCAGTGGTTTCCTAGCGGCTATTTTACCATGAAGGCCTGCTGCACAAAGTCTCCTCTTAACAGTTGTTGTAGAGATGTGTCTGCTGCTAGAACACTGTGTGGCATTGACCTGGTTTCTAATCTGAGCTGCTGTTAACCTGCGATTTCTGAGGCTGGTGACTCGGATAAACTTATCCTCAGAAGCAGAGGAGACTCTTGGTCTTCCTTTCCTGGGGCGGTCCTCATGTGAGCCAGTTTATTTGTAGCGCTTGATGGTTTTTGAAACTGCACTTTCAAAGTTTGCCCAATTTTTCAGACTGACTGACCTTCATTTCTGAAAGTAATGATGGCCACTCGTTTTTCTTTACTTAGCTGCTTTTTTCTTGCCATAATACAAATTCTAACAGTCTATTCAGTAGGACTATCAGCTGTGTATCTACCAGACTTCTGCACAACACAACTGATGGTCCCAACCCCATTTATAAGGCAAGAAATTCCACTTATTAAGCCTGACAGGGCACACCTGTGAAGTGAAAACCATTTCCGGTGACTACCTCTTGAAGCTCATCAAGAGAATGCCAAGAGTGTGCAAAGCAGTCATCAAAGCAAAAGGTGGCCACTTTGAAGAACGTAGAATATAAGACATATTTTCAGTTGTTTCACACTTTTTTGTTAAGTATATAATTCCACATGTGTTAATTCATAGTTTTGATGCCTTCAGTGTGAATGTACAATTTTCAAAGTCATGAAAATACAGAAAAATCTTTAAATGAGAAGGTGTGTCTAAACTTTTGGTCTGTACTGTGTATATATATATATATATATATATATATATATATATATATATATATATATATACAGTGTATCTGTTATTATTTATTTATCTTTAGATTCTATTTGGGGGATAATGTGAATGTTTTATATATTTTATATCCACACATATATAGATATATCTATGTACATATCTGTATATATGTAGATATATACATAGATGTATACATATATATAGATAAGTATATTATATCTATTGTCTATTTTAGCTTTTTATTTAGGGGAAATATGAATGTTTTTAGATATTTTATAAATATACACATGTGTGTATATATATATATATATATATATATATATATATATATATATATATATATATGTGTGTGTAATCATTTATTATTATTATTCAATTTAGTTTTTTATTTTTAGATTTTATTTAGGGGGTAATATGAAGGTTTTATATACAGTACAGACCAAAAGTTTGGACACACCTTCTCATTTAAAGATTTTTCTGTATTTTCATGACTATGAAAATTGTACATTCACACTGAAGGCATCAAAACTATGAATTAACACATGTGGAATTATATACTTAACAAAAAAGTGTGAAACAACTGAAAATATGTCTTATATTCTAGGTTCTTCAAAGTAGCCACCTTTTGCTTTGATGACAGCTTTGCACACTCTTGGCATTCTCTTGATGAGCTTCAAGAGGTAGTCACCGGAAATGGTTTTCACTTCACAGGTGTGCCCTGTCAGGTTTAACAAGTGGGATTTCTTGCCTTATAAATGGAGTTGGGACCATCAGTTGTGTTGTGCAGAAGTCTGGTGGATACACAGCATATAGTCGGGAAGGAATTTTTTTCCCCAATGTGGAGCTTAGTGTTTGCCACATGGGGTTTTTTGCCTTCCTCTGGATCAACATGTTAGGCTATGGGTTGAACTAGATGGACTTAGTCTTCCTTCAACCTTAAAAAAAACTATGTTAGTCCTACTGAATAGACTGTTAGAATTTGTATTATGGCAAGAATAAAGCAGCTAAGTAAAGAAAAACGAGTGGCCATCATTACTTTAAGAAATGAAGATCAGTCAGTCCGAAAAATTGGGAAAACTTTGAAAGTGTCCTCATGTGCAGTTGCAAAAATCATCAAGCGTTACCAAGAAACTGGCTCACATGAGGACCGCCCCAGGAAAGGAAGACCAAGAGTCACCTCTGCTTCTGAGGATAAGTTTATCCGAGTCACCAGCCTCAGAAATCGCAGGTTAACTGCAGCTCAGATTAGAGAGCAGGTCAATGCCACACAGAGTTCTAGCAGCAGACACATCTCTTCAACAACTGTTAAGAGAAGACTTTGTGCAGCAGGCCTTCATGGTAAAATAGCTGCTAGGAAACCACTGCTAAGGACAGGCAACAAGCAGAAGAGACTTGTTTGGGCTAAAGAACACAAGGAATAGACATTAGACCAGTGGAAATCTGTGCTTGGGTCTGATGAGTCCAAATTTGAGATCTTTGGTTCCAACCACCGTGTCTTTGTGCGACGCAGAAAAGGTGAAGGGATGGACTCTACATGCCTGGTTCCCACCGTGAAGCATGGAGGAGGAGGTGTGATGGTGTGGGGGTGCTTTGCTGGTGACACTGTTGGGGATTTATTCAAAACTGAAGGCATGCTGAACCAGCATGGCTACCACAGCATCTTGCAGCGGCATGCTATTCCATCCGGTTTGCGCTTAGTTGGACCATCATTTATTTTTCAACAGGACAATGACCCCAAACACCTCCAGGCTGTGTAAGGGCTATTTGACCAAGAAGGAGAGTGATGGGGTGCTACGCCAGATGACCTGGCCTCCACAGTAACCAAACCTGAACCCTATCAAGTTGGTTTGGGGTGAGCTGAACCGCAGAGTGAAGGCAAAAGGGGCAACAAGTGCTAAGCATCTCTGGGAGCTCCTTCAAGATTGTTGGAAGACCATTTCCAGTGACTACCTCTTGAAGCTCATCAAGAGAATGCCAAGAGTGTGCAAAGCAGTCATCAAAGCAAAAGGTGGCTACTTTGAAGAACCTAGAATATAAGACATATTTTCAGTTGTTTCACACTTTTTTGTTAAGTATATAATTCCACATGTGTTAATTCATAGTTTTGATGCCTTCAGTGTGAATGTGCAATTTTCAAAGTCATGAAAATACAGAAAAATCTTTAAATGAGGTGTGTCCAAACTTTTGGTCTGTACTGTGTGTGTGTGTATATATATATATATATATATATATATATATATATATATATATATATATATAATGTATGTATGTATGTGTAATCATTATTATTATTCAATTTAGTTTTTTATTTTTAGATTTTATTTAGGGGGTAATATGAAGGTTTTTTATATTATATATATAATTTTATCATTTACTATTATTTGCCTTTGGCACTCAATCATGATATGGGGAAGGGAAGGTTTACTCTTATATACCACTGTCATGATGGTCAGCGACTTCTAAGAGGTTAAAGTGTTTCTTTTGGAGCTAATTCCATTGGCTGCAGTTTGACTAGGGTGCCGGCTGAATAACACAGCCGATACTCAAGCTGTATGGAGCAGGTTCCCCTCCCGAGCCTGGAGCAGGTTCACCACCCGAGCCTGGAGCAGGTTCACCTCCCGAGCCTGGAGCAGGTTCACCCCCCCGAGCCTGGAGCAGGTTCACCTCCCGAGCCTGGAGCAGGTTCACCTCCCGAGCCTGGAGCAGGTTCACCTCCCGAGCCTGGAGCAGGTTCACCTCCCGAGCCTGGAGCAGGTTCACCTCCCGAGCCTGGAGCAGGTTCATCGCCTGTGCCTGGAGCAGGTTCACCTCCTGAGCTTGTTCCATACATGCAGCGGACACATATATGGTGGAAGTCACTAATTGAAATCTGGGCAGAATTGGACTCCCAGGGTACCGTGAGATCAGGCACTTGCTTGGGTTTGCTGAGTGCCGGGGCTGGCACTGGTCCTGCTCATGCACATAACCATTAGCTCGTATTGTACCCATGTGGATGTCCCATTATAGAGTTCTTCTAATCTCGTCATAGTACATAGAGTTCCTAGTGGTCCAAAATACAGATGTATATAATTATACTGTATGTGTATCCATAACAATGTTTTTCTTCTGCAGTTCCATGCTGGGGGTTGGAGATGCGTTGGGTGCCCACCTCAATATCTATATTCATTGGAGAGGACATTAAGATTCCATGCAACTATAATAAAGAGAAGGATGAGAATGTGTCGGTCTCCTGGGTCCACATCTACACATTAGTGAGGAAGATTAACGACACGTCATTCCTGGAAACTATAAAGAAGAACTTGCCATCTACCACACAGACTCTGGACATCTACAATGCAAAAAGAAATGACAGAGGGATGTATGTGTGCCATGTCACTGTGGGATCTAGGACCGATAAGTCTTGTGGAACCTACCTAAGAGTGAGGGGTGAGTAATGAGCAAGGGGCAACCACAAGCATCAAAACCCAGTAATGCCGAAAGTAAGGACCTTTAACAATATCGTCCACTCCCCATCCATAGTTTTACCTCCCTTGTTTTGCGTTTCAGAATCTCCTGTTTATCTGTTCTTCAATATTGCGGAAGCGACAAAAAACAGACTCATAACCGCTGAGGGAATCATCCTTCTCCTCTGCGCTATTATCCCTGGGACCTTCCTCCTGTATAAGGTGAGCAAATCCTTATGGCTTTTGGTTATTATCTCAGTATTGACACATACAGTATATTATATGTTGGCATCAAGGTCTTGATTTATCAGACAACGACCCATAAAATCAGGTTTTTGAATCCTATATATTTAAAAAAAAAAAAAACATTTTGCCAATTTATTTTTTTCTAATCATGATCTTTATGGGAAAAAATAAATTAGTAAACTTGCAATCTTTACACTGGCCACCGGGGATACTTTAAATTCTTAAATCCTGTGCTTTCAGGAAGAGTTTTGAGGAGGTTCATTATCATCAAAGGCAGGATGACAATGACAGATAAAATGTCTATACACAGCTGATAACATAGGATCCACCAATCACAATAGGTGATATCACAGCTCACCTCCTCCCCCTCCTGTGCAATGACTGATAACACCTCTATATAAAGTAGATAACACAGGATCCACCATTCACAATAGGTGATATCACAGCTCACCTCCTCCTCCTGTACAATGACTGATAACACCTCTATATACAGTAAATAACACAGAATCCACCAATCACAATAGGTGATGTCACAGCTCACCTCCTCCTCCTGTACAATGGCTGATAACACCTCTATATACAGTAGATAACACAGGATCCACCATTCACAATAGGTGATATCACAGCTCACCTCCTCCTCCTGTACAATGACTGATAACACCTCTATATACAGTAGATAACACAAGATCCACCATTTACAATAGGTGATGTCACAGCTCACCTCCTCCCCCTCCAAGGGTTGTATTTTAGACTTCTTAAGACCTTTTTTAGACAGCTGAACACTCCTCCGAGGTGCAACTTAAAGTTTTTGAGCCTCAATGCAAGCCTGTGATAGGTCGTCTTCTTGACAAGTTCATTTCTAATTCTGGTGTCGTCTTGTTTGGTCAATGGCCACCATCAGACACAAAAGTCTTGGTGTAGCCATTACAGCTGCGTCATAAGTTTGTCCTAAGGGAGAAGAATTAAAAAACAGTCAATAGTGCAGATAATATACCGTTGGTAACCATCACTCAGGGAGTACATAGCATTCATTTATAATTTTAGGACCATACTTGAAGCCCTCTGACTTTCCATATGTTCCCACATCTGGTTTCAGAAAAAAAAAGTTCACATAGAATCTTATTTTATTGGAGTATGATTGTGTTGCTACAGATTTCCCACGAGCCATCATATACCAAGCTTGTATCCAAATAATCATTTTTGCATAAAAAAGGCCTGAATAGCTGTTAGCAACTGTTATTTGCAGCTTTTCTAGCCTATAAAATGTATAATTCATCAAGTTTTGCTTCCATGTATCCTCCTTGGTTCTGCTGAGGGCAGAGCTCTGGTCAGAATCAGTCTCCTTCCCCTTCTGGCAGCTGACAATGTAGTCGCTTCCTACTTCCTGTAGATTGAGTGTTCTCACCTATAATGTCCTGCTACTGCGTATTCAGAAAGCTACTTTTATTGGCTTTACTGCACTGGACAAAGAGTCACAATGTAGAGACCAGCCAGCGAGAGTAACTGAGCATGTGTGACCAATATCATGCAGCACATTAGGTAGAAATGCATATTGCTTCCAATAGGTGGCGCTGTAGAGTACAAGTCCTCTTTTTCTCTGAAGAGGCAATTTGCATACATATTGCTTTAAACACTAAACATCAGTTAGAAAACTAGGGTTTACAAATGTTTTTTTATTATGGCTATAAATCATCTACTAATATATTTAAATCTAAAATACGAACTTTAAAGCAGACTTTTTACCATTAAAAATGTTATATTTAATACCTTTTTTTTATAATTAACCAATTAAGGAAAACTGTCAATTCCTAATCTGAAACTCTCCAAATTTTGTTGCCTACATAAAATAAAACAAATATCAGAAAAAAAAATATTCACAAAAAGATTCATGTAAGTCGGGGTATATTTTGCCCCCATCGTGGTCCCTGTCCTCAGTTATATACTGTTTCCTAAGTTTATAAGCAGAACATTGTGCTGTCTTAAATAGGGTAATTTACCAAGTGCCATTTATAATATTGGTGTCTTATAATATAGAAAGAAATAGAGAAAGGGGCGCAGATGGTGCCGTTACCAAATGACAAATAATAATATATGCAGATAAATTGCTCACCTCGTAGAGTTGCGTTAATGCACAACACATGTAGGCACTTGTGTAGAGAGCTGCAGACAACACCAGCCCAAATCAGGGTTCCAAGGTACATCAACAGATGGATATGGCAGAAGAAAGGTGTATAGATATCCGCGCTCCTCCGTATGAAAAGATGATCCGGTGATCAAAGCGTTAATTGAAATATTTTTTATTAATAAACTACATTCATACGTGTTTCACGGACGTCCTGTCCGCTTCCTCAGTGAGTATTGTTGCCTACATAAAATAAAACAAATATCAGAAAAAAAAATATTCACAAAAAGATTCGTGTAAGTCGGGGTATATTTTGCCCCCATCGCGGTCCTTGTCCTCAGTTATACACTGTTTCTGTTATGTTCTGCTACCAGAGCTAAGGAAAGAGAGGAGATCTGTCCCTACGATAGAACTCAGCTTAATCCCTACGATGTAACAGGGAACCTGATCCTGCGATCAGACCTGCTAAAGTCCTAAGCTAGTCTGTACGGAGACCTATAGATGTGGGGAAGGAATCCCTACAAGTACTAAGGACTGGGAGGAATATGGGACACCTCCTAACAGAAATAGTAGCAGACAGACGAACAAACAAAATATATAGAACATAGAGGTCCGTAGACCAAGCAAACTAACAGAGCAAGACACAGAGCACAGGCTAGCTAGAAAGTAGATATACAATGAAGTCCAGCAAAGCCAGAAGGGCGGAGCAGGATTAAATAGGCCAACAAGGTCATGTGAAAAGGAAAAAAAACTAAGAGCAAGGTTCTAACAGTACCCCCCCTTCTAAGAGGATCCTCCGGATCCCCTAGGACCAGGCTTATCAGGAAATCTCCTGTGAAACGCTCTGATAAGTCTGGATGCGGAAACATCATCCGACCTCACCCAAGAGTTATCCTCGGGTCCGAAACCTTTCCAGGCCACAAGATACTGCAAACTACCTCTATACCGTCTAGAGTTAAGGATGCGAGAAATTTCATATTCCCCGTCCTCCACCACCGGAGGAACAGAGGCAGAGGCTTTTTTCAACAGAGAGACATGAAATACCGGATTAATTCTCCAGGAGGTAGGAACCTCCAACCTAACAGCAGATTGGTTGACAACCTGAAGCACCTTAAAGGGCCCTACAAACTTGGGACCCAATTTCTTAGAAGGAATCCTCAACCGCAGATTCCTAGAGGACAACCAAACCATGTCACCAACAGCGAACAAAACCTCCTGTCGTTTCCTATCAAAGTAGTCTTTAGATTTTCTGTTGGCCTCCTGAAGATTACCACGCACATCCGTCCAAACTCTCTCCAAATCACCGGAAAAATTCTCCTCCTCAGGCACGGCAGATCCCAACTTGGAGAACGACCCAAACGACGGATGTCTCCCAGAACAACAAAAAAAAGGCGAACAACCAGCAGAAGAAGATGTATGATTGTTCAGAGCAAATTCAGCAAGTGGCAGAAACTCAGACCACCCCTCTTGATTGTCTGCCACAAAACAACGCAAGAACTGCTCAACATCCTGGTTTTTCCTTTCTGTCTGGCCATTAGATTCAGGATGATATCCGGACGAGAACGACAAATGAACTCCCAACCTATCACAAAAGGCACGCCAAAAACGAGCCACGAACTGAGGACCCCTATCAGAAACAATGTCAGTAGGAACGCCATGAAGTCTGACAATTTCCTTGACAAAGGCCTTAGCGAGAGTTTTAGCGCAGGGCAGTTTGATGAAAGGAACCAAGTGACACATCTTGCTAAAACGGTCCACGACCACCCAGATGACAGTAAAACCCTCAGAGGGGGGAAGGTCAGTTATAAAGTCCATAGCCAAATGTGTCCAAGGAGCACTGGGAACCTCCAAAGGACAAAGCAACCCCGCAGCAGGAGTATGTGAGGACTTAGATCTAGCACATATAGTACATTGACGCACCCACTTAATGACTTCCTTCTGCCATCCAGGCCACCAAAAACTGCGACCCACCAGTCTCTTGGTCTCAGAGATTCCGGGATGACCTGCCAACCGAGATTCGTGACACTCAACAAACAAATCTCTCCTAAAGGTCCCAGGCACAAACAACCTCCCATGAGGAGTGTTAGAAGGGGCATTCTCCTGTGCTTTAAGAATCTCATTTTCCAAAACGGAGTCCAAAGCAGCTATCACAACACCTTCTTGTAAAATGTTCTCCTCTTTCTCAGCACCGACTATGGGAGAAAAACTGCGAGACAAGGCATCCACCTTAACATTCTTAGTACCAGGGATGTAAGTAACGGAGAAATTAAACCGCGAGAAAAACAGTGCCCACCTAGCCTGACGGGCATTCAGGCGCTTGGCAGCATCAAGATATATCAGATTTTTATGATCCGTAAGAACCTGAACGGGAAATTCCGCACCTTCCAAGAAGTGGCGCCAGTGTTCAAATGCGAGTTTAATAGCCAATAATTCCCGATTACCAATATCGTAATTCAGTTCAGTCTCCGAAAATTTTTTTGAAAAAAAGGCACAGGGATGTAATCCATCCCCGTTATCCTGAGACAATACTGCGCCAACCCCCACAGAGGAAGCATCAACCTCAACCAAAAACGGCCTAGTCACATCAGGCTGCATAAGGATGGGAGCAGAGGTGAACCTCTCCTTGAGATACACAAAAGCTTCAATGGCCTCAGAAGACCACTGAACCGCATCAGCACCTTTCCTGGTGAGATCAGTCAGAGGTTTGACAATACTAGAAAAAATTTTTATGAATTTTCTGTAGTAATTGGCGAAACCCAAAAACCTCTGTATCGATTTCAAACCAATAGGCCTAGGCCATTCCTGCACAGCCTGAACCTTAACCGGATCCATCTCAAAACCTTTGCTGGAGATAATGTAGCCCAAAAAACTAATTCTCTGTACAGCGAACTCACATTTCTCCAGCTTAGCAAAAAGCGAATTGTCCATTAATAACTGTAATACCTCACGCACGCTCCGCCAATGAGACTCCAGATCCGGCGAATAAATCAAAATGTCATCCAAATACACAACCACATTTTTGCCGATCAAAGGTCTAAGGATGTCATTAATCAGATTCTGAAAAAATGCAGGAGCATTAGTAAGACCAAAAGGCATAACCAGATTCTCAAAATGACCCACAGGAGTGTTAAAAGCAGTCTTCCATTCGTCACCCTCCTTCATGCGCAACAGATTGTATGCCCCCTTAAGGTCAATTTTAGAGAACCACTTGGCCCCCATTAACTGGTTAAACAGATCAGGAATCAATGGCAGTGGGTAAGGATTGCGTACAGTAATTTTGTTAATCTCACGAAAATCCAGACAAGGACGTAAACCGCCGTCCTTTTTTTTTACAAAAAAAAATCCAACCGCCACAGGAGACTTAGAGGGCCTAATGTGACCGGCGGCCAAGCTTGTCTGTATGTATTCCTCCAAAGCCTTCCTCTCAGGAATAGTAAGGTTAAATAAACGACTTTTAGGAAGAGTCGCTCCAGGGACAAATTCAATAGAACAATCATAGTCTCTATGGGGAGGCAAAACCTGCGATTCCTTCTCAGAAAAAACTCTCCAAAAATCCTGAATAGGAACAGGCAATTCTCCCCTATCCAAAGCTGCAATACGCCCGTTACAACACTTGTCATAACATTTATGGCTCCAGGATTTAATTTCACTGGTAGACCAATCCAGTACAGGATTGTGAAATTTTAACCAGGGCAATCCCAATATTACTGGAGAAGGCAAGTTATTCAACACTACCAAATCCAATTTCTCATGGTGAACACCATTAATAGTGAGAGGAAATTCACAGACCTTGAGAGTAATATTCTTCAAAGGGGAACCATCCACAGAAACCACAGCAATGGGGGATGATAAAGGTTCAGGTTTTAAATTGAGTCTTTCCACGAATCCCCCATCAATTACATTCAGAGTAGACCCGCAATCAACAAACACCCGAAATTCCATTAATTTTTCCTGAGCAATCGTGGAAGCAGCTAAAAATACACCCTTGGAATTTAAACAGGCAATACGGGCGTGACTGACCATTTTTTTTTCTTTCTTCATACGAAGCTCACAGCCTTTAATCAAATGACCAGATTTTCCGCAATAGAAACACAAGCCTTCAGAAAATCGACGGTCTTTTTCTTGAGAGCGAGGTGCCACCGATCCAATCTCCATCGGTTCACCACTGTTAGTACACACATTCTCATAACCAGAAACTGACATAGCAGAGGATTTGCTCTCATTAACCCTAGCACGCAGTCTCCTATCCACCCGTATAGCTAATTGCATAGCCTGTTGCAAATCTTCAGGTGTAGGATAAGCAATTAGCAGGTCTTTAACCCTTTCACTGAGCCCAGCAAGAAATAGACTTTTCAGAGCAGAATCGTTCCACCCTGTTTGAGTAGACCAACGACGGAAATGAGTACAATATTTTTCCACATTACCTGATCCCTGTTTTAAACGTCTCAACTCAGTCTCAGCTGATGCGACACGGTCAGGATCATCATATAATAGTCCCAAAGCAGAAAAAAAACTATCCACTGATCTGAAGCATGTATCACTAGGTTGCAAAGAAAAGGCCCACTCCTGAGGCTCTTTGCGCAAAAGTGACATTATGAACCCTACGCGCTGGGATTCATCCCCAGAGGACTTGGGTCTCAAACGAAAATACAATAAGCAAGCATTTTTAAATGAAAAAAATTCTCGGTGTTCACCAAAAAATAAATCCGGCAAACATACCTTAGGCTCCAAGAAATGTGCTCCAGGACAGTTACTCACGTGCTGACGGAGCTCGGCCACCTCCAGAGAGAGTCCCTGCAGGCGATGAACCAAATCCTGAACCGACACCATGATGGAACAGAAAAATCTTTCCTTAGAGAATTTGCTGGCTGGACTTACTGTTATGTTCTGCTACCAGAGCTAAGGAAAGAGAGGAGATCTGTCCCTACGATAGAACTCAGCTTAATCCCTACGATGTAACAGGGAACCTGATCCTGTGATCAGACCTGCTAAAGTCCTAAGCTAGTCTGTACGGAGACCTATAGATGTGGGGAAGGAATCCCTACAAGTACTAAGGACTGGGAGGAATATGGGACACCTCCTAACAGAAATAGTAGCAGACAGACGAACAAACAAAATATATAGAACATAGAGGTCCGTAGACCAAGCAAACTAACAGAGCAAGACACAGAGCACAGGCTAGCTAGAAAGTAGATATACAATGAAGTCCAGCAAAGCCAGAAGGGCGGAGCAGGATTAAATAGGCCAACAAGGTCATGTGACCAGCAAAGGAAAAAAAACTAAGAGCAAGGTTCTAACAGTTTCCTAAGTTTATAAGCTTAAGATTGTGCTGTCTTAAATAGGGTAATTTACCAAGTGCCATTTATAATATTGGTGTCTTATAATGTGGCAGAGGGTCTATTAGGCTCCAGGGCCCGGTCGTGACTTCTACTTATGCACCTTCTGTGTGACCCTCCCCCCTCTCGACTTGAAATCTTAACCTTTGAGCTGTTTTGAGTTTTATGTTCTATTTTCTTTGTGGTTTGCACCATAAACCACATTCAAATCTACATGAATGGTACTTGAAAAAAAATTGCTAGACTGTTTGCCCCACTCAGGTTTTGGGAATGAAAAATATTGAAAAATATTAGTGTTTTTTACAGTATACAGAGGTTATTTAAAAAGGTTGTTTCATGAAGATAACCCATCTCTGTGTCCAGTTATGGCATGTAGATGTCATAGAGGAGGCGCTTATGCGACAAAGTGCAACTCTGTAACCACCGTTTGCACCCCGCAGCCATTCATGTCATACATATATTCCTATAAATGTAAATTTCCTCTAAAGTAGCCAGCCAAAAAGTGGCACCATACTAATCATCACCTACATTTTCTGGAAATACCTAGTAAATACGATAATGTGTTTTTTTTTTAAAGAAATACGTCAGCAGAAAATATCCTACTATTTAATTCATGTTTTTATGATAAACACATTTTTGTTTTACATTTTTGGTAATTTTTTTTAACATCACTAAAAAATCCTAAAATAATACAATTTCTTTAGAGATTACTTCTCAGTTGTTATCTTATTAGTCTCACAGGCTGGATTGTAATACCTATATATATCTATAACACAGAATTCGCCATTCACAATAGTTTATATTCACCTCCTCCTCCTCCCTGCGCAGTGACCTCTGCACAGATCATAGAGCATGCTCACAACACTCTCACATAGAAGTTATTCATGCAGCTGCCGTAAAAGCATATTTCTAAATGTTACATTTATATGAGAAAAATTATAAATTTCCCCTCTTTAATTTTTCACGATGTTAAGAAAATTCTTCCCATTCCTGTCTTGTAGCGATGTCATCAAGCTGAGGCGCACAAGCGTTTATGGGAAGCGTACTCCACGGCGGGCAGAGCCAGCAGTAATGATTACAGCTCCCTGACTGCTGTAGAGCTGTTGACAATCCAAGGGGCATATAAAGCGATGTAGAGCAGCGCAGGAGCCTTATAGCGGCATTATCGTCTTTCTACCTGACAGTCTTCATAATTGACTTCCTCTCTTAGGTTTTCATATGTCTTCATCACTTAACAGACTTAAGTCAGAAGTCATGAACCACCGAAAGGTCTGTAGGGGGGAGTCTGGTTTATAAAACCCAGTTTCAAATTTTCTTTTAAAGGGGATGTCCATCTTTTGGAGACCATTTTTTTTGTTACATATATACATGTATTTTTGGCTAAAAATAGATAATGTCACATCTGACTTTTTTTCCCCCATCACAATAACCTTTGCACACGCTCATTAGATGCTTCAATAAAAAAAGATATGGTCTAAGTTTGTTCATTGCTGCTAATGTACATGTGCATTTCCTGAAATAACAGGAGGTTAGAGTCTAAAAAAGCCCCAAAAAAGACTTGTAAGATTTCTATATATATTTCTTAATACAGATTATGATATAAAAAGAATAGATACATCTATTTTTGGATAAAAATAAATTTTGTAATTGGGTTTCATTAAAAATTTAGCAGCTGTGTTGCGTTGTCTATTGAGCTAAGTGAGAGTCCACCAGTGAGTTCAATTTCAAAGTCCAATGGGAGACTTTCTATCTCTTTTATCTTTCCTTTTTTTGAGCTCTCAGCTGATTTATGACCACAGACAAATTAAAGTTGAATGTGCAGTGAAACAAAGAGTCTATAAAAGTCAACAATTTTAATGAATTCCAATTGCAATTTTTTTTAAGCCCCAAATACAAACATTTAAGTAGAGAAAAAGAAAATGTTCCCAGTGGTGGATACAAGCTCGGACTGGCCCACAGGGGAACAGGAAAATCCTCTGGTAGGCCGCCCCTGTGAAGAATAGCTAATAAGTAGTGCTATAACACTTGATTCACAATTTGCAGAAAAAGTTATAGTCTAATCATTCATTAAACAAGCTAGCCAAGTTAATATTACATAAAAGCAACGAGTCAGATTATTTTTGCATGTAACCCCAAGAATCAATGTTACTGGTGGGCCTTTACCAACCCAGTCCGACACAGGGTGGATAAGAATTCCCAGTCAATCGAGGGGATACCCAATTTAGGTACTTCAACTTACTCTTACTCTGGAGGACCCGAGACTTTAGTGTGCACTAAATAAATTTCAGCAGTACCTGTGTAGTACCTTATTTCTCCTGCGGTGGTGCTATAGGAATACTAAACACTTGCTCTAGATCCCTCCACAGTCGATCACTGGTGAGACATTTTGTGATTAGATGATTGTTGTATTTTCTTTCAAAAAGATTCCATGGTCAAAAAATAAAAAAAAATAACATTTTAAAGCATACATGTAACATAATAACCTAGTTTATTTTATAATTTTAAAGGGAAGATATAATCCAAGCTATAATTTAAATCTGATTTTTGTGTTACAAATATTTTTGTCAATTTTTTTTCATATCACGATCTTTGAGAAAAACCAAAACTATTAGTAATCTTGCAATTTTCACACTGGCTACTGAGGATTTTTTTTTACTTCTACTTCCCTTCAGAAGGATTTTTCAGCGATCTCATTATCATCAGAGACAGGATAAGAACGACAGGTAACACCTCTATACACAGCTGATAACACAAGATCCAGCAATCACAACAGATAATGTCACATCTGACTTTTTTCCATCACAATGACATTTGCACACGCTCATTAGATGCTTCAATAAAAAAGATAGGGGAGAAGTCTGCTCATTGCTGCTAATGTACATGTGTTATTTCCTGAAACAACAGGAAGTTAGAGTTTAAAAAAGCCCCGGTGGCCGGTGTGAGAATTGCAAGATTTCTATATATTTTTTTTAATACAGATTATGCTATAGAAATAAATATATATAATATGGGTCATCCTCCCCTTTAAAATTAAAGTGGTTCCTGACTTATGTGATTGTATTGTATATACCTTTATTGCTTCCTTTATATTTACGCTTAGATATTTCTTTAGATAGCTATACTTGTATCCAATGATGAAGAAATAAAAAAAACTGTGTTTTTTCTGAGTGTTTTTTTAGCGAAGAAAGCTAACAATAAAACCTTTTCCCTTCTCCGGTGTCTCACTGTGTCATTTTTATCAAAATAGAAGCAAGAACCATCAGGTCTATTGGGTGGAGTTTGAAACTCTCGATCAAATCAGATCTTAAATAAGTATCTACTTAAGCCCACAATGCTTTGAAATTTTTACTTTTTTTACGCTTTACTTTGAATTTATACTACAGAAAATGCTTTCAGAAAAAAAAAAAGAATATCATAACTTTCATTAAAGAGTAACTAAACCTTTAAAATTAGTAATCAAAATTGCAATTTTCACACTGGCCACTGGAACCTATTTAGACCCCCTACTTTCTGTCCTTTCGGGATGAGTTTTCAGCAGGCTCATTATCATCAGAGACAGGTTTACAATGACTGATAACAGCTCTATACACAGCTGATAATACAGGATCCACCATTCACAATAGGTGATGTCACAGCTCACCTCATCCTCCTCCTGTACAATGACTGATAACACCTCTATATACAGTAGATAACACAGGATCCACCATTCACAATAGGTGATATCACAGCTCACCTCCTCCTCCTGTACGATGACTGATAACCCCTCTATATATAGTAGATAACACTGGATCCACAAATCACAATAGGGGATGTCAAGACTCCCCCTCCCTTCACAATGACTTTTTCACACGCTCTTTAGATGCTTCATTACAAAAGATAGGGGAGGAGTCTGTTCATTGCTGCTAATGTTCATGTGAATTTCCTGGAGATTTCAGTTTTTACATTTTTTTAATACAGTTCGAGATATGGAAAAAAAATTGAAAAGATTTTTATATAAAAAAACTGATGACCTTGAAAATCTAAGAAACCATAAAAAAGTAGAAAAAAACTGGCAGCTATTTAATATATAATGAACTGTGAGAGACAGTTCATTTGTCCAATCTAGGACAGGGGCGTGCTGAGCTGTCAGTAAGGTGATGGAAAGCTCAGCCAACCGATCGGAGGCTGGGGTGTGCTGAGCTGTCATTGTTTGTGACAGTTCAGCCATCCAATCAGAGGCGGATAGTGCCAGAGCTTCTTCCATGTGTCTGCTATTCAAGTGATTACCTGGCTATTTAGCTGGCTCTATTACTCCAATTAGTGCCAGTTGTAGCTTAGCTTGATGGTGTGCGCTTGCTCTGTTCTCTGTGTTCCTGTATTTGATCTTTATTGCCTGACCTTGCACATTGTCATTGACCATCTGTTTGCCTAGCCCCTTTTGTCTTGATTCTCTACCTTCCTGGAATGCTGACCTTGGACTGTGTCCTGACTAAGCCTTTGCCTTACCTCTTTGTATATGATGAGCCCTCTTGGTATCTGACCTCGGATCTCTTTCCTATCCGAGCCTCACAGCTTGTCCGTGAGTAGTGACTAGTGTCACACCGTGGCTCCCTTTAAACAACTGCTCAACGGGGGTGCTGAGAGTCGGACCCCCATTTATTTAAAATTAATTGATGGCCTGTCCTAAAACCTCCAAGTTGGAAATCCCTTAAATGTTTTTTTGGGGTGGCATTTTAAACATCGGGCACCACCTGGGGCATTTCTAAGGTACTGTTCATTACTTTTATTTGGACACTATATGGTGGTATTATCTTTTACTGCATGGTGGTTTTAGGGCTGGATTATTTTGGCACTATTTGGTACTTATAATATTTAGATATGGTTTGACATTTTTTTTGGTCTGCTTTATAGCAACATTTCCCCAAAAAATCAAAGCATTTACTTGTAAATATAGAGCTTGACCCAACCCCGTGTGCAATTAATCATGCTGCAGTTTTTCTTTTTTGTTCTTGGCGCCAACAAGTGAGTGTTTTTTCTTTTACTTCATCCACCACCAATGTTTCTCTGAGCAGCGCATGATCCAATTTTTTCCTGATTGACTCATTATTTCGCATGTTCTGCCAACAGAAACGTTTGGAAAATCTGAACTCAATGTCTTTCAAAGAAGCCGAAGGAGAAAATCTTTATGAGGTAAGAATGTGTCAGGTTGCTGCAAGATTGGTCATTAAAATGTCTCCTACCCTAAACTTGCTTGTACAGAGAGTTCAGTTACTGACACTTGGTGGGAGAAGACAGGGCCAGCCTTAACTTAAAGGGTAGTCCAGTCGGACCTAAAACAATAAGGATCTGACTGTTGGCACCCACACAATTCAGCAAAATAGTGCACTTTTTCGCTGTTAAATTGACAGTGCACCTGCTTGACTGCTACGCTATTCATTCCCAGTGGGGCTACCGAGCGCTACGCTTGGCTTTTTACTGGACAATTTGGCAAAACAGTGCACTTTTTTTGCTGTTATAGTGGCAGTGCACTTGCTTGACTTCTATTCTATTCATTCTCAAATGGGCTGCCGAGCGCTGTGCTTGGCTTTTTCCCGCAGCCTTATAGAAAATGAATGGAGCAATTGTCTTATTGGGTATCAAATTGGCCGCCATTCTCACGAGCTTGTCCTGGTGGTCGGACCCTCGCTGATCAATCCTGTTGAGAAATGGATTGTCCTGTGAAAACAAGTTATCTAAGTCAAACCTGGACAGAGGCCAGCTCTCACGAGGTTTAGGGAGGTCCCATAACTATCTGGATAAACGTGTGAAGCTTGTGGAGCGGTGTACGTGCCAAGCATCCACATTGCAGCTTATCTCAAATGAAATGGATGTTGTAGAGCTGAAATACTCCACACATCCTGTACATCCCTTTTAAGAAAGTTATTTTTTTTAAAGGGAAGCTAATCTAACAGGACTTTTTTGTCTGTTTTACTTTTTACAAGTAGCGCACAGTCTTGTAGACATTTGGCTAAGAAATAAAGACCACCTACCTACAGTTTCAGCATGTGGGAGGCAGAGAAAATGGGTTTAAGGATTAGCTTGCCTCCTAGAGCAATGTGGGAAGCTTTCTACTGCAGAAAGCTGCCTCCCAGCCACACATTAGTAGCATCGCGGGGGCAGCATTCTTCCTGATTATTTTTTTGTAATTATTTATTGATACATTTTTAGTAGATACCCTCCCCTCCAACATGCTAATGTATCTCTTTGTACATCTAGATAGGGATTATTCTTCAAAGAAACTCCACTACTGATGATTTCTCTTGACTTTTTTAAAGGGACTAAACTTGGAGGACTGTTCCTTGTATGAAGACATCTCCCGTGGTCTACAAGCCACTTATGAAGATGTAGGCACCTTCCGGGCAGCAGCCATTCAACTGGAGAAACCTTGAGATTGGTATTAGAGAAATCTGTGTCCACGTGGGAAAAAAAAAAAATGGATGAACAGAAACCATCAGAACACTCGTGTTTTATCTCCAAGATTATCTCATCGCGTAGGATCACCACCAACAACAAATCTCCTCCTTAACTTTTGTATCAATGTCTTAAATGCTCTTGTCCTGTTTGAAATATTTGTAAAATATTCAGCGAAGTCTTCTCCTAGTGGATTGATCCAAAATGGCAGCTTTAAGGGCTTGTCTATACTGTATATGAAAAATTTGTGTTGGTTAACAGGTGGGTAGGGGAAGAAGAGGGGGCTTCTGTTTTGGATTTTTATCTCTTGGTAGGAGTTGACAATGTCTGGAGGACCTTTCCTGTTCTGCATTACTCACTGCATTGATTTCAATGTGTTTTGTGTAATACTTCATTTTCCCTCCGGAGGCGCTGCAGAGAAATTGAATACTTACTGCTAAGATATCCTTATAAATTACAGCTGATTGCTGATGCTCTGAGGAGAGGGTAACACTTCAACAACTAAAGTTTGTCCAAAGAAGAGGGTAAATCCAGTGTAAGCCTCTGTTCACACTTTTGCAGCGCTTTTTTCAGCAGCCAAAACCTGTTCTCTTATCAGTAAAATCATTGCCTGTTGTTTTTCCCCCTTTTTTTTGGTGGGGATTACTTGTGTGATTTGTCTACAGTACATGTGTAATAAAGTTAGTTTTATTCACTAAAGACGCTGAAAAAATGCAAAAATTTTTGGGTGAAAAACGTTGCAAAACCCTGCAAAACCTGGAAGAATTGACTTGGAGCAGATTTAAAAACTCAGCAGTTTTTCAATTTTTTTAGGAAAAGTAAACCAAGCGTGTACATGAGATTTATAAAATCTCATATCTTTTGCAGGTACCTAAAAAAGCAGCAAAAAATGCAATGTGTGAACACGTCAAGTATTTGCTGCAGACATTTCTGCGCTTGTCTCTTGGCAGTAAAAACGTACTGGAAAACAGATGCATTTTGGCGCCTTTTTTTACTTGATTTTTTTTCCCAGACATTGGAATGGGTGAAAAAAAAACGCTAAAAGAATTGGCATGCTGAAGATTGGAAATTGCAAGGAAAAAATAGGCAACTTGGCTTATATTAGGTTCAAGGAAATTCTTCAATTTTTGTGGCAAAACTGCAAAAAAAAACAACAAAAATGCAGCAAATACTTAGGCTACGTTCACACGTTGCGTTTTTTGTAGTTTTTTTTCTACTTTTTTATGCAAATTAGAAGCTGCTTTTTACAGTATCAGGAAAAGCGATGAGATTTCAGAAATCTCATGCACACACTTGTTTCTTTTTTGGGGAAAACAGCAGCGTTTTTGAAAAATGCTAACTTTTCAGCGTTTTTGCACCATTTTTTTCACCCTTAAAAAGAAATGAGAAAGTGCAAAAATGCTGCAAAAAATTATGTTTTTGGTGAATAAAACTTTATTAAACATATCCAGTGGACAAATGACACATATAATCCGCACCAAAAAAATGCAACAAAAAGCTCCAAATTGTAGAAAAACCTGCTTTCTTGTAAGCAAAAAAAAAAAAAAGTGTGAACATAGCTTTAAATATATGATATTATAGTAAAGATCTACAGTTTGGATTCTAAGGGTCAACAGCTCGAAAGCAAGGACAAGTGATATTTACCAATAATAACCACAGACTGCAGTCATAGATACAGATTATTTTTTCCGTTTTCTTAATGAATTCCCCTCCTTTGGTGCAAAGTTTAGAATGGAATAAAACCCAGAGAAATAGGAAATGACAGCCGACAACCTTTCCTAGCGGGAACTTGCTGGCGACAGGTTTAGTATTGAGCTCAAGGGAACATCTGTATACATCTGTCCTTGGTAAGCTCCCTCTAGTGGTGGCTTTGGGTAGAAATTTTTTTTTTCATAAGTCTGCATAAGTGAGTGATCTAGGCATACGATTGTTTTCTGATCTGCAGACGTCTTGGTATGTGAAGATCTGTAAATGAGGATGTTATTGTAGCATTTCTTGCTCATTCTAGGAATACTTTGGGTAAGTCAGACACTCTGGGGCATTAGTTAAAGCTTTTCAGTGCTAAACTTGTAACAATGCTCCCCACCTACCATGTGTTATTTATCATACCGGCGTCCCGCATGTATTTTACGCTACGAATAATGTTTGCAATTAAGTTTCATTAAACATTTTGCAGTTTTGACTTTTACATGCTTGTTTCCCTACTTATTGGTGACTGTAAAATTGAGTTAACTGGGAATCGGTCAGTGAGATAGTTACTCTTTTTCTGAACTTCTCTGTGCCGATTTCTAACCACAGCCTACATCAAAGTTGAGCTGAACTTTGATTTGGTCATGATGCAGTTCAGTGGAGCATTGGGAAATCTCAGGAGAAATCATCATGCCTTCTGGGAGGAAGGTAAAGAATATGCATCAGTGGATCTTCAAACAGTACAATAATACCAAGCATACCTCACTGTCCACCAATCCTTGTTTTCAGAATATGTCCCAGAAAATTCTAAAGCGGTCGTCACAGTCACCAACCCATAAAAAAACTTAGCAAACTATTAATGAACTGGCAGCTATTTTCCTTGAGTAATGGGCTATGATTCATCAAGAACACTGGCAGAAGCTGGTGTCTGGCTGTACATCACATTTGCAGCAAGTCATAACAGCCAAATAGGGTATCAAGTCATAACAGCCAGATACTATATCAGGTCCTAACAGCCAGATAGGGTATCAGGTCGTAACAGGCATATAGGGTAGCAGGTCATAACAGCCAGATAGGGTAGCACGCAATAACAGCCAGATAGGGTAGCAGGTCATAACAGCCAGATAGGGTAGTGATGCGCCCCTTGGGCCGTGGGGTACCCGGAGCCGGGCCGGTAGATGCTGGGGGTTGTAGTCACCGTGGCAATGACCCGGTCCGTGACCCAGGGCGGTCAATCCAAGGCGTATTTATATGTATGGGTGTAAATGTCCGACTATGCCACCTGTGGAGTGCGGCTAGTGAGGCCGCCGCTGCGGAGCAGTCCTCTGAAGCTGATGGTTTGGCAGCAAGGGTGATATAACTCCCCATAGGAAGAGTGTAGCTTCAGGGCAGTGTGCGTGGATGATGGTGGTTGTGCAGGGCGTTCCAGTGCAGTGAGTGCTGGCGCAGCAAGGAGCACAGAGACAAGATAGTGCAGTCCCAGGGTCTTTACTCACAGTTGTTGCAGTCCAGATTACAGGTACCAGAGCAATCTCCCCCGTCGTGCTGTGCGTACGCAGTGAGGGGCTCAGTCCACCCCAGATAGCTCTGGAGTACTTATCAGGGCCCCCTTCTGTGTGTCCTTTCTCTGGCCTTCTCCCTGCACCTCACACCTAGCGACACTTCTATCCGGTACCCTCGGGCCTTGGCGGGCGACGTATGTTCCGTCCCCTGGGTCCTATGTGGCTACCTTCTTAGTGAGGCTGGCGTGGACTTCTGGCTTACAGTACATAAAGTGCTGCAGCCTCTGGTTTCTAGTTGAGCCTTCGTAGTTTTCTCCACTAGTTGAGGGACCGGTTCCCCTTATCTGGCCTGACCCCTCTACCTCCTGGTAGCAGCGGGCATACGGGTGGCTTGCTGCATGGCCCGTACCCCTAGGGTCCCTTCACTCCTCATTCCTGGAGCCGTCCTGCTCCCTCATCTCTCAGACTTGGGCCTCATGCTAGGCCCGCCTCCGGAGCAGAGCTCGTGCAGAGCCTCTGCTCCTGTCACCTTCCTCCTCTGACTGACTTAACTGAACTAAGATGACTTCCTATTTATATTCTCCCTGTCATGTGCTCCCAGGATCTCCTTCCTCCACCCCATCCACTACATGGTTCCCCCTCTCTAGGTGGTTCCTCCCCACTCCAGCCAGGGACCAGGGACTGTGCTCTCCCATAGGAGCAATCTCGCCCTGTCCCCCGGAAATGTGGTGTAGTGAATGCAGGTGTTAGGGTCCTGAGCTGTACTCCTTCCTTACCTGAGGGTGAGATACCACACCTCTGGGTGAGATGCAGTACCTCTGTGGTGACTGAACCCTCAGGGGCGCCACACACCCCCCTGGTAAAACACAGCATGTCCGCGGGCTGGAGCAGAGTAAAAGACAATTTTAAAGACATGCAAATACTTTTAGGATGCATCCGCATATAAGAGCATAGACAACATTTCTTCCCTTTACGGGAGGTATACTTTCTTTTAAAACGTCACTGGCATTATAATAAACTTTACTTTCAATAAAACTCTTTGCATATATATATAAGCACATTTTCTCATATAAAACATTCTATCAGGTCACAGCATGATCTGCAGCCAGGTGTCCATTTTTCCTTAACAAAGTGCAATTTGAGGGACCCGTCCAAAACCCTCCATAGAGGCCCTGGGGTGGCTGCAGGGCATTGATGATCCAAGTGTGTCGCAGAGTGCATCTTCTTACAGTCACCACTGTACTTACGAGAGCTTCAATCAGCAAGATATCTTGAGTAAACAGTATTTACTTCATACTGGTTAAACATGAGATACAATTCAGTGTCACACAGTCCGTGTGCTGCTGACATAACACATTCAGGAAAGAAAGAAAAAAACACAGGAAGTAAAAACAACCAACAATTGAGAGCTTTCCTCCCACATTTACAGAAAGCATATAACTATACACACTATCGCCATCTGCTGTCTGGTTAGTATAAAGTCCTCCTTTCACTTATAATAAGACCTAATCTGTTGCATATGCCAACACCCTTTCTCAACAGTAAGGACTTATTCTATCAAACCCAACTTTTTTATTAGTCTCTGGTGTTTATCAGCATTCAACGCCTTCGTGAAGATGTCTGCTGTCATTTCTTCAGTAGGACAATACTCTAACTTCAAGACTCCTTGTTCCTGATGATCTCTCAAGAAATGATATTTCACATCAATATGCTTGGTTCTTGGATTGACTCTTTCCATCTGAGCAAGAACAAGACATCCTTGATTGTCCTCTTTCAGTTTTGTTGGTTCCAACTGTGGTTGTCCTAATTCTGTCAACAATTGTCTTAACCACAGTACTTCTTGACTCGCATGTGCTGCGGCAACATATTCTGCTTCTGTTGAAGACAGTGTCACCATTGACTGTTTCTTACTTGTCCAACTTATTGGTCCACCTGAGAGAAAAAAAATATGTCCACTGGTAGATCTTCTGTCAGTTGGATCTCCAGCCCAATCTGCATCAACATATCCTGTTAAAATGCAATTATCACTTGTGGGTAATTTCAGCTTAACATTGCTAGTTCCTTTCAAATAACGCATTACTCTCTTCACGGCATTCCAATCAGCTTTATTTGGTTTTGATACCTTTCTGCTCAGGATTCCTACTGCTGCTGCGATGTCTGGTCTTGTAACGGTCGCTAGATACAGTAGTTTTCCTATTGCTGTTCTGTATTCTTCATTATTTGGTAGAATATTTTTTTCACTGTTCATCTCTTTGAGATAATTAGTTTCCATTGGAGACTTTACTGTTTTTGCATCCTTTAATCCAAATTTTTCTGTTATGTCTTGAATCATGTGATTTTGATTCAGTAGGAAACTTCCGTCTTCTTCTCTTTCTACCTGTATTCCTAGGTACTGTTTTACATTTCCCAAGTCTTTGATTTCGAAATGTTGCTTCAGGATTTTTAGAATGTTTTCTTTATCCCTTTCTTGTTTAAAACAAATCAAAATGTCGTCTACATATATGAGTACATAAATCCATCTATTAATCAGCCTTTTTGTGTACAAGCATGGATCAGCTTTGCTTCTTTGAAATTTTTCATTTGTAAGTACTTCTGTGATTTTGTCATTCCACGCTTTAGCTGCTTGCTTTAAACCATATATGCTTTTCTGTACTTTGCAAACTTTGTTTGGATTTCTTTCATCTTTGAATCCTGGAGGTTGTTCCATGTAAATGTCTTCTGTTAAATCTAAATTCAGAAAAGCTGTCTTTACATCCAGATGTCTCAGTTTCATCTGTTTCATTGCTGCAACTGTAAGTAAAGTTCTTATTCTAGTGTGTTTGACAACTGGAGCAAATGTCTCATCATAGTCTTCTCCATATTTTTGAGAATACCCTTTAGCTACGAGTCTTGCTCGGTATCTTTCAGCTGTGCCATCTGTTTGGTATTTTACTTTAAAAATCCATTCACATCCTATGGCTTTTCTTCCTTCTGGCAAATATGTTAGTGTCCATGTAATTGAATCATGCATGGATTTAATTTCTGTTTCTGTTGCTTCTATCCATTTATTAGCTTCTTCTTCAGGAATTTTAGATATGTCTTCCCAAGAGGTAGGCTCATAGATTTTTCTTATGCTTGTCTTGTATGAGAGACGTTTTGGTGGTTTTCCTTTGTTCTCTCTCATTGAACGTCTTGGTTCTGTGTCTGTTTGTAGTTGTGATTCTTCACTTTCAGTATTTTGTTCTTCATTGATTTTTACTTCTTTCTCATCAGATATTTCTTCAGTTATGTCACTATTGTTTTTCTGATTTTTTTGTTTCAATTGAAATCATAATGACTTCATTAAAATCTACAATGAATGTCACACTGTTACTCACCGTAACTCTGTCTGTTTTGGGATCTAGGATTCTATATCCTTTGCAATTTTCACTATATCCAACAAATATTCCTTTCATGGATCTGTTTTGAAGTTTGGAACGTTTTTCTGTTGGAATGAATATAAAAACTTTACTTTCAAAAACTTTTAAATTATTGACACTTGGTTTCATACCTTGCCACAGTTCATATGGAGTTTTCATCAGTTTTCTGGAAAAAAGTCGGTTCTGTAGATATGTAGCTGTCATTGCTGCCTCGCCCCAATATTTCTCTGGTAGTTTGGAATCCGTCAGCATACATCTTATCATCTCTGTTAGAGTTCTGTTTTTCGTTTCTGCTACTCCATTTTGTTCAGGTGTGTATGGAACAGTTTTCTGGTGTTCTATTCCATTTTGTCTTAAGTAGTCTTTTATTCTGTGACCTGTAAATTCACCTCCATTATCACTTCTGATGACAATTGGCTTCCTTTGAAATTTGTTACTTGATCTTGTTACATAGTCTACAAGTTTATCAAAAACTTCACTTTTGTTCTTAATTAAGTATGTGACTGCGTATCTTGAGTAGTCGTCTATAAAAGTCAACATGTATCTATTGCCTCCTGATGTAGTCACTTTCATGGGTCCACATACGTCAGTATGCACCAAATCAAGTGGTCTTTCGCTTTTCATCTCACTTTCTTTTGGAATAGATATCCTTGTGGCTTTGGATTTTATACAACATTCACATCTTACGGTAATTGAGCAATCTGATATCTTTAAATCTTTTGTCAATTCTTTTCTCTGTAGTTCCCTTATACTGTCATGGTGTCTATGTCCTAGACGTCTATTCCACATGTGAATACAGTTTTTGTGATCATGTGTACATACCTTCATCTGTTCCTTTGGTGTGTCAAAATGATATAATTGTTCATCTGCCTTGACTTTGGTTATCACCTTGTTTCCTGCAATAATTGCACACTCATTGTCTTTGAATTTTACTGTAAGTCCTTTTGCTGTTAAACGTTTCACAGATAATAATCCGCCTTCCAATTTTGGAACATACAATACATCCTGTACAAGTATCTTTGAATCTTGTCCGAACTTGTTTGAGCAATTTAGCATACCTTGTCTGATACCTTCTGCGGTTATTTTGCTTCCATCTGCAAGATA
This sequence comes from Phyllobates terribilis, assembly GCF_046119375.1. NCBI lineage: Eukaryota > Metazoa > Chordata > Amphibia > Anura > Dendrobatidae > Phyllobates > Phyllobates terribilis. Next base: position 62,774,410 of record NW_027362772.1, on the reverse strand, counting down.
AATGGCTTCTTTCTTATATAAATCAAGATCAGTAAAGAAATTCTTGTCACTTGTCATATGACTCGTTGCTCCTGAATCAATAAACCAACCAAGTGATGATTTCTTGTCTGTTACTTTAAATGTGCCATTCCAATTATTCTCACATGAATCGGAAATTGTGTTTTTTACTTTCTGTCTATGCTTTTTATGTTATAATTTTTGTTGTTCTGCTTTCCATATGGTACAGTCTTTCTTTAAATTATCTTTTTTTCTTACATCTGAAGCATTCTCGTGTCTCTTTATTACAGGGTTTTTTAAATTCTGTAGCTTTAAGAGCGTTTTCACTGTCCTTTTAAGTAGAAGAATCATTTCTTTGTTCTTTTCTTCTCTGATATTCATCTATTAGTCTTGTTTTCACAAAATCTAATGTAATGTCAGTTTCTGGTCTCGTCTCAAGGGCATTTATCAAGGCTGTATACGAATCTTGTAAACTGCACAATAATATAGCTGCTACATGACTTTCTTTAATGTCTTCACCAATAGATCTTAGCTGTGATATCACTTCCATCATTGAGAATATGTGCTTCTGCATGTCGTCATTTGCACTCAATCTCATACTGTAAAGCTTTCTTAATAAAAATAACTTGTGATTCAAGCTAGGTCTTTCATACAGTTTTCTTAATTTTTCCCACATTCCTTTAGCTGTTTCTTCATTTCTTATATGTATTAATTGAACATCATCCACTAATAAGCTAATGGTGGCTCTCGCTTGTCTATTCTTCTTATCCCATGTCTGATTATCTTGATCTGGTCTTTCTGTAACAATTACTTCCCATAAATCATCCTTAGATAACAACATCTCTACTTTGAATTTCCATAACTGATAATTTTCACTATTCAGTTTAGCTACTGTGAAATTCAATTCTGTGTTACTCATCATCTTTATATAGTCTTACTTGTTTAGAGAGTTGTACTGAAGATATTCTCCTGTTTTTTCTTGCTGATAGTTCCTGTATGTCCTGCCTGTGTTGAATTCTCTGTAAATATATCCAGCTCCTGGGATCATGAATTCCTTTGTCACTCCTCTTGTCTGGGTTCCGGCCTGGGCCCATAACCTGTCGCAGAGTGCATCTTCTTACAGTCATCACTGTACTTACGAGAGCTTCAATCAGCAAGATATCTTGAGTAAACAGTATTTACTTCATACTGATTAAACATGAGATACAATTCAGTGTCACACAGTCCGTGTGCTGCTGACATAACACATTCAGGAAAGAAAGAAAACACAGGAAGTAAAAACAACCAACAATTGAGAGCTTTCCTCCCACACATTACAGCAAGCATATAACTTTACACACTATCGCCATCTGCTGTCTGGTTAGTATAAAGTCCTCCTTTCATTTATAATAAGTCCTAATCTGTTGTATATGCCAACAAAGTGTTGGACCACGTCTTCGGCCACCTCCAACGGGCTTTTGTTCTGAGGCCACAGGTTGCATTATTTATAAAACCAGTAAGGGGTGCCTCAAGAGGTGCAACTATTTACAAGGAAGTGGCTGCTACCAGTCCTCAGCCGGTCAGTTTTTGGACCCATTACGGGTAACTAGGTAAGCGGGTAACGACACACAAACTTTAACTTGCAGTGTCCATTCTGCACGGGTACAGGTGACTACTTGCAGTCTTTAAGAGAAGTGCTCCCTCCTGGGAGGCTCTTGTTCACAATAAGCTGACCCAGCCGGGTCATCAGCTTCGCAGAAGTAGAAATCGCTCTCTTCCTCCATCTTGTGGACATTGAGGGCATACCAGCCCCTTACTCCTCGGTGACGGGTGTAAGTCACTGTGTCTCCGGGGTAGAGGTCCCGACTAGGGTGACCCGATTTTAGGTGAGACTCCACGTCCCTCCTGTTAACAAACAAGTCAATGTCTGTGTGCGGGTCCCGGATGAACCCCCATCCGGCCTCCAAGTTGATTTTTACTACGGTCCCTTCTTCCCTGGGACCGTGGGTGGCTTTGTTGGCCTGGCGGGCCCGGGTCTTTTCCTCCAAGTTCTGGGCCTCTAATTTCTCCCACCGCACGCGCTGTGAGCTGCGCTCCTTTTCGAACTGGACCAGCTGTTGGTGGCAGAACTCTTTGCAGCGGGCTGCGGCTGCCTTGGTCTCCTGGGAGAACCCCATCAGGTCCTCCCCAGAGTAATCCCACTCAAACTGGGCCTCGTCTTCCGGCAACTGGGAGACGGCGGCGGGCTGCGGAGCGGGTAGGAGCGAGGGCCGCTGGTCCTCCACCTCTGCGGACCACTCCCACCGGCGATGCCTGTACACCCACACAGCTGGGGGGGAGTTGGTTCCTGCAGGGGACCCAGAAGCTGGTTGGCTGTGCCGGGGCCCGGAGGTAGCGGTGTCTGGTAGGCCTGCGTGCAGGGCGGGCGCTCCCGGGACTTGTGGGCCTTGCGGCGGGGTCAGGAATGGGCCGCCGCTGGTGGCGCCTGGGTCTGGGGGGCTTGGCCGTGGGCCTAGAAGCGGGCCGCCGCTGGTGGCGCCCGGGGTTGGAGGGCTTGGCTGTGGGCCTAGGAGCGGGCCGCCGCTGGTGGCGCCTGGGGCTGGAGGGCTTGGTTGTGGGCCTTGCTGCGGGGTCAGGAGCGGGCTGGTATTGGTAGCGCCCAGGGTCAGCGGCTCCACCAGGGGGCCCAGGGGCAGGTCGACGAGACTCCTCCTACCTGCTCCCGCGGCCGCTTTTGCGTCACGTGTCACCTCCTGGCGCTGGTCGGGATCCGCCAAGGCTGGGGCACCACCGGTGTTTGTTAGCGTCGTCGGCTGCCGGTTCGCCATCCGCTGTTCCATCTCCCGTTTCCACTCGGTGATGGCGTCGCGCTGGGCCCTCTCCATTCTCCGGCCCAGGTCTTCTATCCAAGAGCGGAGGAACTCCGAGTCCTCCTGGGGCAGCTTAGCCACTAGCTTCTCCAGGGTGTAGGGTGCTGCAGCCTGCAGCAGGCCGCTGGCTGGGGCTCTGGTGCTGCCGTCCTCCATCTTCCCCACCGTGTGCGGTCTTTCTAGACTGATCCGGACCACGCCCTGTCTCCCGGTTTTCTTCTCCCCTCTCCCCTTTTGGGGGAGGTCACAGGGCACTTTGTTGCAGTCCCATGACAATCTGCTGTCGGTCACGTTCAGGGTCAGCCCCCCCACCTTGATGGACACACTTGTGTACATGACCACTGCTGTTTGGGGCGGGCTCCACTTCTGACGCCATTCTGGGACCTGGCCCACGATGGGAGGTGGTTTCTTGTCGTCTTTTAGCACGCACATAATGGCGCCCGTTCTTCTGGGGTGGGCGCCACATTCATTACAGTGAAACAGTCTCTAGGTGCGCGATACCCGGTGATAACGGGTTGGTTAAGTATCCTGCCGACTACGCCAAAGATGACGTGCCCCCTGGGCCGTGGGGTACCCGAGCCGGACCGGTAGACGCTGGGGGTTGTAGTCACCGTCGCAGTGACCCTGTCCATGACCCAGGGCGGTCAATCCAAGGCGTATTTATATGTATGGGGGTAAATGTCCGACTACGCCACCTGTGGAGTGCGGCTAGTGAGGCCGCCGCTGCGGAGCAGTCCTCTGAAGCTGATGGTTTGGCAGCAAGGGTGATATAACTCCCCACAGGAAGAGTGTGTGGATGATGGTGGTTGTGCAGGGCGTTCCAGTGCAGTGAGTGCTGGCGCAGCAAGGAACACAGAGACAAGATAGTGCAGTCCCAGGGTCTTTACTCACAGTTGTAGTAGTCCAGATTACAGGTACCAGAGCAATCTCCCCCGTCGTGCTGTGCGTACGCAGTGAGGGGCTCAGTCCACCTCCAGATAGCTCCGGAGTACTTATCAGGGCCCCTTTCTGTGTGTCCTTTCTCTGGCCTTCTCCCTGCACCTCACACCTAGCGACACTTCTATCCGGTACCCTCAGGCCTTGGCGAGCGACGTATGTTCCGTCCCCTGGGTCCTATGTGGCTACCTTCTTAGTGAGGCTGGCGTGGACTTCTGGCTTACAGTACATAAAGTGCTGCAGCCTCCAGTTTCTAGTTGAGCCTTCGTAGTTTTCTCCACTAGTTGAGGGACTGGTTCCCCTTATCTGGCCTGACCCCTCTACCTCCTGGTAGCAGCGGGTGTATGCGTGGCTTGCTGCACGGCCCGTATCCCTAGGGTCCCTTCACTCCTCATTTCTGGAGCCGTCCTGCTCCCTCTCCTCTCAGACTTGGGCCTCAGTGCTAGGCCCGCCCCCGGAGCAGAGCTCATGTAGAGCCTCTGCTCCTGTCACCTTCCTCCTCTGACTGACTTAACTGAACTAAGATCGCTTCCTATTTATACTCTCCCTGTCATGTGCTCCCAGGATCTCCTTCCTCCACCCCATCCACTGCATGGTTCCCCCTCTCTAGGTGGTTCCCCCACTACAGCCAGGGACCAGGGACTTTGCTCTCCCGTAGGAGCAATCTCGCCCTGTCCCCCGGAAATGTGATGTAGTGAATGCAGGTGTTAGGGTCCTGAGCTGTACTCCTTCCTTACCTGAGGGTGAGATACCACACCTCTGGGTGAGATGCAGTACCTCTGTGGCGACTGAACCCTCAGGGGCGCTACAGTAGCAGGTCATAACAGTGAGATAGGATAGCAGGTCGTAACAGCCAGATAGGGTAGCAGGTCATAACAGCCAGATAGGGTAGTATGACGCGCCCCCTGTGCCGCGGGGTACTCAGTGCCGGGCCGGTAGATGCTGGGGGAGATGTCACAGTGGCGGTGACCCGGTCCGTGACCCAGGGTGGTCAATAGAAGGGGAATTTATCAAAAAAGGAATAACGTTTTTGTATTTAAAGTTTGTGACGCTACATGTGGTATGCGGCCATGGAGAACCGCCGCTGCGGTGCAGGTCCTTTGGAGCTGGTGTTAAGGCAGCCGAGGTGGTTTGGCTCTCCACAGGTAGAGCTCAGCTCCAGGGCAGTGTAGATGTTGTAGAGAAGGCTGGGCAGTGTAGTGCAGGGATGGCGCAGTTAATAATCAGTCCACAACTTAATGGCGGTTTCCTCTTATCTTTACTGGCGATGATTAGGCAAACCGGGACACGGGTACTGGCTAGTAGTGAAACTCCAGGCAGCCTGGAAGCAAGGAATCCACCTCGCCAGGTGAAGTTGGAGGTCTTCCCTTTTCACTAATCTCCTTGACCCTGCTGCTTGTAGCTGTGCAGTGGCCCTCATCCCTGAGTAAAATGGCTGTGTGGTCACCCGTATGGCAGGCAGCTCGGGCCTTCCTGGAGTGCCGCTCCCACGTGGCGGTGCTGGGCCCTGCGGTGCTGCTGAGCCTCCGGGCGTCTGATGGGGCCAGGAGACCTGCAGTCTCCCGCCCTCCGGTTTCTGCTGCTGGGCTTTCGGTGCCCCACAACGTCTGACTCCGGTGTCCGGTTCTTACTCCGGTGTCCGGTTCTTCTTCAATCTCTCTGGGGTGAACTGCCGCGCAGCTACACTCCCCAGGTCTTTCCTCTTCACTGTCCTGTCTTCAACTCCTCTCACTAACTCTAACCCTGCCTCCAGATCCCAGTTGCTAAGGGGAGGAGCTCCCCTTGCTGATCTGGAGCCAGGAAAGTGTTGCATGCTAGTATACCTGACTAGGGGACCCCTGCTTGCTTCCAGGCATGGCATCACCTCTTGTGAGGGAGGCAATGCCACTGTGGCAACCGGACCCCTGGGGTGCCACATTCTCCCCTAGTTAACTTCAGTACTCCCGGACTGAGGATACCTTTTAAAATTAGCAATTAACAATAACAATTTACATTACAAACAGGTTACAAAGTGAAAAATTACAAAAACCCAACAAAAACGTATAGCAGTCACTGCGGCGCTTAGTCTTTATGCCACAATCCGGATAACTGAAATTTGTCTGGTGGGAACCGCATCAACCCACTTTGTGTATCATCCCTGGGCGTGGCTTCAGGGCACTCTTTCGGTGGGCCTGGTCTTCAGCCACGCCTGCGGCTTATTTTCTAGGCCAATTAGTAACTATATCCAACATTGTCCTGACCACACCTAGTCCTGTGGTCCAATTGTCCATCATTTTAATAAATATACAGTACAGACCAAAAGTTTGGACACACCTTCTCATTTAAAGATTTTTCTGCATTTTCATGACTATGAAAATTGTACATTCACACTGAAGGCATCAAAACTATGAATTAACACATGTGGAATTATATACTTAACAAAAAAGTGTGAAACAACTGAAAATATGTCTTATATTCTAGGTTCTTCAAAGTAGTCACCTTTTGCTTTGATGACTGCTTTGCACACTCTTGGCATTCTATTGATGAGCTTCAAGAGGTAGTCACCAGAAATGGTTTTCACTTCACAGGTGTGCCCTGTCAGGTTTAATAAGTGGGATTTCTTGCCTTATAAATAGGGTTGGGACCATCAGTTGCGTTGTGCATAAGTCTGGTGGAAACACAGCTGATAGTCCTACTAAATAGACTGTTAGCTGCTTTTTTCTTGCCATAGTACAAATTCTAAGTAAAGAAAAACGAGTGGTCATCATTACTTTAAGAAATGAAGGTCAGCCAGTGCAAAAAATTGGGAAAACTTTGAAAGTGTCCCCAAGTGAAGTTGCAAAAACCATCAAGCGCTACAAAGAAACTGTCTCACATGAGGACTGCCCCAGGAAAGGAAGACCAAGAGTCACCTCTGCTTCTGAGGATAAGTTTATCCGAGTCACCAGCCTCAGAAATCGCAGGTTAACAGCAGCTCAGATTAGATACCAGGTCAATGCCACACAGAGTTCTAGCAGCAGACACATCTCTTCAACAACTGTTAAGAGGAGACTCTGTGCAGCATGCCTTCATGGTAAAATAGCTTCTAGGAAACCACTGCTAAGGACAGGCAACAAGCAGAAGAGACTTGTGTGGGCTAAAGAACACAAGGAATGGACATTAGACCAGTGGAAATCTGCTTTCGTCTGATGAGTCCAAATTTGAGATCTTTGGTTCCAACCACAGTGTCTTTGGGCGACGCAGAAAAGGTGAACGGATGGACTCTACATGCCTGGTTCCCACCGTGAAGCATGGAAGAGGAAGTGTGATGGTGTGGAGGTGCTTTACTGGTGACACTGTTGGGAATTTATTCAAAATTGAAGGCATACTGAACCAGCATGAGTACCACAGCATCTTGCAGCGGCATGCTATTCCATCCGGTTTGCATTTAGTTGGACAATCATTTATTTTTCAACAAGACAATGACCCCAAACACACCTCCAGGCTGTGTAAGGGCTATTTGACCAAGTAGGAGAGTGATGGGGTGCTACGCCAGATGACCTGGCCTCCACAGTCACCAGACCTGGACCGCAGAGTGAAGGCAAAAGGGCCAACAAGTGCTAAGCATCTCTGGGAACTGCTTCAAGATTGTTGGAAAACCATTTCCGGTGACTATCTCTTGAAGCTCATCAAGAGAATGCCAAGTGTGCGCAAAGCAGTCATCAAAACAAAAGGTGGCTACCTTGAAGAACCTGGAATATAAGACATATTTTCAGTTGTTTCACACTTTTTTGTTAACTATATAATTCCACATGTGTTAATTCATAGTTTTGATGCCTTCAGTGTGAATGTACAATTTTTATAGTCATGAAAATACAGAAAAATCTTTAAATGAGAAGGTGTGTCCAAACTTTTGGTCTGTACTGTACATATCCAAGATTATTTAACGGTTACAACTATATATACCATACACTTTAAGTCTCTTACACTTTAGTTCCTCCAGAGGGCAGGGAGCTGACCTTTTGTACTCCTGGTCGATCTACGTAGTACGTTAGTTCTCATTGCCCTACCCTGGTCCCTAGTGTCTACCCCTGGTGTGGTGGGTTCAGTGTGAACTACACTACGGGTAGTTTGAGGTAACACCGGTAGGCTGCGTAATCTCCTACGAGTTCTTTGGCTCACCCTGGGTACGACAGGTTCACTGCTAGCAGAGGGTAGATTCTCCTGATCTGCTGCTGATGAAGCATCTGTCTCTGGGGCCGACTGGTCTTTCAGATGTTCTGGAGCTTCTGCAGCTTCCGGTGAGGCCGCTTAGAGAAAGGTCAGGACCGGTACTACAATTGCTCTGTTCACCTGCGTCCAAGACCGGGGAAATGCTCCAAGGACTGTCTGGACCGTTTTTTCCACATCTTCTGTGGGCTGAGGGCTGTCTTGGTCTTCTTCTTTGTGTTTCAACTGTTCAGGAGTCAGGACATATCTTCAAGTGGTCTCTTGAGACTGCTGCTGAAGTTTCCCCTCCATCTTTTCTGATGAGGCACACCTTGGTGTTATCGTAATTCAAGGGTAGGACGGTGTGTGGCTTAACCTCCCACTGGTCATCTAATTTATGGACTTGTCTCTTCCTCTTAAGTACCTGTTCTCCAGGTGATAAGGGAACTGCAGGTGCGTGCTGATTGTAAGTTTTCTCCTGCCTCTGTCTTGCCTGGGACAAACTTCTCTCAACACATTCTTGCACCTTGTGGTATTGCCACTGCCGCTCTGTATCCCAATCTGCATCTGGTGATGTCGTCTCTGGTGTTAAAACTCCCATGTCTAAGTCAATGGGTAGGTTACCAGGTCTTGCTCTCATCAGGTAAGCGGTAGTGTTGAGCCACCCCCGTAGTGTTCGAGTTCGGTTCGTCGAACACCCGTATGTTCGCCGAACTGTTCGTCGAACTCCGTTGAACACCGTTGAACACCGTTAAAACCAATGGCAGGCAAACAAAAACACATAGAAACACATAGAAAACACCTTCAAAGGTGTCCAAAACCTGACAAACTTCTCAGAAGACACAACTAACACATGGAAAAGTGACAAGTACATATAGTCATGCGAAAAGAAAAGAGGTGGAGGAGTAAAAGGAGGAGGAGACACAGATATATGCATGTCATGCCCTTCTAAAACCAAAAAAGTGCGAAGCCGACACGGCCAGTCCGTTCCTGCCCGTGCGACCTCCGAGTCGCCGGGTTTGTGCCAGAGCTGCGGTGGACCCTGACGGCCAGACCCCCTCTCCCAATACTGGTACCTGTCCGCTGGTGGTTCGAGCGAGCCCCCCTGTGGTGGAGGCAGGTCTAAGCTTTTTAATTTCATTTGTCTCTCTAATTTGAATGAATACACTTTAAATTCTTTTACAAGGATCTATTGGAGGGCAAGTCTCATGCCAGCAGCCGCGTAATTCCAGCTCCAGTAGCGTCCACTAAAGCTGCTGCAGTTAAAAAGCCTTTATAAGGATCGAGCTCGGCGGTCCACCGCAAGGTGTCCTACCGCCAGTCCCAGCCCCTATGCCTTGGGGTGCCTCCCGATGCTCTTCACTGAGTATCCCGGGGGCCCAAAGCATTTCCTTTGAAAAAATTAAGTGTCCAAACTACAGGTGGTGTAGCTTGGTTAACAGCTGGGATAACCCGCTGACTAGCAGACACTGCTACTAGGCACAAAGTATTTCCTGGGCTAGGTGCAGTTAAAAATTTGTAATTAGATACTCTCGTTGGATGCTGAGAAAGCATTCCATAGAGTCTCCTGGCACGCCATATATTATACTCTTAAAAAGCTTGGGGTAGGGGTCTAGGGGACCCGTTTATAGCGAAAATCACGGCCCTGTATCGCAATACGTCACCTAGGCTGAAGATAAATGGAACTGTAGCACCCCGAGAGCTCGGTTGCTACAGAGGTATTGCACCTCAGCCAGAGGTGTGATATCTCACTCTCAGGTAAGGATGGAGTGTGGATCAGGACCCCGACACCTGCATGCATTACACCACATTGCCGTGGGGCAGGGCGACCAATATGCCCCTGAGATGGGCACGACAGTCCCTGTCCCTGGCTGGAGTGGGGGGAGGGAACACCGAGGAAGGGGAACCCTGTAGTGCAGGAGCAGGGAGGAAGCAGTTCCTGGGTGCATTGAGAAGGGAGTATAAAAGGTGGGCACCATCTTAGTTCAGTGCAGAGAAGTCTGAGCAGAAGTGACAGGGAGCAGGGGCTCTGCATGAGCTCTGCTCCGGAGGCGGGCCTAGTAACAGAGGCCCAGGCCTGGAAGAGGGAGAAGGAAGGAAGAGGAGCGGAGAAGGCTCCAGGAACGAGGAACGAAGGGATCCCAGGGGTGCGGATGGGCGAGTCGCCACCGCACGCCCGAATCCACCTGCGTGGAGGGGTCAGGCCAAAGGGGAGACCGGTCCCCGAAACTAGTGGAGGCAGGAAACGACCCTCAGCTAGAAACTGGAGGCTGTGACATTTTATGTGGCGCAGCCCTTCGCTACACCCGCTAGGAAGGCACCACATAGGGTCAGGGAAACTGGCGCCAAGTTTACCAAGAGGAGGCCCGAGGCAGCCGGACAGAAGCATTGGTAAGAAAGGCCAGACAAAGGACACACAAAGGGGGTCCTGTGAAGCGCTCCAAAGTTATCTGGGAGTTGTCTGAGCCCCTCACCTGGTGAGCACAGTACGACGTGGGCAGCCGTTACCTGCCGAAGTGGTCTGGATAATAAGAACTGTGAGTAAAGGCCCTGGACTGCATCACTGACTCCGTGTCATTACTGCTGCTGCCCTGCACCATCACCCCCATCCTCCGCATACACTGCCCTGAGGCTATACTCCTCCCGTGGGGAGTTATAATACGCTCTGCTGCACCCACAACACCAGCCTCCGCGGTCTGCCCTGCAGCGGTGGTTCATTCTGACCACAATCCACGGGTGGCGTAGTCGGACATTTAAACATCAAAACCACATAAATAGTTCCACCACTGGTTTGACCGCCCTGAGCCACGAAACCGGGTCGCCGCCACGGAGACTACAACCCCCAGCATCCACCAAAAAGGGTCCGGCTCCGGGTGTCCCAAGGCCCAGGGGGTGCGTCAGAACATTTTCATCACCTTTCATAATCACCAATGGGACAAGGCAGGGATGTCCTCTGTCCCCTCTCTTATACATCCTAGTGACGGAGCACCTGCTCTCATCAATTCGCCATAACCCCAATATTAGGTGGATTGAGGTGGGAGGCACTGAGTACAAGTGCTCTCTATTTGCTGATGATGTCCTAGTATATATCACTCAATCACATATATCCATCCCTGCTGTTATGGCTGAAATAGATCACTTTGTTACATGGTCAAATTTTAAAATCAATGCAGCGAAGTCTGAGGCCCTCGATGTCTCCCTCCCCAAATCCATACAGGAGTCCATCCAGTCCAACATTCCCTTTGCCTGGCCCTCACAGGGTATCAAATACTTAGGAATTCCTATTCATAGAGACCTCTCCCGTCTATGTTATCTTAATTTTGGGCCCTTTATTGAACAACTCCATACAGACCACGGTTGGCAAGTTAGAACTGTAAGATTTACTACGTGAACCACTGGTGTTTTGTGGAAAAGCACATGTACACTGTGTTCCAAATTATTATGCAAAAAGTGTTTAGGAGTGATAAGGGAAGAATTTGTTTGTTTGTCAGTTAAACTCATTGATGGTGATGTGTGTCAGGGCTCTTTATATCACTGTAAGCAATTGCAGACACCTGTGTTAATTAGTTTGGCAGGTGTGTCCAATGAAAGGCAAGACTACTTAAGAAGGCTGTCCCACATTATTAAGCAGCCTACATTTTCTGCAAAAATGGGAAAGAAAAAGGATGTGTCGGCTGCTGAGAAGCAACAAATTGTGGAGTGTTTAGGTCAAGGCATGACTACAATCAACATTGCCAAGACACTTCATCCTGATCATCGCACAATCAAGAAGTATGTAGCTGATTCACAGTACACACGTGAGCGTGCTGATAAGGGAAAATTGAGGACTCTTTCCTACAGGCAATTACGTCAGGTTAAAAGAGCAGTGGCAAAAAAGACTTGTCATAGCAGCAGAAAAGTTTTTGAAGCTGCTGGTGCCTCCAACGTCCCCCGAACAACAAGATGCAGAGTCCTTCAGAGGTTTGCAGCTGTGCGTAAGCCATCCTGTCTACCTCCTCTATCCACTGCACACAAGCAGAAACGGCTCCAGTGGGCCAAACAATACATGAAGACTGACTTCAAAACTGTTTTGTTCACCGATGAGTGCCATGCAACGCTCAATGGTCCAGATGGATGGAGTGGAGGATGGCTGGTTGATGGACACCCCACGCAAACACGGCTACAGCGCTAACAAGGAGGAGGTAGAGTAATGTTTTGGGCTGGAATCATGGGGAGAGAGATTGTTGGCCCCTTTAGGATCCCTGAAGGGGTAAAGATGAACTCCATAATGTATGTGGAGTTTCTCAAACAGCACTTCCTGCCATGGTTCAAGAAGAAGAACCGTGTATTCCACAGCAAAATCATTTTCATGCATGATAATGCCCCGTCTCAAGCTGCACATAACACATCTGCGTCTCTGGCTACTATGGGCATAAAAGGGGACAAACTTATGGTGTGGCACCGATGCTCCCCTGACCTCAACCCCATTGAGAACCTCTGGAGCATCATCAAAAGGAGTGTCTATGATGGCGGGAGGCAGTTCACATCTAAGCAACAACTCTGGGAGGGTATTCTGTCCTCATGCAAAACAATTGAAGCAGAAACCATCCAAAACCTGACAAATTCAATGGACGAGACAGTTCAGAAGCTCCTTTCGAACAAGGGGTCCTATGTGCAAATGTAACATCACCTAGAATAAAGTTTTGAGTTGAAAACTGTTTGATTTCAGTTTCTAATAACCGGCTAATGCTTATAATTTCAAAAATGACCATTTTTTTGTTCTTTATTAAAATGAAAAGGTTGATCGAAGAGTGTGGGGGATCTAAGAGTGTGGCAACCTAGTAGTCAGGATTACTTCGAATTCTGACAATCTGAGGGTCATGTTGCAGGTAGTGCAGCAAGAAGGCACTTATGTGTCTTGCGCATCTAGTGACCCAAAATTATTTTCCGGGCTAGATGCAGCTAAAAATTATTATTAATTTGAAAGCTGGTGGAGCTTACTATAGATGGCCTAATAGAATCAGTACTGCACACTGCTACAAAGCCCAAATTATTTTCCAGCCAAGATACAGATAAACATGATTAGTAATTGTAAAGCTTAAAACGGTTGGTCAGGTGATTTTAACAAATCATCAAGCTTTTACTCTCCCCAGGATGACACAGGGGTAGAAAAGTCATTTTGGATCCATGATTTGTTCATCTTTATGAACGTGAGTCTGTCTACATTATCAGTGGAGAGCCGCGTGCGCTTATCTGTCAGCACACCACCAGCAGCGCTGAACACACGTTCAGACAGAACGCTGGCTGCAGGGCATGACAAGATCTCCAAGGCATAAGTGGCGAGCTCCGGCCATTTATCCAGATTGGAAGCCCAAAAAGAGCAAGGGTCTAGTGACACAGTCATGGCTTCAATGTTTACTTGGAGATACTCCTGTACCATCGTCTCTAGGCGTTGACTAAGTGTCAGACTTCTTGTCTCATGTGGCCTTGCAAAGGATGGGCTAAAAAAGTGGTGAAATGATTCCGCAAAATTGATGTTACCAGCAGATACTGTGTTTCTGTTACGGTTTGAGTGCTGAACATTCGACGGTCCCACGGTTGGCAAGTTAGAACTGTGAGATTCACTACGTGCACCACTGGTGTTTTGTGCAAAAGCACATGTAAGATTCTGCAACAGTCTCTGCTGATACTCCTGCATGCGTGCATCCCTTTCTATGGCAGGAATAATTTCTGCAAATTTACTTTTGTACCGGGGATCTAACAGTGTGGCAACCCAGTAGTCAGGATTATTTCTAATTCTCACAATTCGAGGGTCATGTTGCAGGTAGTGCAGCAAGAAGGCACTCATGTGTCTTGCGCATCCAGGAGCACCAAGTCCCTGTTGTGTTGGTGGCGAGGTAACAATCATGATTTCCTTCCTCTGTCCTCTCCCCCCAACCTCGTACAACAGAAATGTGATCAAGGTCTCCCTCATCTGATGAGTCTTCCATCAGTTCGTCCTCCACTACTTCCTGGGCTCCTGCACCTTCCTCACTAGTTTGGCTGCTACCATGCGCCCTGGTAAAACCATCTCCCCCACCCTCACATGCCTGCCGCCTTGGTGCTGCCGACCGCCTGGACCTTGCAGATGTTAGCCCTTCCGTATACAACTCCTCCTCCTCTACTTCCTCCACCTCCTCTTGTGCCACCACCTGACTCCGAATTCTGTTTAACATGTGCTCCAGCATGTAAATCACCGGAATAGTCATGCTGATAATGACATCGTCAGCACTAAACATCTTCGTCGCCATTTCAAAACTGTGCAGAAGGGTGCATAGGTCCCTGATCTGAGACCACTCCTCCAGCATGATTTGCCCCACCTCTGGATCTCGTTGGCCCAGGCTATACGTCAGAACGTATTGCACCAGGGCTTGTCGGTGCTGCCACAGTTGCTGCAACATGTGCAGAGTTGAATTCCACCGGGTAGGCACATCGCATTTTAGCCGGTGAAGTGGCAGGCCCAACGACTTCTGTAGAGATGTAAGTCGCTGAGCTGCGGGATGCGAACGGCGGAAGTGAGCACACAGCGACCGTGCCCTCTGCAGAAGGCCATCTAGTCCGGGATAGTGGGCTAAAAATTGCTTGACAACCAGGTTCAACACGTGAGCCATACAAGGCACGTGTGTGACATTGCCCCGGCGAAGGGCCTCACCCAGGTTTGCAGCATTATCGCACACGGCCTTCCCTGGTTTCAGGTCCAGTGGAGACAACCATTCATGAAACTGGTTCTCCAGAGCTGACCACAACTCCTCAGCTGTGTGACTCACATTTCCCAGACATTTCAAAGTAAAAACCGCCTGATGACGTTGAGCCCTGCTGCCAGCATAGTAAGGAGGTGTGCAGGATCCCTTCTGCGCAGTTAGAAAGCTTGTGGCATGACCAGACAGGCTTTGGGTGCAGGTGGAGGACCGAGAGGAGGTTGAGGAGGCAGAAGCAGTGGAGGAACTTTGAGATAAAGAGGATTGACGCACAACTCGTGGGGACGGCAAGACTTGGACAGCAGCCCCTTGTCCTGCTGTCAGCATAGTTACCCAGTGCCCAGTCAGCAACATGTAACCCCCCTGTCCATGCCTACTCGTCCAAGTGTCTGTGGTGAAATGCACCCTGTCACACACAGAGTTTCTCAAAGAAGCGGTGATGTTGTGTGCGACATGCTGGTGGAGCACAGGCACACCTTTCTTTGAGAAGTAGTGCCGACTGGGCATCTGGCACTGGGGCACTGCGACGGACATAAGGTCTCGGAAATCCTCTGTGTCCACCAGACGGAAAGGAAGCATTTCTGTAGCCAAGAGCTTGCAGATGGTGAAATTCAACTTCTTAGCTTTCTCATGGCTAGGAGGAAATGGTCTTTTACTTGTCCACATCTGAGGGACCGAGGGCTGGCTGTTGTGCTTAGACGGGGTTGAAAAGGGTGTCCCCGGCAAACTGCCGGTCTGTGAGGGAGATGCAGGCGGACATGTTAGGTTGCCTTGATCCAAAGGTGATGCTATCGATGTCGGACAGCGCTGAACACCAGCTGGTGTTACCACCTCCAAAGAAAATGATGACCTCCCAATCACGCTGGCTGTTGTGGGTAAAGAGGTGGCAGGTCTGCGTCCCAAAACAGGTGTGACTGTTGTCCCCCCAGTCACAGAGGATGAAGAGGCCGCGGATGCACAAGATGTGGCAGACGGTGGTTGGCCCGGCTGGCTAGGCCGCATTGTAGCACAGTGAGCTTCCCACTGCAACTTATGCTTCATGTCCATGTGCCGGTTCATGCATGAAGTACTCAAACTATGTATTTTTTGGCCTCTACTTAGCTTTTGCTGACAAATGTTACAGATAACACGAGTTGGGTCATCTTTATCGATCTGAAAAAATGCCCAGGCTATGCAAGGCTTAGCACCCATGCGACCTGAAGAGCCACCACGACTTGTGGTCAGAGGCAGAGTTGTGTTTGAGGATGCAGTTGTTGACGTGCTTCCAGTACTACATCTCTGTCCAGGAAGGCGCAACCTGACCTCATCGTCACTAGCATCCTCCTCCACCTCCACTGCTGACCTCATCTCTTGGCTGACTGTGGGTTGACAGTAAGTGGGATCTCCAACCTCATCATCATCACCCTGTGTGTTATCACACCCATCGTCCTCAGAGCCAACCTGTTCCTGCCCTGACAAAAAACTAAAGTTGTCGCTCCAATCAGGTATTTGAGTCTCATCATCGTCTTCCTCATTGTCTCCACCAACGGGAGTTACAGTTTGGGAACGATGGTCTACATTATGGTCAGAACCTGCTGCGTCTTCTGGTCCTGGATCCGACTCATAAAGATTCTGGGCATCAGTGCAGATCATTTCCTCGTCTGGATTCACAGAAGCTCTGGAGCCGACCTCTGATTCCCAGGCTATAGTATGAGTAAACAGCTCTGCAGACTCAACCATCTGCTCTACCCCATACTCAGACAGGCAGCTGGAGACTTGGGAGCTGTGAGGAAGCAAGTGCGATTGGAGTGACACCTTTGAGGACTGGAGTATTTGTGATGTTGAAGTTGATGTGGAGGAGAGCCCACTTAAAGGAGCACTTGATATCCATTGAAGCACCTGCTGTTTTTGTGCCTCATCTGGAATTTGTAGCGATTGGCGTGGCCATAAGAAAGGGATCTTATCACATTGTCCGCTAAATGAAGTAGACATTTTAGTTTGGCTGGAAGATGGACTTTCTTCTGCAGATGTTACTGTTGCTTTAACACCTACACCACGGACACAACCTTTTTACCCCTTCCCAACTAGCAGCAGGCCTTTTTCCACTCATTTTGGTGGTTAACTAATTCACAACTCTGGAGTTGTTTGCACAAAAAAACAATGGATGGGAACCGAGCAGAGCTGAGTGGCCAAACTATGGTATTAGGCCAAAAGTATTGGCTGGGTTAGATGCACATAAAAATGATATTGAATTTGCAACCTGATGGAGGTCAGTATAGATGGACTAATAGAGAAAGTCCCACACACTGCTAGAAGCCTAAATATTTTTTCAGAGCTAGATGCAGAAAAAAATTATATTGAATTTGCAACCTGATGGAGGTCAGTATAGATGGACTAATAGAGAAAGTCCCACACACTGATACAAGCCTAAATATTTTTTCAGAGCTAGATGCAGAAAAAAATTATATTGAATTTCCAACCTGATGGAGGTTAGTATAGAAGGACTAATAGAACAAGTCCCACACACTGCTAGAAGCCTAAATATTTTTTCAGAGTTAGATGCAGAAAAAATTATATTGAATTTGCAACCTGGTGGAGGTTACTATAGATGGACTAATAGAATGATGCTATGCCCAAAAGGTTTTACTTCACTAGGTGCAGTAAAAAAATTGGTATTCTATACACAGGTGGTGTAGCTTGCAACACAGATAGGCTACTCCACTGACTAACACACTCTGCAATAGGCCAAAAAGGATTTGCTTTGCTAGATTTAGCCAAATGCTGTGAAAAAAACTTGCACAGCACTGGCACAGACCTGCCTGGCAAAAAGTGTTAGGAACTGATGTAACCTAGCCCTGAAAAGGACCTGCAATTACAATTAGTCTTTACTCCCAACCTATCTATTTAAGAGCATTGACCTGCCTGATAAAAGTCGTATGAAATGATGTAACCTAGTCCTTAAAAGGACTGTAATCACAACTATTCCCTACTCCCAAGCTATCTGTAGATTTGTGCGAAAATTGGCTTGAAATTAACAAAGTATAGCGCACACAGCAACAGCGGTGCCGTCTAACACGCAGCTGCAGCAGTGAGAAAATGGTGGCGACGGGGGAAATGGCTGGGTCTTATAGGGCAAGGACATGTGACATACACTGCCAATGACACATGCCCTTGCTTGTGTGAAAAAAAGCACTTCGCTCCGTGTGTGTGCTGCTGATAGGCTGACAGACTGCACCTCCCCACTGTAAATGCGGGAAAGAGAAAAAAAAATGGAGATCTTCATTATTCCTGCAGAGATCCATTCCCTGCCCCTCCCCCCGCCCCGCTGTACACTCAAACTGCGTATTAACATTAATTTTCAGCATTACTGAGAAAAAATCCAGTTATGATTTTGGTGCACGAACAGTTATCGAACATAACCTCGAACAGCCGAATTTTTTTCAAATCGTTCGTGTTTGCCGAACGGCTCGAACACCGCCCAAAACAGCTCGAATTTGAGATTGGCGAACAGTTCGAGTCGAACACCGCTCATCTCTAGTAAGCGGGTGTACAGTTGGTGGAGTTCACCGGGATGTGGTTATATAGGTCCACCAAATCTGGTAACCTCTCTGGCCACAGACTACGTTCTTCAAGGGGCAACGTCTTCAACAGGTCTATTACCACCTGGTTCATCTTCTCACACAACCCGTTGTTCTGGGGATGATACGGCGTCGTCCTTATTTTCTTGCAGCCACACAAGTTACAGAATTCTTGGAACACTTCCGCTTCAAAGGTTGGACCTTGGTCGGTAAGCACTCATTCAGGGTAACCGTGCGGGCGACAAAAGTGTTGTTGAAATGCTTTGGCTGCCATCTGAGCCATCTGATCTTTCACTGGCACTACTGCCAAGAACCGGGAGTAGTGGTCTACTATGGTGAGAGCGTAGACATAGCCTAACCGGCTTGGGGCTAGCTTCACGTGGTCCAAGGCTACCAGTTCAAGTGGTTGTTTGGTGATTATGGGCTGCAGGGGAGCCCTCTGGCTGTCACGGTCTTTCCATCTCAGGTTGCATGGACCACATTCTCTACACCATCTCTCAATTGCTTTCCTCATTCCAAACCAGTAGAATCGCTCTCGTAGTAGGACTTCCAACTTCTTCCAACCGAAGTGTCCTGCTCCATCGTGGTACGCTTCTAAGACCATTGGCGCATCCCGCCTCGGGACTACCACCTGCCAGACCAGTTCGTGTGTCCGGGAATTGATACTTCTTCGACACAGCTTTCCCCCATAGATGAACAGCTTGGCCTTCTCCTTCCACAACTATTGGGTCTCCTGTGGAGCATCTGGATCAGGGTGCAAGTCAGCTTGTGTCAGCAACTCCTTTACCAGGCGGACAGCCGGGTTGCTATCCTGCGTCTCTGCCCATCCATGGTGGGGCAATGGGTTGAATATGGCCTCTCTGTTGGCATAGCGCTTGCCCCTCACACAGTGGGAGCACTGGGTCACCCCGTAACGATACAAAGTGGGTAACTCTATCTCCTCCAGATCCTCCGGGTCTTCTCCCCCATCTGGCAAGTTGGGCACCTTGGACAGCGCATCAGCATTAGTGTTTTTATGCCCCACCCGATACTTGATGGTAAACTCATAGTTAGACAGTCGGGCCATCCATCGTTGTTCTAGGGCACCAAGCTTAGCAGTCTCCAGGTGCATTAACGGGTTGTTATCCGTGAAGACTGTAAATCTGGAGGAGGTGAGGTAATGTTTGAAGCGCTCTGTTACAGCCCAGACTATGGCTAAAAACTCCAACTTGAAGAAACTATAGTTGTCGGGGTTCCTTTCTGTGGGCCGGAGCTTCCTGCTGGCGTAGGCAATCACTCTCTCTCTACCTTGCTGTACCTGGGACAGCACCGCGCCCAATCCCACGTTGCTGGCATCTGTATAGAGTGTAAAGGGTTGGCCATAGTCGGGGTAGGCCAGGACTTTGTCTCCAGTTAGAGCCATTTTCAGTCGAGTGAAGGATTCGTCTTCTGGTTTACTCCATTTGAACGAAGGTTTCGGGTTCTTGGCCTTCTGGGACTGGCCCACTAGGAGGTCCTGCATGGGTGCCGCTATCTTGGTGAAACCCTTAATAAATCACCTGTAGTAGCCTACCAGCCCGAGGAACTGCCACACTTCCTTGATAGTGGAGGCTCTTGGCCAGTCCTTGATCATGGTGACTTTTTCAGGGTCTGGCGCTACACCTTCGGCGCTCACCACATGACCTAGGTACTGCACCTTGGGCTTCAACAGGTGGCAGTTGGACGGCTTTACCTTCAGGCCAAAACCAGATAGGGCTTCGAACACCTCGGCCAGGTGCTCCAGGTGGTCTTCATATGTCTTTGAGTAAACAATTACATCATCTAGGTACAGCAGGGCAGTTTCGAAGTTCTTGTGTCTTAGGCAACACTCCATTAACCGCTGGAAGGTTCCTGGGGCGTTGCAGAGCCCGAATGGCATGCAGTCAAACTCGCTGAGGCCCATTGGTGTTGTAAATGCGGTCTTTTCTCTGTCCGCCTCTGCCACGGGAACCTGCCAGTACCCACTGGTGAGATCCAAAGTGGAGAAATAGTTAGCTGATCTCAATGCTGCTAATGATTCCTCAATTCTGGGTAATGGGTGTTCGTCCTTATATGTAATGTGGTTAATCTGCCTGTAATCAACACACATCCTCATTGTACCATCCTTCTTTCTAACGAGAACTAATGGAGCAGCCCAGGGGCTACAACTATCTCTGATCACCCCAGCCTCCTTCATCTCCCGTAACATTCCTTTAGCACATTGATAGTGAGCCGGTACCTCTCTTTAATGGGCGGATGATCTCCCGTGGGGATATGATGTTGAACCCCTTTTACCTGCCCAAAGTCTATTGGGTGTTTGCTGAAGACTCGCTCATACTCTTGGACCACCTAGTATACTCCATGCTTTTGGTGCGAAGGGGTGGAGTCAGTGCCCACTTGTAGCTTCTGACACCAATCCTCCATCTGCCCCTTGGAGCCACTATCCTCCGCCGGATTATATGGAGGCAAGGGTTCCACTGCCTTTATTGCGTTATTACTCACAGTGAACAGCTTAGCAAGGGTAGCATACCGGGGTAAATGGACCTCTTTCTCCCAACAATTCAGGATGCGGATCGGCACTCTCCCTTTGTGGACTTTGGCTACCCCCCTGGCTGTCAAGATGGTGGGCCTACTGTCAGAGTATACGGGCTCTACCAGGGCCTGGTAATCTTGACCCCTGAGACCGATTGCTGCCCGACACCATATTAACATTTCACTCCTAGGGGGCATTGCAATGGGGAACGGATCACTCATCCTGACACTGCCGACTTCTCCACCAGACAGCTCTACCTGTTGTCTTTTCATCAGGGATCTGATTTCCTTCTGTATAACTCGCTGCGGACTGGAACTGGCAGTCTCTGCGAGCGACCTGTTGCAACAAAACAAGAATTTCTCCAAGACAATTTTCTATCACTGTGGTGCTCTTATGCAGACGAAAGGAACTCCAGAAGGCCACACAGAGATGCTGGATGGTAGGTTTAAACAGCCATACTTTTATTCTCCTGCTTCCGTTCCCTTCTCCTGCCTTGTCCCCTCCTCCCCATTACATCATCGTTACTAGGCAGAAACTGAAACAAGGATAACAGCCAACCAATCACAGATGTAGTAACAACATCACATCTCTCCTCTTCTCACAAAACAAAACAACAATAGAACTGGATAACGGTTCAAAAATTCACATTAGTACAAAGGTTTTTTTTTTTTTTTCTTTTTACTGCAGAACATAGTCCAAGAGGTGGGCTGGCGGTCTTCGATTTGCCCTCGCTGGATAGCGGTGAGACATCTCAGTCCCAGATGAACTTTCCGAGTCCTCTGAGGTATCCTCCCTTGGAACTGCTGAGCTCTGGGGACCCGGCAGGACGTCATCGCCATCTGCCTCGTCTGTTTCTGGGATATAGTCACAAAGTTTTTTAAAATGTGACACGTTCCTTGTGACCTGGCGACCGTGATCTTGAGCAGTGACCATGGTGCCTTTGACTTGTGTGACCTGAAAGGGTTCAGGATAGTATCGTTATGCAAACTTGTCACTAGGTCTTAGTCTTTTTACAAGGACCCAATCTCCCACCAAAACTTCCGGCGGCTTGCAACGATGACTGCTCTTATCTGCATACCTCTTCATCTTCTGTTTGGATATGGCATCCTTAGTAGCAATTGGTGTTTGAACAGGACTCAGCGGAACGCTCGGGAGTTTGACACGCATAGGCCTGTTGAACAGCGCAGTGGCGGGTGGTACCCCGGTAGTAGAATGGGGTGTAGCTCTGTACTGTCTAAGAAATCTGTGTAGCTCTTGCTGTAAATCCTTGTGCTCCATGGTAGCGATCCTCAAAGTTTTGTTGATTGACTGCATGAACCGTTCCACTTCACCATTGGCCTGAGGCCAGTAAGGAGTTATTTTCCTGTGAGTGAAACCCAGATAGGTTGCGAATGATCGAAAGTCTGTGCTATTAAAAGGTGGTCCATTGTCGAATTTCACTGTTTCCGGTATGCCATATGCCGAGAAGATCTTGTCTAATTTTGGTATAACAGCCCTGTCAGAGGTTGTCGAAACATGTTCAATGACTGGGAACCTCGAATAGTCATCCATGACAACCAGCAGATAGGAGTGATCCGGTAAAACACAGAAGTCAACACTAACAGCAGTCCACGGGCCCTCTGGCAGGGGTGTCATTTGTAAGGGTGCGCGTCTATGGTCAATTGTAGTTGCTTGGCAAGGTATGCAGGTTTCAATAAGTGCCTCTACTTTTTTGTCTAGTCCTGGAAACCAGACTTTCTCTCTCAGTAATTGCTTTGTTTTCACCACCCCTTGATGAGCCTCGTGGGCCAGATCCAGTACTCTGCTTTGAAGCTTCTGGGGTATCACCAGCCGATTGTTACGCAACAGTAGATTTGAATCACACACGGAGAGAGCATGTCGTGCATTAAAGAAAGCTGTCAAGTAGGTTGTTTGATCTGGTGTTTGGAGGCGGGCTTCAGCAAGAAAATTGCTCCAATTTTTAGATCGAACAGTCTCTATAACTAACTGAAGTTGGTGATCGGAATCCACCATTTGTTGTATTTCCTCCATAGTCATGGCTTTTGGCACAGAATGTGCAACAATAAAATTGATATGTTCCTCTGCAAGGATAGTTGCTGGGATGTCATCCTTGGTAGTTTGTGGTGTTGGGTGTCTCGAGAAGTAGTCTGCCGGATTACCAGCTCCTGCCTCGTATCTCAACCGAAACTGGTAGTTCTGTAGGCGGAGCAACCAGCATTCAAGTCGTGGGGGAGGCTTTGAAGAATGTTTGTTGAAAAGCGGAATGAGCGGTTTGTGGTCACTTATCACTGTGAATTTATGTCCCATAAGGTACAGATGAAAATGAAGGCATCCCCATACAACCGCAAGAGCTTCCCTTTCAGTTTGTGAATAGCGTTGTTCTGTCTCTGTTAAGGCTTTGCTTGCATAGGAAATGGTAGAGACGTTGCCTGCTTTGGACACTTGTGTGAGAATTGCACCCAGGCCCACCGGACTTGCGTCCACGATCAGCTCGGTGGACTTTAGAGGGTCAAAATAGGCCATGACGGTGTCGCCAGTTAGACTGGACTTCATGGAGTCGAATGCTGCTTGGTGTTCAGTAGTCCATGTCCAAGGAGTGTCTTTTTTCGTGAGTAGTCGCAGGGGTTCGGAGACCGTGGCCAGATCAGGTATAAATCGTCCACAGTACGTGACTAGTCCTAGAAAACTGCGAACCTCTGACACATTTTGAGGTTGGCTAGCTGACTTTATGGCAGAAATTTTCTGAGGATCTACTGAAACTCCTTGCTCAGAAAAGATATATCCAAAGAAGCTTAATGACTTTTGGTTAAACTCACATTTTGACGGATTGACAGTTAGATTGCAGGCTTGCAGTCTCTGAAACACTTGCTCTAAGTGACTGTCATGCTCCTCTTGGGTTGTACCATATATAAGAATGTCATCACTGACGTTTAGGACTCCTGCTATTCCAGATAGAACCTGACTGATAACGTTCTGAAATATTTCTGCCGCAGATGAGATACCAAAGTTCAACCTCTTGAATCGTCGTAAACCCACGTGGGTACTAAAAGTTGTAATGTATCTGGAATCTGGATGCAACTCAAGTTGATGATAGCCTGATTTTAAATCAATTTTAGAGAATACTTTTGCACCATTCAGGTCTGCGAGAATGTCATCAATAGTGGGCGTGATGTGCCTTTCTCTTTGAATAGCCAGATTGGCATGCCGCATATCCACATATAGCCGGATTTTACCAGGCTGCTTTGGTTTTGGTGCAACAACAATGGGCGATACCCAAGGGGTCGGGCCTTCAACTCGTTCAACAACATCAGACGCTTCCAGATCTTGCAGTTCTTGCTCCACAAGTTTGCAGACATGAAATGGGATGCGCCTGTGAGGTTGAACAGACGGCTGTATTGACTGGTCAATATGCAATTTTATCTGAACGTCTTTTAGCTTACCGAGACCTTTAAAGAGATTGGGGTACCTCTGCATGATGTGTTGGGCCGAAGGACACGTGACGCTATTGACCAGGTTGACCAGACCCAGAGATATAGCAGTACTGCAGCTGAGAAGCGTGTCTGCGGAGCACTCTACTACATATACAGTGTCGGTGATGGACTTCCCATCAGCTGCAAGTTCTGACTGAAATTTGCCGCACAGGGGTAGTGCCGATGCTGAACCATAAGGAAAAATTTTTAGGCTAGTGCTTTGTAGAGCAGGTCTGTTCGGGAGTCGGCTATAGACTGCACGGCTGATGACGTTTACTGATGCCCCCGTGTCTACTAGGTCTTCCACCGGACTGTCATTTATCAGGATAAGTCGCCTTGGACTGGTAAGTGCGTGCAGTGTTTGAGATCCCTCTGCAGTTACTGAGAATAGATAAGTACTGTGAGGCTCGTCAGTAAGCTGCAGCGTTTGGACTTTTTGTGACCTGGGTTGTACTGTGGGATGAGGGGATTGTGGTTTGGATCTACACACTTTTGCAAAATGGTTTTGTTTTCCACAATTATGGCAGGTCCCCCCTTTTGCTGGGCAGATATTCTGGTGAGGATACGACCCTCCGCAGTTGTAGCAAGTTGCCCCCTGCGTACGATGCACAGGCGGTCTCTGTGTTAGCTTTGCTATACAAGATGGTGCTTCCGCCTCGCACTCAATGTTCTCTATGAGTTTAGCTTGTTTTTCGGCGGTATCATTTACACGTGCTGTTTCAAGCAATTTTGCTAAAGTCATGGTGGGATCTCTGAGTGCTTGTCTCCATAATTTAGAGGAGATGCAGCCTTGTAAAATCTGCATTTGGATCTCTTTGTCGACATCTGCAAATTCACAGTAAGCTGCAAGGTGCCGTAGTCGGACATGATATTCATCAATATTTTCTGTTGCTGACTGCTTTAATTGTCTAAACTTGAAGATTTCAAATGCCGCATTTCTGTGTGGGGAGAAGTATTTGCTTAATGCTGCCTTGCTGAGCTCATAGTCTTTGTCTTCTCCAGTATTAGGCAGAGTAGTGAAGATATCATAGACTTGTTCCCCTGCATAATGTAATAGCATGGCTTTCTTCCTGGTATCATCTGATATGTTCATGGCTTGTAGGAATATATCAAAACGCTTCAGCCATTTCTCCCAACATGCTGCTAGGTTAGCTGGGGACTGATGTACATCGAAAGCAGGGAAGGCAGGTAAACAGGCCATTGTTGTAGAGCTGAAATACCTTTAGTTGATGATGAACGCTTCCTCGTCACCAGTGTGTGGTGTTGTTATGCAGATGAAAGGAACTCCAGAAGGCCACACAGAGATGCTGGATGGTAGGTTTAAACAGCCATACTTTTATTCTCCTGCTTCCGTTCCCCTCTCCTCCCTTGTCCCCCCCTCCCCATTACATCATCGTTACTAGGCAGAAACTGAAACAAGGATAACAGCCAACCAATCACAGATGTAGTAACAACATCACAATCACATTGGTGCCTATAGTTATCATAGGATGACTTTCTCGGCGATCAATATCAACAATAATCATTGCTAGTGATGGCAATTCTACTCGGCCAACCTTTATGGTCACCTCTTTACACCCCACCTGAGGTAAGGGATGACCATTGCTGGCATAGATACTAAGATGTTAATCTGGACTGCGGTTAATGTCTGAATCAGTCCAGTATTGTTTATAAAGGATATATGGCCTCGTTGTCACCTGGGACCGAGTGTTCAGCAACGCGTTCATTGGGATGCCATCAAACACGACAGGTAGGACCTGTCGTCCTCCCACGTGTAACGGGTCTGGGAGGCGGAACCTCTGAGCAACTATACAAGGGGGCGGTCCTTGTAAGGAAGCGGGTGGCTCCTAGGGAAGACGGGCAGGTAGTCACGGCAAGTGACAGGGACAGTCTCTGGGTAGAGGGGCAGGTAGTCACGGCAAGTGACAGGGACAGTCTCTGGGTAGAAGGACAGCAGGCAGGTGACTGGTGAGCGCTCCCAGGTGAGCGGGCGAGAGTGTCTGGACAGGCAGGTGGTCACGGCAAGTGACGGCAGAGCCTCCAGGTAGGCTAGCAGGCAGGTAGCAGGTGAGCGCTCCCAGGTGAGCAGGCAAGAGTCTCTGGACAGGCAGGTGGTCACGGCAAGTGACGGCAGAGCCTCCAGGCAGGCTAGCAGGCAGGTAGCAGATGAGCGCTCCCAGGTGAGCAGACAAGAGTCTCTGGACAGGCAGGTGGTCACGGCAAGTGACGGCGGAGCCTCCAGGTAGGCTAGCAGGCAGGTAGCAGATGAGCGCTCCCAGGTGAGCGGGCAGGCTGGTCCCTAGACAGACTGACAGGTGTCGGAAGGCAGACCGTCGGACCGCAGGCTTGCAAGCAGGTAAACGGATATCAGGCAGGTATCAAGCAGGAATCTGACAGGTGACTGGCAGGTAACTGGTAACGGGACCTGAGGGCTGAAGCAGAGTGAAGGCTTTGCAACAACATTGCTCGGGCACCTCCATTTTGGAGGAGGTGCCTTATATATGGTGAGGTCCTCCGGCCATTGGCCGGGGACTCCTTAGGACGGCGCGCGCGGCCCCTTTAAGAGAGGGGGAGCGCGCGCGCGCCCTAAGCACAGTGGCCGGGAAGCAGCGCGCGCTGCCAGCAGAGCGGGAGGAGGACGCCGGGCACGGAGTGGAGAGGTGAGGGGAACAGCGTCCCTGCCTAGCAGGAGGCAGGGACGCCGACGCTACACCACGTACTTGTATCGCCAGCTTTGTGGGCCTGGTTGTCTTACTCCTGGGGGTTGGCCCTCTGCCCCAGGTGTTGCTCGTTTAAATTACAGAATCTTGCATAGTGGCCCGCCTTTTGACAGCGGCGGCAGATGGGTTGTCCGTCCTGGTCGTAGCGATCGCTGTTCCTCCCTCTGATCGATGGAATTCTTTTCTGTCGTCGCCACGGGACATCATCAGGACTGGAAGCCAGCTGGATCTTTTCTTTTGGAGACACTTGCATGGCCTGCACGGTTTTGGTTAATGCAGCCACACTTTTGGTGAGCTCCTGGACCTGAAGGCGCAGGTCTGCAGACGGGTCATTGTCTAGAGTCTGCGCGTCAGCCACCACAGGTGTTGGGGAAAACGACTCCACCTCCTGGTGGTATGTGATAGCTGGGCGCCGGAGGGATGCAGTGCCACTTGGGATTGATTCTCGCAGCACCCAGATGGCTCTGTCTTTAAATTGCGCAAAGTCCAGATCAGGGTTTTGCAGAGCCATAATGCGCAGCTGTGTCCGGTGAGCGTTAGACAGGAGCCCCTCAATAAACTGCTCAGTTAGCAATCTGTCTGTTACATCCCTGGCGGCGTGCTTCCATATTGCACCACCTCCCACTATGCAAGACCGCAATCTTACCTGTCAGTCCAGTCTGCAGTCCCTGCTCCAGTTCATGCTATTTGCATTTCTCTTGACTGACTGCTTAGGGTGGTGGCCCTGTCACTTCCTGATTCTCATAGCTGCTGTGGGCGCACCCCTAATGCGTCTCCAGCCTATTGCTGTGAGTCACTGGATATTTAAACCCCCTCCACCCAGTAGGAGGTGCCCGAGCAACACCTTCACTCAGTTTATCTTTGCAACTGTATTGCCAGGTTCTGTCCTGTTATCTCTGACTTCTAGTCTGTTTCCTCCACTCTGGGGGCTGCATTCGCAGAACTGTTATCTCTGACTTCTAGTCTGTTTCCGCTACTCTGGGGGCTGTATTCCCAGGCCTGTTACCTGTGACTTCTAGTCTGTTTCCGCCACTCTGGGGGCTGTATTCCCAGGTTCGTTTTTGTATCTCATTGCAGTAGCAGTTCCTGTCTGAACTGTAACCTAGCCCGTTACCTGTTTATCTCTATGTCCGTACTTTCCCTTTTCCTGCAGTATCTGAACCT